>NC_140176.1:98947607-99690107 GCF_963971535.1 Notolepis coatsorum
ATGACGTCACACTCGAATGTAAACAGGAAGAGATGGAGACACACAGAGATGGGAATTGAATGATATACAGAAACGAATAACCAATAAATATGAAGTTATGTTTAAACTTCTGTTGTCAAGCGTTGTCAATATAACCCACCCCCTTTCCTCCCGAATGGAACTAGTGTTGTGGAGTCCGCTTTGACTGGTGTCCAGGGTTAGCAGCAGCTAACGCTAGTTAGCTTAGCATAATCCTAATGGATACCGTGGATAGCAGCTAACGTTAGCCCATTGCTCGTGTCAATCAAATTGCATGTTATTAAAGGTCCGCGCTGGTCTGTCTAATGAAATTACAACCGCAACATTATGCCCTGGTTGTAGGCTAATGTTTTATCCAATTTGTATGGATTAATTTAGGAGTGAAATGCGAATGAAGGGTTGCAATCACTACTCGCAAGCTTGCCCCCAGATGATATTTTCCACTCGCACCGGCCAGATTAGGGGGCAATTTGCGACGAGATGCTCGCAGTGTACAGCCCTGATGAGGGGACTATATCTGCACCTCGACGCTGACCAGAAGCTGTCGTGGTATTAATTACCACTACCCAGGTACGACGTCTCTGCCACAAGCTCTACTGCTAGATACCCTCCGTGTATTGGCTTACTCTAACCCGTTTCTCTCCTGTGCCCCAAAGGACCGCCGTCCCTGTCTGGACGTCACCTGTTCCCGAAGAGGAACACCTGTTCTCCTGCTGCCACCCAGCAGCTCCAGCATCCCTGTCTGGACGTCACCTGTTCCCGAAGAGGAACACCTGTTCTCCCGCTGCCACCCAGCAGCTCCAGCGTCCCTGTCTGGACGTCACCTGTTCCCGAAGAGGAACACCTATTCACCCGCTGCCACCCAGCAGCTCCCCCGACAAGCACCAGGACCGCTTGCTCGCTCACTGCCGCCGTGGCATCCACAGGACAGAACATTAACCCTGTTCTATTTCCCCCCAATTCCTGTGTTGCTCAATTTCCATTACACACCCTTGAAACCGCTCCTTTCTCTTCTCATGTATTCAGCAATTGGGCTGTGCTCCAGACTCCAGTTCTCACAATGAGACTCCGGTATCACTTGCCTGACCGCAGCAGTTCAAAGAAGCAGTTGTTTGGGTGGGTGGAGTCTTTGATTATTCTGTTAGCCTTACCCTTGCAACCAGGGGGCGAAATTAAAGCCTGCCGCCCGCCAGGGGCGCTCAGTTTTTACCTTTGGCGCTTGCCACTGAGAGCCCTGCCCGCCGTGTGGCGTGTGGACGTGTAGTTCATAGCGATACTCTTATTTTGAAAATCTGTGCGGGTCTCATTTCCGGCCCAAGCGCAGCTAGAGTCATAATATCGATGGCTCCGGCAGTTAGCAGCATTCGGTTCGTATGATATTCTTATTTTGAAAAAAAACGTGGCAACGAGTCATATCCGCCCAGCCCTGCAGCGGGATACTATTGGCTTCTGCTCGTATCAACACAGAGCGGCCCGCAGCTCTAGTGCCACTGCTAACGTTAAGCTCTCAGAATGGTAGCAGCTCGCCTGCAGCATCTAGTGCTAACGTTAAGCTCTCAGAATGGTAGCAGCTCGCCCGCAGCTCTAGTGCTAACGTTAAGCTCTCAGAATGGTAGCAGTCTGCTCTAGTCTAGATCGGACCTCCATGAGCTGCATAATACCTCCGTTCCCTCGTTAGCTAGCTCGCGTTAGCTAGCTCACTTAGATCGATCTGTCCCAGTAAACTAAATTGTCTTAATGTTATCTACCGGGCTAGCAGTAGCTACAGATGGCTCCTGATATCAATGTCTTATAACATTGATTGAATGCGTATTCTAGCTGAGGGCATGTTGAATGTGATTTGACAAAATAACCGTAATGTTAAAATTGGGTCCAGCTGCATCGCCGGAGAATCCTTGCATGCTGAATGTAGGGTCTAGCTGAATATAGGGTCTAGCTGCAGGGCCGGAGAATCCTTGCTGGAGCTGGAGGCTACTCAAGTATACACACAGACAGTGGAGCTGTTTGCAGATAGCAAGCATTTTGACTTATTGCGTGGTGGCGATGTCTCGCAGATAATACAACTACAAGTATGATTATATAATATATATTTAAAAAAAAAATTTATATAAAATATATATATATATTTTTTTTATCAAAAAAAATTTGGCAGGTAAGAAATATGCTTGGCGGGTAGACTCTTCCCATCTACCCGCCACTGGCCGGTGAGTCAAAAAGTTAATTTCGCTCCCTGCTTGCAACGCTTGTTGTAAATGTCTTGGAGAGTGGGAAGCCCACCTCAAATTGTGCGTTCGGCTGAGCGGGCCACTCGCTGTAGTCTGCTGCGGTCTTGTGCGGTGCTATTCCCAAACCAGGAGGTGATATTGCCAGTCAGGATGCTCTCTATTGTGCATGAGTAGAAGTTCTTAAGGATCTTCTGACTCACGTGAACCTCCTTAGGCACCTAAAGAAGTAGAGGCGTTGTCGTGCTTTCTTCACTACACTGTCAATGTGTCCATGTCAAGTCCTCGGATATGTGGATTCCGAGGTACTTAAAACTGTTCACTCTCTCGACCGGTGCCCAGTCGATGCTGAGGGGGCTGTAGTCCCTGACCCCCGACCTCCTAAAGTCCACAATCATCTCTTTTGTTTTGCTGACATTCAGGGAGAGGCAGTTCTCCTGGCACCATCCCACCAGAACCTCTACCTCTTCCAGGTAGGCCCTCTATTTATTTACCCCCCCCCCCCAAAATCAGACAGAAAATCCCCTGTCTTGGTGGAAGTTGAATGAAAGTACCCAACCCTTGCATCACAAGCCAAGTCATTCTTGTGCATTCCAGTTACTTCCACTCCCTCTGAGCATCTCCTCTTAGTAGCTGGGAACATCGCCTCAAAGAAGAGGGCCAGCCTCACTCCAGAGCATGTCGATATGCTCACGTTCCTGCACTGCAATTTAAACAAATTGTAAATAGTGTGTTCCCCTGCAGGAGATGATGATCAGAGTAAGACGCACAATACATTACACACGCACTCCTCTCACTCACACACAGCGATCAGAGTAAGACACACACACATACACACTCACATACAGCGATCACAGTAAGACACACACACGGTACACACACACTGACTCCTCTCACACACAGCAAACAAAAGACCTAGAAGTCTGTCTGATCTGACTCATCCTCCTCTCCTCTCCCCCTACAGCTGTTCCATGTCACCCTCCTGGTCCTGGACCAAGTTACAGCCCCATCAGCCGCGGTGCTGGGGGCAGATGCTGTTGGTAGTTATTTATTTTTATTTTAAAAGAATTTAGTTATTTAAACACTTCCACTTTAATTTGTATTATTTAATTTATTTATCTTGTTATGAGTGATTGTTGTATTGTTCAAATTAGGGATGCTCGATATTGGCTTTTTTACCGATACCGATATACCGATATTGTCCAACTCTTAATTTCCGATACCGATATCAACCGATATCACATTTTAATGCCGATATCGGCCGATAATATCGGACATCCCTAGTTCAAATACATTTTGATTTAAAGTTGCTTAAGATCCAAATTCAAATGTTTCATGAGCCATTATTTTAATTTGCTATGGGTTCATCATGTTAAGTTAACTGTTAAGGCAGAGGGACTGGACAACAGGGTGACATTCACAGGTGTGCAGACTTGAGCATGCGAGGTAAAACATGCACTGGAGAAGGAGCCGCGCCCACAGGAAGCAGAGATTGAGGGTGTGACAAAAATAATCGTTAGATTAGTCGACTAATCAAAAAAATTGTCGACACATTAGTCGACTACCAAAATAATTGTTAGTTGCAGGGCATGCTCTAAAGTGCGAGCATTTCACTCGTATTTGCCCCTAATAATATGTGTGTGTGAACCGGAAAAATAATTTACTCGCAGTGTGCGAGTGAAGATTACAAACTCAGCAGCTCCGCTGTTAATAGTTCAGAAACTACATTGCACAAGGCGCATAAACGTCCAATCACAGTAGAGTTTCCTGCGGTGACGCGGCTGGTTTCATGCGAGTGAAAGGAAATGAGAACACAGTACGCGCTGGAACAGAAAGTCACGGTAAAGGCAAGTTATACATTCAGAATCAGACAACGCTAAAAATTCAGCCAGCCATAAAGCCCATTCATTTTTATTTTGAGCAAAAGAGAGACGAGGCAAAAGAGGAATCCGGCGAGGCAGCTAATGTTATTGAGGCGGATAACATTAGCGAAGTTAGCACACGCACACTGTGGGCCAGCCAGTGACTTTGGTGGTGTGTGCTATTGCACAGATGTGTTCCGTTCCCGTTTGCACACGCACACACACATAGTAAGCCATCACTGGGAACGCTCTCAGAGGAAAGGGGGGCTGAGAATATCTGTGTGTGTGTGTCTCGCTCTCTCTCCCTCTCCCTCTCTACATCTCTCTCTCCTGAACCTATTTCATTCAAAAGGAAGACATTGATGGACAGTAGCTATACGTATAAATTATAGCTCAGTTGTAGCTGTAACAGAATAATTGTATTAACTATTAATTAACTATTATTCAATAGCGTTTCAATCAGGGAACAAAATAACCACCCGCCAAGCGCCAATGGCCTGTAGATTTAAGGTTTGGCGACTAAAAATGATAGGTCTGCCCGCCATCTGGCGTGTAGTTCATATCGATACTCTTATTTTGAAAATCCTGTGCGGGTCTCATTTCCGCCCCAAGCGCAGCTCCAGTCATAATATCTGGGCTCCGGCAGCTAGCAACGTTCAGGTTCATATGATACTCTTATTTTGAAAAACCCTGGGCGGATATTATGACTCCGCGAGTCATATAATATCCGCCCAGTCCGTGTTTCTGAAAGCAGAGCAGCGTTAACACAGCAGTGCGCCTACACGTCCCGAAATAAGTCTGTGGTGTTTTTTTTCTTCTCACAACGGGTCAAATGCATCTACATGCTTTGCACCGTCGCCATTCCTTTATGCCCACATCGCCCCGAAATTAACGTTTATGTACAGTACCATTACAATCACTACAACGTTAGCGTAAGCTAACAAGCTAATCCTGATCAGAGGCAGAGGCACAGAGCCATAGAGAACAGCAGACCAGCGTTTCCGTTAGCCGGTAATTACCGGTATTTGACCGGCAAAATCTGTTGAAGTCCGACATATTTAATCTCTCCGGTCTTAATGTCCGGTGAAAATAATTCCCTGAGTCTAAGCACAATTTGATTATTTGAATTGTATTAAAATAGGCTAAAATTAAATAGCCTATGCGATGAACGAAACAATCATTACATTTGTTTCATCGTTGCTTCACCAAGCAGGTATAATAATGTTGTCAGCGAGAGCTTAGTGCTGGGTTTTGCGAGTGCATGTGTAGCTGCAGAGCCGGAGCAGCAGCGGCCATTACAGCGGCCATTGCAGTACTCCAATTCAGCCATTGGCAATTCAATGTTGGGTGGAGGGCGCTGCTGTGCGGTCCCCAGATAGAGCCAGAAAAGAGCCAATAACAGCTGAATCTGCTGCTCTGCATCGACATACTCTCGCAAATAAGTCGTTGGGAGGTGGAGAGAGAGAGAGTCGTCACGCAAACCCACGATAATGTTGCCGTCTCTCTCTGCCAAATTTCTCAGTTCTTCGCTTGATATAATTAATACAAATGTCCAATATAACGGAATTCGTTAGCTCATAAAAATGTGATTATAACAGACTGCTGTTTATTATTGTCGGGCGACTGCCCACAGACACCTATTTGATTTAAAGTCGGCAGCAGCACGAGTCTCGGGACTTATTTTATTTGGAATATAATGGCTTTATACGCAATAGTAGCCTAGTTTTAAGTAAAAATATTATAAATCTACATGCCTTGATGATGTCATTCTTTTGTTTTGTTGTCATTCTTTTGCCTATCAATTGTTTTTAAGCTCAATAAACTCTGACCGGAATTTCTCTCATTTGACCGGTAGATTGAAATCTACCGGACACTGAGGCCGGCAACAACGGAAACCCTGCAGCAGACACAGTGTGGACTAGTGCACTGCAACCTTGCCCAGGCCCGACGGGGCCCGGCCCGGCCCGGCGGGTTCGGGCTGGGTAGGGCTTTTTTTTTAATAAATAATTCGGGCTCGGCCGGGCCCGGGCACCGCCGTTTTTTTTTTTTTTATTGCGTTTTTTTTTTTATATATATAACTAGGGTTATAGGATAACCTTAGTTTTAAGATTCGCTTTCTCTTTTGCGCCAGAGAAACATTTGGATGTAATTACTGCAGGGAGAAGTCAGCTAGGGGACAAGTTCAACTCGATTGGTTGTGTTGGAATATAGCCAGTTGGCGAACGTTGGAATTTGTTCTTGGGATGTATGTAGCCGGTTTTGTTAACGGTGTTCAACGCGTTGCTGACGTCTGGTGAGTGATGTTATTATTTGCTGGGTCTCGACTCGCTACCTGTTTTGTTGTGATTTTCATTACGTTGCTCTGCTCGAAATCTGATTTCTGTTTTCTGTTTGTTTGTTTGACTGAGTAGGCTATTGTGTGTCGTGTGTGTGTGTCAAAGAAGATTCTATAGCCTTCAAATTAATACGTTTTACGAGGCTGATGTGTGAGTCAGAGATATAAGCGAGCACTGGGAGAGACGGCATTGCGAAACAGGCTATGTAAATGGTTCTTAGTTTTGTTTATTTATTATGTTCATATAAAACCGTGTTTCGAATATTTAAAACAAATACAAAAAAATTTATATTTTAATAATAATAATAATAATAATTTTTTTCGGGTTTTCAGCGGGCTAGGGCTTAAAATATTATTTACAGTCGGGCTTATTTTCGGGCAGGGCCTCAAGTTCAAGGGCTCGGGCAGGGCTCTGGCTTTATTTCAAGGCCCTTGCAGACCACTAGTGTGGACTGGGGAAAGGGAAATGGGGGGGGCACTCTCACCTTCCCTGTGTGTGTGCGTGCGTTTGGAAAGGCGACAAAGTCACTAGTCAGGACTCAGGACAGGAGTATATTATAGTAAACTGAGGATTACTGAGGATGGACAGATAATGTTGATATTCAAATATAAAAAAGTTTCGAGAGGAGTGGAAGTTTGAAGACAGACTACAATATGATGCGGCCCCACTTCTATGTTTCAATAAATTATTTGCATTTAAAACTATTAACGCCGACTCATTCCTTCAGTCCACTCAAAATTATGCTAATATTCCTTATGTTGTTTATGATATTAATTGAAAATAGCATATGAGAGTATTATATAGTAATAATAACACATGGCGATATACTAAAAAGCTATTTATAATTTTTGGCTGGTAAAAAATCTGCCCGGCTGGTAGTTTTTAAAATCTACCAGCCAAATGGCTTGTAAGTCAAAAAGTTTGTTCCCTGGTTTCAATTATAATGAATTAAATAATTGTATAAAGAATTTTCCATGTTCTGTCATCTAATATATTCCATTGCCTTTCCTATCTGTATCAAAGTCAAAATGTTGGTATTGTGACAGACTACAACATACAAAAGCAGCTTGACAACCGATATCCTGTCATAATCACGCATTCACTCCTCATCTCACCACACACCTTCCTCACTCCTCTTCATCCTCCCTTCCATCCACCACGGAAGCCTCACGCCCATATATGGTCAGCACTCCTTCACCCCGTCACTCAACTCAGCTGCACCTCATCTCCTGATTCACACGCTGCCAGGCACCTCACTCTTCACAGCTGTATCCCATTCCCTGATCACCAAGACCCTACTTCTACCGGAGGATGCTGACCAGAAGTCATTGTGGTGTTATTATCATTACCTAGGTACGACGCCTCAGTCCGAAGACCTGCTAGACACTCTCGTGTGATTATTCCCTGTTCTAACATTCCTTCTCTTGTGCCCAGGACCTCCGTTCCAGCAAGCCCCTGTCTGGACCCCTGGAGCTAAGGAGTTCCTGCTCACTCTCTCGATACGGACCTGTGTCTTCCGTGGTGGTATGTGCTATTTGCACAGATGTTTCTCCCTTAGAGAGCACACGCACAGTATAATATGCATGTAATAAATAGTTTGTTAATAAACTCTGAGTTACTTGAACAATTTTCACTGTGCTCCTAAATTTCTTTGTGTGCTCCTAAATTTCTTTTTAGATTTTATTTATTAAAATGTTATTTAGGAGCACATGTGCTCCTTGGGAAAAAGGTTATCGTAGAGCCCTATATATGGAGACATTAACATTACGTTATCAAACATAGAGACGAAGACTAAAGAAAAAGTGTTGACAATGTTTTATAATCTTTGTTAATTTTCATCATAAAAATGTTGTGCCCCCGAAATAAAATAAAAAGCCCCCGAAAATCAATTAACGGGGGCAAAAAAAGCCATGGAATTTTTTTTTTATTTGCGTGACGTTCTTTATGAAGTGTCTCAAATTTATAGGCCGACGCTTTGGCAGTCGGTTTACTTTCTCTTTTTTGCTCATCCATTTTTGAGCCATTAGTATCACCACCTGAACTACTGATGCCATTTTTTTCAATAGCTAAATGCAATCATACAATAATCCACAGTCCTCTTTAATGAACAATCAATCCATCAATCAATTAGCTACCGCTTAGGCCACGCAAAGTCCATAGGCGCAAAACGATGCAGCCAGTCAACAACCGGTCCCCAATGGAGAAGCAGAGTAACGAATTCACACTGTTTTTTAACACGAAAGGCTTCACAGTTGAATAAAACAAGTTACTTAGCTTTCTATTGCTGGTCTGCGTGTCAGGCCTTCTGAAGTGATGTCGCGCAGCGATGATCCAGGTGTCCCAATGATGCCCTCAAGATCAGCGCCCCGAAGCGACTCAAGGAATCCGTAATGTCAATATAGTTGATTTCCTTTTATCAACGCTTTTGTTTGCTTGCTTATTTTCTTTTGACTATGTTGCGGCAGTAGACTGTCATAGACAGGTAGTGCCGAGGGGCTGAGTAGAGGAGTTCAAACAATTGACGCGCATGGTGAAATAACTCCGTTCCACGTCCAGGAAATACTTTTGGGGCTTTTATTCTTTCGCTTCATGAGACAAACAAAATACACTTATTTACATACACTAATATTCTGATACTGATGCGTTCTAATGATACTATTGAGTTAATGTTCACACTCACGTTCCTATAACTATCTTGCATGTGGCTTGCGCTATTGCGTGCTTTCAATATTGCGTTCTTGCGAGGCTTGCGTGTGTACTTTCTATATATTGAGTTCTTGCGTTCTTGCGTGTGTGCTTTCTATATATTGCGTTCTTGCGTGTGTGCTTTCTATATATTGAGTTCTTGCGTGTGTGCTTTCCAGGGTTAGAAATTAACATTTTTTTTCAAGGGCTTTTTTTGCCCCCCTTAATTGATTTTCGGGGGCTTTTTTTGTATTTCGGGGGCACAACATTTTTATAATGAAAATTAACATAAAGATTATAAAACATTGTTGACACTTTTTTTTTACAGTCTTCGTCCCTATGTTTGATAACGTAATGTTAATGTCTCCATATATAGGGCGCCGCTCTACGCTAACCTTTTTCCCAAGGAGCACATGTGCTCCTAAATAAAATGTTAATAAATAAAATCGAAATACAAATTTAGGAGCACACAGAAATTTAGGAGCACAGTGACAATTGTTCAAGTAACACACACACACACGCACACGATGTGTGACATCATGGCTTGGTTTCATGTTTTGAGGTACCTTCAATTATCTGTAAATAATACATACATACTCTTATCTAAATAGATTAAATATTATTGTCCCTGAGGGCAAGTTGTGTTGTTGTCTTGATATATCTACAAATAGCAGACGAATAACCGGTTGCCTCTGGATCAATGAATGTCTAATATTGAATAATATTATTAGATATTTTATTTTTAACATCCCTAATTCCAACAGTCAAGAGGCTTGTTTCAAATTGATGAAAAACCCCACACACGCAACGTTTGTGAGTATAGGCTCTGGCCAGATCGATCAATGAAATACGTTGCGCGCTCAGCGCTGTGGAATGAAGGAAATGCGCATCGGGATCGGATTTGGATGTTACAAATTGGAGTTGTGTTACAAATGGAACGGTCTTTCCCCGCCGAACACAAGTTACTTAACGTTACACAGGTCGTGCTATGCAGATGCTTAGCTTGCTAACGTTAAGATAGCAGTGTAATGCTTGATGAGAGCAGAGCGCTCTGTCTGTGTTCGCACCTCTCAAGTGCCTGGAAGCATCTCCCTGTAACACGCAGCGGGCCCCGCCTCCCTCCTCCTTGGAACAAACATTCCACCCAAAAACTGAATTTCAGTCCAGTTTCAATCTGAACTATTAACAGCGGAGCTGTTTTGTAATCTTCACAATCACTCGTCTGTCTCGCACACTGCAAGTAAATGATTTTTCCGGTTTGCACACACACATATTATTAGGGGCAAATACGAGGGAAATGCTTGCACTGTAGAGCATATTATAATTATATATATAATTAGTAAACTGTCTGGGGCTTTTTTTGCCCCCCTTAACTGATTCGAGGGCATTTGGTCAATTTTCGAGGGCATTTTGCCCCAAGCCCCCGTTAATTTCGAACTCTGGTGCTTTCTATATATTGAGTTCTTGCGTTCTTGCGTGTGTGCTTTCTATATATTGAGTTCTTGCGTTCTTGCGTGTGTGCTTTCTATATATTGAGTTCTTGCGTTCTTGCGTGTGTGCTTTCTATACATTGCGTTCTTGCGTTCAAAAGAAAATATGCGCTCCTAACTCTCACCCCCTCTCTCCGTGAACTGTCAACAACGTGAAAAGGTGAATGAAACTCCATAAGAACACTCCCATTACCGCCGCATCCCAGTGAACACGCCCACCACCTAAAGTGACAGTACAACTAATAATACAAAATAAATATAATACTGAATGAGAATACTGAGACCTCCATTACGGCGCCTACAGCACTCATTCAAGGGTACTACGACTATGTGTAACAGGTTAATATGTTCCCCTTGTGAATTTCGCCAAAATACCCTTTTTCATTGTTTTGTTGGAATCTCCTACCCGTTGTTTTTGGTGTGGATGCTGAACGCACCATTGTGACATTGCGTGACGACATCATTATGCGCGATCTCACCTAGCTCACGCTCAGTTGTTCTGGATATGCAATTGAGGTGAGCCACGTTGTTAATCTCCGCCTGATAAACATTGATAAAAGTCGTAATTTGTGCTTTAAACATTATCTACTTATGGCTACATGTTCAGTTAAATATTCTACTCATCCTGTGTACATCCAGTTCGGATCCAAGATCACGAACCATTCTATATCAGTCTAGTCTTGATGGGCTAATGTATGATTTGATACCTAGCATAAACTCACTGTTATGTTTGCGCGTTTTCTCATTGCGTATATTCACACACACAGCTGACGTTTTGTCATTCGTATCTTTTGTCAGAAGGTGGAAAGAGGCCACTGCACACCAAATCTAATACATTTGTATGTTGGATCTATGTCACACAGGTATGGAGATGTTTTTGTCTGTTTCTTTTGCAAACGTTTTATATGATTTTACTGTGAAATGAAAGGCTGTATGTTTAATAGCCTTATACAGTGTAGCTAATCCACACCAGTTCAGCTATATACGTTGAGTCTGGCTGGTGTGATTGTAACACAGCAAAGTTACATGTTACTCTAATGTGTTTATTTTCATATTTGTCATATAAAGATATATGGGTCTTATTTAAGCTTGTTTGTGGAATTTAACTTTGGCTAAACACAATATAATATATATAATAATTGTGTAAGTCAGTTGTTCTGGATATGCAATTGAGAAGGTGGAACGAAGCCACTGCAAATCTAATACATTTATATGTTGGATCTATGTCACACAGATGCCATTAAAGAGCCTGAGATCCAGTACTGCCTCCTGCCTGGTTAATGTCGCCACACACCACACAAGAACACAACGCAAGCGTAATCCATCGGTTACATATGCTTGCACCTCATGGTACCAAAGCACCTCAAAGGCGCTAAAAACAAAATTACAAACATCACAAAACAAACTGGTCAGACTACTGCTTGACCTCACCCCTGCCCACTTTGACAACCTAGGATGGCTTAGAGTAGACGACAGAGTACAGCAACTTGCAATGGGCCTGGTCTACAAGGTACACTACACTAGGGTTGTCACAATACCAACATTTCTGTTTCGATACTATACCAATATGAATTTCGATACTTTTCTATACTTTTCCTCAAAATCGGGGAAACTCTCAGATGTCATTATTGTTCTTTATTTTAAAACACAACAATGAACAATGACAAGAATAAATCAATTCAATTAAAAGCAATGGCATTCAGAACTTTTTTTGCACTCAAAACAGTTGCTGTACAAGGTTTCTGAACCCAGCTTTCTCAACTGTATATATATTGGAACTTGGTCCACACAGATGAACTCTGAGACTGCCCTGTTGAGCCTTTTATCATCTTTGGACTAATTTGTGTACTTAATATGCTGCTCAAAAAAATCTGTGAGGTTAGGTTGCTTCTGAGTGGGGGGAGTCACTATGTGAGCCAAATGCAGCAGACTTCTGTAGTTAAAAAAAATTCAAGGGGTAGAAAAAGTTGTATTGGTTAGGGTTAGGGTTAGGGTGTATTATTGGTTGTATTATTATTATACATTTGTCATAGCAAAGGGCCTATTTAGTTTGAGATACAATAACCTAGAAAACATTTTGATGAGTGACTGATTATATATAGCCTATCATAATCTAGAACTAGGTTATGTCATATTGTAGGCCGTTTAACAAAAATAAAATAGATTTCCGTTCTCTTTATACAGTATGTAGGAACCATTAAATGGGCAATTGTCAAATGTCTCTGTATAAATCACATTTGTGACTAAGCTATAGAGATGCAGTGTGCATCAATTCATTTCTGTTGTGGGTAGGCAACAGGGGATGCTGTGTTTACTAGCTTTCAGCACGGCAGTTTAGGCTATGTATAGCTTATTATTAGGCTTTTCAATTTATTTTCTATTCTTGCGAATAGCATTGTGGACATTTTCTAATGCTTGTATAAGGAACTTAGCCCCTTTCGTGACTATGATGCAACCCTTGGTTGAATACGCATTCACGTATTCAACCAAGGGTTGCATCACAGTCACGAAAGGGGCTAATAAGGAACTAGTCACGAGAGCTAGCATAGCTCATCCAACGAATGTCGGCATCAATGGCATGACTACAGTACTGATAGGAGCTACTGTAGCATTAACGTAACGTTAGTTATCATACCATACCATCGCAGTGAGGATCTTTATTAACGTTAGCTAGCTAGCACATTTTGCATAGAATAAACTCCGCTAATGTTAGCTTATATAGCTAGCAAACTATAATTCTAGTTAAAGCTAGCTAACGTTAATCAATAAAGATCCTGACTGCGATTGTCCATGGTTATGATAACTAACGTTATGTTAATGCTAGCTCTCGTGACTACAGTTCCTTATACGAGTATTAGAAAATTTCCACAATGCTATTCGCAAGAATAGAAATCTCAATCTCTCTCCATCAGAGCTCTCTCTTCCGGTAAACTAGCGCAACGTCACCAGTGACAGCAGCGCTGTGCTCCAATAGGAAGGCATTCACATGCATAAATGAATAAATTAAGGGGAAAAAAATACATTTTTTTTTCAAACGCAGTATAGTATCATTTCAAACAGTCTAGTACCGTGGTACTATACTAATACCGGTATACCATGCAACCCTACACTACAAAGGTACCCATGTACATGTCAAAATACTTCCCAAAGGTCAGTGAATACCAAGACCACAACACCAGAGGGAGCTCCACAAATCATGTTAAACCCAGATTCGGCTCAAACAAGGGACTAAACACGTTTCGCAATTATGCCACATCAATGTGGAACGCCCTACCCACAGCTGTAAAGGAATGTAAATCACTACCCACTTTTAAAACCACTCAAGGATAGGGATGGGTATCGTTAGGATTTTATCGATACTACTACTCTTATCGATACTGCTTAACGGTTCGGTACTTTATCGATACTCTTATCGGTTCTTTTAGATTATTATTTAAATATATTTAAATTTAAAAAAAAATTATAAATTATTATTTGAACGGCTTAAGGCTATATCTGTACTTGATATTTGTTTGTTGTGTTGCATATTTGAAATAAACTTCAATCAAATCAAACCCCCGGCCCCCTCTTAAAAACAAAAACCTGTGTTTAACCTGGCCATCTATAAAACATCATGCTAAAACTGTGAAACAAATGTCCTACTCCCCTAAAGAAAGAAATACATAGCAAACATGACTCAGTTATGCAATAGTGCTGCTGCTTTTTATTTTGTTAAAATCTTTTAGTTAAGACTACAAAATTACTACAACGATTTTCCTGTCCACGCCGGAAGTGCATCGGATACCTACCTTAACGTTACATTTTCAACAACGGAACAGATTGTTGCTAATTAAACACTTCATGGAAACGGAGTAACGTTAACGCTATGTCGAGTTCATACGTGTAGTGTAGTATGAACTCGGCGAGTCGGCATAACGTTAACGTTAGTCAGTTTCAGTGTTGCTGGATGGTATACTCTATTAGCTCCGTAGCTAACGTAGCTAGCCACGTTAACGTTAAATGTTCAACAACAGAACAGATTGCTGCTAATTAAACACTTCATGGAAACGGATTAACGTTATCGCTATGTCGAGTTCATAAGTGTAGTGTAGTATGAACTCGGCATAACGTTAACGTTAGAGTGTACCATCCAGCAACACTGAAACTGACTACTAGCTCCGTAGCTAACGTAGCTAGCCACGGACAGGCACCTCCAGTCCCTACCCGTGTATGTGTGAGTGGCTCGCGACAAGTGTGTGTAATGGCTTGCTGCGGCTCGCTTCTCGTGCAGAGACAGAGAGAGGATCGTTCGCAACTTTTAAATAATAATAATAATAATAATAATTTCTCTAGAGTATCGATAGCAGTACCGAGGACGTCGGAGCTTATAAATACTCCGGTATTTTCTAATATAGTACCGGTTCCCGTTCAAAACCGGGGTCCGGGGGGCATCCCTAATAATAAGAGACGGATTATTTGCTTGCTCCACCAGTGCACCACAACAACACACACCAACTCTCGTCACAACGCTTTACGGTATTTTCACAGCACTTTACCGTAAAATGTGAACACCGTTGTGACCCACTCGCTCCACTAGAGCGGTCTCGCCCTCTGCTGGCGCGTGTGTGCACTACACTCAACTCCCGTTTCACTGTTATAGAAACTGAAGCGCATCTGTGATTTTGACGGTGACGGACGGTATTGAAAATCAATACCGTCGGTATTTCTAAATACCCCGGTATACCTTAATACCGTCATACCGCCCAAGCCTACTACCTCAATGCTCTGGAACCTCAGCCTACAAACCTCATGGCCTGCAGCAGTGAGATGCTTGGCTACAGGAGACTTTTCATCCTGATTTCCAATGTTGCTCTTATGTTAAGAGACTTGGGTCCACATTTTTCTCTTGATTTTACCAACAAAGCAGAATCCACATGAGTACTAAGAGCTGGATTAGGAGTAGTCTCCTTACCTCGAAATCCTCCCGTTTTACTTTCTAGATTCCCTTGCCTTTTTGTAGCTACATGTACAGTATTGGAGGTGTACATGTAGTTGTATGTACATGTACAGTATTGGAGGTGTACGTGTAGTTGTGTGTACATGTACAGTATTGGAGGTGTACATGTACACTTGTTTTATAGCCTTATATAATAAAAACTCCAAACCTTTGTCCAACATCTCATCAAGCAGAATTACCAGGAACATTGTCCTTCTTCTTCTCCACCATGCACTGCTGCTGGGATGTTAGTGGAGGAGGATGCTTTATGACAACGTGGTAATGGATCAGACCACCTGTAGTCGATACTGATCACATTTAGCTAGTATCAGCCTGGTAGTGGTATTGGGTATAGGCAGGGGAGGAAACTAACTTTTTGGCGTACCAGCCAACTGGCGGGTATATGATTTTTTTTACCAGCCAAACAGATTTTTTACCAGCCATAAATAAATCGCTAATTGTGATAATTACTTCTTTGTATGTCTTCGTCTAAATTGATTTTCACTCATAGTAGTAATCACACCGTGTCTCTACTCTTTAAAATATTTATTACCATAAAACATTAAGTGTCTCTACTCTTCACAATATTAGCATAAAACATATATTAATCACACCGTCTCTACAAAATATTAGGATATCAAATATTAACATGAAAGAGGGAACTATGCTGGACTGGGTTGGGCTGAACTGGGCAGGGCAGGTGTATTCTGAATGACAAGTATGACAACATCACCGTTGTGAAGGGCATATGGGCGAGTGGTGATATGGGGGGAAACCCGGTAATAATAAAATGTCACTCGGCTGCATTTAAGCAAAGCCGCTCAGTATAGTCGTCCACTATGTTGAATGCGCGTTATGGTAGCTTGTTACATGCTAGGTAGCTAGCCGGCTAATGCTTGTTGACTTGTCATTCTCATCCGACTCGAAGGAGACGTGTCGCGTGCTGTTGTTCGCCCCCATGTCAGACCGCACTGATATCCGAAAGCCCCCCCCCCCCCCCACACTATCAGGTCTGCTGAAGAATGAAGAATGCCCGAGGTCTATGCGCAAGGCCATGCTGGGGAGTCAGTCAAGATAAGATCAGGGATGCGGCGTTCCTACCCAACACCGTACCAAGAACAGAACGAAACTGTCTGGAGTAGATAAGATGGATGGCAGGCCCCCCCCCCACCCCAATCCCTACCCAAACCCCCCCTCCCGCGTGTACGCCTGGCGATGTGCACGCGCTGGAGGGGAGGAACCCAAGGCTGTCTCATCACCAAAGCCAAAACGCCCGCCCCTATAACGGCAACTGTAGTCATAACCTCCCCGTCCGGTACTAGCTGATGGCAACTGTAATTAGTCTAAGCCGGAACCTCTCTCCGTCCTCCCTCCCACCCCACCAACCCCTCCCCTCGGGGTGCTTCAGAGACACACAGACTCACGGCTAAATTAACATGTTTCAACAAATGGACATGTTTGTATTAATTAAGGGTTGTGCCATTATTGCTATGCAAATGTAATAATTGTGAATGATTTTCTGTAATGAGTTGTATGTGTTGTTTTCAAGCATCCTTGACTTCCAAGGACAACGATGTAAATAAGTCATTGGCTTTTCGTTAGGGATGCCCCGATCACGTTTTTTGCCACCGATACCGATCACCGATCGTCGTGAGCCATATCGGCCGATACCAATCCGATACCGATCGTTTTTGATTAAAAAGAAATGAAAAATTATTTTATATAAAATTTTTTTTTTTTTTTTATAAAATATATATATTATATAATTAGACTTGTACTTGTATTATCTGCGAGACATCGCCACCACGCAACAAGTCAAAATGCTCGCTATCTGCAAACAGCTCCACTGTCTGTGTGTACTCTAGTAGCCCAGCTCCAAAAAGGATTCTCCGGCGCTGCAGCGGGACCCTATTGGTAACGTTATGCTTTGGTCATTTCACATTCAGCAAGCCCTCAGCTCGAATACGCATTAAATCAATGTTATAAGACATTGATATCAAGAGCTATCTGTAGCTACTGCTAGCCGGCTAGATGACGTTAAGACAGAACTTTAGTTCAATGGGACATTTCGTTTTGAACAGTAAACTAACGTCAGCTAACGCAAGCTACCGGAGGTATGAACATGGACTACTAGATTTTCTGGATCATTTGTTGATATCAGGAGCTATCGGTAGCTAGCCGGCTAAATACCGTTAGACAATGCCTACTAAACGTGAATAGTTGACTGGGTAATTTTGTTTAAACAGTAACGATAGCTAGGTAGCTAACGTTAGCGCAGGTCGAATGCACTACAGACTCGAGCAGAGGAGCCGCACCTCTTTGTTTACAAACTCTACACGGGGGCGGGCGGGGCTAGGGAGGAGGAGCAGTTTGCAGGTCCTGTGCGTCTGAGACAAGCGAGTGAGATATCCACTTGATCAGTTTCCGCGATCGGCGAATATGACTCATTATCGGAATTCCCCGATCGCATATTTATACTGATTATCGGCCGATAACGATCGGTGGCTGATCGATCGGGGCATCCCTACTTTTCGTTCCTCTCCTTGACAAAAGCAAATATGTGATGTAATGATCTGTATATGTTTTGTTGTCTAAAATAAATACCATACCATACCAAGCGACAACTCTACATGCAATTATTTTCATCCACTGATGTGTTTTTGTCTAAGTTTGTCTACGTTGTCAAGCCGGTGACAGGAGTCTGTAGGGCCGCACGCAGTGGTCTGTCCACTTCCCCTAGATGGGCGACATCTTCTAGAAAACGAGTGTTCATTGGAGGAGCTTAGAGCGCAATGATGATGTTCATTGGTTATGGATTATTATAAGGTGCAAATGGGAGGAATCATAAGGGGGGAGTTAGAGTTCGGCTTGCCAGTAAGCGAATCAGCAGATTGCAGAATGATTTTTTTGGTTTTGCTTACTACTTGCCAGTGTGGCGAGTGCTCTTCATGAATCACTCACCAAACATAAAGAATACTCGCATTTGGTGAGTAAAATGGCCTAATTTCCTCCCCTGGGTATAGGATCTGTGCATCCCTATATATTGGTTCAGCGTGTTGTTACTTTCCTGTTAACACTTTGACTGCCGGGACACGTCTTTTCACGTCTTTGCTGGCCATGCTAAAGTTGCCGGGGGACGCTGTACAGCGTCCTTATATCAATATTTCTAAAATCTGCGATCGGATTCATATTCCCCCTCCGCTGGCCTGAGATCCACCAGCAGGACCCACTGAGCTCTCTGGCGGTTCAGGAGCGCCATCTGGTGGCCGATCGGCGCAATCGCCACACAGGATCTTGAATAGAGGTTGTCATGACGACCGTAGTACTTCCGGGCGCTCGCTATGGTTCATGGGACTCTGGCTCGTCACGCTACACGGTGATCGATTGGCAATAACTCGATAAACAACATGATTTGGACGTATATACCATTATACAAGCTGGAGATGGACCGGGTAAAAATATATCCCATAATGATAAAATTTCTACTCGACGATGATCGCCCAACGGCGCGCGGAGACTGGGGTGAGTTTTAGCGTGTAACGTTACCGTCTTAGATACTAACTGCTATTATCAACATTTGACCCACATTAGATGATTGGTATAACGCTGCCCACGGAATTATAAACGCCCCCTCGCCCATCCGGTCAACATCAGATGACGTGTAGTAACTTCTAGAAGTACGTCTAGTTGGAATTTTTTATATCGCGCTGATTGCCATCAAACTGTATTTCATCATCAATATAATGCATTTGGGGCTATATATCACGTTCTGGAGAAAGCTGCAGAAAGAGATGAAAACATACTTATACATTAGACCATACTTTACTATGAATATGTGAATGAAAAAGTTTAACGTTACTACACAATGAACAATACATATAGGACTTTGAATGGGCCCTAATAATGGCAATGTAGCAATAGAATTTAAAAAGTTATAGCCCTGCAAAGAAGGGGACTTTCTCCATAGACAAATAGCGCTGGCAATCTATGGTATATCATTAATTTAACCCAAGGCAACCAAAGTGTTAAGAGTAATGTGAAATAGTGACCTGTCCCTTTGTTACTTTCAAAAGCAATGGTTACAACAAATTACATTTAAATGATTGTATGCCCTTCTTTCTAGACTCCATGGCCTTACAGCTGTTTGTCTGTGAAGAGGAGGTTCCCCCTGAGCAGCAGGAGAGGAGCCCCAGTCTGGTCCAGGAGGAGCCAGAGCGCCTACAGATTAAAGAGGAACAGGAGGAACTCTGGATCAGTCAGGAGGGAGAGGAGCTTCCTGTCTCTGTGAAGAGTGAACATGATGAAGAGAAACCTCAGTCCTCACAGCTCAGCCAAACCCAGGACACAGAGCCCCTCCAGATCAAAGAGGAACAGGAGGAACTGTGTCAAGATCTAGAGGAGGCTGATGGCTCCAAGATGACCTTACAACCTATGAAATGTGAAAATGAAGGTGAGAACACTCTGTCCTCACAACTCATGCAAAACCGGGACCCAGAGCAGATTAAAGATGAACTAGATCAATGGCTGGAAGAAGCTGATCTCTCCAAGATCACAGTAGACCCAGTGAAATGTGAAGATGGTCAAGAGAACCCTCTGTCTTTCCAGCCTCTTCAAACCCAAAGGGAGAAAAACAGAGAAGCATACTCTTTACCCAGCACCTCAACTGAACACATGAAAACAGAACCTGAAGGAGAGGACTGTGGAGTAGCAGAACTAGCCAGTAACTTAGATCCAGCTGGTGATTTAGAACCAACTAGAGATAGCCAGCCTCTCTCTTCAGACTGTTCTCTAACTGAGACTGATGACAGTGATGACAGTTCTGGAGCTGAGACTGATGACGGTTCTGGAGCTGAGACTGATGATGAGAAACCATTTAGTTGTTCAGTTTGTGGGAAAGGGTTTAGTAGGAAGCAAATTCTAAAGACACACATGAGAACACATACTGGAGATAAACCATTTAGTTGTTCAGTTTGTGAGAAAGGGTTCAGTCAGCAAACAAGTCTAAAGACACACATGAGAACACATACTGGAGAGAAACCATTTAGCTGTTCAGCTTGTGGGAAAGGGTTCAATGTTAAATCAAATATGAAGAAACACATGATAACTCATACTGGAGAGAAACCATTTAGCTGTTCAGTTTGTGGGAAAAGGTTCAGGCTTAAAGAAGGTCTGAAGAAACACATGAGAACACATACTGGAGATAAACCATTTAGTTGTTCACTTTGTGAGAAAGGGTTCAGTCAGCAAATAAATCTGAGGACACACATGAAAATTCATACTGGAGAGAAACCATTTAGCTGTTCAGTTTGTGGGAAAGGGTTCAATGTTAAATCAAATATGAAGAAACACATGATAACTCATACTGGAGAGAAACCATTTAGCTGTTCAGTTTGTGGGAAAGGGTTCGGGCTTAAAGACATTCTGAAGAGACACATGATAACTCATACTGGAGAGAAACGATTTAGCTGTTCAGTTTGTGGGAAAGGGTTCAGTCAGCAAACAAATCTGAAGACACACATGATAACTCATACTGGAGAGAAACCATTTAGTTGTTCAGTTTGTGGGAAAGGGTTCAGTCAGCAAAAAAATCTGAATAAACACATGATAACTCATACTGGAGAGAAACCATTTAGCTGTTCAGTTTGTGGGAAAGGGTTCAATGTTAAATCAAATATGAAGAAACACTGGAACTCATACAGGAAAGAAACCATTTAGTTGTTCCGTTTAAGCTGAGAGTAGACTTGATTGATTGATTGATTGAAAAGTTTATTAACAGATTGCAGAATGGGTACAGTACAGCTCAATACATACAATTGTTAAGGGGATGCAGACCAGAGAAAGACTTTCGTCTTGTTTACATCAGGGTCCCCCATTTTCAATTCATCATAACATATATGACATACATGACATACAGATAGACAGTACTGCTACATCTATACATTTATGACATATCAGATTTGCAAATACAGTACTGTTTGTGATACAAAAGTGTCCAGAAAAAGAGTGTATATACATTTGACGTAGAAACTGTACATTGGAGGAGGTTGGGTGGGTGGGTGGGTGGGGGCTGTACATTGGAGGTGGGGGGGGGGGGGGGGGTTGGGTAGGGGGGGGGGACACTGTACATTGGAATAATGACAAAGCCATACTTGGTAATTTACTGTGCAACTGGGTTAGGACATTTGTAGGGGCCAGTTTCGAATTGCAGTCTCCCGTAGGTGTTTTTTGAGAGTGTTTTTGGAAGTTGGTAGTGATTCACATTCCTTTACAGCTTTGGGTAGGGCGTTCCACATTGATGTGGCATAATTGCGAAACGTGTTTAGTCCCTTGTTTGAGCCGAATCTGGGTTTAACATGATTTGTGGAGCTCCCTCTGGTGTTGTGATCGTGGTATTCACTGACCTTTGGGAAGTATTTTGACATGTACATGGGTACCTTGGTCCCGTAGTGTATCTTGTAGACCAGGCCCATTGCAAGTTGCTGTACTCTGTCGTCTACTCTAAGCCATCCTAGGTTGTCAAAGTGGGCAGGGGTGAGGTGGGTTCTAGGAGTCAGGTCAAGTAGTAGTCTGACTAGCTTGTTTTGAGATGTTTGTAATTATTACATTGGATGCCATTTTGTCACAGGAAAGATTAGCCTCTAGGATGGAACCCAGGTAGGTAATTTCATCTTTCCTTGTGACAATATTGTCACCCACTGTAACCGAGAAGCCGTCGGTCTTGCCGAGTTTGTTATTTGAACCGAAGAGAATGGACTCTGTTTTGCCCATGTGTAATGATAGTTTGTTGTCGGCGAGCAGGGCTGAGTCGTCCGCAAACAGGAACAAGTTGCAGTCACAAGCTGACGACATGTCATTTGCATAAATTATGAATAGTAGCAGTCCTAGTATGATTCCTTGTGGAACACCACAGCTCACTTGAAAAGAATAAAGAGAACAGGTCCCCAAACACAGTTTTCAGTATATTAAATAGAAACACCATGTACTTTTTTAGAAGAAGAACACACACACATGCGAGATGGGCGACACACAGGAACACTCACACACACATGCACTGATGAAATGTCTCTCTGCACTTTTCCCATCCCGTCGTCCTTCCCCCCAAGGGCAGCCGGGAGCAGACATGGGCGGGTGACCAGATGCAAAAAGTCCAAAAGTGGGACAACAGTAAGATTTTGGTGGGACAAAGTGGGACAACAGTAAGATTTTGGTGGGACAAAGTGGGACAAAGTGGGACAGATAGATAATGTAATTTTTTTTATTAGAATAACTGCCATGGTCTTCACTGAATAGATTTAAATCAAAGGTTAAAGGTTAAATCAAAATAAATACAAATTAAATACCACCTAACATCTGTTTTAAATATTCAAACGTCATCACTTGACAGGAATGTCTTGTGTTTGATATTCCCTGTTAACACAGAACTAGGGAAAACAGTGTAGTATAATACAAAAATAATAATACAAATAAATTGTGTTTCTATATTAGAATAACTGCCATGGTCTTCACCGAATAGATTTAAATCAAAGGTTAAAGGTTACCACAGTCGGCTGACCTGTATGAATGGGAGTGTTGTACTGTGTGATAGACGCTTGTTATCTCTGGCTATCATTGTTTGGTTTAAAAAGAAACGTATCCATAGATCTGGATGTTTCTTTTTGGTGAGCCACTTTCAAGTGAGACTCACGTCCACTGTGGCGCTTCAAGTCGTATTCTCCTCCATGCGCAATTGAAAACGAACTATGACACAAAACACAGAAAGCCTGCTGCGGATTGCCTGACATCGGCCTCACCCAGGCATGTGTCGTTTGCCAGTCTTGGTTGTAACTGCAGGTCCGTTTCTTTTTACTGCTTTCCATATTGAACTAGTTCGCTTGTAATGTTGTTGTGTTTTTTTTTACCAATCAGATTTGCGATATGAGGTAGCGTCACAAGTTCAACTCTCACGAGCAGAGCAGTGCGCTAAATTACTATAACCAATCAGATCTGCGATATGAGGTAGCGTCACGACTCAGTCTCAGTCAGGGGCTTTTAGACGCATGTTTTTTTTTGGCTTCGAAAAGAGGGACATCCTCTCAATATGAGGGACGCGGGACATTTGGTCAAATGGTGGGACAGTACAACCAAAAGGGGGACACCTGGTCACCCTAGCTGTGGCGTGGGCTGCGCCCGGGGACCAATCCAAGTGCTCCTGTCCATCTTCGTCAGGGACGCGACAGCGTTAGCGATCTGTTCTGCATGTTTTTCCTTTGGGTTTATCTTATCTGGAGGGGGATCCCTTGCGAGCACCGGGAGAACATGCAAACTCTAAGTAGTATACTCAACAGGAAACCCATGTACTTATACTAAGTAGTATACCCAATAGGAACCCCATGTACTTATACTAAGTAGTATACTCAACAGGAACCCCATGTACTTATACTAAGTAGTATACTCAACAGGAACCCCATGTACTTATACTAAGTAGTATACTCAACATGAACCCCATGTACTTATACTAAGCAGTATACTCAATAGGAACCCCATGTACTTATACTAAGCAGTATACTCAATAGGAACCCCATGTACTTATACTAAGTAGTATACTCAACAGGAACCCCATGTACTTATACTAAGTAGTATACCCAATAGGAATCCTTAGGACTTATTTTTGTTTTGTGATTGATTTCCGTTTATCTTCATTCATATCAAACACAAAGATTCTGTACCTCCTTTTTTGATTCAGTCAATAAAATATATCTCATATGCTTGTTTTGACTCATTCATTATGAGTGTTATAATTTAAAATGCAGTGTAGCCATTAGGACATGATATTTTACTTAAGTTAAAAGTAGAATACTCTACAGAAAATAGTTGCTAAATGAAATACAAAGCTATAGACATTAATGTTGATTTTCAAATGTATTGAAACGTGCTTGAAGCTCTGATCCCAGGAAGACTTCAGTGTTCAATGTTGAAAGACGGACACATCACATTGGACCTGGACTTCAATTAAAAAATGTCAGACTTTGCAATCAAAAGTTAGGGGGCTAATAACCCTTGCCATAATTTCAGTGTGCCCCCTAACTTTTGATTGCAAGGTCTGACATTGACCCCCTTTTCAGGAGTTGACCTAGAGCCCACCAAGGTCATGCATATCAAGTTTGGTCAATGTCAGACCTTGCAATACACTGTAAGGCACTGTAAGGCTACAGCCCTGCCTCACTTCCAGTGATGAAGCTAAGCTATGCTAACGGAACGTCTATTCCCAAAGCTAAAATGCACGCACAGAGACAAAAAAGGTATGTATCTTCTTGTCTAACTCCAGGGAAGATGTTAAATAAGCTAATTTCCCAAAATGTTGGAGTTTTCCTTTAACAATATTTATTACATGGCGTTTTCACATTTGCCGAAATGCTTGCTTGTGATTGGTCAATATTGCTCGTCAGAGGTCCGTTATTACTCGATAACGGACCTCTGCCGAACAATAATGGCCGCTGTGCGCAGCTGTTCGCAATCAAGCCCACTGACACACTGCATCAGTGCAGCCAATCGGACACACCTGCCGGCTGCACTGACAGCGGAGTGTGTGTGACGATGACAGCGGGAGCGACAGAACAGAACAGAACTGCGTCTGCATTTGATCTCATCTTGTCGATATTAGGTATATTGTTAGTAAGTTAGCCATGTAATAAGCGGGATAATGTATAGCTATACTCGATCATTGTCGCAAAATAATTGACTTTCACTGACGTTTAAAACACCTCGGCGAGGCGCCTCGGTATTTTAAACTCGGTGTCGGTCAATTATTTTGCGACAATGACCTCGTAGCTATACATTATCCCTTACATAGACATGCCATAGTGAACCTATTGTCATTGATATACATGCATTACAAATATTTATGAATAAATTATTGTCCATTGCAATAAGCCCCGCCCCTTTCATATCTCATTAACCATTCATCGTACAGACTTGTGGGAGGGGTTAATGAGTGGTGGGGGCTTCCCCTGGAAGGTTGGTGGTAAAATCTGTTCAGCTCATCCGGTAGGGAGGCAGCAATGTTAGCTGTGCTGTTGGGTTTCCTTTTAAGGTCCGATATTGTGTGTAGTCCCGGCCACACGCCACGTGGGTCATAGCTGCTTAGCTCCTTTCCAGGTGTTGGCCGTTCCAGGGAAGCCCCAAGCTGATGGGGCTATCTTAGTGGCCCAACCACATGCGACTGTGGCACAGAACCCCAGACCATGGAGCACCTCCTTCCATGTCAAGGGGGGGGGGGGGGTGACCTCATCGCCCAGCCGAAGGGCATTGTCTCTGATTAGTGCAACGTTGGGGAGAATTAAGAGGAGGGGCGAATGCAAGGGAACAAACAACACACACATACAGTAAACAAAAAGAACACATCAACAACTTATTTTCCCATACATAAAATAAACTCCACATAAACTGATGAAAGTCACCACTACTGAGATGCATTTATGTGTAAATTTTTTCGTGAAATGTGGTGACTTTTATGGGTTTATGTGTTTAAGACACATTTTAAGATACATTGGAAGCCAATTAGCACCACATTTTCAGTAATGGTTAAAGATGATGAAAAAGGAACGGCACAGTGAGTGTATCAAGGCAAGAATGACTTGGAACCCACATGTCAAAAATAACGTTGTTGATATCCACACATACCATACTTGTATTGATAAATGAGGCTCTCAGATATCTAATACACTTTTGAGTTCAAAGTTCTACATGTGTCTCTCTTATCATTTAAAATAAAATCCAGACCCATGTTTATTTTGTTGTAAGTATGTTGTTTATTTAAAATATACAGTTAAATATAGTATACCATAAATAGATGGTATATTGCACTCTATTTACCTTGATCTTGATCCTATATATTAGGCATATCTGGGGTTTTAATGTGACATGTATATAGAATGAATAAATGTTTAATGTGCAGATGTTTCTGTCTTCAGGTGCGATACAAATAAAGATTATTATTATTATAATGTCGAGCCGGTGGCCCCGGGATGCTTGAGGAGGTTCAGGGGGTTCACAAAAAATGGGGAATATTTTAACTTCACTATTTCATTCACTAGAAGTTAGTCTAATGAGAGAATATACTGTATAAGAGTGACTAAAGCTAAGAAAGGGATTCAAAGGAGATGTATTTCTATGGTTGGGGTTAACTTGTGGAACAATGCTGATATACATAAGTCATTCGCTTTTGGTTTTCAAGAAAATGGTTTGTGTAGCTATTTTTGAGGATTACAAATGTGAATAATCCTTATTTAGTTAATTTCATAAGAATATACGACAGGTATATCTAAGCATTATGCGTCAGCCTGTACCTTTTTAGTCACTGCCCAAATCAGACTGTTGACCGTCTGGAATGATTGTGCATACTATTATTGTTTTGTGTGTGATGGCTGAATAAAATAATCTACTATACTATTCTGATAGATTGCAATCTCTCCACTGTTATCTCCCCACTTACAGTGTGTTGTTTAGATGCTATATTGCACTCTATTTACCTTGATTTACCAGTAACGGTAAAGGATTATGGAAAAAGAAGGGCACCTTGATTGTTGTATTAAGGTAAGAATGAGTATTGACTATGGCTTATTGGCAATGGACTTGTTTTTATTTTTTTAACCATTACTTAGCAGGGAAAAATCCCTTGACATTAAGGATGTCTTTTGTGAAGCAGATCTGGCCAACATAAACCTGGGCAGCATAAAAAGTTACAGACAAAACAACACTAATTACAAAAGAGAGACATACAATGACGATACCATCATCTATGTGTTTCTAAACCAGCTAGCATGGCAGCTGAGCACCTGACCCAGGTGTTAGAGCGCATCTCTATGTGTAACTCCATACGCAAAAGGCCTATAAATGATTTGTTTGAGGTGCAAATGAAAAATGAAATAATTGCCAAAGTGAATGAGGTCAAGTACATAGGAATCATATTAGACAAGAACCTAAAATTTGATAAACGGGTACATTATTAATTTGGACAGTCTGCCTTCTCCGTTAAAGCGGCAAACTTATGGAACTATCTGCCTTCTGTCTATCATAAATAACAACAGAGGTAAAACATTTAAAGAGATTTCTATTTAAATATCTGCTGCTGTTTATTTCCAAAGGAGCGTGGGGTGCCGCGTGACGCACCCGTAGCTGATTGGTCCGGCCCTCCCTGACGTCACCAGGAAATACGGAAATGCCATGCAGTATCTCGTCCTGGCCACCAGGGGCACCACACTCCATGCTTCACCTCGTTGTCTGTGGCTATAACGAGCTAATGCTGCTAATCTCTAACGTTAACTCTCTGAACAGATCTAGATGCAGTGATCGTGTAAAGAACGGACTAACTGCAGCTGCTGGAGACACATCTGAATTAAGGAGGAGTCGAGACTGCCCGTAAACTTCAGAGTGTTGTGAAAGTGAGATGAAGAAACACAAAGCAGGTTTGTTTAATCAGAAGGTCCTTTGGACATTATTCTGTGATCAATAGGTATATGTTCCCGTTTGTGATTACGGTATTTCACAATTGTCTAACCTTAAATAATGTACCCAACAGTTAAACCAGCCGTGCTGCCATATATAAAACATTAGATGCGACATTACGCCACAAATCATGGGATAACTGTCCGCCATCTTACCTGGATATTGTTTAGGCAGCAACTATGTTTGTCGGCTGTGCAGCCTAGTTACTGTACTAACATGATCAGAGAGACTAGTGCAGCCTAGTTACTGTACTAACATGATCAAAGAGACTAGTGCAGCCTAGTTACTGTACTAACATGATCAGAGAGACTAGTGCAGCCTAGTTACTGTACTAACATGATCAGAGAGACAAGTGCAGCCTAGTTACTGTACTAACATGATCACAGAGACTAGTGCAGCCTAGTTACTGTACTAACATGATCAGAGAGACTAAGGAGGCTGGTATCACTTTATACACATGAGTATGGAGGAGATTAGATCACACAAGGCTCAACTACTATTTTTTTTTTTTTTTTAATCTTTTCCCCCCCCCCTTTTTCCTCCGATTTTCTCCCATCCCAATGTTAGTCGTTATGCCAATTCCCAATCCCCTTCCTGGTCGCTGCGCACTTACCCCCCACAGTCGGTCTGGGAGAGTGGAGGCTACCACGTGCTTCCTCCGACACACGTCCAGCCAATCAACCGCTTCTTTTCACCTGGCAGCGCGGATTATCACTGAGAGGGCGTAGCGTGTGGAAGGATCACACTATCCCACTCAGGTCCTATCCGCGCTTAGCAGGCGCCCCGACCGAACTGTAGGAGTCGCTGTTTACAACGACCCGGACCCACCCCGCCAGCTTCTCCCACCCTCTAATACTGCCATTGTATTAGTGTGAACGGCCAGCCAAGCTGGTGACAACCCTGGAGCTGTGAGCTGGATTCGAACGGGTGAATCCAGCCGCTCCGGGGTTGGTGACAAACGCAATCTCTGTTACGCCACCTGACCGCTCAACTACTCTCTTTCTAACACACACACACACATGCACAAACAAGACACTCTGACGTCACGAGACTGCCGCCATCTTAGTTTTGGGGACAACCAACCAGCAAAAGTGAGCTCCGTTTTTAAAAAGTAGTAAAAAGTAGTAACATATAAACATGAAAAAGGCATGTAGGCTACTTGAAGCCTCCAGTGCACATGTATAGACTATATGGCGAAGTAGCTAGTGTAATGTTTCTGTTCTGGCTGTCACTCTTAGTGTCTAGCAGAAATAATTGAATGTCCACACGATGACAATATAGCTGAAGTTTGTTTACTTCCACACTTTGGGTTGCATACATCCAACTGGTGGGCACCGTATCTGACGTCATTAATAATAATAATAATAATAGATCAAATTTCGATAGCGCCTTTCATAGAACCCAAGGTCGCTTCACAATCAGGACAAAAATAGGGCTAGGGAAGTAGGGGGGGGGGGAAGGGCATGAGGGCAGGTAAGGGATAATGGACCTAATCTAATCTAAACTAACTGATGGGTAAAAGCCTTGGTGAAGAGGTGTGTTTTAAGGGCAGTTTTGAAGGTGTCCAGGGTTGGGGCGTTGCGAATTTCGGGGGGGAAGAGTTCCAGAGGGTAGGGGACGCCACGCTGAAGGCTCTGTCCCCGAAAGTCCGTAACCTGGTGCGAGGGATGGAGAGGAGACCTAGATCAGAGGATCGTAGGTTCTGGGATGGAGTGTGCTGGTGGAGGAGATCAGACAGGTATCGGGGGGGCGAGGGCATGGAGGGACTTGGAGGTGAGGAGCAGGAGTTTGAAAGTGATGCGGAACTTGACTGGGAGCCAGTGGAGGTGGATGAGGTTGGGGGTGATGTGCTGCCAGGGCTTGGTGTGAGTGAGAACCCTGGCAGCTGAGTTCTGAACATACTGGAGCCTGTCCAGGGCTTTGCTGGGTACCCCGAACAGGACTCCGTTACAGTAGTCCAACCGGGAGGTGATGAATGAGTGGATCAGGGTCTCAGCCACAGAATCTGAGAGTTAATCTGAGATTAACATGAGTCTGGGCTAAACCAACATATGGGTGAAACCATTATTCCAGGATACCACATCCCCCTTCTTTTAAAGGAGAAGCATGACGCATAGCTGAAAATCAAAGCACAAAAACGTATCAACAAGGAGGTTCAACGTGAGTCAGAAGATCCTTAAGAACTTCTACTCATGCACAATAGAGAGCATCCTGACTGGCAATATCACCTCCTGGTTTGGGAATAGCACCGCACAAGACCGCAGCAGACTACAGAGAGTGGCCCGCTCAGCCGAACGCACAATTTGAGGTGGGCTTCCCACTCTCCAAGACATTTACAACAAGCGTTGCATGGGTAAGGCTAAGAGAATAATCAAAGACTCCAGCCACCCAAACAACTGTTTCTTTGAACTGCTGTGGTTAGGCAAGCGATACCGGAGTCTCATGGCAAGCACAGAGACTCAGAAGGAGCTTCTATCCCCAGGCCATCAGAATGCTCAATGACAATCAATGAAAATAACACTATGTAACAAACCATCAAACACTCACAGCACACACTTCCACACGTACACACTCCAACTCACTGTAGCACCCACTTGACCCACTTTAGACACTTAACACACTATATTTATTTGTACTGGTATATCTATATTTTACCTCATTGCACCTCACCACCACAAGGTGGCACCACAAGCTAAGCTAAGTTGTACCTCATCACATTGTACTGTATGGGAACTCAGCTACCTTCTCTACTCTGCACTGTATATTGTATGTTGTTGTATATATATATTGAACATTTTTGTTTAGTTTACACTTGTTTACGTACTTGACTTTCTATTCTTTACTTATATTATACTTTTTATACTTATCCTTTTATATAGCACAGTGGAGCAATACGGAAAGAAGCATTTCATATAAAAGTATCCTGTATTTCTATATGACAACTAATAAAGAAACTTGAAATAAAAAGTCTAGTCAGTGGTGAGACCGAGGGCCTGAGGTTGCAGAATTGGGCGGACACTTGGGCTCCGGAAGCAGTCAGCGTGGTGCTAATGTTAGTCAGTTAGTGTTTATGTAGAATAACCTAGTTTGTGCATACGTGCGTCCATTCATCTATATACCATGGTAAGTATCAAGGTGGTAGCTATCTAATGCGCCGGGTAACGGTGTGCAGCCATCATGCAGAGACAGCTATTATTATTACCCACCGCCTAACTACTAGCTATCTAACATGACATCATTAGCTGGTGCAGGTGCACACTTCACAGTTGATATGCTGGATGGCAACTTTCTGACATTTACCGTATCGCTCATTTTTACAAGATAACAAAAATTACCGCCAGGGGTGGAGGATCCCAGTCATGGTTTAAACTAGGAGGCACTACAGTGTGAAAGAGTATGGAAAGAGACATTCTGATGCAATGTTAACTAGTCTAGGGTTCAGAATCCATAAATACAATCTAAAGATAATGGCTGAATGATTTTTTTTTAGGCTAATTGATTATTTATGTTGCCCATTTGTTGAGTTTGTTGGGGTTATATTCCCTGTGTTTCTCGATGGATTGAGCATGGGACTAACACTGCTAGGGTTAGGGGTTCTATTCCCTGTGTTGCTCAATGGATTGAGCATGGGACTAACACTGCCAGGGTTAGGGGTTATATTCCCTGTGTAGCTCAATGAGTAGAGCATGGGACTAACACTGCCAGGGTTAGGCGTTCACTTTCATTCATTCTCTATCTCTCTCTCCCTCTCCTTTTCCCGCCACTCCACTTAAAACTATGTACAGTAACAAGCAGAAATGCTACAAAGATAATATTCAAAATATATCACCTCTTTGCTTTTCATAGGGTCTGAGGACTTGGGAAGGAGGATATCAGTGGGATGAGCCAAACACCTTCATATCTAAGCCTATTATCCACAAAGTCACCCACCACAGCACAGCCTGATTCTGTCAGTCCCACAGGACTCCTTGTACCCATGACCACCGAGAGGAGAGAACCCTGCTAGTGCAACCCGACCAAGCCAGACACCTGCTGTCCAGGACTGCTCCCCACAGACGGAAAGTCAGTGATCACAGTACAAATTAACCTGACTGGTCCAGACCTCCAGCCTCCACCTTCAGTCAGTTACAACTGGCGATAGCTGCCCACTTCATCAAGCCATGAATGACGTAAAAAATGCTTCACTTGTTCCTCCATTTTTGACTGATGGCAGTGCCATCGATCACCAGCCACTCGCCTCTGCATCTTACGGTCCCGCCAGCCAGAGCACATTCACCATTATGAGTCGGACCGGCAGACAATTGAACCCACAACCGCTGAGATTGACCCCCTGTTCGTGTCCTCAGACTAACCTGGGCATCACTTCGTTCCACGTGGCCACCGTCCAGATGAAACCAGCCTCCTGTCCTCTGCCTGGTACCGATCACGAGAGTCCAGCTGAAGCATCGTCAGTCACGGCTTACAAAACCCCTGCTCCTGCCCCTCTGATCACCAAGAGTCTGGCGGGAAAAGCATCAGACACTTCTTCCTCTAAATACTATGGTGAAAAAGTGTCACGCCTCACTGTCCGCCACCACACAGGCGAGGAAGAGTATTGTCCTCATACCTCGGAAAACTGAGGTGAAACAGCCCCGGCAGCAGGTGGTCACCTCTCTGTTTCCAGCCCCTCCACCGCAGCCAATAACTCCAACACCCAAGTCAGCGGTCTCTCCACCCCAGGATCTAGACCCCAGCAGTGGACTTCCTCCTGACCTTGTGTGCCCTCTCAGCCCTCGGGTGTCAATGGAAGAAGAGGAGAGCCCTCAAAGGCTGAATGAGAAGAGTGAGTACTGGGGTTTGCATACATGTTGTAAATCTCAAAATGGGTGGCCCGTATTTTATTTTCATACTTTATTATAGTGGAAATTAGGGCTGTCTTAAATACTTCGAAGCTTCGAACCTTCGTTCGATGGGCATGGGATTTGAATATGAAAATAAAATTAGAATATATTAAAAGACAATTTTTATAAATTTGTATTTAAAATTTTTAGTTGCAAAATCAACTCCGCCTCTCTTTGTTAACTACAACAAGCAATGCTGTTTGTTATTTAAGATGAGGTCGGACTCGGCACTGACAGATTTGTGTTCATTGTGCTGCTTTTATAAAGCCTCAAATGACTGCTTAAAATATTCCATGAAAGCAAAGTGTTTCGTTTGTTTAAAGATTTAAAAAGGTTTAAACTTTACAGCACTGACAAAGTTGAACAAAGTGCTGTATAAGTACCATAACATAAAAAATAATAATAATAATAAAAAAAAAAATTATATTTTTTTTATCTCGAAGCTTCGAATTAAAATCGAATCTCGGCCCAGAAGCTTCGAATTCCAAAAAAAATTCGAAGGTCAGCCCTAGTGGAAATCTCTGGGCATGTTTGCGCTTTTTCAGCATTGCGCTGCCATGCACTCATAAAGTTACGCACACACTTCTAGGAGCTGATGAAAACTAAGAAATATACTGTGATATGATATTTTGGCCTTATCATCCAGCTAGGGCTGAGCCCAAACGTTCGAATCTTCGTTCGTTACGTTGGCATTCGAATTCTAAATCAACATTCAAATTTGTAATAAAAAAAATTCAAATATTTTTTAAAATTTGTATTTGATTTTTATATCCTCAAACTAAATCCTCAATTTGAATAGTGATTAAATTAGTATTTTCTTTTTATTACATCAACTTTCCAGCCCCAGCCCCAGCCCAGGGAGAAGCCCCAGCCCAACTAAATCAATTAAATCAACTTTCTTTAACACATTGAGTGCCATGCCCCTTTGACCATAATTATGGGCTAGAGTGCCAGCACTGAAGTCAATGGGAGGTCGGGGAAATTTGCGAAGGCTTAAACTATATCTTAATATATGGCTATGGGTCTAAAACACCCCTCGCTTATCAATGACTTGCTTGCAGTCAACATGTATGAAACGGATTGTTTTTTCACTGGTATATTTCCGTTTTATACCGTTTTGAATACGAGTATAGTTTGAGAGTTCTAGTAATTCCAGAGAAATTCGGCGATAATAGCTCTTTAGTGGAATACACAAAACACGTTGTCATTTTCCGGCTGATTTATGAATAGTTTTCAAATAAACGCTAGATTATCGATAGTATATGTGTACTTATGCACGCTAGAGAAGCGGGCTGAAAAATCTATTATCCATGACCTGGTCAGCGCTAACGTCATACACACAGACACACACAGACACTAGGGGTGGGAATCACCAGAGGCTGCACGATACGATACTATCACGATACTTGAGTCACGATACGATAGTATTGCGATACTAAATATATTGCGATATGCTGAGTATTGCGATATTAATATAGCGATATATTGCGATGTATTACCTTTTTTCAACTGCAAAGTAAAACTTTGTCAACATGTTTTATCTAATAAAATAAAGTTCAGTCTGTTCATCTCACTTCAATCATTTGTATTGCAGAACATGGTATTTTCTCAAGCAGACAGATGTAAACACTGTAATCTTTGTTGCATGTACCTGACAAACTGAACTGTTTGTATTACATCATCTTAATACGTCATATTCCAACTTAACTGAATGCACATGTGTGTGTGGACTACTGTACTATTACAGGTATTGAAATTAACAATGCAACTTCCTTATACAATTTTTTTTTAATAAAAACAAACGAATATTTATGAATAATTAAATATCGATACTTGGCGTCCCTATATCGATACGTATCGATTTCCCCCCCACCCCTAACAGACACGCTGCGATGGCTGAGAAAAAAACCATCTGATTAACCCAATACTGGTAAAATAGAGTCCTTACCTCACATCAGATGTTCTGCAAAAAGATTAATCCAATTCCTGATCGCCATTCCAAATATTGATCGCGTTTATTGATCCAACGTTATAGCACCAAACACAATCGACGCTGCTCTGAGCCTCGCCAGTGAATGTGATAACACGATGCTGCTAGCCAGAGATGGGAAAACCCCGGACCGGACTTTTTTCTTGATGCACATGCCCACCCAATCCAATCCAATGATGTGCATTACCATCCGGGAGACGATAGGCGGCAGTATTTGCCCTTTTCGAGCTCAGACCCATTCACAATGATAACGTCAGGCTGGATGGATGAAAAATTAATGGATATCGCTAATAAAAGAAATAACGATTAAACGATGAGAACTCATCATTGGCACTCAACGCATAATGAATATAACGCATCAGTTTCTTTTAATACTATAATATTAGTGTAGCCTAATCTTTATCTGCAACTGTGAAGAAAAACCCTATTGGTTTAAACAGAACCCATCTCCCGCCAATGACTGATTACCACGTCATTCTCCGCCATGCGTTGTCTGCCAATGACTTATTACCACGTCATTGAGATAAATATTTTCGTCATTGTATTCACATTTCACCCACGGAGTCTTGACTGGTGCTGTAGATCTCCGCTCAACTCTCCAACGCTTCAATACCGCCACCTGGTGGCTGATCGGCGAGTTGCCAAAACCGGAAGTGGCCGGAAGTGCTTGGTGTGTCCCCTATTCCGTCCGGCCACTCGCTATCGCTCGCGGGACTCCATCTTGACACACTGGATATCGATCCGTTGCCATAACTCAATAAACAACATTATTTGGACGTGTATATAGTATTATACAACCTGGAAATGGATTGCATAGATCAACATCCCATAATAGTGATCTTTTTGCTCCAGTATCCTCCCCCATCGCTACGAGGAAGCTGCCGTGAGTTATAGCGTTTTTGATTATTATTATCCATACAAACTGTTCTGATCTATATATCACCCATAGACGCCTGCGCAATAGAGCACGCGAAGCATCTGCTCTACGACTATTGAACATGGGGGGGCAAACGTCTGGTTTTGCTCCCCCACTTTTTGCTCATATGAAAAATATGATATACCCCCCCCCCCCATATATAAATCTAACCATAACTACGTAATTTCAATCAAATTAATAATACGCAATGACACTTAATAGCAAGTTTTTAAGTTTCCAAAGATTGTGTGACCCCCCACTTTAATGGTTTGATCCAGTGCCCACGGGCCACGGTTCGTCGGCATGACGTATACGACATGTTGGGGGAGGCGGCTTTTTCGAAAGCCCTTGAAAAATTCAGGCTGGATATTGGATAACATTGTGAGGATTATTCTTCTGCGTTTACATCAAAATGGAGCAAATCATCACGTAAGTCGAACACTGTGACTGTATACTAAATGCGCAAACAGATTGAAACTGAATATTTCTCGTATGGTGAGCCGCCCTCCGCGCTGCACCGAGTGAATCCAGAGATACGGGATGGTGCGCAGGCGCTGTGATCACCCAACGGCGGAAATAATGCCGCTTTGAGCTGTTTATAAAAAAATATTAAAAATATTTATTAGCAACGCCGAGCTTTCAAACCATCCCGTATCTCTGTCCGAACCCCTCGTGCAACTGTGAGCACCTTTGTAATGTCTCTGTGATACTTGTATAACGAACGGTTCGGCCAGAACCAGTCCTTCAGGGTAAATCTAGGTTGGTTTCCCATTGAGGAGCAAGTGACTGTGGATTTACTCGGTGCAGCACAGTCACGAAAGGGGCTAGTATGGACCCTGATGTAAACAAGACAAACGTCTTTCTCTGGTCTGCATCCCCTTAACAATTGTGTGTATTGAGCCGTACTGTATTGTACCCATTCTGCAATCTGTTAAATAAAGTTTTCATTCATTCATTCATTCAGCCGCCGCGCTCACTGGGGCTATTGATAGCGTCAATTAATTGTTGTTGTTGTTGGTACTGCCGCTGCGGATGTGAACGGGGCTGGAGGGGCTTTGGGAGGATGGGAAAGTTATTATTATTATTATAATAGTAATTGGCTATCATACGTGCCTAGCTAGCATTAGCTAAAAGAGCCCTCGCAGTGAAGTTATTATTATTATAGCTATCATACTGCAATATAAACTGAGTTTTATAGTGAAAAGAGCAGCTTTATTTTGGTCAAGATTGAAGGCTCTATATTGCAGGAAATTGCACATACAGGTGTTCATTAAATGTAAAAAAAATATGCCGTGGAGGGGGTCGTGCCGGACCCCCTCCAAACCACCCATTGAAAAAAAAGGAAAAAAAAAAAAAAAAAAAAAATCTTGCACCCCCACTTTCAACTATAACTAGGCGGCCATGATATCACCCATACTACATGAATCATTTAACGTCGGTCATTGCATTATAAACGACCCCCCCCCCCCCTCCGGTCACCAGAAGATGATGAGTCATGACGTTTAGGACCTTGTACAATTGAAATTTTTTATATAACGTTGATCGGTGTCAAACGGCATTTGATAATCTAATATATGCATTTAGGCCTATATCTCACGTTCTATGAAATACAGCAGAAAACGATAAAAACATATTTATACTCTGGACGGTATTTTAGTATGAATGTGTGAATGAAAAAGTAAAACGTTCCTACATCCTGAACGATAGATAATTGATGTTGAATGGACCATAGTAATGTCAATTTAGCAATACAATTTAAAAAGTTATAGCCCTGCAAAGAAGGTGAACATCTCCATAGACAAATAGAGCTGGCAGAGGACGGTTTAGGATGAATCAAAGTGGTGGCAGAGAATGGGTTAAAAACGAATGTTCTAACGTTTGTTCGAAAAACCCTGACGAAGTTCGAATCCCAAAAACAGGCTTCGGGGACAGCCTTACATCCAGCCCTACCCTATTCATTGTATTCAATCGCAGACATCTTGGTCACGAAGTGATTGTAATCAAATAGCAGGTGATTGTCATTAACCCATTCAGTGCCAACCACGAGATTAGTCGGGTTAACTCGCCATGCGTTGAGTGCCAAGACCCGAGAAAACTCGGGTTTTAATCGTTATTTCTTTTATTAGCAATATCCATTCATTTTTCATCCATCCAGCCTGACGTTATCATTGGGAATGGGTCTGAGCTCGAAAAGGGCAAATACTGCCGCCTATCGTCTCCCGGATGGTATTGCACATCATTGGATTGGATTGGGTGGGACTGCATCAGAAAAAAATTCCAGTCTCGGGCATGCAGTATCGTTATAACAGATGGACCGAGGACACTCAGAGCAGCGTGGATTATGTGTTTTGGTGCTATAACGTTGGATCAATAAACACAATCAATATTTGGAATGGCGATCAGGAATTGAATTAATCTTTTTGCAGAACATCTGATGTAGGTAAGGACTCTATTTGACCAGTCTTGGGTTAATCAGATGTTTTTTTCTCCGCCATCACAGCGTGTGTGTGTGTGCATAACGTTAGCGCTGACCACGGCATGGATAATCGATTTTTCAGCCTGCGGCTGCTTCTCTGGCCTGCATAAGTACACATATACTATCGATACTTTAGAGCATATATATAATTATATATATAATTAGTAAACTGTCGGGTGCTTTTATTTCCCCCCTTAACTGGTTTTCGAGAGCATTTGGTACATTTTCAAGGGCATTTTGCCCCAAGCCCCCCTTAATTTTGAACCCTGCATTATACCATTCTGAATTATGTTTTTGTGCTTCGTTTTTCTAGAGGGGGCTTTTGAGATGTAAAATAATATACCTAAAATGCTGATAATAAATCATTCAGTCTATGGATTTACTTTGTTCTAAATAATGCACGTCATATACGGCGCTCGCGAGGTGCGATATACACACTATGTGGTTATTTTAATAACGTCGGAGCATTGCAAATGTGAACCTATCGGGCATTTGGCTCTGATTAGTTTCATATTCTTGGCTGTGTATGTATTTGCGCCCGGATTGTGTTTCATTCAAGCATAAATTGAAGCGTCTTCATGCGTGGATTATGGATATGAATGATGACAAATCTGAATATGTGGATTATTGAATTGTGTCACTCGCACGTTATTGTGATATTGTAACTGGGATTAAAATGTTTGAGGAGATGCGCTGTTTGACGGATTTGATGACGTGGACGTGACTTGAGAAAATGAATGAGCAATTGCAAGCCTTTGACGGTTTGATGAATGCATTTGAGAAAATGCATTTATCTGTTCAAGCACTGTTAGTGTTAATCTGATGATGAACAAGAAGGTGATTAACATGACTGGTGTCACTGGTATAAACCAACGGTTAATCAATTCAATGCATGTATGGATGATGTCCGAAACAGATTAAAACCTGATTAATAGTGAAACTATAGCCTCCAAGCCTCTCTGACACGTTATTTCGGGGTTGCGCCTTGAAAACTTTGGGAACCATGTATTTATATAGTACATGATACCTAAGCACTAGGGATGTCCGATATTATCGGTTGACCGATATTATCGGCCGATATCGGCAGTAAAATGTGATATCGGAAAATATCGGTATCGGTAAAAAAAATATATATATATATATATATAATTTCTTTTTTTTTTACATTTATTTAACCTTTATTTACCCAGGCAAGCAAGTAAGAACCAATTCTTCTTTTATTTATTGTCAAAAGTATGCATGTTGGTTTAACAAGAGATATGTAATGTTAATCTTTACTTTTTTAATGATCATATTTTGCACAGATAATGCTTACATTTTAATTTATAGTGAAATTATTAGTTACCTGAAATTATTCAGTTTTTTTGGGCGGAAACCCTGCATATATCGGTATCGGTATCGGAAATTAAGAGTTGGACAATATCGGAATATCGGTATCGGTAAAAAAGCCAATATCGAGCATCCCTACTAAGCACATACAGTACAGATATCCTCATAAGTATCTATTAATTCGTATCAATTAGATACTCTTTGGGCTTGTTTTTGTCTACTTATTCGGAAAGAGTTTAACTAATTATTTTCGCTAGCAAGATCTCATTCGATTATTCATTCCATTAAGCCTACTGCCAGCAGGCACATTTAAAGAAATATAATCTGATTGATTGGGGTAATAAATTAGCCTATAGATTATGCATTTAACTTGTCGATGAGGCTATTGAGCCGTACTGTATTGTACCCATTCTGCAATCTGTTAATAAAGTTTTCAATCAATGCCGTTAGAAAATCAGGATTTCTGCGATCGACATATGATGCCTTTTCAGGTGAGGCGGCCGCGCACAATTATCCTGAGTATCAAGTCTGGTTTGAATTAACGACAGTGAATCAGCGTTCGAGGAACAGGGAAAACCTGGATTCAAACATCGGGTTAATTTAATCTGGATAATGGGACTTTTGATCGACTTAGTTGAACCGGGTACGGGGAATAGGGCCCTGGTGTGATCTGTTTAACTCTCCTGGTGTGATCTGTTTAGGTCTCCTGATGTGATCTGTTTATGTCTCCTGGTGTGATCTGTTTAGGTCTCCTGGTGTGATCTGTTTATGTCTCCTGATGTGATCTGTTTGTCTCCTGGTGTGATCTGTTTAGGTCTCCTGGTGTGATCTGTTTAGGTCTCCTGATGTGATCTGTTTAAGTCTCCTGGTGTGATCTGTTTGTCTCCTGGTGTGATCTGTTTAGGTCTCCTGGTGTGATCTGTTTATGTCTCCTGGTGTGATCTGTTTATGTCTCCTGGTGTGATCTGTTTATGTCTCCTGGTGTGATCTGTTTATGTCTCCTGGTGTGATCTGTTTATGTCTCCTGGTGTGATCTGTTTATGTCTCCTGGTGTGATCTGTTTAGGTCTCCTGGTGTGATCTGTTTATGTCTCCTGGTGTGATCTGTTTATGTCTCCTGGTGTGATCTGGGCCCTATTACCTGGTTCAACTAAGTCGATCAAAAGTCCCATTAGCCAGATTCAATTAACCCGATGTTTGAAACCAGGCTTTCCCTGTTCCCTCTTTCCCTCTTTTCAAGGGATTCACTACCTCAATGCGCTGGAACCTCAGCCTACAAACCTCATGGCCTGCAGCAGTGAGATGCTTGGCTACAGTAGACTTTTCATCCTGATTTCCAATGTTGCTCTTATGTTCAGAGACTTGGGTCCTCAAATCTCTCTTGATTTGACCAACAAAGCAGAATCCACATGAGTACTAAGAGGTGGATTAGGAGTAGACTCCTTACCTCAAAATCCTCCCGTTTTACTTTCTAGATTCCCTTGCCTTTTTGTAGCTACATGTACAGTATTGGAGGTGTACATGTAGTTGTGTGTACATGTGCAGTATTGGAGGAGTACGTGTAGTTGTGTGTACATGTGCAGTATTGTAGGTGTACATGTACACTTGTTTTATAGCCTTATATAATAAAAACTCCAAACCTTTGTCCAACATCTCATCAAGCAGAATTACCAGGAACATTGACCTTCCTCCTCTCCACCATGCACTGCTGCTGGGATGTTAGTGGAGGAGGATGCTTTATGACAACGTGGTTGTTGTGAAGGATCAGATTAAACCGAATATATATATTTATTTATGGATATATATTTAATAGTATTTGTATATCGTTTGATATCCCTTGTATATTCCTTGTACATATACACGGAATATCCCTTTATTCTACTACAGCCCATAATAGTTCATTCTCTTATTGGACAAAAGGACCAGGCGCCAGGGACAAGCCCCTGGCGTTCAAGTTCAAAGGTACCGACGAGACATGCCCTTACTAGCCCCAGCTCCGCGCAGGAATACGGCTACCGAAAGCAGAGCGGCACTACTTGTCCACTGTGCATATAAATATGGCGCAAGAAATGTAGAATTCCTCTTAGTCCTTTACCCTTCTACCCAACTAAGTAACAAGACGTGAAGCCTCACCCACGATCCCGCGTGCGGTGTAGTATGGCCGGTTTGGCCTTAGAATAGCAGTGAGACCTCGTGCGAATTAATAGCTGAATTGCCAGAGTTTGGCACCGTATTTCTATTAAGTAATAATAGTCTATTATGTATGGTGCATCGTTCGGTTAGAGTTCTAAAGTAGGGATGCCCCGATCGATCGGCCACCGATCGTTATCGGCCGATAATCAGTATAAATATGCGATCGGGGAATTCCGATAATGAGTCATATTCGCCGATCACGGAAACTGATCAAGTGGATATCTCACTCGCTTGTCTCAGACGCACAGGACCTGCAAACTGCTCCTCCTCCCTAGCCCCGCCCGCCTCCGTGTAGAGTTTGTAAACAAAGAGGTGCGGCTCCTCTGCTCGAGTCTGTAGTGCATTCGACCTGCGCTAACGTTAGCTACCTAGCTATCGTTACTGTTTAAACAAAATTACCCAGTCAACTATTCACGTTTAGTAGGCATTGTCTAACGGTATTTAGCCGGCTAGCTACCGATAGCTCCTGATATCAACAAATGATCCAGAAAATCTAGTAGTCCATGTTCATACCTCCGGTAGCTTGCGTTAGCTTGCGTTAGCTGACGTTAGTTTACTGTTCAAAACGAAATGTCCCATTGAACTAAAGTTCTGTCTTAACGTCATCTAGCCGGCTAGCAGTAGCTACAGATAGCTCTTGATATCAATGTCTTATAACATTGATTTAATGCGTATTCGAGCTGAGGGCTTGCTGAATGTGAAATGACCAAAGCATAACGTTACCAATAGGGTCCCGCTGCAGCGCCGGAGAATCCTTTTTGGAGCTGGGCTACTAGAGTACACACAGACAGTGGAGCTGTTTGCAGATAGCGAGCATTTTGACTTGTTGCGTGGTGGCGATGTCTCGCAGATAATACAAGTACAAGTCTAATTATATAATATATATATTTTATAAAAAAAAAAAAAAAAAAATATTTTTTAATTTCTTTTTAATCAAAAACGATCGGTATCGGATCGGTATCGGCCGATATGGCTCACGACGATCGGTGATCGGTATCGGTGGCAAAAAACGTGATCGGGGCATCCCTATTCTAAAGTGAGCAGCACCCCCATCGCTTCCTCGCGTTATCTAGAGTCTTAACCAGGTTGGGCAGACCACACGTGGTGCTTTCATCCGAGGAGTTCTAGGCGAGGACGAGTGGACCTGCACATTGGATTACCTACCCGACGACTGCTGAGCCCTATACGGCATGGAATATCTATTTGCTTTGGTGCTTTGATTTGTGGAGCGGATAATCGCCAACACCGGTGAGTGTTGGATTTACCCCGAGAGGAGCCAAGGTGAGACGGCGCTCAGACCAGACTGAGGTCGCCTCGCTTCTTCGTTGTGGACCGACAGCTACAGCTACAGCTATCGTCTACAAGAGAGCCCAAGTGTATTAATCTGCGGATCAAGATTCTACGGGCACTGTGTTCTGTACCTGAACTCTCCCTAGAAATCGTTGACCAGACGGGATACAGCCGACGGCTCTCCTACCCCCCCTACTGGCTTACAACCGGCGGGACCCCTTCAGTATATTATCCAGCTATAATCATTAAGTGACCATCGTTATAATTCCCTAAGAGCCAGGTTGTATACTTGCTTCCTGCGTAACCAGAGATTGGACATTCAGTGTTGATTTGCCTACGAGTACTCATTTGCCTTACAAGTGCATTCAAATCATAAATGTAATAAGTAACTATTATATGTACCTTTTGCTATATATTAAATATTTGACTATTACCTTTGTGTGGACCTGATTTCATATGTGGGAAAGTGTTCATCATACTTAGATATCGTGTACTGTATGGCCAGTAATTAAAGTACATAAAGCGGTAGTGGTTTAATGATACCATACTTATCAATACAGTCAGGGAATTGTACCCCTCAGTTACAATTGGTCCTTCGAGCCGGAGGGTAATCAGTGTAATATTAATATAGTGGTATTAATATTGAAATGGCCTATGATGAACACTCCACGAAACGGTCCTCCTAAAGTAGAACGCCCGCAACGTAGACGACAGCCACCTCAGTACTTAGAGGATTACGCTGTCAGTAAACTACCTAGCCTTCTACAAACAGTAAACGCGGTAAAAGTAGAAAGTAAAATTATGTCCGACCCTATCAACCAGGATACCCCGACCACAGAGGCCCTAGTGGGTTCTAATGTAACTGACCAAGCTCACGGTGGGGACCAGGAGGGAACTGACACGACTTTACCCCCCGCCAAGACCGAAGAAGTAGTCCCCCCAGAGCTCCGGGAGGAAGACAACCCTCCAGAGGTGGAACTCTGCACGGAACAAGATGAGGAGAGCGCCGAGGAGATAGAGCTCCAGGACTCCCCAACGAGTACAGCCAGGAGCGGCTCACCTCTACAAGCGTCTTCCCCCAGCGAGGCGGAGAGGATGCTGTCACAGGCGTTCTTCGCCAGCCTGACAGCCTCTACCGAACGCGATCGACTTCAGGGTGAACGCGATCGACTTCAGGGTGAACGCGATCGACTCCAAGCGCAGCAACGGAGCGAAGAAGAGCACATACGTCTGGAGCTGAGACGCCTTCAGACGGAAGAGAATATGGCAAGAGACCGGGCCGACACCCAGCGTGCCGCTGCCGGTGCCCAAAGAGAAGCAGATCTCACCAAGCGCGACGCCGAGCGCGACAGACTACAAGGCGAGCGCGACAGACTACAAGCCGAGCGCGACAGACTACAAGCGCAGCTAATGGAGCAGCTGATCACCAGGGCAACACCCCCTCCCTCCACAAGGGGTTCCAGAGCCTCGTCAAGACACACGTCAAGGGCACCCTCCCCTAACCGAGCAGGCGACCTTGAACTCGACCACCAGAGAGAGTCTACACCCCCCTCCGAACTCATTCCCCGACCGGTCCAAGTGAGACCCAGCTACAAGGAAGGAACAGCGGACACCGCGGAGAGGCTAAATAGACGACTACAGGATCTAGGTGACCTGGCAGAAGAAGAAGAGGGAGAAGAGGAGAGTCAAGCCCGACAGCAGCACATTACTCCACAGGACCAGGAGGTCCAGTACAGCCCAGGCTATACCCCCGCGGCTCTGCGCTACAGACCCCTGACTCGACTCACGGGTGAGCATGACGCACGACCAGTCCCGAGGAATAGCACCTGGACCAGCGGGCCATGGTACCCTGCCAGTACCAGCCCACCGAGAGGCGTAAGAAGAGACTCGCCCAGGAGGCCTCTCTTCCAACGCTCACCGATGTGCCAGCCATCCATGGCGTCATACATTGGCACACCGACGTTTCCAGACTTCACCCATGAGAATCGAGCACAGTACACGGAGCTCCGGATGTGCTTAGAGACAATGATGGTGGATGTCGCTGATGAACGCCACAAGTATGCAATATTATTGAAGCACCTGAAAGTGCCCCGAGCGCACAACATAGCGCTGGCCTATGCCACCTCTACGACCCCATACACCGCGGCTCTAGCAGCGCTGGACCAGAGATATGGACGTATATGGGATTACGTAATACAGGAGATAAGGCATATTGACCGCCTACCCCCAGCAACAGACAATCGCTCACTAGACGACCTGTCTATAAAAGTACAATCCCTGGTAGGGATGCTGGGGGCGCAACGAGAAAAGGGTATGCACGAACTATACGCAAACTCGAACGTCGAGAGGATTTTAGAGAAGCTGCCGCCCGCCCGACAGGAGCGCTTCAGGCGGCAAAGAGACCACCGTGATCCTAACGGTCCCGAGCCATCCCTCCTAGATTTAGCTGACTTCCTGGCGAGAGAAGTCAGCAGCCTACGGCTGGATACGTTCGTGCGGAGCACACCAAGCTCCAGAGAGGGACCTGGGAGAGTAAACGATGGCCGAAGATCGGTGACTGTCATGCACCAATCAGAATCAGTACCGAGCAGCAAGAACCACAGTACCCCCTCGATGAAAGAGAAGTGGAAGATGGTGTGCCCGTACTGCGAGAAGGAACACTGGTTGTCACAATGTGACCAGTTCAAGAAGATGACCGCTGAAGAAGTGAGTCACTGGATAAAGTCCAACAGGCGCTGTTACCGATGTGCGCGCAGTCACATGGCAGCCGAGTGCCGCCTAAAGAAGAGGTGTAGTCGGTGTGACGGAGCCCATCTAGATGTCCTACACGACAATAACAAAAGAAAGCCTGCACCATCCAACAGCACAAAGGCAAGTGTTATGTACATTGACCCCGCTAGCAGCAGCGGCGCCCAGGTGCTCTTAAAGGTGGTCCGCGTAACACTGAGTTACCAAGACAAGATCATGGACACTTACGCCGTCCTTGATGACGGGTCAGAGAAGACCCTTCTCCTCGCGTCCGCCGCGGCCCAGCTGGGGCTACGGGGGAGCGAGAACCAGATGACTATTCGGACAATAAGAAGAGATCTAAAGACGATAAAGGGCGAGAATGTCTCCTTCACTATCGCAGCAAGCGGGCAGCCAGAGAGACGGTACAGGATTACTAATGCTTTCACCAGCCAAGAAATAGGACTATCGCAGTACACCTACCCCATCGCCAAGCTGATGGAGAAATATGTGCACCTGCGCCAACTACCTATCCCGCTCATAGACGGTGCCACCCCGACCCTGCTGATAGGCTCCGACCATGCAGACCTCATAGTCCCGATAGACCGGGTCCACACAGGACCCAGAGGCTGTCCTGCAGCAGTCGAGACCCGCCTAGGATGGACATTACAAGGCCCCCTCGCTAAGTCTCTTAACCGAACAGCAGCCACTAACTGCCTCCACTCCAGAGTGACAGAAGGAGACACCACACTCCTGCAGCATGTCGAGAGGCTATGGATACTAGAGACAATGCCCTTTAAGAACGAAAAGAAAGACATTCGTTCTAAGGAAGATATCTACGCTATAGCCCTCCTCGAGCACGGGACAAAGAGAGTCAACATCAAAGGAGTGATGAGATACGCAACTCCACTCCTGAGGCGAGAGGGAATGCCCACCTTTCGCGCTACAAAAGAGGCGACGGAGCGGTATCTATTGAACACAGAGCGGCGCCTAGCCAAAGACCCCGCTCAAGAAGCTGTGTACCGCGCTGAGATTAACAAATTAATCACAGCGGGACACATAAAGAAAATTGACATTAAAGAGGCCGATCAGACGACCGAATCATGGTACGTGCCGCACCACAAGGTCCACCACAACGGCAAGGATCGCATTGTGTTTAACTGCAGCTACCAGATCGGATCACAAAATCTGAATAAAGAACTCTTGGCCGGCCCAACACTCGGCCCCTCCCTACTAGGCGTGCTACTACGCTTCCGCCAGGACAAGGTGGCTATCAGCGGCGACATCAAAGGGATGTTCCTGCAGGTGAGACTAGTGGAGGAGGACAAGCCCCTGCTGCGGTTCCTATGGAGAGAGAGGATCGGAGATGAGCACCCAGCCATCTATCAGTGGGAAGTCCTCCCTTTCGGAACCACATGCAGCCCATGCTGTGCTACGTTTGCACTGCAAAAGCACGTCGCTGAGGACCCAGCAGCAGATGAAGAGGTCCAACAAAGTGTGACAAATAGTTTCTACGTGGACAACTGTTTACAAAGCGTCTCGACGCCAGAAGAAGCCGAGGCTCTCCTACTCAAGCTCCGCGCCTCCCTGATCAAAGGCGGCTTTGATCTCAGGCAGTGGGCCAGCAGCGACCCGCAAGTACTGCGCCGCCTCTCCCCCGAGGACAAGGCCGCGAGCAGCGACACCTGGATGGCGACCATCCCAGGAGAAGCCCAAGAAATCACACTAGGACTAGTCTGGCGCTTCAAAACAGACTCGCTCCATTATAGACACAAACCCCTGATCAAGGAGCAGGGAAGGTCGACGGCAATACCGACCACCAGACGGAGTGTATACAGAACACTCGCCAGACAATATGACCCGTTGGGATGTATTCTACCTTACACCACCAGGGCAAAGATGATTGTAAGAGCGCTATGGGACAAAGACCAGGGCTGGGACGATCCCATACCCGAACACCTTGCATCCACATGGAGAGAGTGGGAGATGGAACTCCGCTCACTCCCAGGTGTTAATATACGCCGCAGCTACTTCCCACCCACAGTGAGGCCAGAGACATGCAAGATCGACCTGCACGTATTCAGCGACGCCTCCGAAGTAGCCTACGGTTCGGTGGCTTACTTGCGTGCCCGAGAGGAGGGAGGAGAAATACATACTGCTTTCATCCTGGCTCGCTCAAGAATAGCCCCACGCAAGCAACAATCTATCCCGCGCCTAGAGCTCTGCGCAGCCCTAGCAGGAGCGCAGCTCGCCACGTTAATCCAACGTGAACTCACCATCCCGGTGCAAAGAACAATCTTGTGGTCAGACTCCATGACCGTACTCACATGGATCCGGTCTGATTCGTGCAGATACAAGGTCTTCGTGGGAGTCAGAGTCACAGAGATTCAAGAGTTAACAGAAGTAACCAGCTGGCGGTATGTGGACACCAAACACAACCCAGCTGACGTCATCACCCGGGGAATGTCCCTGGATGACCTCACCCGTCACAACCTCTACAGTGACGGGCCAGAGTTCCTCAAGCTCCCCGAAGAAGAGTGGCCTACACCCACCCCACGGGAGGCGAGTAAAGAGGAGGCAGAGAACAAGAAACCTATGTTCTGTGGGTTGACACACACACTCGTCCCCACAGACCCGGTTCTAGACGATTGCCTCACCCTAGAGAGTGCGCAGCTAAAGACATTTCTGTGGCACCACCCAGAGGTTCAGCCCACAACTGACATTTCAGCAGCTGACTACGAAGAAGCAGAACTCCTTCTACTACAACGAGCCCAGAGAGACTCGTTCCCCGATGAGCTAGCCTGTCTACAGGGAGCAAAGCCCGTCCCATCAGACAGCAGACTGCTTCACCTAGCCCCCGAGAGCGACGCCCATAATCTCATCAGAGTGGGTGGTCGTCTGCGGAGAGCCCCAGACCTACCGGATGACGTTAAGTACCCGATAGTCTTGAACAGCCGACACAAGGTCACAGAGCTGATCATAAAGAAATACGACGAGGATGTGCACCACGCAGGGGCAGAGAGAGTCTTCGCGGAGATCAGACGTCGTTATTGGATACTGCAAGGGAGAGAAGCAGTGCGGCGCTTCCAGCGAACCTGTCTAGACTGCCGTAAGTGGCGCGCGCAGCCCAGTATACCCCGGATGGCTGACCTACCTCCCTGTCGCCTCCGACTCGGCGACAAGCCCTTTCACTCCACCGGTATGGACTGTTTTGGCCCGCTGTATATAAAGAGAGGAAGAGGAACCGAGAAGCGGTGGGGTATTGTATTCAAATGCATGACCACCAGAGCGATACATATCGAACTCCTCCCAACCATGAGCACAGACTCATTCCTTATGGCCTTCCGAAGATTCACATCACGGAAAGGAAAACCGTCTACATTGTTGTCTGATCACGGGACAAACTTCAAAGGCGGAGAAAGAGAGCTGAGAGAGAGCTTCGAAGCTATGGGCCCAGAACTTAAGACCCACCTCGCTCCATCCCAGATTGACTTCCAGTTTAATCCCCCGAACGCACCTCACTTCGGTGGAACCTGGGAATGAGAAGTACGTTCCATAAAGACAGCCCTGTACGCCGTGCTTGGGGCCCAGACCGTGGCGGAAGAAGTCCTAATGACAGTCCTCACGGAGATCGAGGGAGTATTGAACTCAAAGCCCCTCGGTTACGTCTCAAGTGATGTAGCAGATGTCGACCCAGTCACCCCCAACACCCTCTTGATGGGGCGGCTGGACCCCGCGCTACCACAGACAGTGTACAGGCCTGAAGAAGCGAACGGCCGAAGAATGTGGAGGTACAGTCAAGTACTGGCTGACAAGTTTTGGAACAGCTTCCTACTCCACTACCTACCGTCTCTACAGACCCGCCAGAAGTGGGTAAAAGAGAGAGACAATTTGACAGAAGGAACAGTCGTCATGATTATCGACCAGTCACTACCCCGAGCTATGTGGCCGGCTGGCCGTGTAAGCAAAGTGATCACCGGTGCCGATGGAAAGGTCCGAGCAGCTGAAGTGCTCGTCCAAGGACGGACTTACACCCGACCCGTGGCGAGGCTAATAGAACTGCCAAGGCTCCCTGATACTATTGATGACGACCATGACCCCATGACTTTGTGAGTTGACTGACCCTTACAGCGGACATTGAGTAGTGGACAGTGCGGTTAATCTGTCTCTGCTTAGCTAATTAGGTGGGACTAATTAGGGTGCGGCTGTTGTGAAGGATCAGATTAAACCGAATATATATATTTATTTATGGATATATATTTAATAGTATTTGTATATCGTTTGATATCCCTTGTATATTCCTTGTACATATACACGGAATATCCCTTTATTCTACTACAGCCCATAATAGTTCATTCTCTTATTGGACAAAAGGACCAGGCGCCAGGGACAAGCCCCTGGCGTTCAAGTTCAAAGGTACCGACGAGACATGCCCTTACTAGCCCCAGCTCCGCGCAGGAATACGGCTACCGAAAGCAGAGCGGCACTACTTGTCCACTGTGCATATAAATATGGCGCAAGAAATGTAGAATTCCTCTTAGTCCTTTACCCTTCTACCCAACTAAGTAACAAGACGTGAAGCCTCACCCACGATCCCGCGTGCGGTGTAGTATGGCCTGTTTGGCCTTAGAATAGCAGTGAGACCTCGTGCGAATTAATAGCTGAATTGCCAGAGTTTGGCACCGTATTTCTATTAAGTAATAATAGTCTATTATGTATGGTGCATCGTTCGGTTAGAGTTCTAAAGTGAGCAGCACCCCCATCGCTTCCTCGCGTTATCTAGAGTCTTAACCAGGTTGGGCAGACCACACGTGGTGCTTTCATCCGAGGAGTTCTAGGCGAGGACGAGTGGACCTGCACATTGGATTACCTACCCCGACGACTGCTGAGCCCTATACGGCATGGAATATCTATTTGCTTTGGTGCTTTGATTTGTGGAGCGGATAATCGCCAACACCGGTGAGTGTTGGATTTACCCCGAGAGGAGCCAAGGTGAGACGGCGCTCAGACCAGACTGAGGTCGCCTCGCTTCTTCTTCGTTGTGGACCGACAGCTACAGCTACAGCTATCGTCTACAAGAGAGCCCAAGTGTATTAATCTGCGGATCAAGATTCTATGGGCACTGTGTTCTGTACCTGAACTCTCCCTAGAAATCGTTGACCAGACGGGATACAGCCGACGGCTCTCCTACCCCCCCTACTGGCTTACAACCGGCGGGACCCCTTCAGTATATTATCCAGCTATAATCATTAAGTGACCATCGTTATAATTCCCTAAGAGCCAGGTTGTATACTTGCTTCCTGCGTAACCAGAGATTGGACATTCAGTGTTGATTTGCCTACGAGTACTCATTTGCCTTACAAGTGCATTCAAATCATAAATGTAATAAGTAACTATTATATGTACCTTTTGCTATATATTAAATATTTGACTATTACCTTTGTGTGGACCTGATTTCATATGTGGGAAAGTGTTCATCATACTTAGATATCGTGTACTGTATGGCCAGTAATTAAAGTACATAAAGCGGTAGTGGTTTAATGATACCATACTTATCAATACAGTCAGGGAATTGTACCCCTCAGTTACAGTGGTAATGGATCAGACCACCTGTAGTCGATACTGATCACATGTAGCTAGTATCAGCCTGGTAGTGGTATTGGGTATAGCGGCAGGGGAGGAAACTAACTTTTTGGCTTACCAGCCAAACAGATTTTTTACCAGCCATAAATAAATCGCTAATTGTGATAATTACTTCTTTGTATGTCTTCGTCTAAATTGATTTTCAATCATAGTAGTAATCACACCGTGTCTCTACTCTTTAAAATATTTATTACCATAAAACATTAAGTGTCTCTACTCTTCACAATATTAGCATAAAACATATATTAATCACACCGTCTCTACTCTTCAAAATATTAGGATATCAAATATTAACATGAAATAGGGAACTATGCTGGACTGGGTTTGGCTGAACTGGGCAGGGAAAGCTGGACTGGGTTGGGCAGGGAAAGTTGGGCTGGTCTAGGTTGGACTGGGTTGGGCTGGACTGGGCTGGGCAGTGAAAGAACCAAGCATTTCTCTGTAATGTAATAGCTAAATAAAACAACTTGAACTTGACTTGTTACATTTGCACTCTGGTTGGATGCCAAACGTATTCTGGTTGTACTGTACTTGTGCTGTATGATGACAATACATTGGAATCGAATCTCATGTCAACACTAGGGGTTCAGCAGGTGTATTCTGAATGACAAGTATGACAACATCACCGTTGTGAAGGGCATATGGGCGAGTGGTGATATGGGGGGAAACCCGGTAATAATAAAATGTCACTCGGCTGCATTTAAGCAAAGCCGCTCACAGGGGAGGAAACTAACTTTTTGGCTTACCAGCCAACTGGCGAGTATCTGATTTTTTTTACCAGACAAAAAGAATTGCTAATTGTGATAATTACTTCTTTGTATGTCTTCGTCTAAATTGATTTTCAATCATAGTAAAATAATCACACCGTGTCTCTACTCTAATATTTATTAGCATAAAACATTAATCTCTACTCTTCACAATATTAGCATAAAACATATTAACATGAAAGAGGGATCTATTCTGGACTGGGTTGGGCTGAACTGGGCAGTGAAAGATGCTGGGTTGGACTGGGTTGGGCAGTGAAAGAAAAAAACCGAAGTATGTTGTGAAGTGTATAGATAGATGTGAAATGTATAGATGTAGCAGTAGTCTATCTGTATGTCATATGTTATGATGAATTGAAAATGGGGGACCTTGATGTAAACAAGACGAAAGTCTCTCTGGTCTGCATCCCCTTAACAATTGTGTGTATTGAGCCGTACTGTATTGTACCCATTCTGCAATCGGTTAATAAAGTTTTCAATCAATCAATCAAGTTAACTTTGAACCTCGGTTGTCAAGCCGCGTCAATGTTGTGTATGCATCTGGGTAGGCACACTGTGCCTTTAAGACAGCACTGTGGTCTTATGACAGTGCTGTGAAGTACCGTCAAGTGTTGTGGTAACGTCAGTTGGGTTGGTGTGCTGTTGTGCACAGTGCACTGGTTGAGCTAGCCCCTTTCGTGACTGCGATGTGCAAGCCAGGGGCTTTTGAGCATGAAATAAGATGTCTAACCTTACGTCGTAGTCCGGTGCTTTTTTGGAAACATTATAGTCATAACAGATACACCTAGCTGGCTGCTTTGAGCACACGGGGCTAACGTTAGCTAGCAAGCAGCTATAGCTAAAACGCTAACTAGAAGCTAACCACTGTATACAGTTCCAGTAGACTAACATTACACCTCTGTGATTTAAATGTGTCCTTAGTAACTTATACTCGAGGGTTGTACTAGGGTTGGATGCAGTTCCCCGTTGGTCAGTCTGTCTGTTTTCCATCTTCTGCTGTGTTTAACGTTATCCGTTTGCGAGTGCTCCTGATGGCTAGCCTAGTACCGCGGGACTTTTATTATTATATGTCCGCGGGTTGGCCAGTACTGCGCAAACTTTTATTAAACATTATATGTCTGTGGGTGGTCTTGTGCAGTGCTCTCGTGGCACTGTCAACTAAAGCGAACACTCAGAAGACGCGCACCGTTTGCCAGTGCAGTGATTGCAGAATGTTTTATTTTTTTGTATACGCGCATTCAACATAGTGGACGACTATACTGAGCGGCCAGGGGAGGAAATTAGGCCACTTTACTCGCCAAATGCGAGTATTTTTTACGTTTGGCGAGTGATTCATGAAGACCACTCGCCAAACGTAAAAAATACTCGCATTTGGCGAGTAAAGTGGCCTAATTTCCTCCCCTGGCCGCTCAGTATAGTCGTCCACTATGTTGAATGCGCGTTATGGTAGCTTGTTACATGCTAGGTAGCTAGCCGGCTAATGCTTGTTGACTTGTCATTCTCATCCGACTCGAAGGAGACGCGTCGCGTGCTGTTGTTCGCCCCCATGTCAGACCGCACTGATATCCGAAAGCCCCCCCCCCCCCACACTATCAGGTCTGCTGAAGAATGAAGAATGCCAGAGGTCTATGCGCAAGGCCACGCTGGGGAGTCAGTCAAGATAAGATCAGGGATGCGGCGTTCCTACCCAACACCGTACCAAGAACAGAACGAAACTGTCTGGAGTAGATAAGATGGATGGCAGGCCCCCCACCCCAATCCCTACCCAAACCCCCTGTAACTGAGGGGTTACAAAACCCTGACTGTATTAAAGATTGTGATAGATTAAACCACTGCTAGTTATGTACTTTAATTACTGGCCAGACAGTACATCAAATATAGATGGTGAACACCCACAAGAATACGGCATTGACAAAGAAATAGTATTTGAGGGTAATTTATTATTATTAGGCAACGTTAGGTTACAGAATGAGAATTAGGGTCGCGCTTGTATGGCGAAGAATATACGTAAAGTCAGTCAATAGCATGAGTCACTAAGAATAGCAGGAATCCTACGATGGATCTAAGTTGACACCACCTGTCGTATAGTAGCAACTATATAGGGCAACACTGGTACCGACTGGAGACAATGGGTTCCCTCCGGGGGTGTAAGGCCTGGAGGGTAGAGGAATGTTCGGGTACTCCGTCTGATTCAATGAGGAATAAAGAGACTCCAGGTACAGGAGTCGGTCCTTGTAAACTCCCTTGATCAGCAGCAAAGTAATAATTGTAATCCAGATGCTCGACAGCATTGATGACAGCTAGCCAGCCCCGTCCACGAGGCCGGCCCGAGTTGTAATCCTCACAAGGTTGAATCCCAAACGATAGTGGAAATCAACGATGCTCTTCTCCGGGTACCACGTTCCAAATCAATATAATCCAACCAGGAATGGTTCTGCAATCGCCGATGCCGATTCTCCTGTGTACATGTCCAACGGTTCTCCGCCTAGGACTCCTCGGGTGTGGGCGACGTATTTAGGCCACACAGCCTGGTTAAGTACACTAGCTAAAGACACGACGAACCGCTGGGTAATACTACACACGAACGAACTGTGGCCGCACGATATACAATAATTGAACGACTATTTACTTCACATTAGATTAAGTCGAACTCAACGTTACTTCATTAAAGGTCCCATGCATTATAAATGTCATTTTTCAGTCTCTAGCATTGTATTATAGTAATAGGAGTTCGTATCAATGTGTTTTAGGGTCTAAATACCATATTGGCGAATTGCTCAGTTTCAGCCCAACCCCTCTGTGCCTCTAGTAAATCGGGTCATTTTGATTTGAAGTCCCTCAGCACGTCACTGGGCGCTGTGGATAGCGCACGGTGATGCGATTGGCTCTGTGGTTGGAGCTAATGCCCGCCCCCATTCTTGCTACCTACAACCTAGAAACAGGAATGCCGTCACTTGCATATCTTCCACAATGAGCAAACCCTGCAGAACATGTTCTGTTCCTGGCTGTAAAGCTACTAATACGTCTTTGCACGGTTTTCCCGTTGATGCCGAACTTCGCCAACAATGGAACAAGTTCGTTTTTGGGGACCCTCCAAGTTCTGTCGCAACGTCTAATACTCGGGTTTGTACTGCACATTTTTCCACCGAGGACGTTGCCAATCAAGGTATTTTTGATGCTGGCGTGGTATCCATGTTGGTGCTAAACAAAGGAGTTGTACGCGACCCGACACAAGTAGTAAGTAGATATGTCGTAATTAGCCAGCTAACTTACTAACTGTTGCTAGCTACGTTCACTGTTTGTATGTGGGAGGGAACCTTGGGGGGTGGGTGAGATATGTTATCATAAATACAATCTAACGTTATTGTATATAACTGCTGCTCTTTATAAAGTAACGTTATAGAAAACTATTGAAGCAAGCTAGTCATAACTGCTCAATAAAAAAACACAACTAGTGAGAGGTAAACAAGGTAACGTTATATTTGTGGCTTGGATTATATTGTAATTGTTTTACTATTTGGTCATTCTTAGGCCACAAGTTCCAGCGCCAATGTACGCCTGCCTCCAGCTTCAAGGGACATCAGTTGCCAGACAGACAACCCAAAGATACGTTCTGTTGGTACACAGCTGTCTATGAAAACACTACGGTCACATGTCAAGAGTCAAGGTAGGTTTGTAACTCAGTGTGATGTAATGTAATAATGTGACCCAGGATTGTGTAGATTGGCCCTTCCTTTCACCGCTTTCACCCAAAGCTGTAAAGGAATGTGGATCACTACCCACTTTCAAAACCTCTCTCAAGGGACACCTACGGGAGACTGCAATTCAACACTGGCCCCTGTAAATATCCTAACCTAACCCCCTCCAATGTACAGTCATTTACCTAGTATGGTTTTGTCAATAGTCCAATGTACAATTTTGTTTGTTTGTATAGTGTCTCCCCCCCCCCCCCTCAATGTACAGTTTTACTTGTTTATACAGTGTGCCCCCCCCCCCCCCCACCTCCAATGTAAATTACCCAGTATGGTTGTCAATATACAGTTTCTACGTCAAATGTATATACTCCCTTTTCTTAAATCAAATCAAATCAAATTTATTTATAGGGCCCGACAACACACGTTAATGTCCCCATGAGCCGTACAGATCTTCTTTAAACAAGTCAAGAAGAAAACATAACAATAAGTCAAGAACAGAACAAGAACACCATAAGGTGCAAACATTTTTAGATGGATGCAAATAAATGAAAGAATGCAAGCACTCCCAGACATACCCCACGCGAAGGTAAGGAAAAACTCACTAAAACCTAACAATAGGGAAAAAAGCTCCACAGGCAGTGTGGAGGAGAGAAACCTTAGAAGGGCCATTCAAGGGGGGATCTCCCTTCTTAGATGTTGGTGATAGTAGTGTTGCAGACGGACAGTTGGTAAGCATGTACTCATGTGTGTAGTGGAACACAGATGAGTGCATGCAATAGCAACTGTACATTTTGAAAAATTAAAGATAGAGCTAATAGCGATAGCAACTGAACATTTTGAAAGATTAAAGATAGAGCTGATAGCAATCTATTTGAGGCACAGGGGCGGCGCAAAGAGGGTCACGTCCTCCCCGTCTTAGTCAAGGGACATTTAACACTCCGGTCGTTGCTCAGGGACAGCCGGAGATAGGGAGATAGGGGGCGGCGCAGAGAGGGTCACGAACTCCCCGACATCATCGCGGGACATCCGGCACTCCGGTCACCACTACGAGACCTCCGGAGACAGGGGGGCACGCAGAGGGGGTCGCAACCTCCCGGCCTTCGTCACGGGACGTCCAACACTCCGGTCAACACTCCAGGACAGCAAGTCATAGGGAGACAGGGAGACGGGACAGGCGTTAGACAGCTCATGAGATTGTAGTAGGCGGACATAGCAATAGATACAAGTGGTAGGCATATATGTGAATGGAGTAGATATATGAAGTAGGCGTATTATGTGAATAGAAATGGAAGTACTTAACCCAGCAATGAAACCGCATTGACTGTTAATCTGTTAACAGTCTGTTAATACTGTTAATCAGTTGACAGGACCACGGACAGACGGCGGTGAATAACTGATATAAGGCCTCGGAGGTGCATGTAGAGCAGTCACTACAATCTTGGCCAAGACCCCGAGGCATCCATCACCTTAGTCAGCGCCAGGAGACGGGCACTCAGAGAGAAGGGGTGGGGGGGGGGGGGGGGGGGAAGAGGGGGGGGGGAAGAGTTAGAGAGTTCCCATGTTTGTCTTGACTCCTTCTGTATCACAAACAGTACTGTATTTGCAAATCTGGTATGTCATAAATGTATAGATGTAGCAGTACTGACTATCTGTATGTCATGTATGTCATATATGTCCTGATGAATTGAAAATGGGGGACCCTGATGTAAACAAGACGAAAGTTAATAAAGTTATCAATCAATCCCTTGTTTGACTAAACTATGTTTTGTAAATAGGTGTTCAGGCGAAAGTCGTGTCTGTATCTGTCGCGGTGGGGACCCCAACTACTGGCTACTGGTCTAATCAACAGGGACCCTCCACGTCAACACCTGTGAAGGCGTTTAGACCCAGTAAAAGACCACGACTGGAGTCTGATGACGATGAAGTGACCTACAGCTCGATAGACGTTCCAGAGCCTCATGATTCCACTTTCAACATTGACTCTTTGATGAGCGAGCCCTCAATTGTAGCGTAAGTTGTTACAAAAATCTCCATGGCCCGTAAATAGAAAAGCTGTATAGTTGTGCCGTGTTATTTATTTGTGTTTTTCTCGAGCAGGGAACCGTCAAAACCAATCTATGAGGTCCAGAAATACATCGTTTACGAAGACAGTCTACTGGAATTATTCCAACAGTGTCCGGTGTGCGATGCTCGATGTCATATCAACAAGACTACGTGAGGGACCTTCTTGGCTGTCTCCCAAGTTTGCCCCAGTTGTAAATATAGCCGAAAGTGGGCCAGTCAGCCTCTCATAGGGAGCACACCAGCTGGAAATATTCAGCTGTCTGCAGCAGTTTTTTTCACTGGCTCATCTTTCACCCAAATGGAGAAGGTATTTGATTTGATTGATTTGATTGACAAGTCAGATATACATTATGTTTTTGTTTGTGATTCACACGTGCATATTAACAAAGCGTTATTCATTTATTCTTTTAGGTTCTCAATGCGTTACACGTCTCGACAATAAAGTACAGAGCGTTTCGGGAACACGCCAAGAAGTTCTTGGAACCGGCAGTTCTGAGTTTGTGGAATAAGGACCAAGAGCTTACCCTCGCCAGATTAAGCCAGGAAGAGATGGTGATAATCGGTGGTGACATGAGAGCCGATTCTCCAGGTTAGAAAAAGCTCCCCAATGTCAAATTTCTACTTTATGAATACATTTTTAATATTGCACTACATTGATTGAAATTGTTATTATTATTTTCAACAGGCCACAGTGCTAAGTACGGTAGTTACTCTGTGATGGAACTCGCCACCAATCATGTCATAGACGTCCAACTAATTCAGGTAATTAACAAGTCTGAAGACACCGCACCCTTCATTGTGCTCAAACGAACACATCTCACAAAGCTCTCGGTCTTGAATCTTGAATCGCTGTAGGTGTGAAGTGGTCTGGCTGTGTGTGTGAGCGGGGGTTAGGAAATGGAAATTGTGGGATGGTGTAATGTAGTTTTTTTGACGCTGGTGACTATTTTGAAAAGGCTATTTCATTGCTCTTCCCTTCCTTGCTTGTACCTCAACAGAGCAATGAGGTAGGGGGCAGCTACCACATGGAATTAGAAGGCTTGAGGAGAAGCCTCGCTCTTCTGAAGGACCGATCTGTGACCTTGGACTGTATTGTCACAGATCGTCACCCGCAGATTCAAAAGTACCTGAGAGATCTGGGCATCAAACACTTCTACGATGACGATGTGTGGCACGTGGCCAAAGGTATGTCGAAAGGCATCCCACATTCAATCCCACCCCTCCTACCCAACCCCCCCCCCCCCCCCACTCCTACCCAACCCCCCCCCCCCCCCCCCCCCCACCCAACCACCTCCAATGTACAGTCCCCCCCACCCCCACCTACCCAATCCAATGTACAGTTTCTACGCCTAATGTATATACTCTTTTCTTTCTGGACTCTTTTTGTATCACAAACAGTACTGTAATTGCAAATCTGGTATGTCATAAATGTATAGATGTAGCAGTACTGTCTATCTGTATGTCATGTATGTCATACGACTGTTATGTAATGTTATGTTATGTAATTCAAGGTCTGTCTAAGAAGCTAGACAAGGTTGCACAAGCTAAAGACTGCAAGGTGATAAAAAAATGGCGCCCACACATATCTAACCACCTCTACTGGACCGCTGCCACATCGAAGACGCCCGCTGAGAGGGTGGCTAGGTGGAAGTCATGTCTCAATCACATGATGAATGTACATGAACACGACGAAGAACCACTCTATCCGCGTTGTCTTCATGCTGACCGTGTATCGAGAGATAGTAGCAAGTGGGTTAAACCTGGTATGTCTGTCTGTCTTTCATCATGAATATATACTCAACATATTTATTTATGTCCTCATTCTAGATTGGTGTGATTTACAAATGTATACTTGCTTGAATAATTCTAATCTACTGTAATATACTCTAATGAAATATCTGAATGCAATTTCTTTTTTACTTTAGACTCAAAACCGGCCCACCAGCTCGAGAAGGTTCTGCTAAACACAAGGATCATCAAAGATGTCGCCAAACTAAGTCCACACCATCAAACGTCTTCACTGGAGTCCTATCACAGTGTGATTTTACGTTTTGCCCCAAAAAACGTTGTTTTTTCATACATTGGAATGCTTTGCAGGTATTTTATATTGTGTACAAATGACTAATTATGGACTCCTGATTTGTCAAATAACTCATTATGTTGCATTAGATAACCTCAGATCAACTACAAATATATTGCTTGTGCTTATCGAAATGTTCCTTTCAGACTATACCTAGCTGCAATGCATTTCAATGAAAACTCAAATCGGCAGCAAGCGACGGGAGCCCCGGCTTACAAGATGAGCTTTCCCAAGGCCAAAAAGGGTGGGCACACTATAAAACCAAGGAAAATCGCTCCGACAGTCAGTAAGTCAAAATATCAACATTTATTATTGCACACACATGACCTATATAAATAGAAAAATATTTCCACTTACAGTGGAACAGCATTAATAACAATAAATTGAATAAATAATAACCTTTTTAACATGACAAAACAAATAACAATTTCTCATTTACAGACTGTCAACCAGCTTATGGAGCTCCTGTTTGACTCCGTCATTCGTGACCCCCAACCATATATCCAGGTGGTTGAGCAGATTCCCATCCCAGAACATCTGTGCGCACAGTTCGACAGGCCTTCCATGGAAGAAGCGGTTGCCGCCTATGTGTCACGCTTCAATCTTGTACCGGTCTGAAGCCAGTATAGACACCATCAGCATCCGGAAATTCGGTGCGGATTCGAACCACTACACAGGAAGGGATTACTACCCTCACTCTGCGTCCTAAGTATCCCCAACACCACGCCACAAAGCACCTGTACGCGATATATCTGAAACGGCTAAAGAAAAAGAAGTATTATATTTATGCACAAATAAAATTAAAAAAAAGCTGGGAAATAACCATTTGTCATGTCATGTCATTGGACAGTAGCAAGCATTGATTATATGTGATGTGCAATAAGGATTAGATTGTGTTTGCAAGAAAGATTAGTATAGTCTGAGAGATGCAAGATGGAGAAACACCTGTAAAAAAATATATAAATCTGTAATAAATATTATTTACTTATTGATTCCGCTTGCTGGTATCCGGCCAAAATCTGCCTTGTATATATTAGTTGCCATTTGGATGGTATAGGGGTTGAAGCACACTGGATCCAATCCCGGATGATCAACCATGCACAGTAGTCCAGTTGGTTCCTGGTTAATTCGACGTCTGACCTATATATAGAAAATTAAATCGTTAGCCATATGCATGGTTTTCAGTGCTACCAAGATGCAAGGTTGTGTTACTACTTTACCTGTGGAACTTCCATGCAGCATACATTCTCAGCCTCTGTTGGCATCCGTTCACAATTTCCGCACGTGCACCTAGTAGATTGATTTGAGGGTGAATGAAATTATCAATCAATGATCAAAATTGCTACAATACAGTACTGCTCAATACCAACACAACTGCTATGATGGAGACCAGAGAAAGACTTTCGTCTTGTTTACATCAGGGTCCCCCATTTTCAATTCATCGTAACATATATGACATATAGATAGACAGTACTGCTACATCTATATATTTATGACATACCATATTTGTAAATACAGTACTGTTTGTGATGCAAAGAGAGCCCAGAAAAAAAAGGATATACATTTGCCGTAGAAACTGTACATAGGAGTGGGGGGGGGGGACACTGTATAAAGCTGTTGTTTGGGGGGGGGGGTGAGTTTGAGGGTGAATGAAATTATCAATCAATGATCAAAATTGCTACAATACAGTACTGCTCAATACCAACACAACTGCTATGATGGAGACCAGAGAAAGACTTTCGTCTTGTTTACATCAGGGTCCCCCATTTTCAATTCATCGTAACATATATGACATATAGATAGACAGTACTGCTACATCTATATATTTATGACATACCATATTTGTAAATACAGTACTGTTTGTGATGCAAAGAGAGCCCAGGAAAAAAAAGGATATACATTTGCCGTAGAAACTGTACATAGGAGTGGGGGGGGGGGGGCACTGTATAAAGCTGTTGTTTGGGGGGTGTGTGAGTACAATCTAACGTTAGTGTGTGTTTTCGACGGGCCGCGACAGAACACTATACAGTATAACTGCTGCTCTTTATAAACTAACATTTTGGCAAACTATTGAAGCAAGGTAACGTTACTTATAGTAAGCTATCGAAGCAAAAGCTGGCTGATCGATCAAGTAAGTAAGTACCGTTATTTCGGCAACCATTAGACTAACAGTGGAATCAACTAACCAATCGTAAACTATTTGTAAGCCTCGATCGCTGTTGTTTGGGGGGTGTGTGAGTACAATCTAACGTTAGTGTGTGTTTTCGACGGGCCGCGACAGAAGTACACAACCATTAGACTAACAGTGCAATCAACTTACCAATCGTAAACTATTTGTAAGCCTCGATCGCTGTTGTTTGGGGGGTGTGTGAGTACAATCTAACGTTAGTGTGTGTTTTCGACGGGCCGCGACAGAAGTACACAACCATTAGACTAACAGTGCAATCAACTTACCAATCGGAAACGATTTGTAAGCCTCGCTGTTGCAAATCGACTTCTTCTTCTTCTTCTGAATCATACTGTGGGTCGCTCTCTGGATCCCAAACATAATGTACAGCCATGATTGTTGATTGTTATTAATGCTGTTAGTTAGTAAAATCGGTATATGTTTTGCGTGTCGAAATAAAAACACCTGAGAGGGAAGAGAGGGAAGGACGGGGAGATGGGCGGAGCTATTTGGTGGGTGGCTGTCACTCAAAGCATTCTGCTAGTATGGGTGGAGCCAAGCCAAAAATGCTGGTTTTGAGTACAAGATTAGAAATATAAAACAATGATTATTTTTGGAATAAAAATTACAGATGTGTTACATAGACTCACAGGAATTGTGTAAAGTTGCCCAAATAGTGCTAGGAATAGCAGTGCATAGCCCCTTTAAACTCTGACACTTTTACCATTCTATTCGCACGCGGTTCTCAATGCTCTGTTAGACGCAAGGCCGCTCACCTCACTGTTTTACCGAACTGCTGAACTGCTACTGTTCGCAACTGCGCCGTATTTATACTTAAGTGAATATCTAGTCCCAACCTCAGTCCTTGTCTGGTATCACTACGCTGACTCCGGGCATGTTCCGACATGCCTGCAGTTGTCTTTGAACTTGCCGTTGGGGGCTTGCGCGCTGGCGCCTGGGGGCACTGTCCAATAGGACAGTGGTTCCCAAAGTCGGTGTCGCGACCCAAAGGTGGGCCGCGAGCAGCCACGGGTGGGCCGCGAGATGATTTAATTTTTTTTTTTTTTTTTTATATATATATATATTTTTTTTTTGTCAGGCCACTGAACTTAGAAGCAGGCCAGGACAGTGTTTCTAGTTGTATTCTAAAATTCTATTCTATTGTATTCTAAAATGTGACTATATGGTTTTATATTAACTTAATAAATAAACAAAAACGAAAAATCTACTTATTTCAACGAACATTTCAAACTAAATAACAGATTATGCACATAAAACGCTGAAAACAACCGAAGCAACAATAGTATTTTAATGAGGCTATGATTATTATCATTATTATTTTGCAACAAGTTAGCCCTCTCATAAATAGCACATATAAATGAATAACTAACTTGAACTAACTTAATAGGATTGAAGTGATATTTGGCTTAAAAAATCGGTCGCATGGCAAAAAAAAAAAAAAAAAAAACCTGACGATGTGCATTGGGCCGCGGCTCTCTGACGCCTTATTTTCTGGGACCTGGCCTGAAAAGTTTGGGAACCCCTGCAATAGGAGAGCGAGTATTACTCTGGTTTGAACGCAGGTAAAGGGATATTCCGTGTATATATATAAATAATATACAAAGTATATCAAACAATAAAGGTAGATTCTCAGTTTAATCTGGCCCTTCACAACAGCCGCCTCCTAATTAGTCTGCACCTAATTAGTTAAAGGGAGACAGATTAATAGTCCAGTCAACTGCTCAATGTCTGTTGTGGGGAGTAGGGCAATCTACAAAGTCAGTGGGTCATGATCGTCATCAGGGGAGTCAGGGAGCCTCGGCAACTCTATCAGCCTCGCCACGGGTCGGGTGTAGGTCCGCCCCTGGACAATAACTTCTGCCGCTCTGACCTTTCCGTCGGCACCAGTGATCACTTTGCTTACGCGGCCGGCCGGCCACATAGCTCGGGGTAGTGACTGGTCTATGATCATAACGACTGTGTCCACTTGTAAGTTGTCTCTATCCTTTACCCATTTCTGGCGGGTTTGGAGAGACGGTAGGTAGTGGAGGAGGAAACTGTTCCAAAACTTGTCAGCCAATATTTGACTGTACCTCCACATTCTTCGGCCGTTCGCTTCTTCGGGTCTGTACACCGTCTGTGGAAGCGCGGGGTCCAGCCGCCCCATCAAGAGGGTGTTGGGGGTGACTGGGTCGACATCTGCTACATCACTTGAGACGTACTCGAGGGCGTTGTGCTCGCCACTTGCGACAGTCTAGACGAGTCCGCTGGAAGCGACATACTGCTTCTCTTCCATTCAGTATCCAATAGCGACGTCGGATCTCAGCGAAGACTCTCTCTGCCCCAGCGTGGTGCACATCCTCGTCGTATTTCTTTATGATGAGCTCAGTGACCTTGTGTCGGCTGTTGAGGACTATAGGAAACTTGACGTCATCCGTTAAGTCCGGGGCCCATCTCAGACGACCACCCACCCTGATGAGGCCATGGGTGTCGCGCTCGGGGGCCAAGTGGAGCAGTCTGCTGTCTGACGGGATTGGCTTTGTTCCCTGCAGGCAGTCTAGCTCGTCGGGGAACGAGTCTCTTTGGGCTCGCTGTAGCAGAACTACCTCTGCGTAGTTCGATGCGTCAATGTCGGTAGTGGGGGGAACCTCAGGGTGGTGCCACAGGAATGTCTTTAGCTGCGCATTCTCAAAGGTGAGGCAGTCGTCTATGTTAGGGTCAGTGGGGACTGGGGTGTGCGTCAACCCACAGAACATAGATTTCTTGATCTCTGCCTCCTCTTGACTAGCCTCCCGAGGGGTGGGGGTAGGCCACTCTTCCTCCGGGAGCTTGAGGAACTCAGGACCGTCACTGTAGATATTGTGACGTGTGAGGTCATCTAGGGACATCCCCCGTGTGATGACATCGGCTGGGTTCTGTTTCGTGTCCACGTACCTCCAGCACGCTGATCCTACTAGGTCTTGAATCTCTGTGATTCTGACTCCCACGAAGACCTTGGCCCTCATGCATCAACGTGGACTTTGAACTTGACCTACTTCCACACGTAAGCACGGAATGTAGAACTAGCGTACGCACAGGGAAGTCGGCATTCATCACACGTGCGTACGCAGGCTCTATGGTCCTCCGTGTTGATGAATACCACTTTGTTCTACCGTCAATGCTCGTGCATGATTATCCATATATGGTCATGAAAATGAGGAAACACCCCCCATGGGATGTGAAATAATGGACCGACCCGAGCGGGACTCCGAGAAACTCCACGGAGAATTCACTGCTGTCGAACCAAGAAGACACTATCGCGTATTATGATTTATGGGATAAATAAAAGGCGGACTTGTAAACGGTGATGTCAGATATCAACGGCTCCCTAAGACCATTGCTGCAATTCTGCCTGGACAGCTCAAAATACTAATAAAGACCGTTCGTTGACCACTGTTTGCCGTTGGTTGTGTGTCATTATAACCGTGCTTGTAATATGAATGCCTTTATTAGTTGTGTTCGATTGGCTATATGATTTTTAGATGCATCTATTTTGTTGTCGGCTAATAAAGACCGCGCTGGAATATGACTGCCTTTTCCCGTGTTGTTTGATTAATACCCCAGGGATTAAAGTTCTCCTCAATTTTATTCCAAATCGCGATGGATCTCCCGTCAATTTTCTACCTGCTGCATATGATTTCTAGAGGCATACTACAATCTATTTTGATGTCAGTATTGGGTAGCCTATATAAACAATATAATACGAGAGCATATACAAGAACAATGAATCTCACTGCATGTATGATAGCCTGCCTTTCAATACATGAACTTGAATCCCATCATATACATAGTCTGTCCACTATAGTGTCATTGCAATGCGTTTTCTATTCTTTCTTATACAGTAAAAAGGGGGAAGAACACTATATTAATATGACTTGTATTCTGCTTACAGCTTCGAAGTTCCACTTGTTTCGTTTAACGTAAAGCCTTTTAAATATAATCAAAACGTTCCCGTGTTTCTGCGGTCTGCGCAGAATAATAACGAGTTGAGCTTTATGATTTATGATGAATTGAAAATGGGGGACCCTGATGTAAACAAGACGAAAGTTGGTCTGCATCCCCAATTAACAATTGTATGTACTGAGCTGTACTGTACTGTACCCATTCTGCAATCTGTTAATAAACTTTTCAATCAATCAATCAATCAATCAAGCTACGCGGAGCGCAGTCAGTCAGTAGCCTACACCCCGTATATTCCGATAACGCTATATAAACCATGCTGCATTCATTCTGAGAGAAAGATCTATTATTCCAAATGCTATTTATAGGGTTTTGACCATAATTACACTACTGTTGCTATTCTACAATGAACTATAATGAACTACGGTTCGTACAGAACATGCCGGTGTTATTATGCACAGAAGCTCATTTCCTTGTTGTAATAATATATTCTACCACTGGGAGCTAGGTACGCCAGGTCTGAAATGTGCGTAGATGTAAGCACGAAGTCAAGTTCAAGTTGAAGTTGATGAATCCCACTCTTTGCTTAGAAATGATCGTACGCACAGGGTAAGCACAGATCTGTGCGTAGAACACGTTGATGCATGAGGGCCCTTGTATCTACAAGAATCGGACTGGATCCATGTGAGTACGGTCATGGAGTCTGACCACAAGATTGTTCTTTGCACCGGGATGGTGAGTTCACGTTGGATTAACGTGGCGAGTTGCGCGCCTACCAGAGCTGCGCAGAGCTCTAGACGCGGGATCGATTGTTGCTTGCGGGGGGCTATCCTTGAGCGAGCCAGGATGAAGGCTGTGTGTATTTCTCCTCCCTCCTCTCGGGCCCGCAAGTAAGCCACCGAACCGTAGGCCACTTCTGAGGCGTCGCTGAAGACGTGCAGGTCCATCTGGCACGTCTCCAGCCGCACTGTGGGTGGGAAGTAGCTTCGGCGTATGTTCACATTTTGGAGCGAGCTGAGTTCTCTCTCCCACTCTCTCCAGGTGGAAGCTAGGTGGTCGGTATGGGGTCGTCCCAGCCCTGTTCCTTGTCCCACAGCTCTCGTACAATCATTTTCGCCCGAGTGGTGTAAGGTAGGATACACCCCAGCGGGTCGTATTGACTTGCGAGTGTTCTGTATACGCTCCGTCTGGTGGTCGGTAGAGGGGTCGACCTTCCCTGCTCCGTAGTCAGGGGTGTGTATTTGTAATGGAGCGAGTCTGTTTTGGAGCGCCAGACTAGGCCCAATGTCATTTCCTGTGCTTCACCTGGGGTGGTCGCCATCCAGGTCTCGCTGCTTGCTGCCTTTGTCTCTGGGGAGAGGCTGCGAAGTACTTGAGGGTCACTGCTGGCCCACTGCCGGAGATCAAAGCCGCCTTTGATCAGTGAGGCGCGGAGCTTGAGCAGGAGGGCTTCGGCTTCTTCTGGCGTCGAGACGCTTTGCAGACAGTTGTCCACGTAGAAACTCCTCTCTACACTTTGTCTCACCTCCTCGTCAGCTTCAGGGTCTTCTGTCACATGTTTTTGCAGTGCGAACGTAGCACAGCATGGGCTGCATGTGGTTCCGAAGGGGAGGACCTCCCATTGGTAGATGGATGGTTGCTCATCTTTGATCCTCTCTCTCCATAGGAACCGCAGCAAGGGCTTGTCCTCCTCCACTAGTCGCACCTGCAGGAACATCCCTTTGATGTCGCCGCTGATGGCCACCTTGTCTTGGCGGAAACGTAGTAGTACGCCGAGGAGAGAGGGGCCGAGTGTCGGGCCGGGCAAGAGTTATTTATTCAGATTCTGTAGTCCGATCTGGTAGCTGCAGTTGAATACAATGCAATCCTTGCCGTTGTGGTGGACCTTGTGGTGGGGCACGTACCAAGATTCGATTGTCTGGTCGGCCTCTTGAATGTCAATTTTCTTAATGTGTCCCGCTGTGATCAGCTTGTCGATCTCAGCGCGGTACACAGTGGCTTGAGTGGGGTCTTTGGCTAGACGCCGCTCGGTGTTCAGTAGATATCGCTCTGTCGCTTCTTTTGAGGTGTGGAGGGTGGGCATACCCTCTCGCCTCAAGAGTGGAGTTGCGTATCTCATCACTCCATTGACCTCGACTCTCTTTGTCCTCTGCTCGAGGAGGGCTATGGCATAAGTGTCTTCCTTTGAGCGAACGAGTTTCTTTTCATTCTTAAAGGGCATCGCGTCTAATGTCCATAGCCTCTCGACGTGCTGCAAGAGGGTGGTGTCTTCTTCGTTTATCCTCGTGTAGAGACAGCGAGTGGCTGTCGGTCGGTTGGAAGACCCGGAGAGGGGGCCTTGTAGTGTCCAACCCAGGCGGATCTCGACCGCTGCTGGACAGCCTCTGGGCCCGATGTGGACCCGGTCCGTTGGGACGATGAGGTGTGCGTGGTCGGATCCTATGAGCAGGGTCGGGGTGGCGTCGTCGATGAGCGGTATAGGTAGTTGACGTAGGTGCACGTATTTCTCCATCAGCTTTGGGATGGGGTAGGTGTACTGTGACAGGCCTATGTCGTGGCTGGTGAAGGCGTTAGTAATGCTATACTGCTTCTCGGGCTGCCCGACCGCTGCTATTGTGAAGGAGACATTTTCACCCTTTATGGTCTTCAGGTCTCTTCTAATGGTACGGATTGTCATTGTTTCTTCGCTCCCCCGCAGACCCAGCCGGGCTGCGGCGGATGCGAGGAGGAGTCTTTTCTGACCCATCGTCTAGGACGGCGTAAGTGTCCATGACCTTGTCCTCGTAGCTTAAGATCACTTGGACCACCTTCAAGAGCACTCGGGAGCTCCCGCTCTTCGCAGGGTCTATGTACATGACGTTCACTCTCGAGCTGCTTGGGGGTACGGGTTTCTTCTTGTTGCTGTCGTGTAGGACCTCCAAGTGGGCGCCGTCGCACTTGCTGCATCTTTTCTTTAGGCGGCACTCAGCTGCCATATGGCTGCGCGCGCAGCGGAAGCAGCGGCGGTTGGCTTTGATCCACTGACTCACCTCGTCAGCGGTCAGCTTCTTGAAGGTGTCACATTGAGACAGCCAATGTTCATTTTCACAGTACTGGCATACAATCTTCCACTTCCCCTTGGTCTGGGGGGTGCGGTGGTTCTTGTGCTGCGGCACTGACTCGGCCTGGTGCATAACGGTCACTGACCGGCGGTTATCGTTGGACCTCCGAGGTCCATCTCTTGGGCTAGATCCACTCCACACGAATGTGTCCAGTCGTTTGATTGATTGATTGATTGAAAACTTTATTAACAGATTGCAGAATGGGTACAATACAGTACAGCTCAATACACACAATTGTTAAGGGGATGCAGACCAGAGAAAGACTTTCGTCTTGTTTACATCAGGGTCCCCCATTTTCAATTCATCAGGACATATATGACATACATGACATACAGATAGTCAGTACTGCTACATCTATACATTTATGACATACCAGATTTGCAAATACAGTACTGTTTGTGATACAGAAGGAGTCAGGAAAAGGGAGTATATACATTTGACGTAGAAACTGTACATTGGAGGAGGTTGGGTGGGGGGGGTTGGGTACACTGGGATATTGACAACCATACTGGGTAATCTACATTGGAGGTTGTTGGGGGGGGGGGGGGGGGCACACTGTATAAACAAGCAAAACTGTACATTGAGGGGGGGGGGGGAGACACTGTACAAACAAACAAAATTGTACATTGGACTATTGACAAAACCATACTAGGTAAATGACTGTACATTGGAGGGGGTTGGGTTAGGATATTTACAGGGGCCAGTGTTGAATTGCAGTCTCCCGTAGGTGTCCCTTGAGATAGGTTTTGAAAGTGGGTAGTGATCCACATTCCTTTACAGCTTTGGGTAGGGCGTTCCACATTGATGTGGCATAATTGCGAAACGTGTTTAGTCCCTTATTTGAGCCGAATCTGGGTTTAACATGATTTGTGGAGCTCCCTCTGGTGTTGTGATCGTGGTATTCACTGACCTTTGGGAAGTATTTTGACATGTACATGGGTACCTTGGTCGTGTAGTGTATCTTGTAGACCAGGCCCATTGCAAGTTGCTGTACTCTGTCGTCTACTCTAAGCCATCCTAGGTTGTCAAAGTGGGCAGGGGTGAGGTGGGTTCTAGGAGTAAGGTCAAGCAGTAGTCTGACCAGTTTGTTTTGAGATGTTTGTAATTTTGTTTTTAGCGCCTTTGAGGTGCTTTGGTACCATGAGGTGCAAGCATAGTCGTAGTACCCCTGAATGAGTGCTCCTGCCAGAGTCTTCAGGGTATTCTTGTTTACCAGAGAGGAGATCCGGTACAAGAATCGAGTTCGTTGGTTCACTTTTTTTATTACATTGGATGCCATTTTGTCACAGGAGAGATTAGCCTCTAGGATGGAACCCAGGTAGGTAATTTCATCTTTCCTTGTGACAATATTGTCACCCACTGTAACTGAGAAGCCGTCGGTCTTGCTGAGTTTGTTATTTGAACCGAAGAGAATGGACTCTGTTTTGCCCATGTGTAATGATAGTTTGTTATCAGCGAGCCATATGCAGATTCTGCCTAGTTCCGAGCTGAGGGTTTTTTCAACCTGTAACTTGTTCTTGTCAGAGACCAGCAGGGCTGAGTCGTCCGCAAACAGGAACAAGTTGCAGTCACAAGCTGACGACATGTCATTTGCATAAATTAGGAACAGTAGCGGTCCTAGTATGCTTCCTTGTGGAACACCACAGCTCACTGTGAGGGGGGGGGATAGGGTACCGTTTACCTCCACCATCTGTTCCCTCCCCTCAAGGTAGGATTGCATCCAGCTCACTGATAGACTATCAAAACCAATTGCTTTTAGCTTGTCAATCAAAATGGAGTGATTGACCGTGTCAAAGGCCTTTTCTAGGTCCAGCATGACCATGCCGCAGTATTTGCCTGCGTCCACCTCTTGTTTGATGTGGTCATTCAAATAGAGAAGGCATGTGTCAGTGGAGTGGGATGTTCTGAAGCCAGATTGGAATTCGTAGATTAGATTTTTTTCCGCTAGGTACTTTTCGACCTGTTCGTAGACAATTTTTTCCATGACTTTCGAGATGGAGGTGAGAATAGAAACAGGGCGGTAGTTGCCTGGGTCTAATTTGCTGCCCTTTTTGTGCAGAGGGGTCACCCTCGCAATTTTGAAGTCATTGGGGACGTGTCCCTGTTTTATGGAGAGGTTTATTATGTGTGTGATGATTGGGGTGATGGCGGCTGCTGAGTCTCTGAGGAATTTGGAGGGGATGTTGTCATGGCCAGTGGCCTTGTTAGGTTGGAGGGAGCTCAGTTTATTGAGTACCTCATCTGTTGTTACCATTTCCAGCTTGAAGTCGTCCTTGCGGACCCCTAGGTTTTTGTAGTAAGCTACTATGTGTTCTACCCCATAAAGCCCTGAGTGGGAGGGTAGTTTGTTTACCAGTGTTGTGGCTATGTTTGTGAAGAAAATGTTTAAGTAATTGGCTACATCCAGCTTGTCTGTGATGAGCGTGTTGTCCGTTTTTATGTTTATGTTTGAGAATCTGGTTTTAAGTTTTTTACTGCATCCTAGTTGATTATTGAGTAATTTCCAAAGTTCACGTGGTTTGTTTTTGTTTTCCTCAGTTTTGTCATTGATGAAATTCTTTTTTGCAGTTTTGATCATGGAGTTTACGTCGTTTCTTAGTCTGTTTCTTTCTAGTTTGAGTTCAGTCACGTGGGCTTGGAGTTCACTGCTCGTGCTTTTAGTAAGCTTTGACTGACTTTTACGAAACTCAGAGCATTTTTTGTCTCTGGTTTTCATAGCGGCCAGTATTTCGGAGTGCATCCACGGCTCAGCGCGATTTTTTACCCTGGTGGTTCTTAGGGGGGCCATGTCGTTTAGTATTGTTGAGAATTTGGTTTTGAAACCAAGCCATGTTTCTTCAACCAGTGTACCATTGAGTTCATCTGACCAGTCCAGACTCTCCAGTTCAAGGTTGAAGGCCTCGCTAGAGTAGGTTTTGAGGTCTCTAGATGTGACTGTTTTGTGGCAGCCAGCCTTTTGTTTTAGTTTTTTGCGGGTACAGAATATCATATAATGATCACTTAACCCGCATGCTATAACCCCTTTATTGGAGATCTTGGACTTGTCGGAGGTCAGAATGAGGTCAATGGTAGTCTGAGTTGATTCACATACACGTGTGGGTTGGGTGATTAGCTGGCTGAGGCCGTGCAGATCACAAAACCTACTGAATGACTTGAAGACGGGTGCATCTTTTCGTTGCATATCCGTGTTCCAGTCTCCAATAAGAATTTTGTCTACATCCTCAACTCCAGCTAAACACCCATCCAGTGTATCATAAAAGCCACTATGATCTGGCGGCCTGTAGACTGTGCCAACCAGTAGGGATTTCGCCCTTTCGAATAGGATTTCCACCCATACAGTTTCAATTGATTTATGATTCAGGTCATTTCTGTTTGTTCCTATCATTCCTGATTATTGAGTAGTTCTCAATCTCTATCTCTGGATCTTTTACAGAATCGTCAAGCTTAGTTTCTGAGAAGCACAGTATGTTTGCCTTACCATTTATGAATAATTGTTTGATTTCATCCAATTTGTTTTTTAAGCTGTTAATGTTAATGTGAAAAATGTTCAGTCCATTGGCGTTGGTTATTTCATTGATGTTGGCAGGTTCGAAGTATTGTTCGTTTGTGATCTGTTCCTCTGTGGGGCTGGGGGGGCTTTGTTGTTGTGGGTGGGAAGGGGGGAGGGGGGGGTCGGGTCCCGCGGCGTGCTGGAACAACAAAGAAGGGGGGAGGGGGGGGTCGGGTCCCGCGCCGTGCTGGAACAACAAAGGACTCGTTCTTGGATGTTTTCGTTGTTAGCTCTGCTAGCTAGCCGGCTATCGGGCGTCGAGATGTTTAAATCCCGCGTCGAGTTGGTCGTCATGGTTTCGACCCTCGGTTCACCTCCTCTCGTCTCTGCCTCACGTGTGCTTGTCTGCTGCGGCGTCATTGGGGGAGATTCGCCGCCCGTGCTGTGGATGTAGCCACAGGTTGCGTTGTCGATGCTGTTGGTCGCGATGGGAACCTCCATCGCTTCTTGCGTTGCCAGACCAAGTATTCTAGCCTGAGTTCTGGTCAAAACCGGGCCTGGGTTTAAATGAATGACTCCCAAAAGTAGCAGAACCAGGATGATCATGGTCCTACGGTCCAATCTGCCAGTCGGGGGTACGTTTTTCCGTAACGGGCTCGCTGTTAGTAGCGTGTGTATAGCCGCTGTTCCGACGTCTATGTGTTTCTTTTCCGAGCCATTGAGAAGGTAGAAGTCACTGTGGGTCTCGTTAAATCCGTTTTCACTTCTCTCCACTTCTGTTTGATGTTGCTTCATTGATGAATTGAGGTATAAGTCCGTAATCCATATTAGCAGGAGTAGAAAATGTCCACAAAACCTTGTTGATTTGGTTGTTTGGCGAGAGCTCTCTGTAATGCGACTGCTCATGACTGCGCTGGATGTCAGTTGGCTGTCGTAGGCTGCTAACTTCCCTTGCGAGGAAAGCGGCCAGGTCTAGGAGGGATGGCTCTGGGCCGTTGGGATCACGGTGGTCTCTCTGCCGCCGAAAACGCTCTTGGCGGGCTGGAGGGAGCTTCTCCAGTATTCGCTCCACATTAGAATTTGCATACAGTTCATATCTCCCCTTCTCCTTTTCGGGACCCCAGCATCCCCACGAGGGATTGTACCTTGATAGAGAGGTCATCCAGTGCTCTATTGTCTTTGGCTGGGGGGAGGCGGTCGATATCCCGTATTTCTTGGATCACGTAATCCCATATGCGTCCATAACGCTGGTCGAGGGCCACCAGAGCCGCGGAGTATGGGGTGCTTGAGTTGGAATATGCCAGCGCTATGTTATGCGCTCTGGGCACCTTGAGATGCTTGAGGAGGATGGCATATTTGTACGACTCGTCGGGGACATCGGACATCATAGTCTCCAAACACATGCGTAATTCCGTGTACTGTGCTCTGTCCTCGCGCGTAAAGTCTGGGAACGTCGGTGTGCCAAGGTACGATGCCATGGATGGCTGGTACATTGGTGAGCGTAGGGGAAGAGGCCTCCTGGGCGAGTCTCCCCGTACGTGTGGTCGTGGGTTAGTACTTGGTGGGTACCAGAGGCCGGGTCCCCAGGTGCTGTTCCTCGGTGCTGACTGTACGTCAAACTCACCCGTGAGTTGGGTCGGGGGTTTGTAGTGCAGTGACTCGGGGCTGAAGTCGGGGCTGTACTGGGCCTCCTGGTCCAAAGTACGTTCGTGCTGGTGGGCTTGATATTCCTCCTCTTCCTCTTCCTCTTCTAGGTCCTGGAGTCTTCTAGTTAGTCTCTCGGCGACGTAGGCCGGTTCTTCCCGTTGGCTGGGTCTCGTATGGACCGGTCGGGGAGGGGGCTCGGAGACGTAGACAGGTTCCTCCTGTTGGCAGGGTCCCGGGTCGCTTTGTCGGGTAGGGGAAGGTGCCCTAGACCCTTGTCGTGATGATCTCCGGGAGCTCCGTGCGGAGAGAGGGGGTGTCGCCCTGGCGATCAATTGTTCTATCATCTGCGCCTGCAGCCGGTCGCGCTCTGCTTCGCGCTGTGCATTGGCGCGTTCTCGTTCAATGTTCTCTTCCGTCTGAAGGCGCCTCTCCTCCAGTCTTATGCGGTCGTCCTCACTCCTTTGTTGCGCCTGGAGGCGCTCTCGTTCCGTTGCAGAGTGTTCGCGCTCACTAAGGGCTTGCGCTTGGAGTTGCGCGTGAAGGCGCTCTCGTTCCGCTGCAGAGTGTTCGCGCTCGCTTAATTGTTGCGCCTGGAGGCGCTCTCGTTGTTCGCGCTCGCTCATCTGTTGAGCCTGGAGGCGCTCTCGTTCCACGGCAGAGTGTTCGCGCTCACTTAATTGTTGCGCCCGGAGGCGCTCTCGTTCCACGGCAGAGTGTTCGCGCTCACTAAGGGCTTGCGCTTGGAGTTGCGCGTGGAGGCGCTCTCTTTCCGTGGCAGAGTGTTCGCGCTCACTAAGCGTCTTTGCTTAAAGCCGGTCGCGCTCACCCTGGAGTCAGTCTCTTTCGGTTGAGGCTGTCAGCGTGGCGATCAAGGCTTGCGCCAGTCTCTGGTCCGCCTCGCTGGGGGATGACACTGACGGAGGTGATCGGGTGCTGACAGGGCTTGTTGGAGATCTGTTCTCCTGGCGCGCTCCGAGGTCTATCTCCTGGGCGCGGTTCTCTTCTCTTGGTTGTGTGTCGGGTTCTATCCCTGGAGCGCGTTCTTTATCCTGGAGCGCTCCGGGGTCTATCCCGGTGACGCTGTCTGGAGGTATAGTCACGTCATGTCCCACCTGGTCCCCCCGTGAGCTGAGTCAGTTTCGTTTGAACCCACTGGGGTCTCTACTGGCAGGGTCGCCAAGTCGATAGGATTGGACATGCTTAGACTATCCCATTTATCCATTTTTAACGTCTGTTTAGATAAGCTAGGGGGTAGAACGAAAGCGAATTCCTCCAGATATGGAGGTAGCTGACGTTTGCGCTGCGGGCGTTCTAGCTTAGGGGAGCCGCTTGGGGAGTGTTCATCGCTGGCCATGTCAATATTAATATTATATTAAATATTACACTGATACCCTCCGGCTCGAAGGACCAATTGTAACTGAGGGGTTACAAAACCCTGACTGTATTAAAGATTGTGATAGATTAAACCACTGCTAGTTATGTACTTTAATTATTGGCCAGACAGTACATCAAATATAGATGGTGAACACCCACAAGAATACGGCATTGACAAAGAAATAGTATTTGAGGGTAATTTATTAATATTAGGCAACGTTAGGTTACAGAATGAGAATTAGGGTCGCGCTTGTATGGCGAAGAATATACGTAAAGTCAGTCAATAGCATGAGTCACTAAGAATAGCAGGAATCCTACGATGGGTCTAAGTTGACACCACCTGTCGTATAGTAGCAACTATATAGGGCAACACTGGTACCGACTGGAGACAATGGGTTCCCTCCGGGGGTGTAAGGCCTGGAGGGTAGAGGAATGTTCGGGTACTCCGTCTGATTCAATGAGGAATAAAGAGACTCCAGGTACAGGAGTCGGTCCTTGTAAACTCCCTTGATCAGCAGCAAAGTAATAATTGTAATCCAGATGCTCGACAGCATTGATGACAGCTAGCCAGCCCCGTCCACGAGGCCGGCCCGAGTTGTAATCCTCACGAGGTTGAATCCCAAACGATAGTGGAAATCAACGATGTTCTTCTCCGGGTACCACGTTCCAAATCAATATAATCCAACCAGGAATGGTTCTGCAATCGCCGACGCCGATTCTCCTGTGTACATGTCCAACGGTTCTCCGCCTAGGACTCCTCGGGTGTGGACGACGTATTTAGGCCACACAGCCTGGTTAAGTACACTAGCTAAAGACACGACGAACCGCTGGGTAATACTACACACGAACGAACTGTGGCCGCACGATATACAATAAATGAACGACTATTTACTTCACATTAGATTAAGTCGAACTCAACGTTACTTCATTAAACTCTGACACTTTTACCATTCTATTCGCACGCGGTTCTCAATGCTCTGTTAGACGCAAGGCCGCTCACCTCACTGTTTTACCGAACTGCTGAACTGCTACTGTTCGCACCTGCGCCGTATTTATACTTAAGTGAATATCTAGTCCCAACCTCAGTCCTTGTCTGGTATCACTACGCTGACTCCGGGCATGTTCCGACATGCCTGCAGTTGTCTTTGAACTTGCCGTTGGGGGCTTGCATGCTGGCGCCTGGGGGCGCTGTCCAATAGGAGAGCGAGTATTACTCTGGTTTGAACGCAGGTAAAGGGATATTCCGTGTATATATATAAATAATATACAAAGTATATCAAACAATAAAGGTAGATTCTCAGTTTAATCTGGCCCTTCACAACACCCCCCCTCCCACGTGTACGCCTGGCGATGTGCGCGAGCTGGAGGGGAGGAACCCAAGGCTGTCTCATCACCCATCACCAAAGCCAAAACTCCCGCCCCTATGACGACAACTGTAGTCATAACCTCCCCCTCCGGTACTAGCTGATGGCAACTGTAATTAGTCTAAGCCGGAACCTCTCTCCGTCCTCCCTCCCACCCCACCAACCCCTCCCCTCGGGGTGCTTCAGAGACACACAGACTCACGGCTAAATTAACATGTTTCAACAAATGGACATGTTTGTATTAATTAAGGGTTGTGCCATTATTGCTATGCAAATGTAATAATTGTGAATGATTTTCTGTAATGAGTTGTATGTGTTGTTTTCAAGCATCCTTGACTTCCAAGGACAATGATGTAAATAAGTCATTGGCTTTTCGTTCCTCTCCTTGACAAAAGCAAATATGTGATGTAATGATCTGTATATGTTTTGTTGTCTAAAATAAATACCATACCATACCATACCAAGCGACAACTCTACATGCAATTATTTTCATCCACTGATGTGTTTTTGTCTAAGTTTGTCTACGTTGTCAAGCCGGTGACAGGAGTCTGTAGGGCCGCACGCCTGGGCTCGAGACTAACGATGTCCCGTCGTCCCGGGGACGATCAAATATTGATTTGGGACGAACATAAATCTTTGCTGGGACGCATCCGGGACGGAGAGGATTTTCTTTTCACAGGAAATGTCAATTGGCCGACTGTCAGTGCGCGCATATATTGCTGTCAAATGGTGAATGTCTCGTGCTGACTAAGTTCACTGAAGTCTAAACGTAGCGTGATTTGCCAAATCCAATGACTATCTCCGCCTCCCAATGCAGCAATACGCTCATCCAGCATCAAGTTCCTACCCACCTCTCCTCCGGTACAGTACGCGCTGTGCACCGTACGATTGCAACGGTGCAGAACTTTTTTTGCGGAACTTAAATCCCCATGTAATTTATCAACAACACTGCGGTCTGCTGTGAGCATTATAAAACAAACGTGTGTTTAACCGACCGTGAATTAAAGTGTCAATGCTGTTTGTCATTTTAACAGCAGATACTTTCTTAAATGCCATCCTCCCGACAGAGCAGTGTGACGGGGAGCTCTGATGGGTTCGATTGCTGTTGTTAGCATTAGCTGAAGAGCTAGTTTTAGCTTAACGTTACCTTGGCTAAAGTTGGGACTATTCATAATTCAGCAATAATGGCTGCAGACCTGCAAGCAAAGTACAGCAAGTTGGCAAAGGAGTATTCCAACGTAAATCACATTTTCACCAGTAAAGTTAGTCTTTCCATCTGCAGCTACATGCTAGCTAACCTAGCTCATGTTAGCGTCGTCACTGAACCACCTCGCGTACACAATTAATGACATGTTGCGGACAGCCATATCGGTGACAATGTTTAGCTTTTAGTGCCAAATGATAAGTGTCTGAGGCGGAGTCTCAAAAGAGAATGTTGAATATTTATTGTGCAAAAATCACAACAGATCCTCTCCAACGGAGCCTTGTAGCTGAGTAGGGTATATCTGCAGAGCCACTTGGTAACGAGTGCAACACCGTGTAATGTCCGTGTGGATCGTTGGAGTAGGGTATATCTGCAGTGCTGCAGCCCCATACTCAGTGTATAGATTTGTATTAGTATCATAATCAATCACCTGTTGTTGAATAAATACCATTACTTTCTAGTTATTACTAAAAAACAGTATATATAAAATAGTAGCTGTATAAAAAAAAAGAAAAGAAAAAAGTATAATTTATATAATTTAATTAAAAAAAAAAAAAAAAAATAATGTATGCACTGATTTTTGGGACGGTTACATTCACTTTGGGACGGTTAAAATTGTATTTCGGGACGGTTCTGGGACGGTGGTGAAAAAAGTTAGTCTGGAGCCCTGCCGCACGCAGTGGTCTGTCCACTTCCCCTAGATGGGCGACATCTTCTAGAAAACGAGTGTTCATTGGAGGAGCTTAGAGCGCAACGATGATGTTCATTGGTTATGGATTATTATGAGGCGCAAATGGGAGGAATCATAAGGGGGGAGTTAGAGTTCGGCTTGCCAGTAAGCTCATCAGCAGATTGCAGAATGATTTTTTTTGGTTTTGCTTACTACTTGCCAGTGTGGCGAGTGCTCTTCATGAATCACTCGCCAAACATAAAGAATACTCGCATTTGGCGAGTAAAATGGCCTAATTTCCTCCCCTGGGTATAGGATCTGTGCATCCCTATATATTGGTTCAGTGTGTTGTTACTTTCCTGTTAAGAGTGTAATGTGAAATAGTGACCTGTCCCTTTGTTACTTTCAAAAGCAATGGTTACAACGAATTACATTTAAATGATTGTATGCCCTTCTTTCTAGACTCCATGGCCTTACAGTTGTGTATCTGTGAAGAGGAGGTTCCCCCTGAGCAGCAGGAGAGGAGCCCCAGTCTGGTCCAGGAGGAGCCAGAGCGCCTACAGATTAAAGAGGAACAGGAGGAACTTTGGATCAGTCAGGAGGGAGAGGAGCTTCCTGTCTCTGTGAAGAGTGAACATGATGAAGAGAAACCTCAGTCCTCACAGCTCAGCCAGACCCAGGACACAGAGCCCCTCCAGATTAAAGAGGAACAGGAGGAACTGTGTCAAGATCTAGAGGAGGCTGATGGCTCCAAGATGACCTTACAACCTATGAAATGTGAAAATGAAGGTGAGAACACTCTGTCCTCACAACTCAGCCAAAACCGGGACCCAGAGCAGATTAAAGATGAACTATATCAAGGGCTGGAAGAAGCTGATCTCTCCAAGATCACAGTAGACCCAGTGAAATGTGAAGATGGTCAAGAGAACGCTCTGTCCTTCCAGCCTCTTCAAACCCAAAGGGAGAAAAACAGAGAAGCATACTCTTTACCCAGCACCTCAACTGAACACATGAAAACAGAACCTGAAGGAGAGGACTGTGGAGTAGCAGAACTAGCCAGTAACTTAGATCCAGCTGGTGATTTAGAACCAACTAGAGATAGCCAGCCTCTCTCTTCAGACTGTTCTCTAACTGAGACTGATGACGGTGATGATGACAGTTCTGGAACTGAGACTGATGATGGTGATGATGACAGTTCTGGAACTGAGACTGATGACGGTGATGATGACAGTTCTGGAACTGAGACTGATGACACTGATGACAGTTCTGGAACTGAGACTGATGACAGTGATGATGACAGTTCTGGAGCTGAGACTGATGACGGTGATGATGACCGTTCTGGAGCTGAGACTGATGATAGTGATGAATGGAAGGAGAGTGGAGGTCCAGGTTTGATGGCAGTAAAACAAAAGAAGACACAGAAAATACAAACGTTGTCTAACAGGCCTGGGTTCAGCAAGAAGAGAGATCTGAAGATACACGTAAAAAATGATACCGGAGTGAAATCATTTGGTTGTTCAGTTTGTGGGAAAGGGTTCAGTAGGAAGGCAGTTCTGAAGCGTCACATGATAACTCATACTGGAGAGAAACCATTTAGTTGTTCAGTTTGTGGGAAATGGTGCAGTATGAAGGCAAATCTGAAGAGCCACATGATGACTCATACTGGAGAGAAACCTTTAAGCTGTTCAATTTGTGGGAAAGGGATCAGTAGGAAGGGAAATCTGAAGACACACATGAGAACACATACTGGAGAGAAACCATTTAGCTGTTCAGTTTGTGGGAAAGGGTTCAGTCTGCAAACAAATCTAAAGACACACATGATAACACATACTGGAGAGAAACCATTTAGTTGTTCAGTTTGTGGGAAAGGAATCAGTACAAAGGGACATCTGAAGACACACATGATAACCCATACTGGAGAGAAACCTTTTGTTTGTTCAGTTTGTGGGAAAGTGTTCAGTATTAAGGGAGATCTGAAGACACACATGAGAACTCATACTGGAGAGAAACCATTTAGCTGTTCAGTTTGTGGGAAAGGGTTCAGTCGGCAAACAAATATGAAGAAACACACTAGAACTCATACTGGAATGAAACCATTTAGTTGTTCCGTTTAAGCTGAGAGTAGACTTGAAAAGAATAAAGAGAACAGGTCCCCAAACACAGTTTTCAGTATATTAAATAGAAACCCCATGTACTTTTTTAGAAGAAGAACACACACACATGCGAGATGGGCGACACACAGGAACACTCACACACGCATGCACTGATGAAATGTCTCTCTGCACTTTTCCCATCCCGTCGTCCTCCCCCCCCCCAAGGGCAGCCGGGAGCAGACATGGGCTGTGGCGTGGGCCGCGCCCCGGGACCAATCCAAGTGCTCCTGTCCATCTTCGTCAGGGACGCGACAGCGTTAGCGATCTGTTCTGCATGTCTTTCCTTTGGGTTTATCTTATCTGGAGGGGAAAAATTCTGTTCCCATACCAAGCAGCATACTGAACCCCATGTACTTATACTAAGTAGTATACTCAACAGGAACCCCATGTACTTATACTAAGTAGTATACTCAACAGGAACCCCATGTACTTATACTAAGTAGTATACTCAACAGGAACCCCATGTACTTATACTAAGTAGTATACACAATAGGAATCCTTAGGACTTATTTTTGTTTTGTGACTGATTTCCGTTTATCTTCATTCATATCAAACACAAATATTCTGTACCTCCTTTTTTTATTTAGTCAATAAAATATATCTAATATGCTTGTTTTGACTCTTTCATTATGAGTGTTATAATTTAAAATGCTGTGTAGCCATTAGGACATGATATTTTACTTAGGGGAACTCCAACATTTTGGGAAATTAGCTTATTTAACATCTTCCCTGGAGTTAGACAAGAAGATACATACCTTTTTTGTCTCTGTGCGTGCATTTTAGCTTTGGGAATAGACGCTCCGTTAGCATAGCTTAGCTTCATCACTGGAAGTGAGGCAGGACAGTAGCCTTACAGTGCCTTACAGTGTATTGCAAGGTCTGACATTGACCAAATTTGATATGCATGACCTTGGTGGGCTCTAGGTCAACTCCTGAAAAGAGGGTCAATGTCAGACCTTGCAATCAAAAGTTAGGGGGCGCACTGAAATTATGGCAAGGGTTATTAGCCCCCTAACTTTTGATTGCAAAGTCTGACATTGACCCCCTTTTCAGGAGTTGACCTAGAGCCCACCAAGGTCATGCATATCAAGTTTGGTCAATGTCAGACCTTGCAATACACTGTAAGGCACTGTAAGGCTACTGTCCTGCCTCACTTCCAGTGATGAAGCTAAGCTATGCTAACGGAGCGTCTATTCCCAAAGCTAAAATGCACGCACAGAGACAAAAAAGGTATGTATCTTCTTGTCTAACTCCAGGGAAGATGTTAAATAAGCTAATTTCCCAAAATGTTGGAGTTCCCCTTTAAGCTAAAAGTAGAATACAGAAAATAGTTGCTAAATGAAATAAAAAAGCATTAATGTTGAGTTTTTCAAATGTATTATTTTGGCACAAACCCGGTGCCATTTAGCTCCATTGTATTGGAGTGACAGCGGACATCTCTACTGCAGATATGTTGTGCCCTAGTGGGCTTCGCTCATAAGTAGCTCAAGGTAGCAGTCAGAAGACTGAGGTGTGACAGCAACAGTGTATTCCTTCAATAACTGGTGGCGCCAGAGAGCATCTGACAAAACCTCAGAGCCTGTTTCACCACAGAACTGGTGGGTCACGTGCTTGAAGCTCTGATCCCTAGGAAGACTTCAGTGTTCAATGTTGAAAGACGGACACATCACATTGGACCTGGACTTCAATTTAAAAACAGAAATGGACTTCCATAATGTTATTACTGTATATATTATATATTATGTTGTATGTATCAATGTTGTAGAATGTGGCTGCAATATTATCATTCATTGATAATTGTTCCACGGTAACAATTAGGGATTGGAAATGTAGCAGCCAGAATAGGGTTTTTGTGTTCATGAAGTTTTTATATTAATTTATTCTCATTTACATTATTGAATTGAAATATTTACACTAATCTAATTTGATTTAATATAAAGATTTAGTTTTTGTTCATATTTATGATGGTATGGCTATATTATTAATTTGTGAGAAATATCTTAATGTTGTGAGTTTAACCTATTAGCCCCTCCCCGTAATATAAGGAACAGGAAGTGATTTCTTTGTCAGTAAGAGTTTAGAGATGTAATCTAGGCAGAAAAATAATGGTTTAATTTAAAACAAATGTCTCATTCTCTGTTGCTACTTTACTGTTTGTTGGATACCATTCCCCCACATAGAGATGCATGTTGGTTTAGTGTCTCTACACTATATATAATATAATAATTATCTCCATCAGGTCGGTTCTGTCCACCTGTCTATCTCTGTCCGCAGCTAACCTCACAATAGGGCAGTTTTGGACAAGTATTTTAAGTTAATTAATTTCCATCATTGAAATGCATATTCAGTATAAAGTTACAGCTTTTCACCACAAGAGGGTGATATCACACAGGTTTTCTGGTAATCAGCTCTCTGGCACCTGTTAACAATATATTGACATGCCATAGTGAACCTATTGTCATTGATATACATGCATTACAAATATTTATGAATAAATTATTGTCCATTGCAATGAGCCCGCCCCTTTCATATCTCATGAACCATTCATCGTACAGACTTGTGGGAGGGGTTAATGAGTGGTGGGGGCTTCCCCTGGAAGGTTGGTGGTACCGTTTAAAATGGGCGTAAAAGCTATTCAGCTCATCCGGTAGGGATTGATTGATTGATTGATTGAAAACTTTATTAACAGATTGCAGAATGGGTACAATACAGTTCGGCTCAATACAAAACAACTAAGAGGATGCAGACCAGAAAAAACCTTTGTCTTGTTTACATCGGGGTCCCCCATTTTCAATTCATCAGGACATGTATGACATACACACAACTCACGCCACAGCCCTCGTCTGCTCCCGGCTGCCCTTGGGGGGAAGGAAGGACGACGGGATGGGTTAAGCGCAGAGGAGTATCGCATCGGCGATCCTAAAGACAATGCATGCGTGTGTGTTCCGGTGTGTGTGTGCCACTAACATTGAGTGTCGTTGCATGCCAATTAAAGACCTCTGCGACAGGTCCTGCATTATTATTATTATTATAGATATACAGAACTGTGTAATAAAAAGAGATCATAAAATATTTACATCCGAAGGGGAAGAAACTGTACATTGGGGGGGGGGGGGGGGGGGATTTGGGGCCAGTTTCTAATTGCAGCCTCCCGTAGGTGCTCTTTGAGAGTGGTTTTGAAGGAGGGTAGGGATTCACATTCCTTCAGGGAGGTGTAGTGGTTACGGTTGTGAGTAGGGCGTTCCACATTATTGTGGCTTATTACATGGCGTTTTCACATTCGCCGAAATGCTTGCTTGTGATTGGTCAATAGCCCCCGACAGCGGTGAATAATTTTTCGATAACCACCGGTGATTATTGTTTTTCGCAGCTGGAGTAATCAAGCCCCACTGACACACACTGTTTCATTGCAGCCAATCAGACACACCTGCCGGGCTGCCCGCGATAATAATAATCACTTTATTTGGGCTGACAGAGCCACAGAACAACTGCGATTTGTCAAATGAATTAGGTATGTTGTTAGTAAGTTAGCCATGTAATAAGCAGGATAATGTATAGCTTTACTCGGTCATCATCGCAAAATAATTGACCTTCACTGACGTTCTAAACTCCGTGTCGGTCAATTATTTTGCGACAATGACCTCGTAGCTATACATTATCCCTTACATAATAGGGAGGTGTAGTGGTTGCGTGATTTTTTCCCGTAGCGTATGTTTGCGAAGACGCTCTCTGATTGGCTAGCCGCGTACAGCGAAGACCCTCTCTGATTGGTTTAGCGCCGAAGGGTCTCTTCCGCATATTCAACAACAATTGATATGTTGTTCCCTAACCCTAACCTTAACCCTAACCCTAATAACCCACTTCGAAAGAGGGCCAAAGCATAACCACTTTGAAGCAGAGAATATATATGTACAAGGCGGAAGAGACCCTTCGGCGCTAAACCAATCAGAGAGGGTCTTCGCTGTACGCGGCTAGCCAATCAGAGAGCGTCTTCGCAAACATAGGCTACGGGGAAAAAAATCACGCGTAGTGGTTACGTCATTGCTGTTTCTCCGCGGTCCACCATCTTGAAAACGCAATGTATTTCCCCATTGTCCATTTCTAAATCGTCTCGTTTAAAACAAATAAAGCAAGAACATTTACATGGTGTACCTTTCTGTGCGTATTCATCCACAATCTATAGCTCAACATATTCGCAATTAATCGTAAAGCAGTGGCGGCTCGCCACTAGGGGCGCTCGGGCGCCGCCCCCCCTCAGGCCCTACCCTGGTTATATGAGAGAACAAGAAAAATAAGTTTTTAGTTTTTTGTTTTATAGCCCTATAAATAATATAAACATGTTTAAAATTAATAATATTTACGCATTTTAAGTATGTTTGTGTTTCCAATGCACAATATAACGTTATTATATAAAAAAAAAAAATACTCGTTTTCTTGAACAGGAAGTGACTCACTTTTCTTTTTTTTTATAATTTTTTTGTATTTCTCGGCCCGGGCTAGACGCGATAGCGCTCTGAGTGCGCGTCACGGTTTGATCGCTGTATCCGTCGCAGCCAATCAGTGCGTAACGCGTTGTGCGTTGAAATATGACTATTATGTTGGAATCCGGGCGCGATTTGAAGCGGTCTAGCCAGTAGCATCAAGAATTTCTGTAGCCGCATTTCGCGGAGACGCTCTATGATTGGCCGACGCCAGTATTTTTTTCCGTAGCAGAATTTCACAGAGACGATCTCTGATTGGCCGAATCCAATTTCTAATGTTCCAATTCTAGCTTATTCCTAGGTTGGTCCGTTGGTGGTAGAGATAGTTGTGTTGTTGTGAGATGCAGCTGTTTGTCTTAGAGCGTGCCGTGACTGCAAGTTCTTTAGACTGTTAAGCTTAGGCACTCTTTCAAAGTTGGTTAAGGTTAGAGTTTGTCTTAGAGCATGGCGATAGAACGCCAGGTAGTTTGCAGTCTGTTCGACGCGGAAATGGACAAAGGAATAAAGTACTTGTGTTGTGTGGTGCTAACTGCTAACAAGCTAACACTTGGCTAACAAGCTATATGGCGGATGCAGTCTGGACACAGTGGACAGTGGTCTGGAATACATCAACAGTGGATTATACACTTTATCAAGGCAAGCCCTCCTGCCCTGGACGTGTCAACTAAACAGTGAGTCTCTCTCTCTCTCTCTCGCTCTCTCTCTCTCTCTCTCTCTCTCTCTCTCTCTCTCTCTCTCTCTCTCTCTCTCCCTCTCTCTCTCTTTCTTTTGGATTGAAAATACGTGGATTATGGCTTGTTCAATATCGTCTATGTTTGAATGAATGAATGAATGAAAACTTTATTAACAGATTGCAGAATGGGTACAATACAGTACGGCTCAATACACACAATTGTTAAGGGGATGCAGACCAGAGAAAGACGTTTGTCTTGTTTACATCAGGGTCCCAGATTTTCGATTCATATCGATAGTTTAATAGCTAGCCTTGGCTCGTTTAACAATATGCAAAATATGTGTACAGCCCTGTACTCATACTGAAGTTATTCTTGGTATATAATAGGTCTGATTGTGTAACGAATCGATTCCACGTCGCGCTGTGTGTGAGAGAGAGAAGGAGAGAGGGAGAGATCTGCGTGTGTTTGGAGACGGAGCGAGTTTTGTTTCTAACTTTTCTATTTATATATTGTGTTTCAAGTTGTGAATTAGACTATACTTTATTTGACTGGTTGTGTGTTGTTGTAGTAACAGCTGAGCGACTCGTTCATAAGAGCCGATTCATTGCCGTGAGCGTGAGTCGAATCGCTCACGTCTTGCCATGAGTCGGTTGTGTGGTACTGTACATGTTTGCAAAATGTTTTGGTATAGCGCCCCTAGTGGAGAGAGAACCAGCAGCCGCTACTGTCGTAAAGGAGAAAAATGACAACGTTTATGTTTTCGTTCACTGAGAAACTACACTGCAATTTGGCGCTGCTGCCTGACGTCACCACAGCGTAGACCTAGGATCAGACTTCCCTTACATTCCATAAGCTTAACAATTCGTACAATGGGAAAATAACCAGTGTTGGGCAAGTTACTTTTAAAAAGTAACTAGTTACAGTTACTAGTTACTTCTTCCAAAAAGTAACTAAATTACTTACTCAGTTACAAATTATAAAAGTAACTAGTTACTTCAGAAAGTAACTATTGCGTTACTTTCAATATATATATTTTTTTACATAAACAACATACACAAATCTAAACTATTTTAATGTTGCTGTGGGACAAAGTGAGACTAGCCTCCAATCAAATGCCATGTATGTTGGCTCAGGGGTAGAGCGGGTCGTCCAATGATCGAAGGGTTGGTGGTTCGAATCCCGCTCAAGCCCATGTCCATCCCACTGCCGTTGTGTCCTTGGGCAAGACACTTAACCTACTTGCCTCGTATGAATGTGTATGCATGTGAATGAATGTTGGTGGTGGTCGGAGGGGCTGTAGGCGATGATTATTCGCCACGCTTCTGTGAGTCTGCCTCAGGGCAGCTCTGGCTGCAATTGTAGCTTACCATCACCGGTATGACTGTGTATGAAAGAATAATGGCTCTGTAAGCGCTCTGGGGTCACATTTTACTCAGCCTCAGCCAATCGTCACTCGTCAGCATGTATCCGCTTGACTCGCGCACTGCCCACTAAACAAGGAAGAACATAATATTGCCTCTCAGCGCAGATATCTGTCTGATGAAAGAAACAGGTTCATTCATAGTAACGCGCCGGATTTATTTGCAGTAACGGTAACAGCGTTATTGAGATTGGAAGAGTAATCCGTTAGATTACTCGTTACTGAAAAAACTAATGCCGTTAGTAACGCCATTACTTATAGCGCCGTTATTCCCATCACTGAAAATAACTGACCCTGAATCTGTGGCTAGTATCTGTTTCATAAAACAAAGCGGGGCTCGCAACTCACTTGTTGTTCCAAGGTGTTTTAATTGACAAAAAAGCAGTAGATACGACGTTTTCGACCGACCTTTCCAGTCTTCTACTAGCCACAGATTCAGGGTCAGTTATTTTCCCATTGTACGATTTTTTTATTTTTTTTTATAAATGTTTTTATTTAAAGTTTTCCAACATAGAACAAGACATCACAATACAATAACATTAACAATAATAATAGTGACACTAACAACAATAATAACAGCACAAGACAGGCAAACAAGAAAGTAAAATAATATTTTTTTTATAAAAAATAGGTGTGGCTCTCATGTGTGTGCATTATCTGTGTGTGCTATATATATGTGTGTTCTACCTACCCATGTGTGCGTGTGCCTTACCTATGTGTGTGTTTTATGTGTGAATGTTTGATATGCCTGTGTAATTTGTGCTTGCATGTTGCATGTGTGTGAGTGACGTGTGTTCTATGTTCAAGTTTCAAGTTTCTTTAATAGTTGTACATACAGAAGTACAGAATACTTTTATAGAAAATGCTTCTTACTGTTACGCTCCAGAGACTGTGCTAGACAAGATAAGTATGAAATAAAATAAAGTAGCATGTAAAAAGAAGTAAAAATATAGGTCCCAGTGTTCAGTATAGACATATGTACAATGTTCGATGCAGACTAGAAGTAACTGAGTTACCATACAATATACAATATACTATGCAATATACTAATATACTAATATGATGGTTGTTGCGTAGTGTTTATTGTTCGTTGAGCAGCCTGATGGCCTGGGGATAGAAGCTTCTTCTGAGTCTTTCTGTGCTCGCCTTGAGACTCCGGTATCGCTTGCCTGACCGCAGCAGTTCAAAGAGGCAGTTGTTCGGGTGGCTGGAGTCCTTGATGATTCTCTTAGCCTTACCCCTGCACCGCTTGTTGTAAATGTTCTGGCGGGTGGGAAGCCCCCCTCCAATTGTGCGTTCCGCTGAACGTGTCACTCTTTGTAGTCTGCTTCGGTCTTGTGCAGTGTTATTCCCAAACCAGGAGGTGATGTTGCCAGTCAGGATGCTCTCTATTGTACATGAGTAGAAGTTCTTAAGGATATTCTGACTGACTTGGAACTTTCTTAGTCGCCTGAGGAAGTAGAGGCGTTGTCGTGCCTTCTTCACAACACTGTCAATGTGTGTGGTCCATGTCAAGTCCTCGGATATGTGGGCTCCGAGGTACTTAAAACTGTTCACTCTCTCAACCGGTGCCCCGTCGATGCTGAGGGGGCTGTAGTCCTTGACCCCCGACCTCCTAAAGTCCACAATCATCTCCTTTGTTTTGCTGACATTCAGGGAGAGTCTGTTCTCCTGGCACCATCCCGCCAGGACCTTGACCTCTTCCAGGTAGGCCCTCTCGTCGTTTGCAGAGATCAGGCCCACCACTACTGTGTCGTCAGCAAATTTGATGATTGTGTGTGCATGCATGTATGTGTGGTGTGAGCGTGTGCATGTGTCCGTGTATATGTAAGCACCTTCGCATCAGTTACGGTTCCCTCGGCAACAATGCCAGCACAATCTGACAAAACAAGGCAGCATTGGTCTATTGGGAGGTTACGGGTAATTGGGAAATCCGGCGAGTACAGTGGTGGACAGCGCAGGTCCAATATGTGACAGATAAGGGTCCCAGATTTCATAAAAAGTGTCCAACTTGGAATGCAGCATGCACGTGATATACTCACAGGGAATGCATTCCATTATGATATTGTGCCATGACCTCTTTGTTGGGACCTCATCCTTGTTCCAAAACAATAGGATGTTCTGCCTAGCAGCAAATGTCTCTTATGTTTGAAATTGGCAATATGAATATCTGGGAGGCCCAGTAAAAGGCAGAGGGGATCCAGCTCGATGGGGGTGTGAAATATGTCAGATAGTTCCTCAACGATGTCGAACCAATAGCTCTGAAGCTTTACACAGGTCCAAAAGCAGTGGACGTGGTTTCCAGTCTCTATCTTGCATTTAAAGCAAAGTGGGGATGTATTGGGGTCCATTTTACTCTTAAGGGCGGGGGTAATATGAATGGGGTGCAAGATTCTAACTTGAATAGCCTTGGTGCGGTTGCAAACAGAGATTTTTTTTGCGTAGGTCCATGCATCCTGCCAGTCTACATCTGTGATCTCTATGTCCAGGTCTTTTTCCCAGGACTGTTTAGTAACAAGGGAAGATAAAGATGAATTAAGGTTTAGAGTACTAGAAGATAGATATTTGTTTTTTAGGGATCTGCAAGGAGAGGGCTTTCTCCACCTGTGAGGTGGAGCTGTTAGTTAAAAGTGAGGTGTCCTTGGTGATAAACTGCCTAATTTGTAGGTATCTAAAAAATTCCGCTTTCAATAGGCCATACCGCTGCTGCAGCTGTGTAAAGGACATTAGGGTCTGGCCATCAAACAGGTGGCCAAGATCAGTTATGCCCTGCTTATGCCAGGTCTTGAAGCCGCCGCCAATTTGGTCTGGCTTAAAGTCAGGATTGCCTACGATCGGGGTAAGAGGAGAGGTCAGCTTGGCTCGGCCCTCCACCTTACGGACAGTCTTCCAGGCCTTGACGGAGCATAGTGTGATGGGGTTGGAGCATATTTTCCTAACAGACTTAAAGTCTTTGATAAATAGTAGGTTCCATAGGGGGGACTTAGATTGCGAGGATTCAATGTCCAGCCAGATTGACAGTGGGTCTGATCTGAACCAGCCGACCAGTACCCTAAGGTGTGCTGCTAGTTGGTAATGTCTGATATTAGGTAGGTCTAGACCCCCATCTTCACTATCCATCTGTAATTTGGTCATTTTCAGACGCGGTTTCTTCCCATTCCAAATTAATGAGCTTAGCCAGCCTTCTAGCACCTTGATAACCTTGTTTGTCAGCAGCACTGGGATCATTTGGAGAGGGTATAATAGTCTGGGGAGTACGTTCATTTTGACGAGGGCTATCCTACCCAGCCAGGAGATTGGTAAAGGGGCCCATCTAACTAGGTCTGCCCTTATGGTGTCTAAGAGGGGGGGAAAGTTGGCCTTAAACAGGATGGTGGTGCCGGAGTCGGGGTCTGGGTTTCTCTGGGCCGGGTCCTCAGGAAGTCCACGGCGTCCTTGGGCGACGTTAGATGTATCTTTGTGCCATCCTTGGCTCTGATGATGAGCTTTGCGGGGAACTGGAGCGACGGTTTAAATCCACGCTTGTACAGGGGCCCCATGACATTTCGGTAGTGTGATCACTGCTCGACCACCTCGGGGCAGTAGTCTTCGAAGATTGAAACTGGTTTCCCTCTGTATGTTAGATTCCCTCTCCGTTTGCGAGCTTCCAGGATAATAATCACCTTGATCTTGTAGTGGTGCAAGCGGGCGATTACGGCCCTGGGCCTGGAGCCGGGCGCTGGCTTGGGTGTTAGTGTCCTGTGGCATCGGTCGAGCTCCGGTGGTGTAGCGAGGACGTCTTTCCCCATGATTTCCACCAGGACCTCTGCGAAAAAGACACTAGGACGGTTGCTGTGTAGGGATTCATCCAGGCCCAGGATGCGTATATTTGAACGCCGGCTGCGTGATTCGACATCAATTAGCTTGTTTTTTAGCTTGCCAATGACTTCGTCCTGAGCTGTGCATCTGGCCTCCAGCTCCACCACCCTACCAGACCATGTATCCATGCCGTCTTCCACGGAGGCCAGGCGTTGGGTATGGTCTGCGACCACCAGTTGGAATCCGTAGAGTCTGGTTTCGAGCGAGGCTGCAAACACTCTGAACTCCGTTCTGAACTCCGTGGTGAGAGCCAGCCTGAGTTCCTCCATCAGTTCAGCCATGGTAGCTCCGTCCACGGGGCCGGCCCCGCTTCTCAAGGTTCGCTCAGCCATCACGCTCGTTCTTCTTTTTTCTTTTTTCTGGTCGAATAATACAGGCAGAGATATGGATGACGTATAGTGGTGGTTCAATTATCTTGAAAAAGTCAGGAGTCTACGCTGTGGTGACGTCAGTCAGCAACGCCAAATTCCAGTGTAGTTTCTCAGTGAACGAAAACATAAACGTTGTCATTTTGCTACCTTTACGATTAATTGCGAATATTTTCATGTTGAGCTATAGATTGTGGATGAATACGCACAGAAAGGTACACCATGTAAATGTTCATGCTTTATTTGTTTTAAATGAGACGATTTAGAAATGGGCAATGGGGAAATACATTGCGTTTTCAAGATGGTGGACCGGCTGGAAACAGCAATGACGTAACCACTACACCTCCCTATTATGCCACATCTGTATAGGAGGTGTAGTCTGACCGTCTGACGTCACTGGTTGTTCCACCCATATAGGGTTTTATCATTGGGAAAATGGATTATCGGCTATTGTAACAATTCTGCCGCATAGAAATTGAAAAGCTTTCCATTTTTGCACAAAATTAGTTACCTTCTATCACTAACATTATTTTGTAAGCATTTTTTGTTGAAATAAAATGTCACAGTTTTTAACGGTACCACCAACCTTCCAGGGGAAGCCCCCACCACTCATTAACCCCTCCCACAAGTCTGTACGATGAACGGTTCATGAGCTATGAAAGGGGCGGGGCTTATTGCAATGGTCAATAATTAATTCATAAATATTTGTAATGCATGTATATCAATGACAATAGGTTCACTATGGCATGTCTATATATTGTTAACAGGTGCCAGAGAGCTGATTACCAGCGAACCTGTATAATATCACCCTCTTGTGGTGAAAAGCTGTAACTTCATACTGAATATGCATTTCAATGATGGAAATGAATTAATTTAAAATACTTGTCCAAAACTGCCCTATTGTGAGATTAGCTGCGGACAGAGATAGACAGGTGGACAGAACCGACCTGATGGAGATAATTATTATATATACACTATTATATATACACTACAGTGACAGTGGCTCAGGTGGTAGAGCAGTCGTCTGGCAATCCGGAGGTTCCTGGTTCGATTCCCGCTCCTCCTGGGCAGCGTGTCGATGTGTCCTTGAGCAAGACACTTGACCCCTAATTGCTCCCGATGAGCAGGTTAGCACCTTGCATGGTTGCCTCCGCCATCTGTGTGTGAATGAATGGGTAAAATGTGAGTAACAAATTGTAAAGCGCTTTGGATAAAAGCGCTATATAAAAAAAAAAGCAGCCATGGCTGCGTTCACACTAAACCAACATTCATCTCTATGTGGGGGAATGGTATCCAATAAACAGTAAAGTAGCAACGGAGAATGAGACACTTGTTTTAAATTAAACCATTATTTAATTTTTCTGCCTAGGTTACGTCTCTAAACTCTTACTGACATAAAGAAATCACTTCCTGTTCCTTATATTACGGGGAGAGGGGGAGGGGTTAATAGGTTAAACTCACAACATTAAGAGATTTCTCACAAATTAATAATATAGCCATACCAGCATCTACCCACCAGCCCTGCAGCAGCTAGCTACCAGCAGCTACCCACCAGCCCTGCAGCAGCTAGCTACCAGCATCTACCCACCAGCCCTGCAGCAGCTAGCTACCAGCAGCTACCCACCAGCCCTGCAGCAGCTAGCTACCAGCAGCTACCCACCAGCCCTGCAGCAGCTAGCTACCAGCAGCTACCCACCAGCCCTGCAGCAGCTAGCTACCAGCAGCTACCCACCAGCCATGCAGCAGCTAGCTACCAGCAGCTACCCACCAGCCCTGCAGCAGCTAGCTACCAGCAGCTACCCACCAGCCCTGCAGCAGCTACCCACCAGCCCTGCAGCAGCTAGCTACCAGCAGCTACCCACCAGCCCTGCAGCAGCTAGCTACCAGCAGCTACCCACCAGCCCTGCAGCAGCTACCCACCAGCCCTGCAGCAGCTAGCTACCAGCAGCTACCCACCAGCCCTGCAGCAGCTAGCTACCAGCAGCTACCCACCAGCCCTGCAGCAGCTAGCTACCAGCAGCTACCCACCAGCCCTGCAGCAGCTACCCACCAGCCCTGCAGCAGCTAGCTACCAGCAGCTACCCACCAGCCCTGCAGCAGCTAGCTACCAGCAGCTACCCACCAGCCTTGCAGCAGCTAGCTACCAGCAGCTACCCACCAGCCATGCAGCAGCTAGCTACCAGCAGCTACCCACCAGCCCTGCAGCAGCTAGCTACCAGCAGCTACCCACCAGCCCTGCAGCAGCTACCCACCAGCCCTGCAGCAGCTAGCTACCAGCAGCTACCCACCAGCCCTGCAGCAGCTAGCTACCAGCAGCTACCCACCAGCCCTGCAGCAGCTACCCACCAGCCCTGCAGCAGCTAGCTACCAGCAGCTACCCACCAGCCCTGCAGCAGCTAGCTACCAGCAGCTACCCACCAGCCCTGCAGCAGCTAGCTACCAGCAGCTACCCACCAGCCCTGCAGCAGCTACCCACCAGCCCTGCAGCAGCTAGCTACCAGCAGCTACCCACCAGCCCTGCAGCAGCTAGCTACCAGCAGCTACCCACCAGCCCTGCAGCAGCTAGCTACCAGCAGCTAACCACCAGCCCTGCAGCAGCTAGCTACCAGCAGCTACCCACCAGCCCTGCAGCAGCTTGCTACCAGCAGCTACCCACCAGCCCTGCAGCAGCTAGCTACCAGCAGCTACCCACCAGCCCTGCAGCAGCTACCCACCAGCCCTGCAGCAGCTAGCTACCAGCAGCTACCCACCAGCCCTGCAGCAGCTAGCTACCAACAGCTACCCACCAGTCCTGCAGGAGCTAACTACCAACAGCTACCCACCAGTCCTGCAGGAGCTAGCTACCAGCATCTACCCACCAGCCCTGCAGCAGCTACCCACCAGCCCTGCAGCATCTACCCACCAGCTCTGCAGCATCTACCCACCAGCCCTGCAGCATCTACCCACCAGCCCTGCAGCAGCTAGCTACCAGCAGCTACCCACCAGCCCTGCAGCAGCTAGCTACCAGCAGCTACCCACCAGCCCTGCAGCAGCTAGCTACCAGCAGCTACCCACCAGCCCTGCAGCAGCTAGCTACCAGCAGCTACCCACCAGCCCTGCAGCAGCTAGCTACCAGCAGTCACCCACCAGCCCTGCAGCAGCTAGCTACCAGCATCTACCCACCAGCCCTGCAGCAGCTTGCTACCAGCAGCTACCCACCAGCCCTGCAGCAGCTAGCTACCAGCAGTCACCCACCAGCCCTGCAGCAGCTAGCTACCAGCATCTACCCACCAGCCCTGCAGCAGCTAGCTACCAGCAGTCACCCACCAGCCCTGCAGCAGCTAGCTACCAGCATCTACCCACCAGCCCTGCAGCAGCTAGCTACCAGCAGCTACCCACCAGCCCTGCAGCAGCTTGCTACCAGCATCTACCCACCAGCCCTGCAGCAGCTAGCTACCAGCATCTACCCACCAGCCCTGCAGCAGCTTGCTACCAGCAGCTACCCACCAGCCCTGCAGCAGCTACCCACCAGCCCTGCAGCAGCTAGCTACCAGCATCTACCCACCAGCCCTGCAGCAGCTAGCTACCAGCATCTACCCACCAGCCCTGCAGCAGCTAGCTACCAGCAGCTACCCACCAGCCCTGCAGCAGCTAGCTACCAGCAGCTACCCACCAGCCCTGCAGCAGCTAGCTACCAGCAGCTACCCTCCAGCCCTGCAGCAGCTAGCTACCAGCAGCTACCCACCAGCCCTGCAGCAGCTTGCTACCAGCATCTACCCACCAGCCCTGCAGCAGCTACCCACCAGCAGCTACCCACCAGCCCTGCAGCAGCTAGCTACCAGCAGCTACCCACCAGCCCTGCAGCAGCTAGCTACCAGCAGCTACCCACCAGCCCTGCAGCAGCTAGCTACCAGCAGCTACCCACCAGCCCTGCAGCAGCTAGCTACCAGCAGCTACCCACCAGCCCTGCAGCAGCTAGCTACCAGCAGCTACCCACCAGCCCTGCAGCAGCTAGCTACCAGCAGCTACCCACCAGCCCTGCAGCAGCTAGCTACCAACAGCTACCCACCAGCCCTGCAGCAGCTAGCTACCAGCAGCTACCTGAGGGAACCTGTGTCTGGCCTGTTGGTCTCTTGCCTGCCTGCCTGCTTACTACCAGTCTGGGTCAGCCTTCCTGGGACTGCTTCACTGCCTCGGTCCTGTGGACTGCAAGGTAGGGCACTATGCCTACCTCACCTCCCAGATGCGATGGATGCCTCCGCCTGACCCAGAGAGTGTCCATGCTGGAAGGGAGAATATCCATGCTCTACACAGTATCAAGGAAGATGAGCACCTCTTGGACTCCTTGTTTGAGGCATCAAAAATCCTTCGACATGACCTGAGTGACTCAATCATCCCTGAGGAACCAGCCCCAGGAGACGCAGATCCAACCCCCTCAGCTCCACCCCCTGCAGGTGCCGATTCATCTGACCCAGAGGTTTTTCTGGGTCGTGTAGCTGGTACCTCAGTTATGGAGGAGTTGGGTAAGACAGTACTGTACACACAGCCTGAAGATCGATGGACCCGAGAGGGAGCTAAGTCCAAGTGGTCTTTGGCTGGTCGGGGCCATCCCCGGGGAAACCGTATCCCCCATGCTCACCAGTCCGCCCCTCCGGTATTCACTGCCAATCCCTTCTCTGTCCTGGATGATGACTTCCCCTCGATCACCTCGGCCGTTGCCCAGTCATCCAGTAAAAGTAGTGAGCGACGTCATCTGTTAATTGATTGATTGATTGAATACTTTATTTTGACACAAATCGTATGACAAAAAAACATTTTAAAAGACAAGACAATAACAGTGTCAATAACGCAGGTCAAAAATGGATAAAACACAATAAAGCCAAGGCTTGTTTCCATTGTGGTCCATACATGGAACATAAAAAGGCACAGAAACACAAATGGACATGTACACTGACAGGACACATTCAAATTTTTTTTTATAAAAACACCTAACCTGACAACTCATACAGTTAACTAATGTTAAAAGAAAATCCGCAAACCCTTAAAAGCAACTCATGATAAAAGAAATAAAAGCCAAGTTATGATAAAAGAGATAAAAAAAACATTTTAAGACCAATTTGAGTTGCTGCTGAGCCATGTTTTTAGGGCGGATTTAAAACCGGGAGGGGAGTTCAGGAGTTTTATAAATGTTGGCAGGGCATTCCACATTACCGTAGCCGAGTAAAAAAATGCATCTTTCCCCATGCATGCCCTGACTCTCGGCGGGACCAGGTCCGTGGGGCTTCCTCTTGTGGCGTGTTTGTGGACATCTCCTACTTTATTAAAATAATTGACTAGGTACTTGGGGACCGTTTCTTTTAGTACTTTAAAAACCATTAGCATTTTAAGCTGGTGTACCCTTTCTTCAACCCTAAGCCATCCCAGACTGCTAAAGTGGGCTGGCGTTAGGTGAGTCCTAAAGTGAAGGTTGTGCAGGAGTCTCACTAGTTTGTTTTGGGAGGTCTGGAGCTTTGTCTTCATTTGTTTTGATATGTTGCTGTACCATGAAGTGCAAGCATAGTCAAAGTGACATTGGATGAGGGCTCCAGCTAGGGTCCTCAGAGCATTTTTATTTATGAACGAGGAAATTCTAAATAAAAATTTGGTTTTTTGATTGACCTTAGTAATAACTTTTTGTGCCATTTTTTCGTTAGAAAGTTTGTTATTTAAAATAAAGCCCAGGTAGGTGACCTCCTCTTTATCCTCAATAATGTTTTCACCTACTCTAATTTTAAAACCCTGGGATTTCTTTAGGTTGGCGTTTGACCCAAAGAGTATGGCCTCTGTTTTTCCCAGATGTAGAGACAATTTATTGTTAAGATTAGCAGTTAAAAAACACTCTGGTCGTTCTTTCTCTCCCAAGTCAGCCGAGGTCTCCCAGCCAGTGTTGCCACGACCATCCGGTCCCCCAAGGCCTCGTCTGGCCTCAAAACTGTCCCTGTTTCCACCAGTGACAATCATAATAGGCGACTCGATAGTCAGACGCATCTCAGTCAAAAATGCACACACTGTGGTGCCACAGTGGTGGTCATCACGGATAAAATCCAAGAGGTTATGACAATGACATCCTTCCCCGCTGCTGATTGGCTCATAGTGCACGCAGGTACAAATGACGTTAGGAAACAGCAGTCTGAGCTGTTAAAGCATGATTTTATCCAGCTGTTTGGTGTACTGAAACATCATCACTACAGCGTCAGTATCTCCGGCCCCACCCCCTCTCCTGGCCGTGGCCTCGGCCGCTTCTCCAGACTGCTAAGCCTAAACACCTGGCTCCAGTCCGCTTGTCGTACCCACAACGTGAACTTTATAAATAACTTTGACCTCTTCTGGCAGCGTAGCAATCTCTTTGCAGTAGATGGTCTCCATTTAATTAAACTTTGCAGGCGCCCGAGCACTTTCCTCCAACCTATCCTACAGCATCCATCACTGTTCTCCTCCCTCACTATGTCTCACAGCAGACCCAGACTGTGGCACTACTCGCCCACGCTCTGCCTGGTGCTGACAGGTCCCTCAACCATTGACGTCCCCCTGATCCCAGCCCCTACTACAATAGTTCCTCCATGTACTATAGTATTGCAATTATTGCATAATAATAGTGTCAAAAACACCCCTGTCAGAATTAGTAGGCCCACTAAATGGAAAGAGAGAGGAAAGAAGCCTAGAAGAAGTCTTCAGCCCGAAAGGACTTCACTTTATGTCTTTACCTGGTCATTATGTTGACATCCCACTGTGAGTCCTGCTGATCACTACTCCCCCAATACTCCCACAGTAGTTAATATTACCCCCCTCCCTCCTCTTCAGGCTTACCAATTTTCAAACTTGGACCTCATACAGTAAATAATATCCCGGTTTGAATCACAAACCGTTGTCCCACTATACCTGGTGATAGACATCGGTCTATTGACCACAGTGTGCTGGCTAGTCTAGCCAGACCGGCTAACGTGAGTACTCAACCTGATAAAAACATTATCATTGGGCTTTTTAACACACGATCGCTTACTGAGAAAGGTCTGCTACTACAGGGTCTGCTGACTGATCGTAAATTGGATTTCTTGTGTCTGACTGAAACATGGCAGATACCTAATGACTTTCACAACTTAATGAGACTACTCCGCATGGGTATGTTTACATCTGTCAACCCCACCCCTCCGATAAGCGAGGAGGTGGTCTCGCGATAATCTACAATGAGAAGTGGCAAGTGTCCTCATTCCTGTGGACAAGTCATTTGAATGCATTGCTATTCAAATTCATGGTCCAACGCCTACCATTCTAGTGACTGTCTACAGACCACCAAAGCCAAATAGAGATTTTATAGATGAACTCTCTGCCTTTTTAGCTTCACTAAATTGACTGTCTCCTAATATCTTACTGCTGGGGGATTTTAATGTTCATATGGACAATATAAACAATTCTACTACCAAGGAGCTCACATCTTCCCTGGACAGCTGTGGATTTCAACAATATGTTGACTTCCCTACTCACTCCAAAGGACACACTTTGGACTTAGTGTGCTGCTCTGGTGTCGCAGCCCAAAACTGTACTGCGTCTGACCTGCCCATCTCTGATCACAAGTTCATATCTTTTAATGTCATCCTGAAGACACACAAAACAAACGTGTCACGTTCCATCTCTTTCGGGAATATTAGGAACATCGATGTACCTGCTCTATCCAGTGAACTTATTAATAACCTTTCCTGTCATGACAATGAATCAACCTGTGATGAACTGGTCTCAATGTACAACAATGGACTCCATAACCTCTTAGACACTTTTGCTCCACTTAAAACACGGACTGTCTCCTTCACTCGCTCTGCACCCTGGTTTACACCTGAGCTACGCTGCTCAAAGCCAAAGGCCGCCGCCTAGAGCGCATCCAGACTAAGACTGGTCTTACTGTCCATAAAGAAATGTACTTTAACCACATACTCCACTAGAAGGAAGCTCTCTCCAGAGCTAAAAGTACTCACTGTGCCAGTGTAATGAGCTCAGGCGCAGGAAGCACTCAAGCCCTGTTTTCCACTGTTAAATCAATCTCACAGCCTCCTGACACTCTCACTCCACTAATGCACTCTGTTTCTCAATGCAATTTGTTCATGGACTTTTTCAATGCTAAAATCGCAAAAATACATCAGCAACTGTGTTCCTCATCTAATGTCACCTACAGTTCACTGTGTTCCTTCCCTGATGCTCCCATTCTCTCGCTCTAGTTTCCTACTCCCATCTGTTAGTGACATATCAGACCTCATCCGAAAAGCTAAATCTTCTACATGTCAGTTAGAGCCCCTTCCCACCCACCTAGTTAAAGCTAACTCTTCTACATGTCAGTTAGAGCCCCTTCCCACCCACCTAGTTAAAGCTAACTCTTCTACACGTCAGTTAGAGCCCCTTCCCACCCACCTAGTTAAAGCTGCCTACCATCCTCGTCTTCTACAATAACTGCCATCATACACTCCTGTCTTGTCCCCTTTGCCCTCAAAACAGCCGCTATTACTCCCAGATTGAAGAAACCTGGTGCATGCAGACACCAATATCCTAAATAATTTCCGGCCTATTTCAAATCTTCCATTTCTTGCCAAAATACTGGAAAGAAACGGTGGCAGCCCAGGTTCACACTCACCTCTCCAGCAACAATCTGTTTGATCAATTTCAACCTGGTTTTGGATCTCTCCATAGCACTGGAACAGCCCTAGTTAAAATCACAAACGACTTACTAGTGGCTGCCGATTCTGGTCTCCTCGCTATACTTATACTTCTGGATCTCTCTGCAGCATTTGACACCATTTCACATTCCATTCTTTTAGACAGACTAACCTCCATTGGCATCACTGGCACCCCTCTTCACTGGTTCAACTCATACCTCACAGGCCGCACTCAATATGTACAACTGAGAGATGTTACATCACACTCCACTTCAGTTACCACCGGTGTCCCCCAGGGTTCTGTTCTGGGCCCTCTCCTTGGCAACATCTTCAGAACATCTGCTCTACAGTTTCACTGCTACGCGGATGACACCGCTCTATTTCCCCACCAAACCTGACTCTGCACTCCCCACCACCTCCCTTACTGAATGCTTAAAGGGAATTAATTTATGGTTCACACTCAACTACCTAAAACTAAACAATGATAAAACCGAGGTACTCCTCATTGGTTCCAAATCCACCATAGCCAAATCCCAGTTTCCCCCTCAGCATTAACAACTGTACAGTCTCCCCCTCCCCTCAGGTTAAGAGTTTGGGTGTCATCCTCGATAGCACACTGTCATTCAAATCCCACATAAATAACATCACACGGTCCGATTACTTCCACCTACGCAACATTAATCGTCTCCGCCCCTCACTCACACCCACCAGCACCGCTCCTCTTGTTCACGCCCTGCTCACATCCCGCCTGGATTACTGTAACTCCCTCCTCATTGGTCTCCCACACACAAGTACCTCCATAAACTCCAACTGGTCCAAAACTCAGCCGCCCGAATTATCACCAGAACTCCCTCCACCAACCACATCACTCCTGTTCTCCACCAACCACATCACTCCTGTTCTCCACCAACCACATCACTCCTGTTCTCCACCAACTCCACTGGCTGCCTGTCAAGTCCCGCACTGACTACAAAGTATTACTACTCACTTTCAAGGCCCTCCATAACCTAGCCCCTCCTTATCTCACAGAACTTCTCCAGTCCTACACTCCCTCTCGGTCACTCAGATCCTCCTCTTCCTTCCAACTTGTCACTCCCCCTTCCTGTCTGACTACCATGGGATCCAGAGCCTTCTCTCCCGCTGCCCCCCCCCCCCCGCCTCTGGAATTCCCCCACAAGACATCAATGAAATAGATAACCTCCCCACCTTTGTTTCCCGTCTCAAAAAACATCTGTTCATTCTGGCATATTCTCTTTCATTTTAAGTTTATTACAACTGCTCCCCTATGTAACTCTGTAATACTGTGTTTTTACCAGTGTTGGGACTAACGCGTTACAAAATAACGCGTTACAGTAACGAAGTAACTTTTGGCTATAACTAGTACTCTAACGCATTACTTTTGAAATTCAGTAACGCTACTTACGTTACTGAATGGTTCGTCACTGCGTTTTTTGCGTTATATACGGCGTAGATTGATAGCGAGCGGTAGTGATTATTATTATTATCCTCATATCCTGTCTGCCTGGCTGCGGTGAACGCTATGCTGGGGGCGTGTTTTGTTTACTATTCCTGAGATTCCTGACTGATAATGGCAGCGCCCAGGCAGCTACTGCGTATTTCTCTTTTGTCGAGCGAAAAGAAAATAACGTTTTAGTTATGTCATTTGTGTTTTGGCTCAAAGATACTGGAGTATAACGTTAACTACGAGGACTCATCCAAATCCACTCGCCACCCGCGTAGAATGATACGAGGCAACACACAGCAAATGGGACGGAAAACTTTTTCCAACTACTTGGAGAGAGAATATACAGTACAACATGGAAATGAAACAAAGAAAATGTTTAAGGGGCTGCTGGACTAACTTTACATCTCGACAGACACTGGTGAGTGCAGTGATGTGAATGTAAATTAATGGAAACTCAAGTTGATCAACGCATTTTGACTTCTGCCAGGGAATCTCATCAATACTAATCAAACAATATAAATATAGTCCTTTCATGCACAATTGATATCCTAACTATTCTAACGTTGCAATGCACGATTGATATCTTAAACAACGTTGCAAGACTGTTATAATGAAACGCTCCGGCGACAGATATCAATGCTGTTCCTCAAGCACTTATTTTCAACCTAGAACCTAAACGTGCATGCGCTCAACCTAAACGTGCATGCGCGCAACCTAAACGTGCATGCGCGCAACCTAAACGTGCCTGCGCTCAACCTCCCCGAGCATTTAGGCACGGTGCATTTCTTATTACGTCGGGACATTTGTGTTTGTGTCAGATTTGTGTTTGTATATTCTAGACCACATTGCTTAGCAGAGTTCAGTGATGTGAATGGAAACTGTCAAGTTGATCAACCGATTTTGAGTATCTGTATCTGGCTGCATGGGAGCAATTTTTTTCTTCTTCAAGTAACTAAATAGTTACTTTTCACAGTAACGCATTACTTTTGGGTGTAAGTAACTAGTAACGTAACGGAGTTACTTTTGAAATGTGTAACTAGTAAAGTAACTGAGTTACTATTTTTCAGTAACTAGCACAACACTGGTTTTTACTGTGTGAAATTGTATTCGTTTTTAACCCTGTACGGCGACCTTGGGTGCTCAGAAATTAGATTAGTGTAAATATTTCAATTCAATAATGTAAATGAGAATAAATTAATATAAAATCTTCATGAACACAAAATCACTATTCTGGCTGCTACATTTCCAATCCCTAATTGTTACCGTGGAACAATTATCAATGAATGATAATAATGCAGCCACAATCAACAAAACATTATTGATACATACAACATAATATATACAGTAATAACATTATGGAAGTCCATTTCTGTTTTTAAATTGAAGTCCAGGGCCCTCATTCATCAGTGTGTGCGTAGAACATGTTCTATTTCCACACGTAAGCACGGAATGTAGAACCAGTGTACGCACAGGGAAGTCGGGATTCATCACACGTGCGTACGCAGGCTCTACGCACACCTGTCATGGTGAATCCCACCTTGGCTCTGCGCCGAGGCTCGTGCACACTTTCACGTATTTGCATACCAGAAACGCCCCGATTAACCATATACGGTAATGGAATACACCCATGAAATGTGGAAAAATGGACTAAGCCGAGGTATACACTTACGGTGATGTCGGATATGATCAGTGGTGCAGTGGCAAATTGACAGTAGGTCAAACGCTCCACGCACGTGCACAGTTTTTTTTGGCTGCTCTCGTCCTGCAGCTGGATACTATTGCCTCACAGCGCGGCCGTCAGCGCGCGGCCCAGAGAGCGCCGCTGGCTCTGCGGCTCTGCAGCTGCATGCTTCTCCGGGAGTCCGGTTGGATAATGCCATGTAAAAAGCGATTGCGCGTACTTCAGCCTCAGTGACCGAGGTATAACGCCGTTATACCGAGTTATACCAGCACTGCACCACTGGATATGATATCTATTAACCATTGCTGCCTGGGCAGCGCAAACACTAATAAATACCGCGCTGGAATATGACTGCCTTTTCCCGTGTTGTTTGATTAATACCCAGGGCTTAAAGTTCTCCTCAATTTTATTCCAAATCGCGATGGATCTCCCGTCAATTTTCTACCTGCTGCATATGATTTCTAGACGCATACTACAATCTATTTTGATGTCAGTATTGGGTAGCCTATATAAACAATAATACGAGAGCATATACAAGAACAATGAATCTCACTGCATGTATGATGTAGCCTGCCTTTCAATACATGAACTTGAATTCCATCATGTTTGTGTGCGGGACTCACAAGGCTGTTGTCACAATGGACCGTGGTACCGGTACATTAATAACAGTCCACACAATATCACGATCCATGCCATAGCCTATGTTCTATTAGGACATGATCTGTGACGACAAATGTTCTAGAATGTTTGATTAAGATATCATACTCTTGACAGCATGCCTATGATCAACAAAAACGCGAACTTGAATCCCATAGTCTGTCCACTATCTGGTGTCATTGCAATGCGTTTTCTATTCTTTCTTATACAGTAAAAAGGGGGAAGAACACTATATTCATATGACTTGTATTCTGCTTACAGCTTCGAAATTCCACTTGTTTCGTTTAACGTAAAGCCTTTTAAATATAATCAAAACGTTCCCGTGTTTCTGCGGTCTGCGCAAAATAATAACGAGTTGAGCTTTATGATTTATGATGAATTGAAAATGGGGGACCCTGATGTAAACAAGACGAAAGTCTTTCTCTGGTCTGCATCCCCAATTAACAATTGTATGTACTGAGCTGTACTGTACTGTACCCATTCTGCAATCTGTTAATAAACTTTTCAATCAATCAATCAATCAAGCTACGCGGAGCGCAGTCAGTCAGTAGCCTACACCCCGTATATTCCGATAACGCTATATAAACCATGCTGCATTCATTCTGAGAGAAAGATCTATTATTCCAAATGCTATTTATAGGGTTTTGACCATAATTACACTACTGTTGCTATTTTACAATGAACTATAATGAACTACGGTTCGTACAGAACATGCCAGTGTTATTATGCACAGAAGCTCATTTCCTTGTTGTAATAATATATTCTACCACTGGGCGCCAGGTACGCATGGTCTGACCTGTGCGTAGACGTAAGCACGGAGTCAAGTTCAAGTTGAAATTGATGAATCCCACTCTTTGCTTAGAAATGATCGTACGCACAGGGTAAGCACAAATCTGTGCGTAGAACACGTTGATGAATGAGGGCCCAGGTCCAATGTGATGTGTCCGTCTTTCAACATTGAACACTGAAGTCTTCCTAGGGATCAGAGCTTCAAGCACGTGACCCACCAGTTCTGTGGTGAAACAGGCTCTGAGGTTTTGTCAGATGCTCTCTGGCGCCACCAGTTATTGAAGGAATATACTGTTGCTGTCACACCTCAGTCTTCTGACTGCTACCTTGAACTACTTATGAGCGAAGCCCACTAGGGCACGACATATCTGCAGTAGAGATGTCCGCTGTCACTCCAATACAATGGAGCTAAATGGCACCGGGTTTGTGCCAAAATAATACATTTGAAAAACTCAACATTAATGCTTTTTTATTTCATTTAGCAACTGTTTCTGTAGAGTATTCTACTTTTAACTTAAGTAAAATATCATGTCCTAATGGCTACACAGCATTTTAAATTATAACACTCATAATGAAAGAGTCAAAACAAGCATATGAGATATATTTTATTGACTAAATCAAAAAAGGATGTACAGAATATTTGTGTTTGATATGAATAAAGATAAAGGGAAATCAGTCACAAAACAAAAACAAGTCCTAAGGATTCCTATTGGGTATACTACTTAGTATAAGTACATGGGGTTCCTATTGTGTATACTACTTAGTATAAGTACATGGGGTTCCTGTTGAGTATACTACTTAGTATAAGTACATGGGGTTCCTATTGGGTATACTACTTAGTATAAGTACATGGGATTCCTATTGTGTATACTACTTAGTATAAGTACATGTGGTTCCTATTGTGTATACTACTTAGTATAAGTACATGGGGTTCCTGTTGAGTATACTACTTAGTATAAGTACATGGGGTTCCTATAGAGTATACTACTTAGTATAAGTACATGGGGTTCCTATTGAGTATACTACTTAGTATAAGTACATGGGGTTCCTGTTGAGTATACTACTTAGTATAAGTACATGGGGTTCCTGTTGAGTATACTACTTAGTATAAGTACATGGGGTTCCTTTTTGGGCGGCACGGTGGTGTAGTGGTTAACACTGTCGCCTCACAGCTAGAAGGTCCTGGGTTCGATTCCCGCTTGGGGACCAGGTTGCCAGGTACCCAGGTGGGGTATCTCCCGGGCTTTTCTGTGTGGAGTTTGCATGTTCTCCCCGTGCTCGCAAGGGTTTCCCCTCCAGATAAGATAAACCCAAAGGAAAAACATGCAGAACAGATCGCTAACGCTGTCGCGTCCCTGACGAAGATGGACAGGAGCACTTGGATTGGTCCCCGGGCGCGGCCCACGCCACAGCCCATGTCTGCTCCCGGCTGCCCTTGGGGGGGAAGGACGACGGGATGGGAAAAGTGCAGAGAGACATTTCATCAGTGCATGCGTGTGTGAGTGTTCCTGTGTGTCGCCCATCTTGCATGTGTGTGTGTTCTTCTTCTAAAAAAGTACATGGGGTTTCTATTTAATATACTGCAAACTGTGTTTGGGGACCTGTTCTCTTTATTCTTTTCAAGTCTACTTTCAGCTTAAACGGAACAACTAAATGGTTTCTTTCCTGTATGAGTTCTAGTGTGTTTCTTCAGATTTGTTTGCTGATTGAACCCTTTCCCACAAACTGAACAAAGAAAAGGTTTCTATCCAGTATGTGATCTCATGTGTTTCTTCAGAGCTGCCTTCCTACTGAACCCTTTCCCACAAACTGAACAGCTAAATGGTTTCTCTCCAGTATGAGTTATCATGTGTCTCTTCATATTTGTTTGCTGACTGAAACCTTTCCCACAAACTGAACAGCTAAATCGTTTCTCTCCAGTATGTGTTCTCATAATAATAATAATAATAATAATAATAATAATAATAATAATAATAATAATAATAATAATAATAATAGATTGGATTTTAAGAGAGAAGCGCCTTTCTCAGACTCAAGGACACTGTACAAGGAAAGGATGGAAAAAATAAGAAATAAAATTGAAAAAATATAATAATACATAAAAGATCTGTGTATAGTAAGTAGTAACAACAAGAAAAAACAAATAAGATAAAAGAGATAAAAAATAAAATAAAAAGGAGGCAAGTTCTGTCCAATTGGATGAAGTGGTTGAAATTAACAAACAAACAAACAACAAAACAAAACAACGGAATCTGTGGCTTAAGAAAAAAGTCAGGGGTGGGCTACTTGGGAGCGGGGCAGTGTTGCGTGAAGGCAAGTGTGAACAGGTGGGTTTTTAGCTTGGTTTTGAAGAGGTTGATGGTGTCAGAGCCTCGGATGAGGGGGGAGAGGGAGTTCCACAGTCTGGGGGCAGCTACAGCAAAAGCTCGGTCTCCCAGTGTGGAACGCCTGGTGCGGGGGATGGTGAGGAGGTCGGAGTTGGAGGATCGGAGGCCTCGTGCTGGAGTGTAGGGGTGGAGTAGGTTGGTCAGGTAGGAAGGGGCCAACCCGTGCAGGGATTTGTAGGTGAGGAGGAGGATCTTGTAGGGGATTCGGTAGTCGATGGGGAGCCAGTGGAGTTTTTGCAGGGTGGGGGTGATGTGCTGCCAGGGTTTGGTGCACGTGAGGACCCTCGCAGCAGAGTTTTGGACGTACTGTAAGCGATCCAGAACCTTCTTGGAGGCACCAAGAAGGATTCCGTTACAGTAGTCGAGGCGGGAAGTGATGAAGGCGTGAATGAGTGTTTCCGCTGAGGTGTCGGAGAGTGAGGGGCGGAGGCGGGAGATGGTTCTGAGGTGGAAGAAGGCGGATCTGGTGACAGACTTGACGTGAGGGTGAAATGAGAGGGTGGAGTCCAGTATTATGCCCAGGTTCCTTACCTCTGTGGAGGGGCAGATGGAGTAGCCATCCACGGAGAGGACAAGGTGGTCGATCTTTTGGAGGAGGGCTGGGGAGGCTACAACTATGAGTTCGGTCTTCTTACTATTGAGTTGGAGGAAGTTGGTGGTCATCCATGTTTTTATGTCCTGGAGGCGGGCAGTGAGGGAGGGGGGAGGAAGGGGAGCCGAGGGTTTGGTGTGGAGGTAAAGCTGCGTGTAAAGGAGGGGACAGGGACTGCTTACTCTTACAGAGAGAGACGTAAAGGAGGGGACAGGGACTGCTTACTCTTACAGAGAGACGTAGAGGAGGGGACAGGGACTGCTTACTCTCACAGAGAGAGACGTAAAGGAGGGGACAGGGACTGATTACTCTTACAGAGAGATGTAAAGGAGGGGACAGGGACTGCTTACTCTTACAGAGAGAGACGTAAAGGAGGGGACAGGGACTGCTTACTCTTACAGAGAGACGTAGAGGAGGGGACAGGGACAGCTTACTCTTACAGAGAGACGTAAAGGAGGGGACAGGGACTGCTTACTCTTACAGAGAGAGACGTAAAGGAGGGGACAGGGACTGCTTACTCTTACAGAGAGAGACGTAGAGGAGGGGACAGGGACTGCTTACTCTTACACAGAGAGATGTAAAGGAGGGGACAGGGACTGCTTACTCTTACAGAGAGAGACGTAAAGGAGGGGACAGGGACTGCTTACTCTTACAGAGAGAGAGACGTAAAGGAGGGAACAGGGACTGCTTACTCTCACACAGAGAGACGTAAAGGAGGGGACAGGGACTACTTACTCTTACAGAGAGAGACGTAAAGGAGGGGACAGGGACTGCTTACTCTTACAGAGAGAGAGAGACGTAAAGGAGGGAACAGGGACTGCTTACTCTTACAGAGAGAGACGTAAAGGAGGGGACAGGGACTGCTTACTCTTACAGAGAGAGAGACGTAAAGGAGGGGACAGGGACTGCTTACTCTTACAGAGAGAGAGAGACGTAAAGGAGGGAACAGGGACTGCTTACTCTTACAGAGAGAGACGTAAAGGAGGGGACAGGGACTGCTTACTCTTACAGAGAGAGAGACGTAAAGGAGGGGACAGGGACTGCTTACTCTTACAGAGAGAGAGAGACGTAAAGGAGGGAACAGGGACTGCTTACTCTTACAGAGAGAGACGTAAAGGAGGGAACAGGGACTGCTTACTCTTACAGAGAGAGACGTAAAGGAGGGGACAGGGACTGCTTACTCTTACAGAGACTGGTGACTGAAACTATCTCTTTACAAGAAGACTGTGACTGAAACTATCTCTTTACAAGAAGACTGTGACTGAAGCTATCTCTTTACAAGAAGACTGTGACTGAAGCTATCTCTTTACAAGAAGACTGTGACTGAAACTATCTCTTTACAAGAAGACTGTGACTGAAGCTATCTCTTTACAAGAAGACTGTGACTGAAACTATCTCTTTACAAGAATAAGTGAAACTATCTCTTTACAAGAAGAAGTGAAACCATCTCTTTACAAGAAGAAGTGAAACTATCTCTTTACAAGAATAAGTTAAACTATCTCTTTACAAGAAGAAGTGAAACTATCTCTTTACAAGAAGAAGTGAAACTATCTCTTAAATCCGTGGAGATTTTGACACGCGTGCGTCGGCATAAAACGTCCCCGAACACTGTGGGCTTCAACCATTAGTTCCGCCATTAAACTAGCAGCATTTAGGTAGGAACCAAAAAACTGGTAGGAACCAAAAAACTGGTAGGAATGTGGTTCATCTTTTTAGATTAGATTAGATTAAAATGTATTGTCGTCATACAGCATGTAGTGCTAATCAGATGTATATACAGAGTTGTATTATATAAATAGAGACAGTATGACTACTACTGGCCAGCAGTGTAATAGTAAGAGTAGGATATGTACAGATATAGATATAATAAAGGACTATGTGCAGGTAAGTACAGACAGGTGAGGATAGGTATATATAAGGTGGGAATATGAATATATATATATATAAGTCATGTCCTGATGTGTGGAGTCATGTCCTGGTGTGTGGAGTCATGTCCTGGTGTGTGGAGTCATGTCCTGCTGTGTGGAGTCATGTCCTGGTGTGTGGAGTCATGTCCTGGTGTGTGGAGTCATGTCCTGGTGTGTGGAGTCATGTCCTGGTGTGTGGAGTCATGTCCTGGTGTGTGGAGTCATGTCCTGCTGTGTGGAGTCATGTCCTGGTGTGTGGAGTCATGTCCTGCTGTGTGGAGTCATGTCCTGGTGTGTGGAGTCATGTCCTGGTGTGTGGAGTCATGTCCTGCTGTGTGGACCTGGCTGTTTCTAGTGTCTGTGTGTCAGGATGTGTGGTATATAGAGAATACCATGATCAGAGTCTGTGGATATGCATGGGTGAGCCCGCCACACCAGGGAGGGGGAGGGGGGACGATGACGACATATTGCAGACAATTTAATCAATTGATCAACTATTCAATACTATTAATACAGAAGGGGACATGGGGTGGGACTCTTGCTTGGTCAAGCAAAAAGGTGAAAGGGTGAGGTTATGGAACCGCCTGGTCCAGCTGCCAAATGGCAGGGTGACAAAAAAGATTTTTAATTGGGACAGAGCACACGGTCATCCCTGGTCAAGAGAGATGTCCATTTTTTTTTTCTTCTACTGACTTGAGTATGATTTTTATGAACAATTTGCAGTGTAAGGTTCACATAATTAAAACAAAATTATCAACAATCCATCAGGATAAGTGGAAGGTGGAGATTTGGAAAAAACCTAAACTTAGAAAATATGTTGCAATTAAAAATGAGTATTTTACTGAACCTTATGTAATGTTAAACTTAAAGAGAAGACGGAGGTCTCTGTGTGCCCAGTTGAGGTCTGGCACCCTGCCATTGGCTGTGGAAGTGGGTAGATTCCAGGATAAACCTGAGGAGGAGCGGTTGTGTGTTCTGTGTGATCTGGGAGTGGTGGAGGATGAATATCATTTTGTTTTTTATTGCCCTTTGTACACCGCTTTGAGGAGGGCTTTATTTGAGAAAATTCAAATTGTAAACCCAGATTTGTTTTGGCAGTCTGAGAGTTGTATGCTGAGTTGTTTTTTTGTGGAGGACATCTTCGGTTTTGCAGGATTTTTGGAGAAGGCATGGCACCTGAGACAAAACACACTGTATCCTGTGAGGTTTGGTCCGCTCCCCGCCACACGCTCCGTTCCTTTAAGGTACTATGTTGATTGATGCATTCCCCGCCACGCGCTCCGTTCCTTTAAGGTGCCGTGTTGATTGGTGCATTCCCCGCCACACGCTTTTGGAGCAAGTATCAATCTCATCCCGCAGCTGTCACAGTTTGTAATTAGCGCCCCTGAAGGCTTTATATACACAGACCTCCTTGCTATCGATGTTGGGTCGTTCTGGAATACAACTGCATATACCTGCCTTTCCCCGTCGCTGTTCCTGTCTTCTTTCTCTCCAGGACCTTTTTGTGGAGAACCGCTGTGGACAACCTGGTTCCCCGTTTGGAGCTGCGCCTCGTTATCTGCCCGCTTTACGCGTTGCGCTCTGGTGAGTTTTTGGAAACAGTCCTTTTGGATTATCAGTTTTTTGTGTGTTTGGTGAACACTGAAGAAATACCGTTTTTGTTTTGTACTGGACTCAGCTAATTTGTGTGTTAGGATAACACTGAAGAATTCCGTTTTGTTTCGCACTGGACTCAGCTAATTTGTGTGTTAGAATAACACTGAAGAATACCGTGTTGTTTTTCACTGGACTCAGCTAACTTGTGTGTGGTACACCGAAGATCAAGTCACTTGGGATTAATACTGGACTCAGTCACCTCTCTGCCTCTGTGTGTTCGTTGGGCTGTTTCTGATTTCTCTCTCTCTCCGTTTTCCACCGTGAGTGAAAGCTGGGAGTATCTGCAGAGCCGCTACAACGTCACATGCCAATTCCTCACCACTATCTATTGGGAGTAACTGCAGAACCGCTACATCGTCACATGCCAGATCCCCGTTTGTTTGATTACTGTACCTCATCCATCTTGTGACTCTGTAAATAAATACGCCCTAGCTTTTGGCTAACTCTGAACTTCCTGTCTGTGCCGTTGCGTTTGAGGTCGGTTACAAACCATAACAGAAAGGGATTAAAAGGAGGTGTATTTCTATTATTGGGGTTAACTTGTGGAACAATGCGGATATACAGTTAAGAATGAGTAATTCGATTTTGGTTTTTAAGAAAAAGGTTTGTAAAGCTATTTTTGAAAACTACAAGGGTGAATAACACTGTTTTCTTTTCTTTTTTTTCTTTTAGAATACTGTTTTGTAATCTACATTTTTGTATTTTTTTGTAAAGCTAAATTTTGAAAAACTACAAGGGTGAATAATACTGTTTTGCTTGCTTTTTTTCTTTTCTTTAGAATACTGTTTGAGTCTAAAATTTTTTATTTTTTTGGTAAGAATATAGGACAGGCACATATAAGCACTATGCTTCAGTCTGTACCTTTTCAGTCACTGTAAATAATCAAATATTGATAAATGATTATGTATATTGTACTGTGTGTGATGATGACTGAAAAAAATAAACTACTACTACTACTATGTCATAAATGTCAATATGAATTGAAAATGGGGGACCCTGATGTAAACAAGACAAACGACTTTCTCTGGTCTGCATCCCCTTAACAATTGTGTGTATTTATTGAGCCGTACTGTATTGTACCCATTCTGCAATCTGTTAAATAAAGTTTTCATTCATTAATTCATTTAAAGATGACTGTTGTTTATCGTGCCATCAATCATTGGAATAACTGCCCACTGAACATAAGTAAATTGAATAACAAAGTGTCTTTCAAATACCACCTGAGAATGCACTACTTAAATATGTGAGCAAAATATTCTGATGTTTGATTGATTGATTGAAAACTTTATTAACAGATTGCAGAATGGGTACAGTACAGTACAGCTCAATACATACAATTGTTAAGGGGATGCAGACCAGAGAAAGACTTTCGTCTTGTTTACATCAGGGTCCCCCATTTTCAATTCATCGTAACATATATGACATACATGACATACAGATAGACAGTACTGCTACATCTATATATTTATGACATACCAGATTTGTAAATACAGTACTGTTTGTGATACAAAGAGAGTCCAGAAAAAAAAAAGTATATACATTTGACGTAGAAACTGTACATTGGATTGGGTAGGTGGGGGGGGGGGCTGTACATTGGAGGTGGTTGGGTGGGTGGGGGGGGGGGGGTTGGGTAGGAGTGGGGGGGGAGGTTGGGTAGGAGGGGTGGGTGGGGGACACTGTACAACTGTACAAACAAAACTGTACATTGGAATATTGACAAGACCATACTTGGTAATTTACTGTACATTGGATGGGGTTGTGTTAGGACATTTACAGGGGCCAGTTTCGAATTGCAGTCTCCCGTAGGTGTTTTTTGAGAGTGTTTTTGAAAGTGGGTAGTGATTCACATTCCTTTACAGCTTTGGGTAGGGCGTTCCACATTGATGTGGCATAATTGCGAAACGTGTTTAGTCCCTTGTTTGAGCCGAATCTGGGTTTAACATGATTTGTGGAGCTCCCTCTGGTGTTGTGATCGTGGTATTCACTGACCTTTGGGAAGTATTTTGACATGTACATGGGTACCTTGGTCGTGTAGTGTATCTTGTAGACCAGGCCCATTGCAAGTTGCTGTACTCTGTCGTCTACTCTAAGCCATCCTAAGTTGTCAAAGTGGGCAGGGGTGAGGTGGGTTCTAGGAGTAAGGTCAAGCAGTAGTCTGACCAGTTTGTTTTGAGATGTTTGTAATTTTGTTTTTAGCGCCTTTGAGGTGCTTTGGTACCATGAGGTGCAAGCATAGTCGTAGTACCCTTGAATGAGTGCTCCTGCCAGAGTCTTCAGGGTATTCTTGTTTACCAGTGAGGAGATCCGGTACAAGAATCGAGTTCGTTGGTTGACTTTTTTTATTACATTGGATGCCATTTTGTCACAGGAAAGATTTGCCTAAAGGATGGAACCCAGGTAGGTAATATCTTCTTTCCTCGTGACAATATTGTCACCCACTGTAACTGAGAAGCCGTCGGTCTTGCTGAGTTTGTTATTTGAACCGAAGAGAATGGACTCTGTTTTGCCCATGTGTAATGATAGTTTGTTATCAGCGAGCTGTAAAGTGTCACAGCCAACTAGTGACACTGGTTATTATGACATCCTGTTCTTATATATGATTATGAGAGACCAAAGAAGGCCAGAAAGACAGCCAAGTATACAAACAACAAGCCTTATCAATAAAAGAAATGTTGGTAAAAATATAATCAAAAAGCAACGCCCTGTATTCTAAACTCTGGATTGGAAGACAGTGAATATATTGTTGTGTGAATCTAACCTTTTGCGTATGTAATAATTATGGAAACATATATATACTGTTAGTATATATTAATTATATGCTTTATAATTCTACATATAAAAGTAATCTGTACCGATGTGTCTGTCTCCCTCCCTCCTCCCTCCACATGAACATGCAGAAAGGGAGTAAACCATCGGAATGTGGAGCGGGGCCTCTTTCCTTAGAAAGAGGCGCTCTCAGTATTGAGGCTTAGGATAAGGATTATAATATATATTATATTATATGTATTATAATTCTATGCTTAAAAAGGGAGTGTGTAATACTATATATTACTATACTATAATAATATGTACTGTACTGTACTGTATAAATGCTGTGTTCCCAATGGCTGAAAGCAACCCTTTGCTTTGGGTTTTGAGTTTTCCCAGATGGCCTAGCTGCTCGGAACCCTTCCCTGAGCTCTCCGGCCGGCAGACGCATGGTTACCAGGTTAACCCTTGCAGGTTCTGTTAAGATAGTATGTGGAGGGACTTTCTCATACTCGAATGATATGTAACTGCAAAGTAATAAATAACGGAAGGAATGATAAGACACGTACTGTACACGTACAGTACAATGATTGGATAAATATGTACTGACGTGCTAAACGTTGACTGGCTAGTGAAATTTCATCACTGTATTTGAACCAATGACAAAGAGATCTTGAATTCCTTTATAAGGGCTAACTCGCTCCATCTCGAGAGAGATTTTTTGGATTCTGCATAATTCCTAAGAGGAACCTTTTTTGTACTTATAAGCATGATTGTGCATTTATTGTAATCTTGTATTTAAAAAAAATAAAACCCTTTTTTGAACCCACTTCGTGTACATCCTTCTGACCATTCTGGTAAGCATTGAAATGTGTTGCACTTATGACTTTACCCATTTTTTGCATGATGAAAAAGAGTCGGCAGAAACACTGCCCTGTGATGTTCATCGTGATTTATGATGTAAAACTCTAGTAGTAATGATCCCATATGTCTTTATCCACACAGAGACCTAAAGAAAGAAATATATCCTATGTATGCCATGTGTGTATGTAGCATATATTCTATATATATATAATGTAGATTCTATATAATGGGCTTATTAAGTAATGTTACAGTGGTAATACTTATTAAAAAAGTAGTAATACAACCAAGCTTTCAAATGAGCAGTATTACAAGCCCTTTCGTAAAATGATGATAATAATACGATTATTTTTATTATAGGCATATAAGAGTTCTCCTAGACCTACATATTGTGACTTCGTAAGAGTAACTTCTAGTTGCCGTGTGACGGATAAGGGAAATGGATATCATCTGATTAAAGACAGTGTCATACTGATCAAATGAATCCTTCCCGGTGCAAATAAAATAAGAGACTCCGCAACTTCAATCACTCCACTATGGTCGATGACTGGGGGGGACGGAGCGGTGCGTGTGTTATGTCTGTCGGTCGGGTTTGACCCCAGCAGTTTGTGGACGCATTGGGTTCTGGATATCACAGACATCGCAGGACGCTGCTTGATGTTGAGATGAGCGGACCAATGAGTTATGGGGTTATCAATCTGACCGAAGACTGGCATGAGCATATATCACGAGCCATATGCAAATTTTGCCTAGTTCTGAGCTGAGGGCTTTTTCAACCTGTAACTTGTTCTTGTCAGAGACCAGCAGGGCTGAGTCGTCCGCAAACAGGAACAAGTTGCAGTCACAAGCTGACAACATGTCATTTGCATAAATTAGGAACAGTAGCGGACCTAGTATGCTTCCTTGTGGAACACCACAGCTTACTGTGAGGGGGGGGATAGGGTACCGTTTACCTCCACCATCTGCTCTCTCCCCTCCAGGTAGGATTGCATCCAGCTCACTGATAGACTATCAAAACCAATTGCTTTTAGCTTGTCAATCAGTGTGGTGTGATTGACAGTGTCGAAGGCCTTTTGTAGGTCCAGCATGACCATGCCGCAGTATTTGCCCGCGTCCACCTCTTGTTTGATGTGGTCGTTTAAATAGAGAAGGCATGTGTCAGTGGAGTGGGATGTTCTGAAGCCAGATTGGAATTCGTAGATTCGATTTTTTTCCGCAAGGTATTTTTCGACCTGTTCATATACAATTTTTTCCATGACTTTCGAGATGGAGGTAAGGATAGAAACAGGGCGGTAGTTGCCTGGGTCTAATTTACTGCCTTTTTTGTGCAGAGGGGTCACTCTCGCGATTTTGAAGTCCTTGGGGACGTGTCCCTGTTTTATGGAGAGGTTTATTATGTGTGTGATGACTGGGGTGATGGCGGCTGCTGAGTCTCTGAGGAATTTGGAGGGGATGTTGTCATGGCCAGTGGCCTTGTTAGGTTGGAGGGCGCTATCTGTACCTCATCTGTTGTTACCATTTCCAGTTTGAAGTCGTCTTTGTGGACCCCTAGGTTCTGTTCCATTAGGGGCTCTGCTTGGCATCACACTGCACTATCTCGCGTACGTGCACGCGCACTGAATAAATTCCACAAATGTACCTTTAATACCAGTATTAGTCTGACCACACCCCTCATCAGCTTACCTTCATAAGCAGGTGTGTGGTCACCTGCTCTCCTCCTTCTCGCTTTCACCACAAGGAAGTGCCTCGGTAGTACCCCACTTGACGTGTTGTTAGTTGAAAAGAGTTGTGACGGGTTTACATTGTGCTTAATTTTTTCTTCTCTCACATCTGTTGTACAAGAAAAAGTTGGGTCATAATGTATTCCGCGGAGAGTAGACCCGCTAGACCTACTCTTCACCAGCGGTTCTCCATTCCCGCCTCCGTCGTGCGCCTCGGTGCTGGGCTGTTGCCACTTTCGTGGTTGCCGACCCAGCCCGGGAGACTGCCGGTGGATAGTTTGCCTCACCGAAGAGCCGAGGGTTCGGTGCCGTCGCTCCGGCGATGGCCTGATCTCGACTCTGGTTCCTCTGGTTCTGGGGAATCGCCCGTTGGTGAACGGGGGGTTGTCTTGGAGCCAGAGGATTTGCGACGCAAACTTTTCGCGTCTGCCCGCTCACGTCGCAAGATGGTAGCGTGCAGGCGCGAACGGCCTGGGTTTGGGGAACTGCTGGAGACCAGCGAAGATGCGTCCGGCTCTGGATTTCCAATGGAGACTGAGGACTTCATGGACGAGGCGGACGGGTTTTTGTATGAGGGCCCCGTGGAGGAGAGTATCCCTCCTCAGGAGACCCCGGAGGGGGGAGAAATGGCTCCATGGGGCGCCCTGTTCGAGGATGTCGAGGAACCACCTTGGCCTCATCAGCAGGATGCCCTACTGTCGGCCACATCAGACTGTGGCTCCTTGACCAGTCGCAGCCTGCTGTATGTGAGGGATGCGGGGTCGGTGGAGGAAGGTTCGCAGGGGGAACTGCGGGCCTTGTTTCCCGAGCTCATGGCGGTAGCCGCCGCCGCAAACGGCGTGCCGCTGCCGCTGCCATTGCCTGCACCTGTCCCTGATGACCTCATAGGCCATCCCTGGCAGCGTTCCCCAGTGAGAGGGGTGGACGTTGTCTACCCATTTTTCCCATCGATGGGGGCCTATGTTCGTCGGGGTCAGGCGGTGTCCAACATCATGGGACTAACTCCCGCCTACTTACCAGTTACGCGGGTGTCGGGGTTGGTCAAAGGTATGGGGGAGGGCGTGCCTCGGCTTGACAGTCCGATGGCCGCGCTCCTCTGTCCGGATATGGTGTGGGAACCCCTATGCAAGCCGGTCTTCCAGGGGAAATCGGCTAGGCGATTGGCTTATTGGGGTGACCAGTCATTCATCGCTGGTACACAATCGCTAGCTGCGGCGTCTAACATCGCCCACCTGGCTAGATTTGTATCGGGGATAATGACGGGCGGCACGGATCTGAACGAGGTGAAATGCGATCAGATCACCCAGGCTGCGGGAGCTGTCCTGCACCTTTCCCAGGTGCTGGCCATAGCCATGGGGAAAGTGCGCGCCCTGGCCACCCTGGGCCAGCGTCACCTTTGGCTGGAGCAGGCCCGTGTGCCAGAGAAGAAGAGAGCTCCTCTTCTGACGGCCGCCCTCTCCGACGCTGGCCTATTCGGGAAGGCCCTGCGGTTGATGTCCTCAACATGCAGAGAGATGGCAGAGGAGAGGTCCATTCTCCAACCCCATTTTCCGTCTCCCGTCCTTGCCGGTGGAGTCAGAAGGCTTCCGCGACGTCGAGCTGTCTCCGTCGCCGCTACCACTGCCTCCGCCGCCGCTGCTGGCCCTGCCAAGAGGGCCAGGGGACGAAACGGCGCTTCTGCCACCGCCGGCCCATCCACGACCGGAGGAGACGGTAGGGAACGTCGTGTCCAGCAGACTGTAACCTACCGTCCCTCCGGGGCTCCTCGGGGTGGCAAGACTCGAGCGGCGCGAGGTGGCAGACGCCGTTAAGTGACTTTTTCCCCTCTGTGTCCCCTCTCCTCTACACCCTCCCCGGCCCCTCTATGATTTTGTGCCTTGAAACACTTTATTTAGTTTAATAAAAAAGTTCCCCGATGTGAGGGGGACTGTGTTTTGGCCGAACAAACTGTGTGTTTCTTCAAACAATTCATATGGTGGGGTTGTGTATATATGAATCTGCCCTTTTACGTTGTGGGATGAGTCGTGTTGTGTTACGAGGTTAAGCAAGGTCTGCAACGTACACTCGGTAATAGGTTCTATTAGCTTGATGCTCCACATGCAGGTAGAAACTGGTGTTATTCCATTGCTTGAACTAAGTATATGTGTTTCACAATGCTGTGTTGTTTAGTTGCAGTAATACTCGTACACACACATTTCACGGCCTAGCCGTTTACTCTCGATCAGCGTTTTTTCCTATGTACGACATAGTCAACGGGTGTAGGATTCACGCACAGGCGACTTGTGTTTTGTTGTAAAACCTGTTCACATTTTTGTGGGTAGCGGGCATTGTATTAGCTTTTGCTATGCATTGCTTTCTACCGGAGGTTTTTCAAGATGGCTACGGTTGTTTTTCTGTGTGTAGGGATAAAGGGTGTTTTTTCGGGAGGGGGTATCGAATAAACCCCTCCTTTCCCACTTGATTGGTTTAGGGGATTTTTGATCTCTTCTGCTGAGCCAGTCAGGGCCAAGCCAGTGGGACGTCTTGGCGGGGGGGGGGGGGGGGGGGGGGGGGGGGGGGGAGGGTTATTCTACCGACTCCTATTACATGACAGGAGCCGGCAGGTTTCCCCGCCCGTTGTAGCGGTGTTGCTATGGCGACGCCTTCCATGAGTTGGTGTCTTAAAGGTGTCGAGTTTAGGGCGTAGGGCTCACAGTTCTGCTGCGCCCGATTTATGTGTCAACTTGAGTCGGTTGGTCACGTGACTCACAGTTGGCATATCCTTTTCATGACTATGAACTCATGTGGGAAGGTGTTTCTGGGAGGGTCTGGTCTTACACTCTGATTAAAAAGAGTGACTGGATTAAAATCATGTGAAAACAGGGTTTTTTACTCCCAGCTGTGCAGTTGGGTCATACGGGTGATGCTTTTTCTTTATTATTATAAAGAGTTGGATGTGTCTATATGGATTGGAAATGAGGGTCCCTGATGGAAACAAGACTAACGTCTTTCTCAGGTCTGCCTCCCCTTAACCAATTGTGTGTATTGCCGTACTGGGTTGTACCCTTTCTGCAGTCATTCATTCATGGAGTTGATTGCATCTCGCCCCTCTTGTCGTTCCCCTGGGCGTCTTGGGGATTCAATATGGTGGTCTAAACGGCCTATTGTTGATGTGGGTATGTCAAAACGCACACATAGTGCTAGCTCAGGATGTTCTTTTGGGGCATTGGCTGACTGGCGCGCCTTGATTGCTTGGGGTTGAAACAGCGTTTTTATGAAGCAATTGGGATGGGGGTTTTTCCTCTTCCGACACCCTGTGTGGTTGTCGATGGGTTCCCGTTCATGTCAGGGGATGATGACGGAATGGGTCTGGACATATGGGGAAGGGTCTCACGCCCTAGGGGTGGGCCACCGGGCGCGGTTCGTACCGAAACGTCTGGGTGGCGCCTTCTTTTTATGTTGGGATCAACACGCATATCTGCCCCTTCTCTTGGGGTTGGCAGGTCGGTGTGATTAGGGCACGGGACTGGTTCTGGTTGCGCTGGTCCAGATCAGTTGCACCCGTTGTCCGCTGGGGATGCAGATCTGCTGTTCTGGTACCCTGAGGGACTTGGGTTTTTTTCAGGGGGAAAAAATGCTAGGTCGGTCCGGGTGTCACTGGGTTGAGCGTTATGGAACCCTTGTTGGGTGCGTTGTATTCTGCACTGTCGTAATGGCTTACGGCCGTGCCAACCTGTACGCGCCCGATCTCGTCGGATCTCGGCCGCTGTGCAGGTTGGTCTTGGTTGGTACTTGGTTGGGTGACCTCCTGGGAATACCGAGTGCGGGGTGCTGGGGCTGGTCTTCCATTTTTTACGCTCTTCTCTTGCGCTTGGCGCAGAGGGGCCTGTTGGGGTGGTTTTAACCTCCTCGGGGGACCCTGTGCTCCCCGTATCACCGGGCCCGGTCCGGGGTAATGTTTCGTTGACCCGTAGGCCCGGGATAGCCCTGTTGGAAACCAGAACGCGGGCTGCGGCAGTGCCGCAGGTGTGTTTTTGGGGTTTCTTTCCTGAGGGGTTATGGGACCAACCATTGCATGGGGTAATGCCTAGGTGGTTGGTTCTGTGGTGTGTTGCTGCAGTGTCAACTCCCGGGTTCTCCGGTTGAGGGTGCCCCTGCACGTTCATGACGTCTGCCGATCGTATCGGCCTTCTCTGTGGAGGCTTGGTTATGCGACAACGCCAGCATACGCCCCTTCCGCCGGGGCGGCTGTGTTCAGCTGTCCTTTCTGGCGCCTGCCTCGTCCGCAGTCTCCAGGCTTGGGTTGACAGCCTGTTGCCTGGTCTTTTTTCCCGGTGCACTGCCTGCTTCCGTTGGTTAACTCTTGTGTGTTACGACCATGCTGTCTGCCTGTTGCAGGGCCTGTGTTCCAGGCGGTGTACTGTTGGGGAGGACAGGGCCCGCTCGGCTGAGGGGCCTTTGTCCGAATACGCTGGCGATGTGGGGGGCGGGGTCACTAGGTGCCCACCTGGTGGGGTCTTGATGCTGGCATCATGGACTTCTCCGGGCCCCCATTCCAGGGAGTCCAGTCCTTTTGGTGGGTCTGGGTCTTCCTTCGCGCTCCGCTGCTACGGCCTTGCCACAGGGTTGGGTTTGCCCTTGATCCCGTGATTCTGGGGGCAGTAACGAGGTTGTTTCCTACGTTCGTTCCCGGGTGGCATGCGGGTTGTGCGTGGGTGTAGTCGTGGGGTCAAGCCACGGTCTGCTCACCCTGTGCGTTGAGTTGCTTGAGTGCCTCTTCGCGCGGTCGGGTCCGTCGCCCTCTCGGTAAACCTCTAATAGGGAGGGTGCCCTCCATTAGGGGGGGTCGGGGGGGCTCGGCCCTCCCTGTTCTGTTGGTTGTGGGGGGCCTTCAGCGGGGTGTATTTGTCAGCCAGCGGCTCCGCTTGGCCTCCCTTTGTGCAGTGTGATGCCAAGCAGAGCCCCTAATGGAACAGAACGTTAGGTTATGACTATAACCAAGTTCTGTTAATTAGGGGTGACGCTTGGCATCAGACGGCCGCTGCAGCCCTTGACCTCACCTTGTGGTGAAAGCTTGGGAAGGAGGAGAGCAGGTGACCACACACCTGCTTATGAAGGTAAGCTGATGAGGGGTGTGGTCAGACTAATACTGGTATTAAAGGTACATTTGTGGAATTTATTCAGTGCGCGTGCACGTACGCGAGATAGTGCAGTGTGATGCCAAGCGTCACCCCTAATTAACAGAACTTGGTTATAGTCATAACCTAACGTTCTTGTAGTATGCTACTATGTGTTCTACCCCATAATGCCCTGAGTGGGAGGGTAGTTTGTTTACCAATGTTGTGGCTATGTTTGTGAAGAAGCTATTTAAGTAATTGGCTACATCCAGCTTTTCTGTGATGAGCGTGTTGTCCGTCTTTATGTTTATGTTTGAGAATCTGGTTTTAAGTTTTTTACTGCAGCCTAGTTGGTTATTGAGTCATTTCCAAAGTTCACGTGGTTTGTTTTTGTTTTCCTCGGTTTTGTCATTGATGAATTTTTTTTTTGCTGTTCTGATCATGGAGTTTACATCATTTCTTAGTCTGTTTCTTTCCAGTTTGAGTTCAGTCACGTGGGCTTGGAGTTCACTGCTCGTGCTTATGGTAAGCTTTGACTGACTTTTACGAAACTCAGAGCATTTTTTGTCTCTGGTTTTCATAGTGGTCAGTATTTCAGCGTGCATCCACGGCTCTGCGCGATTTTTTACACTGGTGGTTCTTAGGGGGGCCATGGTGTTTAGTATCGTTGAAAATTTGGTTTTGAAGCCAAGCCATGTTTCTTCAACCAGTGTACCATTGAGCTCATCTGACCAGTCCAGACCCTCCAGTTCAAGGTTAAAGGCCTCGCTAGAGTAGGTTTTGAGGTCTCAAGATGTGACTGTTTTGTGACAGCCCGCCTTTTGTTTTAGCTTTTTGCGGGTACAGAATATCATATAATGATCACTTAACCCGCATGCTATAACCCCTTTATTGGCGATCTTGGACTTGTCAGAGGTCAGGATGAGGTCAATGGTAGTCTGAGTTGACTCACATACACGTGTGGGTTGCGTGATTAGCTGGCTGAGGCCGTGCAGATCACAAAACCTATTGTAGGATTTGAAGACGGGTGCATCTTTTTGTTGCATATCCGTGTTCCAATCCCCAATAAGAATAATTTCTGTATCCTCAGCTCCAGCTAAGCACGCATCCAACACATCATAAAAGCCATTTTGGTCTGGCGGTCTGTAAATTGTGCCGACTAGAACAGATTTAGCCCTTTCAAATAGAATTTCAACAAAAAAATGTTTGATAAAGATGTCATTGTTAATTAAGTGAATTGTGATTGTCATATGCATCTCATGTATTGTTATGTTTTTGTTGTCTTTCTGTGTGGACCCCAGGAAGACTAGCTCGCCACTTAGGTGGAAGCGAATGGGGATCCTTTTAAACTATAAACAATTAACCAAAGACTATGAAGCCCTAGTGTAATTCCCTCTTATGCGATGATGACAGTCAGCAACACGTTCTTTATAGTACTGGTGGGATTTCTTTAGTAAACATTTAGTCAGCAGCACTTTAGCTCCATGGCTTGGGCCTACACATAGCTAACAACCACAACACCAAAAACTTACCTTATTGGCTGCATGAAATAAGAGAGGACATTATGGGGACTGTATCATCTTCTTGACCTTGTTTACAATGACAATAAAGATCATTCTATTCTATTCTATTCTATTGACCTTATGAACTCTTTACAAGAAGAAGTGAAACTATCTCTTTACAAGAAGAAGTGAAAATCTCTTAAATCCGCGAAGATTTAGACTTGCGTGCGTTGGCATAAAACGTCCCCGGACACTGTGGGCTGTGCAACCATTCGTTCCGCCATTAAACTAGCAGCATTCAATGTTGACGCCATGACCCTCCAGTGTGTTTTGGTGGGTCTGGGTCTTCCTTCGCGCTCCGCTGCTACGGCCTTGCCACAGGGTTGGGTTTGCCCTTGATCCCGTGATTCTGGGGGCAGTAACGAGGTTGTTTCCTACGTTCGTTCCCGGGTGGCATGCGGGTTGTGCGTGGGTGTAGTCGTGGGGTCAAGCCACGGTCTGCTCACCCTGTGCGTTGAGTTGCTTGAGTGCCTCTTCGCGCGGTCGGGTCCGTCGCCCTCTCGGTAAACCTCTAATAGGGAGGGTGCCCTCCATTAGGGGGGGTCGGGGGGGCTCGGCCCTCCCTGTTCTGTTGGTTGTGGGGGGCCTTCAGCGGGGTGTATTTGTCAGCCAGCGGCTCCGCTTGGCCTCCCTTTGTGCAGTGTGATGCCAAGCAGAGCCCCTAATGGAACAGAACGTTAGGTTATGACTATAACCAAGTTCTGTTAATTAGGGGTGACGCTTGGCATCAGACGGCCGCTGCAGCCCTTGACCTCACCTTGTGGTGAAAGCTTGGGAAGGAGGAGAGCAGGTGACGATACTAAACACCATCTGTATATGTTTTGTTGTCTAGAATAAATACCATACCATATGTCTACAGGCGTATATGTGAATAGGCGTTCTAAACCTTTAAATTACAATGACGGCGAATTGCTTAGGAATGCTGAACAATGATCCGCGTTTATGCAGTCAAAGCGGTAATATAATGGATCTATTTTGTCTGGTACCGTGGTTTAGCGTTTTATGGTCATACCTCTCAAGCCGACGACCGGGGTTTGAATCCCACCCATTCTGATATATATATTTTTTTGTATTATTTATAAAATGAAATTGCCCGCAACGATGTGCATAATACAATAGTAATAATATATAATAAGAATCCAACCAATCCATCCAAAAATCGAATACAATAAACAGTGTAAAGCAAATAATTTATCATATCACAGCTAAATCATCGCTGCACAAACCTCGGTCAACCTAGGTTTTAGGTTGTATCAAACCAGACGGCTGTGATCGCAACCACTGTCAAGAGTTCAGTTTTATGTTATTATCTACATAATATCTGATGGTGAAACGCTGTGCGTGGGGTACCTGTAATTCGGACACCAGGTACCCCGAAAGACTGGATGGAGGAGTATATTTTTGTACCTTTTCCGAAGCCCAAAAGAAAACTCGAGAAATGCAAGCGGTGGATTGTGTTGTTGTAAACAGCTGAACGTGAAGACCATTACCAAGGACACTTATGTTTGCTCAAAGGTAAGGTCAATTCATAAAGACATAATATTTGACGGCATGTAATATAAACGTAGACCAAACTATTAGTTTGCTAACGTTTGACTTTAACTGCGAACTAGCTATCGTGTATCCAGCCCAGTTAGCCAACGTTAGCAGCTAGCTAACGTTAGCTGCCAACATAAATATATCTACTCGTCCTCGCTAGTTAGCTGGTGTTTTTAGCTAACTTTGGCTTCTCTCTTTTCACCCCAAAGCACTTCAGAGATGGGAAGCCATCTCCCATCCGGGCTCTCGTGTCTGCTCTCACCCAAAAAAGGTAACAATATCGCACATATTTCTGCATCATAACGTTAAGTTCTAGCTCTGTTATCAATACATCCAACTGTGTTATCAGTATGTTCTAACTGTGTATTAGCAGAATACTAATAACAGAATACTACTACATGCACTAAGAATGCTCGATGCACTTCAGATGGCATAGTGCCACTTGAAACCAGTAACAACAGGGACAATGATGTAAACAGTAAATACGTCCTGGACTTTTCGTTTTATCCCTGACAAGGCAAACACAAATGTTGATCTGTCAAAGTTATGTTTGTTGTCAATAAAATCCACTTTGAGCTGCATTTTATGTATGAAAGATGCTCCATAAATGAACTATTATTATTATCTGTCTATGCTTAGCTAATACTCAGCTTTGTGTTTTTTCACAGAATGAGGTGTGCTGGAGATGTTACTGCCCTCACAGAGACGACACAGGTCAATCCAACACAGGACATGAGTGACAATGAAAGAGGTATGATTTATGTTTTTGGACTAAAGTGAGCATCATGGAATGTGTGCAACTTTACAATCATGTCATTGATGAACTGAATATCTCTGTGAACTCTCTCAATATATATATATCTCTTCTTGTAAAAAGTACAAAGTCACAGTAGCAGTGAAGGGCTTGGGGTAATATGTGGACTGTATGAAGGCATCTGAAATTTTCTTTCTCTTTAGTATCTTGCCAAATTCTGATGCAGTCAGCCTGCCCTCTCGCTCCTTGTGCCACAGTGGACATGCAGCCTGTCCCGTCGTTTGCAGTTGTAGTTGTCTTGCTTCCTCCAGATCAAAGCTCTGGATGTGCTGTGGTGTTGGTACAGTATGCCTATGTCTGGAGAGAGGGTCAGGGTGTGGAGGAGCCTCCAGATGAGGAGCGCCGGCCTGTGGAGCAGGCTCCCCCAATGGAAGGTGGACCAGAGGAGCGAACTTCAAACCACAGCAAACTTCAGTCCCATTGACATATAGCAGAACTGATTGGCAAATTAACACAATGCCCCTGCGTGTGCAGCTCTTGCTTGTTCTTATGAAACTGAGACAAAATCATGATTTAAAAGATTTGGCATTTAGATTTATGATTGATGAACGTAGTGTTGGTACTTTGTTCAACGCATGGGTCATCTTTCTTGTACAGGTGACACGGACCCCAAAATTGTCAACAAGAACGGAGAATGGATCTGACTGGAACGCTAGCTGGATTATACATTGCAACATGAGACAGTAAATACTATTGTAATAAAACGTTCAAAACTATGTTCAATTTGTGTATTGTTTTGTTACTATAAGATTGCATTTCGCACTGTACCGACGTCACAGATGAGCTTTAGATGGTTAACGTGATATTAACGTTAGATCTATTATCCAACCTAAATACTATTGTAATAAAACATTCAAAACTATGTTCAACTTGTGTTTTGTTTCTTACTATAAGATTGTATTTCGCACTGTATTAAGCCATACCGACATCAGGTGAGCTTGCTAGCCATTAGATGGATAACGTGATATTAACGTTAGATCTAACCGACCACAATTTGATTCGAAATGTATTACCTCACTTTGTTGGTCTCTCACGAAAGTTTTTCTCTGGTCTGCATCACCTTAACAATTGTGTGTATTGAGCCGTACTGTATTGTACCCATTCTGCAATCTGTTAACCGTTTTCAATCAATGTCAGACGTCCTCTCTATAAAAAAATTTATTGAATTGCTCAGAATTTAAAATTGTGTCCCCAATAGGACATAATAATATTAATATTATTCCCCAGTATGACACAATAAACACAGAATGAATGCTACCAAAGATAATGCTATATGCAATTTGCTCATATACATAACATAGCCCACAGGAAGGCAAAGTTGACAAACACAAAAGGTTTGTACCAAAATGCAATTTATTTTAAACATAATGATACATGATTAATGTATTTTTTTACTGGACTGGCCCTGTAATTTGCCCTTCAGGTGAAAACTAGCAATATGGGTGTAAGAAAATGTGTATTAATCCTGTAACATGAGTCAAGGTCAGATCTAGCCTGGAATAGAGAACAGAATGTTGATTTTTTGATGTTCAAGTTTCTTTATTAGTTGTCATACAGAAGTACAGAATACTTTTATATAAAATGCTTCTTTCTGTTTTGCTCCAGAGATTGTGCTAGATAAAAATAGATAAGTATAAAATAGAAGTCAAGTACGTAGACAAGTGTTCAATATATACATACAATGCAGAGTAGAAAAGTAACTGAGTTACAATACAATATACTATACAGTACAATGCAGAAATGGGATGAGGTACAATTTAGGTACAATTTACAGTAAGGTGTAATGAGGTATGGGTTGTAGTGCAAATTCTTTGCTAATAAATATAAAGTCTGTTTAGGTGTTCTAAAGTGGGTGCTGCAGTCAGTTGTTTGTTTAAAGTGAGTGTGTGCGTGCCGTGTGGATGTGTGTGCTGTGAGTGCATTTGATGGTTGTTACATAGTGTTATTGTCATTTGTATGTGTGTAATGTGTAACTAGTACAGTGGAGGGGTGTCCAGTCCATGGCCCAGAGAGTAGAGAGCTGTGTGAGTCGTCCCCGGACAGCTTATGTGAGAGGATGACCATCCTTGTTCAAAAGTTGAGCTCTTGCAGATTAGCCTGGCCCCACTTCTATCCAGAACAATATATATATATAATATATATAAGGGGACTGCACATTGTTTATTCACTGTGCTGTTTACCATGGCCTCTCATTCAATCATGATATTCATTGTTTTGGGAAATACAGGTCCTGCAGTTGCCACTCTGATAATGGTTCTTAATATAGAGCAGGGCCAGTCACCTCAAGAGCTCAATCTTTGAGCTTGCATTATTACTATATAACCCTCAGGCTAGGGTTGGATTAGGCCTAGAATATATCTGTCGTGTGGTCCAGGGTTGAGCATCTGGGGAAACAGAAAAATATTAATATTAAAAAAAGGCAGATGCCCTCTGCAGATGTCTGCCTAACAAAGAAAGTGGCTGCACACAATACATAATTATGTTTGTTAGATAACCTCTGATCCTGTTACAAAGTAATAGGGAAAAATACAATTTAGAAACAACTAAAAAATATAACAGTAAACAGAAAAAGAAAAGATTAAAAAAAACATGATTTCCTTCTAACAGCCTTCACCATACGGCCGTGTTGCTAGCATTCGCATACAACCCCCCCCCCCCTACATTTATTACATTACGTGTATGCAGCCACACTACAGTATACCACACTACCGGATCTCCTCTCTGGTAAACAAGAATACCCTGAAGACTAGTTAGAAGTTAGATTTGACACGTTTTAATATATACACTTTGACTGCTGAATTGTGTAATGATGTGTAATAAAATGTAACTATTGAGCACAGAATTAACATGAGTTTATAAAAACCCTTTACATGTGAACAGCTTTTACTGTAGATAGAAATGGATGATCCCATGTTGTAGACTGTAGAGCATGCTCTTGGCATCCTATATGGTATATTGGATGTTGGAATTTGATGCAGGCAACTTGGTGAGCCAAGGGAGCCTTGGCATCCACAGTGAAACTTGAGTGAAACTTCTTATGCAAGTTTATCCTCAAATGTAAGTAGCTGTGTTTTAACTGTGTGGTAAACCTGGGTTTATCAACGTTAGTTAGTAAGCAGTGCAATCTTTCAGCAGTCAGTCTGGAATTAATGTATGCATTCAAAAGTGCTGAATAAATGTTTTATGGGGCCATAATAGTGATTATTAATATTATTTAAAGGGGAACTATCTTATAAATGGCCTTTTTCAGTGTTTAGCATTGTTTCCTAGCTATGTGGACTTATATTAATATGATCTATGTCTCTAATTCTCATATTGGCGCATTCTTCCAATTCTCCTCTCACAATATTCACCCTCACTGAACTGAGTCATCTGAAAATGTGCTGATTTGTGATGTCAGAGACTCAGCTGCATGTTGAGACTCACACACTAAGCACAGTTACCATTGTGGTTGGAGCCCAGGCTCAAAACGGCTTAAGATCTTGAGGTAGAAAAATGCTGTTTTTGAGTACTTGATTAGAAATACAAAACAATGAATTAAAAAAAATAAAAATTACAGGTGTTCCATAAACTCACAGGAATTGTGTAAAAGTGCCCAAATAGTGAAAGAAATAGTAAAAATAGTTCCCCTTTAAGTTAAGTTTTGCCATAATCATGGCTTTTGCCATAATCAGGTAGCTGGGGGAAAAAAAATACATTATATATATATTTATATTAATCATTTTCGGCCTTTCGGCATTCGGTTTTCGGCCAACTGTTTCCTATTTTCGGTATCAGTTTTGGCCAAGAATTTCCCCGCTGCAGCTGTGGTGGCGGCAGCTGCCTCCTTGCGGTCACGGAGACGAACGTAGCGGACGACGTCCTCCATCATTTTTGTCTTCGCCGGCGTCTTTCGTACGTAGGCGACATAGCTAAGCAAATGTGAAGATGCATGCTTTGAGTGCTTGGCATTCCAATAACACACAACTAACCACACAACATTATATTAATCGATTGAATTTAATTTGTATACGTTCAAACATACCGGACAGTATTGGGGTCCTTTCACTGGTACAGGTCCTGCAGGGTCTCACTCTTGTACTGGCCGAAGCCAACAAGGGCCAGGAGAGACCTCTCTTTGGCCGACTCGAATGCCCGGATATAGTGGACCAACTCTGTTGCGAAGGATCAGATTAAACCGAATATGTATATTTATTTATATATATATATTTAATTGTATTTGTATATCGTTTGATATCCCCTGTATATTCCTTGTACAATATGCATTGAATATCCCCGTTTCTACTAAACAGCCCATAATAGTTTCATTCTACCATTGGACGAGAACCTGGCGCCAGGTTGCCATGCCCCTAGGTCCAAGTTCAATCGTGCCGCCTAACATGTCGAGGCAACCCCCGGTTCCGCGCAGTAATATGCCGGGCGAAATACGAATGGTACTATTTGTTCATAGCGCATATATATATGGCGCTCGTAAAGTAGAACTTTCTTTTAGTCCAGTTATTTACCCTCCAACAGAGTGACAGACGCAAAAGCCTCCCCACGACGCACGTGCGGTGTAGTAGGGCCTACTTGGCCCAGAATAGGCATTGAGATATCGTGTAGATTAATAGTTGAATGGTCATAGTTTGGCACCATACCGTCGAGTTGGACGTATTCTATTAAGCTAATAATAGTCTATTTATGTATGGTGCATCGTTCGGTTCGAGTTCTACAGTTATCAGTACCCCCAGCGTTCCTGACGTTATCTGGACGCTTATCCAGGCTGGTCAGACCCCTAGTGGTGATTGCATCCGAGGAGCTCCGGGTCAAGAGCGACTGGACCTGTATATTGGATTACTCTACCCGACGACGGCGAGCCTTCCACGGCTCTTGGATTATGCTTTGTGTGCTTTGATTATTCCATGGATAAAGGCCAACACTGTCGAGTGTTGGAATTACCCCCCGGAGAGGACTCCAGGTGAGGCGGCGCTCTACACGTGAGGTCGCACCACGTCTCTCCGTTGTGGACCGGCAGATACCGTTCCACAGAGGGTCCAGCTGTATTCGTCTGCAGCCCGAGGTTCTGTGGGCACTGTGTCCAAGACTTTGGATTCTCCCAAGACACCGTCGGCCAGATGGGATACCGTCGGCCAGATGGGATACCGCCAGCGGCTTCTCTAACCCCCCCCCCTCCTACTGTCTTACAACCAGCGGGACCCCCCCCCCCTTAGTGTATCCAGCTATAATCATTTAAGTACCATCGCTATCGTTTCCTAAATATTCCAGGTTGTATACTTACTCCCTGCGCAACCAGAGATTGGACATTCAATGTTGATTTACCTACGAATACTCATTTGCCATAAAAGTGCATATTCAATATTTCAAATCATAAATGTAATTAAGTGAATGTTGTATACACCTTTTGCTGTATTAAATATTCGATTTGGTACATTTGTGTTGGTTCGTTTCATCAGGTGGGAAAGTGTTCATCATACTTATATCTTGTACTGGGTGGCCAGAAGTTAAAGTACATGAGGTAGTGGTATTAAATATCATATCTAACAATACAGTCAGGGAATTGTACCCCTCAGCTACAATTGGTCCTTCGAGCCGGAGGGTAACTAGTGTAATATTAATATAGTGTTATTAATATCGAAATGGCCTATGATGAACACTCCACGAAACGATCCTCCTAACCTAGAACGCCCGCGGCGCAGACGACAGACACCTCAGTACTTAGAGGCTTACACTGTCAGTCAACTACCTAGCCTTCGACAAACGGTAAACGTGGTAAAAGTAGAAAGTAAAATTATGTCTGACCTTAACGACCAGTTTCCCCGACCACAGAGGCCCTAGTAGGTCCTAATGTAACTGACCAAGCCCACGGTGGGGACCAGGAGGGAATTGACATGCCTTTACCCCCCGCCACTACTAAAGAAGTAGTCCCCGACACGCCCCGGGAGGAAGATAACCCTACAGAGAGAGAACTCTGCACGGAAGAAGAAGAGGAGAGCGCCGAGGAACTAGAGCTCCAGGACTCCCTAACGAGTACCCCCAGGAGCGGTTCACGCAGGAGCGGCTCACCTCCACTACCGCCTTCCCCCAGCGAAGCGGAGAGGATACTACAACAGGCGTTCCTCGTCAGCCTGACAGCCTCTACCGAACGCGATCGGCTCCAAGCACAGACGCTTAGCGAGCGTGAACGTCTCCAAGCACAGGCGACCAGCGAGCGCGAACACCTCCAAGCACAGCAACGGAGCGAAGAACAGCGCACAAGTCTGGAGATGAGACGCTTCCAGATGGAAGAGAATATGGCAAGAGACCGGGCCGACGCCCAGCGCGCCGCTGCCGGTGCCCAAAGAGAAACAGAGCGCGCCGCCGCCGAAGCCCAGCGCACCGCTGCCGGTGCCCAAAGAGACGCAGAGCGCGACAGACTACAAGCGCAACTAATAGAGCAGCTGATCAAAAGGACAACTCCCTCTCCCTCCGCCAGGGGCTCAAGGAACTCGTCGAGACAGCAGTCAAGAGCAGCGTCACCGCAACGAGCAAGCGACCCTGAACTTGACCAACAGACCGAGTCTAGACCCCCCGCAGACCCCCTTCCCATACCGGTCCAAGCGAGACCCAGCTACAAGGAAGGAGCGGCCTACACTGCGGAGAAGCTAAATAAACGATTACAAGATCTGGAAGATTTGATAGAAGAAGAAGAGGGAGAAGAGGAGAACCAAGCCCGACGACAGCACAGTACTCCACCGGACCAGGAGGTCCCATACAGTCCAGGCTATACCCCCGCGGCGCTGCGCTACAGACCCCCGACTCTATTTACGGGTGAGCACGACGCACGACCAGCCCCGAGGAACAGTATCTGGACCAGCGGGCCATGGTACCCTGCCAGTACCAGCCCACAGCGAGGCGCAAGAGGGGACTCGCCCAGGAGGTCTCTCCCCCAACGCTCGCCGATGTATCAGCCATCCACGGCGTCATACAACGCCACGCCGTCATTCCCAGACTTCGCCTATGAGAGTCGAGCACAGTACACGGAGCTCCGGATGTGTTTAGAGACAATGATGGTGGATGTCGCTGATGAACGCCACAAGTATGCAATATTATTGAAGCACCTGAAAGTACCGCGAGCGCACAATATAGCGCTAGCCTATGCTACCTCCTCGACCCCATACACAGCGGCCCTTGCAGCGCTGGATCAAAGATATGGACGTATATGGGATTACGTAATCCAGGAGATAAGGCATATTGACCGCCTACCCCCAGCCACAGACAATCGCTCACTAGACGACCTGTCAATCAAAGTGCAGTCCCTGGTGGGGATGCTGGGAGCTCAACGGGAGAAGGGCAGGCATGAGCTGTACGCCAACTCTAACATTGAGAGGATTTTGGAGAAGCTGCCACCCGCAAGACAGGAGCGCTTTCGGCGGCAGAGGGACTACCGAGATCCCGACGGCCCCGAGCCATCCCTCCTTGATCTGGCCGACTTCCTGGCGAGAGAGGTCAGCAGCTTACGACTGGACACCTTTGGGCGGAGCACGCCAAGCTCCAGAGAGGGACCCAGGAGAATAAGTGATGGAAGAAGATCGGTGACTGTCATGCACCAATCAGAGTCAGTACCGAGCAGTAAGAGTCACAGCACCCCCTCGAGAAAGGAGAAGTGGAAGATAGCGTGTCCCTACTGTGAGAAAGAACACTGGCTGTCACAATGTGACTCATTCACAAAGATGAATGCAGAAGAAGTGAGCCAATGGATAAAGTCCAACCGGCGCTGTTATCGATGTGCGCGGCCCCACATGGCAGCCGAATGCCGCCTAAAGAAAAGGTGCAGCCGGTGCGATGGAGCCCATCTAGATATACTACACGATAGTAACGGAAGACGGCCTATACCTGCACCACGGAGCGGCACCAAGGCAAGTGTCATGTACATTGACCCCGCCAGCAGCAACGGAGCTCAAGTGCTCTTAAAGGTAGTCCGTGTGACATTGAGCTACCAGGATAAAGTCATGGACACTTACGCCGTCCTTGATGACGGGTCAGAGAAGACCCTTCTGCTCGCCTCCGCTGCGACTCAGCTAAGACTGCGGGGGAGCAAGAACGAAATGACGATTCGGACAATAAGAAGAGATTTAAAGACGATAAAGGGCGAGAATGTCTCCTTCACTATCGCAGCCAACGGGCAGCCAGAGCGACGGTACAAGATCACAAATGCTTTCACCAGCCAAGAAATAGGACTCTCGCAGTACACCTACCCTGTCACCAAGTTGATGGATAAATATGTGCACCTGCGCCAATTACCTATCCCGCTCATAGACGGCGCTACCCCGACCCTGTTGATAGGCTCTGACCATGCAGAACTCATAGTCCCGATTGACCGGGTCCATACAGGCCCCCGAGGCTGTCCTGCAGCAGTCGAGACCCGCCTAGGATGGACATTACAAGGCCCCCTCGCTAAATCTCTCAACCGAACCGCAGCCACTAGCTGCTTCCACTCCAGAACGACAGAAGAAGACACCACTCTCCTGCAGCATGTCGAGAGGCTATGGACCCTAGAGACAATGCCCTTTAAGAACGAAAAGAAAGACATTCGCTCTAAAGAAGACATTTACGCCATCCACCTACTCGAGCAGGGGACAAAGAGAGTCACAGTCGGCGGAGTGATGAGATACGCAACTCCACTCCTGAGGCGAGAGGGAATGCCCCCCTTTCACGCAAAGAAAGACGCCACGGAGCGCTATCTACTTAACACAGAGCGGCGCCTAGCCAAAGACCCCGCTCAACAGAGTGTGTACCGAGCTGAGATTGAGAAGCTAATCACAGCGGGACATGTAACAAAGATTGACATTAAAGAGGCCGATCAGACGACCGAATCATGGTACGTGCCGCATCACAAGGTCCATCACAATGGCAAGGATCGCATTGTGTTTAACTGCAGCTACCAAATCGGATCCCAAAATCTGAATAAAGAGCTCTTGCCCGGCCCCACACTCGGCCCCTCCCTACTAGGCGTGCTACTGCGCTTCCGCCAGGACAAGGTGGCTATAAGCGGGGATATCAAAGGGATGTTCTTGCAAGTGAGACTAGTAGAGGAGGACAAGCCTCTGCTACGGTTCCTATGGAGAGAGAAGATCGGAGATGAGAACCCATCCATCTACCAGTGGGAAGTACTCCCCTTCGGAACCACATGCAGCCCGTGCTGTGCTACATTTGCACTACAGAAACACGTCACAGAGGACCCAGCAGCAGATGAAGAGGTCCAACACAGTGTGAAGAACAGTTTCTACGTAGACAACTGTCTACAAAGCGTCTCGACTCAAGAAGAAGCCGAGGCTCTCCTAATCAAGTTACGCGCCTCCCTAATCAAAGGAGGCTTTGATCTCAGGCAGTGGGCCAGCAGTGACCCGCACGTATTGCGCAGCCTCTCCTCCGCAGACAAGGCTGCCAGCAGCGAGACCTGGATGGCGACAATCCCAGGAGAAGCCCAAGAAATGACACTAGGATTAGTCTGGCGCTTCAAAACAGACTCGCTCCACTATAGACACAAACCCTTGGCTCCAGAGCAAGGAAGGTCGGCGGCGATACCGACCACCAGACGGAGTGTGTACAGAACACTCGCCAGACAATATGACCCGCTGGGATGTATTCTACCTTACACCACCAGGGCAAAGATGATTGTACGAGCACTATGGGACAAGGACCAGGGCTGGGACGACCCAATACCCGCACACCTTGCCTCAACATGGAGAGAGTGGGAGACGGAACTCCGCTCACTCCCAGGTGTCAATATACGCCGCAGCTACTTCCCATCCACAGTGAGGCCAGAGACATGCGAGATTGAGCTACACGTCTTCAGCGACGCCTCCGAAGTAGCCTACGGATCGGTTGCCTATTTGCGTGCCCAAGAGATGGGAGGAGAGATACACACTGCTTTCATACTGGCCCGCTCAAGAATAGCCCCACGTAAGCAACAATCTATCCCACGTCTAGAGCTCTGCGCAGCCTTCGCAGGAGCGCATCTAGCCACGTTAATCCAACGTGAACTCACCATTCCGGTGCATAGAACAATCTTGTGGTCAGATTCCACGACAGTACTCACATGGATTAAGTCTGATTCATGCAGATACAAAGTCTTCGTGGGAGTCAGAGTCACCGAGATTCAAGAATTAACAGAAGAAGCAAGCTGGAGGTATGTGGATACCAAACACAACCCAGCTGACGTCATCACCCGGGGAATGTCCCTGGATGACCTAACCCGTCGCAACATCTACAGTGACGGACCAGCATTCCTCCAGCTCCCGGAAGGAGATTGGCCTACGCCCACCCCGAGGGAAGCAAGTAGAGAGGAGGCTGAGAACAAGAAGCCTATGTTCTGTGGACTGAGCACTGTCGCCTCCACAGACCCGAACATAGATGACTGCATTACCCTAGAGAGTGCGCAACAAAGAACATTCCTGCGGCACCACCCAGAGATTCAGTCCACCACTGACATGTCAGCAGCTGACTACGAAGAAGCAGAACTTCTTCTACTACAACGAGCCCAGAGAGACTCGTTCCCCGATGAGCTAGACTGTCTACAGGGAGGAAACCCCGTCCCATCAGACAGCAGACTGATTCACCTGGCACCAGAGAGTGACGCACATAATCTCATCAGAGTGGGTGGTCGCCTGCGGAGAGCCCCCGATCTACCAGATGACATTAAGCACCCGATCGTCTTGAACAGCCGACACAAGGTCACAGAGCTGATCATAAAGAAATACGACGAGGATGTGCACCACGCAGGAGCAGAGAGAGTCTTCGCGGAGATCAGACGTCGTTATTGGATATTGCAAGGGAGAGAAGCAGTACGGCGCTTCCAGCGAACCTGTCTAGACTGCCGTAAGTGGCGCGCGCAGCCCAGCATACCACGGATGGCTGACCTACCCCCCTGTCGCCTCCGAATCGGCGACAAGCCATTCCACTCCACAGGCATGGACTGTTTTGGCCCGTTGTATATAAAGAGAGGAAGAGGCACCGAGAAGCGGTGGGGTATTGTATTCAAATGCATGACCACCAGAGCGATACATATCGAGCTCCTTCCGACCATGAGCACAGACTCATTCCTTATGGCCTTCCGGAGATTCATATCACGGAAAGGACAACCGTCTACATTGTTGTCTGATCACGGGACCAACTTCAAAGGCGGAGAAAGAGAGCTGAGAGAGAGCTTCCAAGCTATGGGCCCAGAACTTAAGACCCACCTCGCTCCAGCCCAGGTTGACTTCCAGTTTAATCCCCCGAACGCACCCCACTTCGGTGGAACCTGGGAACGAGAAGTACGTTCTATAAAGACAGCCCTGTATGCCGTACTCGGAGCCCAGACTGTGGCAGAGGAAGTCCTAATGACAGTCCTCACGGAGATCGAGGGAGTATTGAACTCAAAGCCCCTCGGTTACGTCTCCAGTGATGTAGCAGATGTCGACCCAGTCACCCCCAACACACTCCTAATGGGGCGGCTGGACCCCGCGCTACCCCAGACAATGTACAGGCCCGAAGAAGCGAACGGCCGAAGAATGTGGAGGTACAGCCAAGTACTAGCTGACAAGTTTTGGAGCAGCTTCCTACTTCACTACCTACCGTCTCTACAGACCCGCCAGAAGTGGGTAAAAGAGAGAGACAATTTGACAGAAGGAACAGTCGTCATTGAATTGAATTGAATACTTTATTGAAGTACTCGTCCATGGGCGCACCTACACACGGCCCGTGGCGAGGCTCATAGAACTGCCCCGACTCCCAGATACTATCGATGATGACCATGACCCTATGACTTTGTGAGTTGACTGACCCTTACAGCGGACCTTGAGTGGAAGACAGTGCGGTTAATCTGTCTCTGCTTAGCTAATTAGGTGGGACTAATTAGGGGGCGGCTGTTGCGAAGGATCAGATTAAACCGAATATGTATATTTATTTATATATATATATTTAATTGTATTTGTATATCGTTTGATATCCCCTGTATATTCCTTGTACAATATGCATTGAATATCCCCGTTTCTACTAAACAGCCCATAATAGTTTCATTCTACCATTGGACGAGAACCTGGCGCCAGGTTGCCATGCCCCTAGGTCCAAGTTCAATCGTGCCGCCTAACATGTCGAGGCAACCCCCGGTTCCGCGCAGTAATATGCCGGGCGAAATACGAATAGTACTATTTGTTCATAGCGCATATATATATGGCGCTCGTAAAGTAGAACTTTCTTTTAGTCCAGTTCTTTACCCTCCAACAGAGTGACAGACGCAAAAGCCTCCCCACGACGCACGTGCGGTGTAGTAGGGCCTACTTGGCCCAGAATAGGCATTGAGATATCGTGTAGATTAATAGTTGAATGGTCATAGTTTGGCACCATACCGTCGAGTTGGACGTATTCTATTAAGCTAATAATAGTCTATTTATGTATGGTGCATCGTTCGGTTCGAGTTCTACAGTTATCAGTACCCCCAGCGTTCCTGACGTTATCTGGACGCTTATCCAGGCTGGTCAGACCCCTAGTGGTGATTGCATCCGAGGAGCTCCGGGTCAAGAGCGACTGGACCTGTATATTGGATTACTCTACCCGACGACGGCGAGCCTTCCACGGCTCTTGGATTATGCTTTGTGTGCTTTGATTATTCCATGGATAAAGGCCAACACTGTCGAGTGTTGGAATTACCCCCCGGAGAGGACTCCAGGTGAGGCGGCGCTCTACACGTGAGGTCGCACCACGTCTCTCCGTTGTGGACCGGCAGATACCGTTCCACAGAGGGTCCAGCTGTATTCGTCTGCGGCCCGAGGTTCTGTGGGCACTGTGTCCAAGACTTTGGATTCTCCCAAGACACCGTCGGCCAGATGGGATACCGCCAGCGGCTTCTCTAACCCCCCCCCCCCCTCCTACTGTCTTACAACCAGCGGGACCCCCCCCCCCCCCCCTTAGTGTATCCAGCTATAATCATTTAAGTACCATCGCTATCGTTCCCTAAATATTCCAGGTTGTATACTTACTCCCTGCGCAACCAGAGATTGGACATTCAATGTTGATTTACCTACGAATACTCATTTGCCATAAAAGTGCATATTCAATATTTCAAATCATAAATGTAATTAAGTGAATGTTGTATACACCTTTTGCTGTATTAAATATTCGATTTGGTACATTTGTGTTGGTTCGTTTCATCAGGTGGGAAAGTGTTCATCATACTTATATCTTGTACTGGGTGGCCAGAAGTTAAAGTACATGAGGTAGTGGTATTAAATATCATATCTAACAATACAGTCAGGGAATTGTACCCCTCAGCTACAAACTCCATAAAGTCCACATAGGCATTAGGGCGGCACTCGAGTAGCGAGTTAAGGCATCCTAAAGACAGATACAATGAGACAGTTCAGTTATTAGACAGTTCAGTTATAGAAGTTTTCTATTTGTACCTACCCCTAGCAGACTGTACAGCATGTATTGTGTTCAATTACACTTGTTTGACTTGCTCACAATAGAAACACACAGTAATACAGTAGATGCTTTGTTTTATCCTATCATTAAGGGAATTCGTTTTGTGCCATTAATTCGGCAATTCGGCAATCACTGCGCTCCCTATCGGTCCCTGTTGGTCATTACAACAATACACAGGAGACGCGCTCAGGAGATTCTACCCTGTAATGGCCTATAGGTGATGACCAACAGGGACCGATAGGGAGCGCAGTGATTGCCGACGCACCAGCCATTTTGCCAAGGTTCGCTCTGTGAGTACACTCGTTTTATAAAAATTATTTAAAATGCTTATTAGCAACTCCGAGCTTCACGCTTGGTCGTTCCTTTACCGGGTAATCGGCCCGTAAGGATAAGTGACTGCATATTCAAAAGCCCCTGGCTTGCACATCGCAGTCACGAAAGGGGCTAGGTGGTGGACAATTAGCATTTCAATGGTGTGGGGGTTGCAGCCAGTTAGAGTGTCCTTTCACTACCACACTACAGACAGTTAACCTTTCACTATTTCAGAATTCTGTATTTTGCTTTTTATGCTCATTTTACCATCAGAAATAGTATCTAATAAGTGGGAATGAATAAATGTCCACAATTGAATATGATATAACAGCCCATTTAATGTTTTTAAGTGCTGCAACTCAGAAATACAGTTCAATTTTACACAATACTTTTCAAATAATATTGTGACAAAATAAAAATACACATTTCAAGTGTAAACAATAGATACAGCTAGCTACTACTGACATTATCACAATGACAATGTCAGTAGCCTAGCTATATCTATTATATTGTGATGAAATATAGTAATGCATAATTTAGGCACATTTAGTTTAGTTTATTTCGTTTATAAAGGACAGTGTATAATGACAATCGTTTGCATTAAACAAATGGATGAGTGCACCAGATTTAGCAAGAAGCTATCATTTCCATCTAATATAGTCCTATGTACTGTAACGTTTCATAGCTATTTAAGTTTATTTAGATTATAAAGGGCAGTGTATAATGACAATCGTTTGCATTAAACAAATGGATGAGTGCACCAGATTTAGCAAGAAGCTATAATTTCCATCTATAGTCCTATGTACTGTAACGTTTCATAGCTATTTAAGTTTATTTAGATTATAAAGGGCAGTGTATAATGACAATCGTTTGCATTAAACAAATGGATGGGTGCACTAGATTTAGCAAGAAGCTATCATGTCCTAACGTTATAGCTATTTAATCACAATAGTGTCGCAAGTGTTTTTGTGGCTCCAGTCCACGGAACGTTGACAGAATTTGCAAAACACCTTATCGCCGGAGGCATAAAAGTCATTCGGATACTGCTCTGCTCTGAATTGAGGGCTTATTGGGGAATTTCTTAGCTTCTTGACGATGTTAACACCGAAGCAGCGAGACGCTTGGAGACTGCTGTGTTGTGTGTAACCCGCTCTAGCTTACGCCTCCCCGGTCGCGTGTGCACCAAACGTTCCACCCAAAAACGGAATTTCAGTCCAGATTAGGCCAAATTCTGCAATATTCCACGTTTTGCAGTTGATTCCATTTTTATTGGTTAATTCCGCGATTCCGTGAACGCGGATTTCATATGGCTCTAACGTCTCAGTCCAGCTGCCCAGCCCCTGTACACTTGCCCACTAGCCTGACTGTCCTGAAAACCAGACACTGTCCGCAGACTCTTTACATCTTTACTACCGTAGGCTCCATCACCTTGGAACAGTAGTAACAGTATTATTGAAAACGTTATTAACAGATTGCAGAATGGGTACAGTACAGTACAGCTCAATACATACAATTGTTAAGGGGATGCAGACCAGAGAAAGACTTTCGTCTTGTTTACATCAGGGTCCCCCATTTTCAATTCATCATAACATGTATGACATACATGACATACAGATAGACAGTAGGCCTACTGCTACATCTATACATTTAATTATGACATACCAGATTTGCAAATACAGTACTGTTTATGATACAAAGAGTCCAGAAATGGGCAACAACACAGACCGCTATACCGTCATTCATAGTGTAACACCCAACAAGAATGTGAAACAACTTATTAGTATTGGGTTAGAGTTGTTTGATTTCCACTAACGTAATGTTAGATTGCTATCTGAGAAAGTTACGTAACGTTAGTCTACTGTATGTGAGCTGGCTGGCTACACCATTTTCGGCATTTGCCATGTATAATCTGTAGGCAAAACGGACTGCATATAAACGGCTGATGACTCATAACTTCCTATCACGTTTGAATAATGCTGTAAAGTTAAGTAAAAATGCATTTCAATAGTAATGTATATGAATTAAGAGCTTACCGATTGAGAGCTAAATCCACTGCCGACAGACGAGACGCGATATTTACTTCCTAGTCCACGGCACTCTCTCTCTGCCTCTCTCTCACTTTGCCGAGGGCGGAGCTCGTCCAGCACGTTGTCACCAGCTGTATGAGAGCGCCCCCGCTGGTCATTGTTAACATTAACCACGCAAAACGGCGTCAAAACGGCCAGCAAACAGCTGTTCCATGACTAATTCTGGCTGGATCTAATTTGACGTAGAAACTGTACATTGGAGGAGGTTGGGTGGGTGGATGGGGGGGGGGGGGGTGGGTAGGTGGGGTGGGGGGGGGACTGTACATTGGAGGCAGTTGGGTGGGTGGGGTAGGCGGGGGGGGGGGGGGGGGGTTGGGTAGGCGGGGGGGGGGGAAACTGTACATTGGAATATCGATGAAACCTTACTTCCCAAGAAGAGGGTCTTGTGTATTATTGGGTTTAATAGGACATTTACTGTACATTGGAGGGGGTTGGGTTAGGACATTTACAGGGGCCAGTTTTCGAATTGTAGTCTCCCGTAGATGCTCTTTGAGAGTGGTTTTGAAAGTGGGTAGTGATTCACATTCCTTTACAGCTTTGGGGTAGGGCGTTCCACATTGATGTGGCATAATTGCGAAACGTGTTTAGTCCCTTGTTTGAGCCGAATCTGGGTTTAACATGATTTGTGGAGCTCCCTCTGGTGTTGTGGTCGTGGTATTCACTGACCTTTGGGAAGTATTTTGACATGTACATGGGTACCTTAGTCGTGTAGTGTATCTTGTAGACCAGGCCCATTGCAAGTTGCTGTACTTTGCCGTCTACTCTAAGCCATCCTAGGTAGTCAAAGTGGGCAGGGGTGAGGTGGGTTCTAGGAGTAAGGTCAAGCAGTAGTCTGACCAGTTTGTTTTGTAATGTTTGTAATCTTGTTTTTAGAGCCTTTGAGGTGCTTTGGTACCATGAAGTGCAAGCATAGTCGTAGTACCCTTTAATGAGTGCTCCTGCCAGAGTCTTCAGGGTATTCTTTTTTTTTAATATATTTTTTTTAATTATCTTTTTCCCACTCCTTTTTCCGATTTTTCTCCCATCCCACTGTTAGTCGTTATGCCAATTCCCAACCCACTTCCTGGTTGTTGCGCACCCCCCCCCTACTGTTGGTCCGAGAGGCCGGAGACTGTCACATGCTTTCCTCCGACGCAAGTGCAGCCAGCCGGCAGCCAGCCTGGCAGCGCAGACTCTCACTGTGAGAGTGTAACGTGTGGAAGGTCGCACTACCTCTCTCCAGATCCTACCCTCATCTTCATCTTTCCTTGTGACAATAGTTGTATAATGCTGTATTGTATGTATCTGTGTGTATGAGAGAGGGATATGCGCATGTGTGTTTGTGCATAATGTTGGGGGGGGGGGGAGTTTGTGTGTAGTTATCCTATATAGGTTTAAGAAGGGAGGTCGCTTATAAGCCCTTGGGGTTTTTTTTTACCTTTCCTGCACATTTTTAACTGTTCTTCTTTTACTTATTTTATTCCAGAATGTATGTTTGTAAGTGCAAATAACAATAAACAATAAACAATAAACTTTGTAAAGTGAAATTGGCGAATGAATGGTTTTACGCCTGTGTAGTAATGTAATCCTTGTAGTTTGATACCAATGTTATTTAATGATGTTTGTACTGTACTGTGGAAACCATTATGTGAAAGGTTTGTTTGTCTGTTTATGTTCGTTTCCAATGCAGTTTTCACGGCACTAAAGATGACGTCACGGATTGAGATTGAGATGGAGCGCGGCGCTGAAGAGAGCAGTCGTGTCTCCGGGACAGTTATTCAAATTTAGTCTTTAGTTTATTTATTTATCAACATGTGTGTCATCACATATGATCGCCAATCACTACTGATCGGCAATCACTACTGGACATACGCAAGTTTTCAATAGATTACGGTCTCAGGACCCTCCAGTCTCAGGACCTCAGTCTCAGGACCTCAGTCTCAGGACCCTCCAGTCTCAGGACCCTCCAGTCTCAGGACCTCAGTCTCAGGACCTCAGTCTCAGGACCTCAGTCTCAGGACTTCATTCTCAGGACCCTCCAGTCTCAGGACCCTCCAGTCTCAGGACCTCAGTCTCAGGACCTCAGTCTCAGGACCTCAGTCTCAGGACCTCAGTCTCAGGACCCTCCAGTCTCAGGACCTCAGTCTCAGGACCTCAGTCTCAGGACCCTCCAGTCTGAGGACCCTCCAGTCTCAGGACCTCAGTCTCAGGACCTCAGTCTCAGGACCCTCCAGTCTCAGGACCCTCCAGTCTCAGGACCCCAGTCTCAGGACCTCAGTCTCAGATCCTCAGTCTCAGGACCTCAGTCTCAGGACCTCAGTCTCAGGACCCTCCAGTCTCAGGACCTCAGTCTCAGGACCTCAGTCTCAGGACCTCAGTCTCAGGACCTCAGTCTCAGGACCCTCCAGTCTCAGGACCTCAGTCTCAGGACCTCAGTCTCAGGACCCTCCAGTCTCAGGACCCTCCAGTCTCAGGACCCTCCAGTCTCAGGACCCTCCAGTTTCCAGTGAACAAAAAGTCAGCTAGATGAGGAAAATGTAAACAAACAATCATCTGTTAGCTCATGATATCTTGCTGCTAAATTAACTGTTTAAACGGTTTTAAATATTTGTTTAATTAAACCGTAGCGCAGCCCAACTAGCTGTCTCATATTATTTGACTTAATGACTATTGTAATTAATCTTAGCCAGCACCTTAATTAAACTCCAGATGATAAAAGCATCGATATCTGTCTGTCAGCTACATTAAATCAGCAGTAGCCTACTGTCTTCAGTGTTTTGCAATTATGCCACATCAATGTGGAACGCCCTACCCACAGCTGTAAAGGAATGTGAATCACTACCCACTTTCAAAACCTCTCTAAAAGAGCACCTACGGGAGACTGCAATTCGAAACTGGCCCCTGTAAATGTCCTAACGCAACCCCCTCCAATGTACAGTAAATGTCCTCCTAACCCAGTAATACACGAGACCCTCTTCTTGGACCAAGTAAGGTTTCGTCGATAATCCAATGTAATGTACAGTTACCCCCACCCCGCCTACCCATCCCCCCCCCCACCCCACCCCACCCAACCACCTCCAATGTACAGTCCCCCCCCACCCTACCCAACCCCTACCTAACTCTTTTTGTATCACAAACAGTACTGTATTTGTAAATCTGGTATGTCATAAATGAATAGATGTAGCAGTACTGTCTATCTGTATGTCGTGTATGTCATTATGTTATGATGAATTGAAAATGGGGGACCCTGATGTAAACAAGACGAAAGTCTTTCTCTGGTCTGCATCCCCTTAACAATTGTTTGTATTGAGCTGTACTGTATTGTACCCATTCTGCAATCTGTTAATAAAATGTTCAATCAATCAATAAATGCTTGTTTAATACCCAGACTGTACGACTCTGAACTCTGTTGCCTATACTCAACTTATACTATACCTACTGGTCTGCTTCACTGTCTACCCATATACAGTAGACACATGCACAAAATGGCGGCTGAAGGCAGGTGTGGTTTGTGGGGCTCCACAACTATCCTCCTTTTTTTTTAAATGTTCTCCAGTTTTCCAGAAGCCCAGCTACCTCCAGGCTTTGCCCAGGCCTCAGCAGTGGCCCTGCTACCTCCAGGCTTTGCCCAGGCCTCAGCAGTGGCCCTGCTACCTCCAGGCTTTGCCCAGGCCTCAGCAGTGGCCCTGCTACCTCCAGGCTTTGCCCAGGCCTCAGCATGCCCAGCTACCACCAGGCCACAGCATAAATCAAGCAGCTGGTCAACCTGCAACAGTCTCTACAAACAACCTGTTGTTCGAGCTCCAGTCTGGAGTTAGAACTTCACATTCCACAGACACATGTTTATTATATCTGACAGACCAAATTAGAACAGAGGTGGACAAAGGTAAATTCGGTGGGATGGTTTTATTAGATTTACAAAAAGCCTTCGACACCGTTAACCACAACATACATATAAACTGAAGGCTATGGGTTTTAACAGTATATACTTAAGGTGGATGGAGTCATATCTGAGAGGCAGGAAACAAGTAGTGGAGATTAATGGGAGCATCTCCTCCTCACTCCAACAGACGTGTCACTGAAAGGTAGGCTACAGACAGCTCAGAACAAATGAGTTAGACTGATTTTAAAACTCCAACCCAGGACTCACCTTTCACAGACACATTTTAACAGCCTCAAGTGGCTCAGGGTTGAGGAGAGGGTCTCTCAATTAAAACTCTGCATGGTACACAAGATACTCTGGAATACTGTACCTCAGTGGATATTTTAACAGGGTTAGGGATGTACACGGACACGCCACCAGGGGGAGCCCTACAGACCTCGTCCCAGTGAGATGCAACAGAGTAATGGGCCAAAACTCATTCCTGTATTCAGCAGCAGTACTATGGAATAACCTACCAATGGAGTTGAAGTCCATAAGCCCCTTCTCCACTTTTAAATCATCTATAAAGAGGTGGATCATGAGTAGGAGAAGCTGGGAGTAGATAACAAAGGGATTATATTATGTGTCTTTCCTTTTGTTCTTTTGTTGTTTGTAAAATGGATTACAACTGTATTTATGTATGTATTAATAGTATTGAATAGTTGATCAATTGATTAAATTGTCTGCAATATGTCGTCATCGTCCCCCCTCCCCCTCCCTGGTGTGGCGGGCTCACCCATGCATATCCACAGACTCTGATCATGGTATTCTCTATACCACACATCCTGACACACAGACACTAGAAACAGCCACGTCCACACAGCAGGACATGACTCCACACACCAGGACATGACTCCAAACACCAGGACATGACTCCACACAGCAGGACATGACTCCACACACCAGGACATGACTCCACACAGCAGGACATGACTCCACACAGCAGGACATGACTCCACACAGCAGGACATGACTCCACACACCAATGACTCCACACAGCAGGACATGACTCCACACACCAGGACATGACTCCACACAGCAGGACATGACTCCACACACCAGGACATGACTCCACACACCAGGACATGACTCCACACACCAGGACATGACTCCACACAGCAGGACATGACTCCACACACCAGGACATGACTCCACACACCAGGACATGACTCCACACAGCAGGACATGACTCCACACACCAGGACATGACTCCACACACCAGGACATGACTCCACACACCAGGACATGACTCCACACACCAGGACATGACTCCACACAGCAGGACATGACTCCACACACCAGGACATGACTCCACACACCAGGACATGACTCCACACACCAGGACATGACTCCACGGACAGCAATGATGAAGGACCGCAATGGAAACAAGCCTATGGCTTTATTGTGTTATTTAATCCTATTAGTAAATGATGGGCTGATATGTATACCTGTTCAATTGTATACGTGTTATTCATTTAAATCAATAAACGATTCAATCAATCAATCAATACTCTGTATGATAGCATGTACAAGTTACAACAGTGCTGTATATACCGCACATTTACATTTGTATCTTTATATTACCGCATATATGTAGACCCATATTAGTCTGAATATACCTGCATATAACCCCTCTATATACTTGCTTGTACACCTGCACATAAGCCTTATAGTATGGTGGCTTAGCAAAAAAATGTGGACGCGCCGGACAAAAGCACCAACATTTTTCCACATGTTTCCCATCACCATAGCTTTCATTTTGGGATAGGGGCCACGTCATCATGATGGATTTCAAGATGGCCGCCATGTAAAATCAAGGTTCTGCCCATTAATAAATATCTTGGTCCATAGCGCGCTCAATATTTGAGCGAACACAAAGGTATTGGTATCCCTGTAAACTAGAGAAGCTAAGCTTTCCATTGGTATCATTCTCATTAAGCCCAACTGTTTGGAAGGGGGTTTTAATAGGCAATGATTCAGAATTATGTTAAATTTTCGCCTAGAAAAAACTGCCATGCTCATCTTCCAAAAGGTCCCTTGGCCGTTCACATGAATATATCAGAGTGGACATTGGTTTTCTAGGTACCCACAAGCCTCTTCTTTCCAGACATACCCACTTTGTCCAACTTGCATGCTATTTGGGGCAATAATCACGCAGGTGTGTGCATGTGGTACAAATGTGTCGAACATTCTAACAACTACCAAAAATGTGAATGTTGTTAGAATGTTGAACATAGAAGATCAATTTTGGTGTCAAACTACACATTTTCTGGGTCAATAAATGTGTTAATGCTATGAAGAATGTCACCAGATTAATATTTGTACCATTCTAACAACATATTTACATAATCTTTTACTTGTTTAACAGTCAGACATGCATGAATCAAATAGACATTTTATTAGGATCACTCGTTACTATAAGAACTAATTATCTCGTAAAGTTATGGCGGAGGGAGGTGGCGCAGAGACATAGGAACTTCAATAAATTACATGTATTATTATTATTATCATAACTCTTTAGCCCATATAGGCGTATTTAACTGTTATGGAGTGTGGAACTAAGTATATGGTGCAAAGTCTATGTGTGGGAATGATGTTGCGTATGACCAATATGCGTAGGTGTGTGCAAGAGTCACACACACAAGAGTGTGTGCAAGAGTCCAGCGTGTGTGCATGTGTGCATGTGTGTGAGCAAGAGTCTTGACATCAATGATAACCAGAACTATATATCAACAACAACTATTACTACTAGGCCTACTGCTGCTGCTGCTACTACTACTAATAATAATAATAACAATCATCATCAATCATCATCATCATCATCATCATCATCATCATCATCATCATCATCATCATCATCATCATCATCATCATCATGTATTCAATTTATAATGTCACACTTTAAAATGTACACCAAATCTCAAGGTGCTTATGACTCATCTAATAATGTATTGAAGAGTATTCTCTTACAGGCAGTAAGTCCCAGCTCCCAGTCACAATGCTACAGGCCATTGCATCAGAACATAGTGATCAAAATAAGGATCTGAAAGATAAGAACTGAAATTACACACAGTAATCTTTTGGTTCAATAAAATATGAATTTTCAATTGTGATTAATTAAATCATGTTTAAATTATGTAAATTAAACAACAACCCATTCAGAAAAAAGGAGGAAAAGAATGAGAAGAATATTGATCCATCATCATTTTATTGCAGTGACATTTTTTGTTATTGCAGGGCATCAAATGCTAATTGAAACTGCTTAGAAAAATAAATAGCACTTATACAGATATTTACAAATTAGAAACTATGTCACTATTTGTTTTCAGTGCAGCATTGTTACAGCATTGTTCCAACATAGAACATAGAACATCACTTACAATACGTACATACTACATGCAGTTGAATACATGGTTTAGCTAGCTACGTTAGTCAACTATCTGTCTTGAGCTATGTTGATTATTCCTTCCATAGGAAGATATATTTAAATGTATTTGTATTTTATTTAGTTTTTAGTTTTTTTTTATTACAAATGTGAATGAATGAATGAATGAATGAATGAATGAATGAATGAATGAATGAATGAATGAATGAATGAATAAATAAATAAATAAATAAATAAATAAATAAATAAATAAATAAATAAATAAATAAATAAATAAATAAATAAATAAATAAATAAATAAATAAATAAATAAATAAATAAATAAATAAATAAATAAATGAATGAATGAATGAATGAATGAATGAATGAAAACTTTATTTAACAGAGGGGTCCGGGAGGGGGGGGGGTTCGAGCTGGAGCTATGTGTGTAGGTTTTTAGATAACAGGTATTAGGGGTATATCCTGTATAAGACATTGGTATAAATGGTAATCTCGTTGGATATACACTGTGTATTAATGCTTGTGTATCTTATCGTGTGTTGTCATGTTTGTTTATATGTGTGTTTAAAAAAAAAAAAAAAAATTATTTAACATAAGAATGGGTACAATACAGTACGGCTCAATACACACAATTGTTAAGGGGATGCAGACCTGAGAAAGACGTTTGTCTTGTTTACATCAGGGTCCCCCATTTTCAATTCATATAGACATTTATGACATACACAACATACATGACATTTATGGCATAGGGACATATAGGTATTTAGTACTGATACATTTGTGACATAAACGGTGTAACGCGACTATTTTAATATGACAAGTAAAAAGCCGCTGAGAGGGCTTGGGCAGGGAGATCTGTCCGACACGCTAGTCCAATGAATGAGCATGAGTCCGTAGCTGCAGTGCAAGGTTTTTTATTCTCTACCTTTGGTTACATGCTCTTGCAGATGATATATTGAGTAACGTAGTGCGGTCAACAGAAATATACGCACCCTGCCTCACCCTCTCTCTGTAACAAACAACACTGAGTGGTTCCCAGGCACAGGTGATATTAATTACCCTTCTTCCCACACCTCCAGACAGACACACCCACCACCACCATTGACAAAATGACCTACACCTCCCTGCTCCCACAAACGGTATTCAAATATACAGTACTGTTACCCCTAGATCCTGACAGAGTATATACATATGATGGGGAGGGAACTGTACATTAGGAGGGGGTGGGTGGGTGGGAGAGAAATATACATACGGCGGGGAGGGAATATATACATGCGGTGGAGAGGAGACTGTCTATTAGGAGGTGGTGGGGGTTTTGGGCATTTACGGTGGCCAGTTTCGAATTGCAGCCTCCCGTAGGTGCTCTGTTTTTTATCCACTTTTTCTCCCATTTTATATTTTTTCTCCCATCCCAATTTCGTATCATCCAATTCAACCCTCCCCTGTCACGAACGCTGTTTCTTGCCTCCCACAAGCCGGCTGCAATGTGGACTAAGTCATACATAGCACGAGTCCCCTCCGATACTTGAGGTAACAGCAGTTGCATCTTTTCACCTGCACAGCGCGATCTCTCAGTGGCGAGGAGTAACGTGTGGGAGGCTCACGCTGCCCCCGACACTTCCTGATTCTACTGCGCAGGCGCACCAACCGACCTGTAGGAGTTGCTGTCCACAGCGCCCGATCCCCACCCATCAGTTTTCCACCCCCTAATACGGCCAATGTGTATTAGTACGGACGACCAGCTAAACTGAAAGCAATGTGGAGCGCTGGGCTCGAACAGGCGCTCCAGTATTCGTGGCAAGCGCCTTGCCCACTACGCCACGTAGCCGCCCCGTAGGTGCTCTTTAAGAGCGGTTTTGAATGTGGGTAGGGATTCACATTCCTTTACAGCTTTGGGTAGGGCGTTCCACATTGATGTGGCATAATTGCGAAACGTGTTTAGTCCCTTGTTTGAGCCGAATCTGGGTTTAACATGATTTGTTGAGCTTCTGTTGTATATTCACAACATGAATATCCATTAATTACAGCACAGTAGTGAGGTTGTTAACTAGAGGAAGGGAAAGATCACAGTGTGATAGAAACAATGGTCCTCATCTGGGCTCCCAAATTTAGCCAGTAGAGAATAAGTTGTATACAGCCAGACAACCGGTAGCTATGGTCCAATATTCATTTAATTGCAGCGTGGGCCGAGATTGGAATAATGCATTGGTTACACACAGGACACTTCAAACATAATACATGATTTGTACAAAAGGATTTGATGCAGGTAAATCACAATAGCCCTCGTTGGCTTTTTACATCAAAAGACAGTATTGTACATACATTTTAGTCATGTTATGTTAATGAAATAAGACCATAGTACTCTCTGTCACCACATGATGAAACCTGGGCCTAAGATAGGCATCTTACTCTAGTTTATCACATTATTCCATATACAGTTTCTACTCACATAGGGACAAAGTAGACCATGGTCGTGGTGGTGGTGGAGACCAAACTCAGACCCCCTGTGGTAACGGTGTGTGGCGGGTGTCCTGAGCTGGCCTGGCCTTCCTCACCAAAACCCACTGTTTTATACTTATAGATTTCATGACCTCACTTTTCTTAACCTAGTTCCACCAATCACCAGTATCTAAACACAGGCAGTCCTCATTTGGTGTCTCCTGGTCGTATGTGTCTGTAACAGCCATGGGTAGCCCCCTCCTTTTTGGCCAGAGGGGGGGTTGGACTGTGGCCTCCTTTGAATGAATCAATCATTTTAACATTCCTTCTATATGGTTCTTCTTTGTAAGTTACTTTCTAATAGGTTACTATACTCTTGTTTTATTATTCCAACCTTGTTTTTCATTCTAAACTAATATAATGCAATTATATTTCCTGTGACCTCTAATCTTGGTTAGACAACTGTCTTTAGTGCTATATTGAGTCACCGTTTTTCTGTGGTGTGTGACTGAGTAAACAATGTCGTCATGAGAGAGGTGTCGCCTGGTGGTGTTCAACTGATGAGGTCTGGTGACTTCTGCCTTAATAGTGTTTGTGTTGAAAACACTAACCCAGTATATTCAGTGCGTCTTAGGTTAATACTATTCAATTCACAAGAGCCATCCCAAAACCCTGTCTACCAACTGACACTTTGTATTTTCTGACCACATTACTCTGGTCTCACAGAGGCATTTCCGTTTTTGGTCTCTCTGCTGTGCTCAACTGTCACATGTCTAGGTGTTTGGTTCTTGGGGGGTTGGAATGTCTCTTGTACAACCGTGTAAACAACCCTATAGGCTTGGCCTGCAGGTTTTCTCCAAAATGTGCTCTGAGAGTCTATGTAATGCCTCACTACAGATATTTTCAGTTTTCAGGGTTATTCTAACAATTTGATTATGAAATTATGAAATTATGAAGTCAAGGTTACCACAGCTCCTCCCTTTGACATTTTACTAATGTCATATTACAATTATCTTGACTTAATTTCTATACATACTAGCCATACAATTTAACATAATAACAAAAATCATAAAAATTTGAATTTTTCTCAATTTTTCTCCTCAATTTTTTCCATTCTTCTTTGGTCCATCTCATCAATTTTTGCCTTCTTGTCTTCTTCTTTTCTTTGTTCCCGCATTTCCCCTGACTATGGCCCCTCCCGGGAGTCCTGGTGACCCATTCATCCAGATCCCTATTTAACCTATTCTGCCTTAAATGAAACAGTGTTTACCACTGTCTCATCAGGCCTCGTTCTTCTGGGCACGTTGAATATGCTAAAAACAATTAAAACAATTTAATCTAAACATTACACATTTAAAGTCTAATCAATCACAATTTTTTTTTTAAAATTACAGTATCCGTTTACATGATCTGAGGGGAGACAAGATCCATTAGTATCACAATATTTTCATTTTACATTCATTCTCTGAAATAATCTCTTCTTTCTGCTAATTTTTCTTTAAGATAGTACAATCACGTCTGCACATTTAATTAATTGCTTCCCACCTATCCTCCCCCCTTTTATGACACACTTAATGGTCATAAACTTGTCACTTCTTGTTCCCTCAGCTCAGTTCTGGCAGAGGAAAGCAGAATTTCAACGAAAATTTTCTTTTACCCATTCTCCTCACCCTGGCCATATCCTTACTTATGTGAATGCATCTATATCTGACCCTGCGTTGTGTAATTTATCCGCCCTTTGCCTGCGCATTTCACCAAATCAATGTGCACAAGACAAAGCCCATCAGTATCTACCCAGTCTCGTCCTCTGTCCCCTGCAGTCCAACCACAACTCCCCAGAGAACCTTGTTTACACACTGTCAGCTCAGTCTTCAGACTGGCCCCGCCCTTCCAGGCCAGGTCATCCCAGGTCCAGTCATCGATTTATCTCATGACAACCCGTCGTCAGATGATTATAGCATGGAAGTTCCTCCAAACCACATCTGTTCAGTTTTTACAACCTGGCCCCACCCGCATGGGGTTTGTACAGGCAGGGGTCTCTGTGCACAAGAATTCTCTCACCTTCATTGGACTGCAGAGTAACAGGGAAAAATGAAATCCTACGTCACTGCTTCTAATGAAATGTATTCATGTGTCCCCCATCGTCGATCTGCCTTCCCCCTCCCTTTTTCTGAGCTGTGGAAGACACAAGCACAGAGCAAACTTTTTACACAATACGTCAACATACTTAATAAGGGAAGCCATCAATTCCATATGCAAATCGTGGTGGCACTACTTAACTGTCATCGATTTGATCCAATGCATCTCTTCTCCCGGCAGTCCTCTCCCCAGATCATTAACACAAAAAAAACATTTGGGAAGAAAAAGAGAAAAAAAATCAAACAATTAACCAAATATTCAAACATAACACATCCTCCGACCACATGCCTTGCAATTTCTACATGTGAGACTATCAACCACATGCCTTGCAACTTTTACATAAAAAATCACCATTCATACCTAAAACAGCAAATCAATGAAACAAAATAACAACCAGGTCTTCCAAAACCCATCTATTCAACCTCCATCATCAATTCTCACACACACCCTCAATTGGAACAGCACCCTGTCCCTGAGACTCGACACCTCTTAAGTCAGCACAATCACCCCTACTGGTTCCTATTCAAACACCTTTCAGTCCACACAACTACAGATCAAAACACTTAGAAAATAAATTTAAAAATGTACATTCACGCTCACTCATACATACAAAAATCAAATTTAAATTAATATGACATAAAATAAACACTTTCATCCAATTCCTCATTGTCACAACCCATTCAATCCTGAACATCAGAGTTCTTAGAAAAGAAATAAAATCCAAAGCCAATCAAACCTCACAATTCAACATCATCCACACATCCTGAGCACACCACAGTGGCTGTTACTTCTAAACAAAACAAACTCTTTCATTCAAATGATATGAACTGAAATAAAAAATGACATCGCTCACTCCTTCACTCCTGCACCAAAATCCCTTTTATACAAATTAATCTCTCAACCACACAAAATAACCAACATCCTCTCTCATTCTCAGCCACACAGATCAGTTCAACCTCATCCTTCATACTATAAACATATACTTCCACCACACTCGTTAATCATTTCACATTCTTGACAAACAAAGGTTAGTTTGCTTCTCCCTCTTAACTTTTCTTCCATCAGGCTACACTCATTATCAGGCTAATACCATCTCTTCTCTATCCCTGCACTCAAAAAGGTCTAGCAGAACCTCTTTTTCAACCTGTAGACACCCCAGCCTGCTAGAACTGGTTATCTCCAGGTTATTCCTTCAATCAAACAGGCCGCCCTAATCAAATGTAAATAACCTCATCTGATTTGGCTCCCATTCAACAGTCTCCTACCCTCTTCTCTCAAATTAGCCGCTTCCTGTCTCAACCTCTCCCCCGTTGTATAAATAACTGTCATCACTTTACAACTGTCTTCTGCATCTTCACCTCTAACCTCTACTTCCCCCGCTTCTAACTGCCTAGCTCCATTCCGTCTCCCTGTTTGCAGCTGTACAACTGTACACTCCTATCTTCACCTCTGTGACCTCTCTCCTGTTGCGTCCAGTCTCACTCCCTGCTTGGCCCCCCTCGGGCCGTTTACTGCTTAGTAAAGATAGCCCGGGTCACTCTTTATGAGTTCCCGTGACCTTCCCTAAATCGCTTTACCACCCATCGACCCTCCTGAAATTCAACAAAAGGTTAGTCATTACACACACAAATCATTTATAATAACTGCTAAAACACAATCTTACATCAAAACAGCTACTAAACAAACCCCCTGTCACTATTATCCCACTGTGACCCAAGGATTCTGCAATCAATATAGATATACCATTCTAACAGCATTTCAACATAGTTTCATTTTATCAAGCTATATTTTAAACTCCAGTCTAACACAACATCATTATTCTAAGCTCACAATTGTACATGTCACACAGATTAAAACAATTACTTTTTTAACACAACATCATTTAAGTAATAAAATTACAACCTAACTACCCCCCTCGGTAAGGGCATACCCTTGTGTAAAACAACCTTGCTTCCCCCACAGACTTAATGTATATATTTTGTTCCCACTTTTAAATGATACATTTACCCAGAGTAGTTAAATTGTGTGTCTAACTTGGTCACAGGCAAACGAAATCATTCCCTTAATATAGACTCACTGCAATGTTTTGCAGTATAAACCCCAAATTGATTTCCTCCCCAATGACTATCTCCCATAATCTACAACATCACACATGTACACACTTGTTTTGTGCAGTGCACACAGTATTTCCCTTCTCAATAAATAGCCACTGATAAGGTTAGTTTTGTGAAATTTTAACCTATTACCGGCAACGTCCATCAACTCATCATACATGTACATGTAAGCATCACTCATTTCATAAAAACATTTTAGTGGTTAGTTCTCCTTCTTCCTCCTACCATACACACGTGACAAACCGATCCTACTGCATTTTACTTTGTAGAACATTTTTCCCATTTCAATTATTTCTCCCAAACTACCGTTTATCTGTGTATTATGTATGCAATAAAAGTTATGATGTATTTAAAACGGGGGACTCCATTTCTGGTCTGCCTCCCCTTAACAACTGTATGTTTTTATCTGTACTATTTTTAATCAACTACTCATTCCCCCCTGGTTAAAAATATACCTGTGTATCAAAGACAACAACACAACCTACTACACTCCGACAACGTCCACAACCTATCCTCAACTTCCTCCCTTAAACCAACCACTGATAAGTCACCTATCTCTACCCCGCGTACACATAAATACAATGCACAATATACAAATATAACCATAATACATAATATAGAATATCCTCTCACCCGTTATTCCTGTCCCCTGAGCGAATTACGAATTACGAATGCATTGATCCACGTTGTATCGCGCATGCGCATTGGCCAACGTTGCTCCCCGGACGATGTATTCCGGCAAAGCATAACTACACACTGCCACGACATTCACAACATGCCACGTTCTCTACCCCTCCCCAAACATCATTCTCAAAACACGAAACGTAACATGTCGCTTGCAAACGCCACACAACAACAGCACGCAAGCTAACTACCTTAGCCAGCCTCCATGCGAGGTTCAAGGCCCTCACGGGAGCCGTGCCTTTCAAGATCCATTCATCCACGCAATTCGCTCAGTATCAAATCAAAGCATAAACAACTCACACAAGCCTAAAATAACCAACTCTAAAAGAACAAACTATTGTAAAAGAATTTAAAAACATTCTCATATATCAACGCCGTTACACAGATCAACATTAATCATTCCTCCTACCCTCCTCTCTGCCTGGTCGCACGCGCCGTGAACGCTACACACTCTCCATTCAACACCATGACGTCATCCTCATGCGACTTCTTTCATTCACCATGACTAACCATGACGTCATCATCCTGCGACTTCTGTCATTCACGTTACTCTTGTACACAATTTCTATCGCATCATATACAACCACTAAAACGACCCCAATCACTGCAACAAACGCATCGACTCGCCTTCTAACAACAATTTCTCTCACAGCGTTTCGCAAATGTCTTCACAACGGCGCTCTAACATCTCTAGAATACCGCATCCTCTCCGCCAAGCTAAACCAGTTAGCTCCAACCTCCAATACGATTTGCTCCAGACTAGTATCGATCCGATCCACGTCAAAACGTAACAACCTTCGTCAAGCTTGCTACTGATCACATACAATTTACACAAATACACAAATACAAACAAACCGAGACATCGACCACATGGCGCAACGCTATTAACCTTGGATTCTTGTGTAAGCCGACTTTTCATCTAAAAAAATTTCACGGAACATCTGCTAGTGTCTATTTCCTAAAAAACCCATATTTTCCTAATCTCCCGCGTCAAACACAGTCCTCTGAGTGGCAAGCCCAGTCATATATTTAATAATAAAATTTCGTCCCACTAATAGGGTAAAGAATTCCCACGTTTACACTCTCATGTCTCCTTCAAATAATTTACCTATCCCTAACCTACATGCTTCAAGATGTCTGCACCTAAGCCATTTTTCTATCCCTAACCTACATGCTTCAAGACGTCTGCACCTAAGCCATTTTTCTATCCCTAACCTACATGCTTCAAGATGTCTGCACCTAAGCCATTTTTCTATCCCTAACCTACATGCTTCAAGATGTCTGCACCTAAGCCATTTTGCTATCCCTAACCTACATGCTTCAAGATGTCTGCACCTAAGCCATTTTTCTATCCCTAACCTACATGCTTCAAGATGTCTGCACCTAAGCCATTTTTCTATCCCTAACCTACATGCTTCAAGATGTCTGCACCTAAGCCATTTTGCTATCCCTAACCTACATGCTTCAAGATGTCTGCACCTAAGCCATTTTGCTATCCCTAACCTACATGCTTCAAGATGTCTGCACCTAAGCCATTTTTCTATCCCTAACCTACATGCTTCAAGATGTCTGCACCTAAGCCATTTTTCTATCCCTAACCTACATGCTTCAAGATGTCTGCACCTAAGCCATTTTGCTATCCCTAACCTACATGCTTCAAGATGTCTGCACCTAAGCCATTTTTCTATCCCTAACCTGTCCCTAAATTATGACTAATAACCACTCGTCGGGCCGCCGGCCTTATATAATCAACAAAAAATAAAAAAGTCCCATCCTCCTGCTCCCAATGGTATGCACAAATACGCTGCTCGTATTTCCTGTAATGCAACTCAAAATAAGCAGGTTCAGTTCTGGACATCCTAACCTAACATCACCACCAGTCCTGTAAGCAAACAATACACATATCCACCCTGGGTCCTACTGTGGCTATACACGACCATCAATATTCCTATTCACCCCATGTCTCTCTCATCCTCCAGACAGCCTCTCACTCTGTACTGCAAATTTCCACTTCCCGGTTCTTTTTCCGCATGCTCATTATGTGAACATATCAGAACGGGTCTTAAAAACGGCACCAACTGTTGTATATTCACAACATGAATATCCATTAATTACAGCACAGTAGTGAGGTTGTTAACTAGAGGAAGGGAAAGATCACAGTGTGATAGAAACAATGGTCCTCATCTGGGCTCCCAAATTTAGCCAGTAGAGAATAAGTTGTATACAGCCAGACAACCGGTAGCTATGGTCCAATATTCATTTAATTGCAGCGTGGGCCGAGATTGGCATAATGCATTGGTTACACACAGGACACTTCAAACATAATACATGATTTGTACAAAAGGATTTGATGCAGGTAAATCACAATAGCCCTCGTTGGCTTTTTACATCAAAAGACAGTATTGTACATACATTTTAGTCATGTTATGTTAATGAAATAAGACCATAGTACTCTCTGTCACCACATGATGAAACCTGGGCCTAAGATAGGCATCTTATCACATTATTCCATATACAGTTTCTACTCACATAGGGACAAAGTAGACCATGGTCGTGGTGATGGTGGAGGACGCAGACTCAGACCCCCTGGGTAACGGTGTGTGGCGGGTGTCCTGAGCTGGCCTGGCCTTCCTCACCAAAACCCACTGTTTTATACTTATAGATTTCATGACCTCACTTTTCTTAACCTAGTTCCACCAATCACCAGTATCTAAACACAGGCAGTCCTCATTTGGTGTCTCCTGGTCGTATGTGTCTGTAACAGCCATGGGTAGCCCCCTCCTTTTTGGCCAGAGGGGGGGTTGGACTGTGGCCTCCTTTGAATGAATCAATCATTTTAACATTCCTTCTATATGGTTCTTCTTTGTAAGTTACTTTCTAATAGGTTACTATACTCTTGTTTTATTATTCCAACCTTGTTTTTCATTCTAAACTAATATAATGCAATTATATTTCCTGTGACCTCTAATCTTGGTTAGACAACTGTCTTTAGTGCTATATTGAGTCACCGTTTTTCTGTGGTGTGTGACTGAGTAAACAATGTCGTCATGAGAGAGGTGTCGCCTGGTGGTGTTCAACTGATGAGGTCTGGTGACTTCTGCCTTAATAGTGTTTGTGTTGAAAACACTAACCCAGTATATTCAGTGCGTCTTAGGTTAATACTATTCAATTCACAAGAGCCATCCCAAAACCCTGTCTACCAACTGACACTTTGTATTTTCTGACCACATTACTCTGGTCTCACAGAGGCATTTCCGTTTTTGGTCTCTCTGCTGTGCTCAACTGTCACATGTCTAGGTGTTTGGTTCTTGGGGGGTTGGAATGTCTCTTGTACAACCGTGTAAACAACCCTATAGGCTTGGCCTGCAGGTTTTCTCCAAAATGTGCTCTGAGAGTCTATGTAATGCCTCACTACAGATATTTTCAGTTTTCAGGGTTATTCTAACAATTTGATTATGAAATTATGAAATTATGAAGTCAAGGTTACCACACTTCCTCTGGTGTTGTGATCGTGGTATTCACTGACCTTTGGGAAGTATTTTGACATGTACATGGGTACCTTAGTCGTATAGTGTATCTTGTAGACCAGGCCCATTGCAAGTTGCTGTACTCTGTCGTCTACTCTAAGCCATCCTAGGTTGTCAAAGTGGGCAGGGGTGAGGTGGGTTCTGGGGGTAAGGTCAAGTAGTAGTCTGACCAGTTTATTTTGTGATGTTTGTAATCTTGTTTTAAGCGCCTTTGAGGTGCTTTGGTACCATGAGGTGCACGCATAGTCGTAGTACCCTTGAATGAGTCAGAGTCTTCAGGGTATTCTTGTTTACCAGAGAGGAGATCCGGTACAAGAATCTAGTTCGTTGGTTGACTTTTTTTTATTACATTGGATGCCATTTTGTCGCAGGAAAGATTTGCCTCTAGGATGGAACCCAGGTAGGTAATTTCGTCTTTCCTTGTGACAATATTGTCACCCACTGTAACTGACAAGCCGTCGGTGTGTGTGTTTATGGTTGAAAATGTTTGAGATAAATAAATATCAAATCGAACTGAAGAAGTGGAACAGATGGTGGAGGTAAACGGTACCCTATCCCCCCCTCTCACAGTGAGCTGTGGTGTTCCACAAGGAAGCATACTAGGACCGCTACTGTTCCTAATTTATGCAAATGACATGTCGTCAGCTTGTGACTGCAACTTGTTCCTGTTTGCGGACGACTCAGCCCTGCTGGTCTCTGACAAGAACAAGTTACAGGTTGAAAAACCCCTCAGCTCGGAACTAGGCAGAATCTGCATATGGCTCGCTGATAACAAACTATCATTACACATGGGCAAAACAGAGTCCATTCTCTTTGGTTCAAATAACAAACTCAGCAAGACCGACGGCTTCTCAGTTACAGTGGGTGACAATATTGTCACAAGGAAAGATGAAATTACCTACCTGGGTTCCATCCTAGAGGCTAATCTCTCCTGTGACAAAATGGCATCCAATGTAATAAAAAAAGTCAACCAACGAACTCGATTCTTGTACCGGATCTCCTCTCTGGTAAACAAGAATACCCTGAAGACTCTGGCAGGAGCACTCATTCAGGGGTACTACGACTATGCTTGCACCTCATGGTACCAAAGCACCTCAAAGGCGCTAAAAACAAAATTACAAACATCTCAAAACAAACTGGTCAGACTACTGCTTGACCTTACTCCTAGAACCCACCTCACCCCTGCCCACTTTGACAACCTAGGATGGCTTAGAGTAGATGACAGAGTACAGCAACTTGCAATGGGCCTGGTCTACAAGATACACTACACGACCAAGGTACCCATGTACATGGCAAAATACTTCCCAAAGGTCAGTGAATACCACGATCACAACACCAGAGGGAGCTCCACAAATCATGTTAAACCCAGATTCGGCTCAAATAAGGGACTAAACACGTTTCGCAATTATGCCACATCAATGTGGAACGCCCTACCCAAAGCTGTAAAGGAATGTGGATCACTACCCACTTTCAAAACCTCTCTCAAGAGACACCTACGGGAGACTGCAATTCAACACTGGCCCCTGTAAATATCCTAACCCAACCCCCTCCAATGTACAGTCATTTACCTAGTATGGTTTTGTCAATAGTCCAATGTACAATTTTGTTTGTTTGTACAGAGTCTCCCCCCCCCTCAATGTACAGTTTTGCTTGTTTATACAGTGTGCCCCCCCCCCCCCAACCACCTCCAATGTAAATTACCCAGTATGGTTGTCAATATCCCAGTGTACCCAACCCCCCCCACCCAACCTCCTCCAATGTACAGTTTCTACGTCAAATGTATATACTCCCTTTTCTTGACTCCTTCTGTATCACAAACAGTACTGTATTTGCAAATCTGGTATGTCATAAATGTATAGATGTAGCAGTACTGACTATCTGTATGTCATGTATGTCATATATGTCCTGATGAATTGAAAATGGGGGACCCTGATGTAAACAAGACGAAAGTCTTTCTCTGGTCTGCATCCCCTTAACAATTGTGTGTATTGAGCTGTACTGTATTGTACCCATTCTGCAATCTGTTAATAAAGTTTTCAATCAATCAATCAATCAAAGTTATCCCCTTTCTAACAAGAGAGAAAAACGTAGCAACGTCATTGCTTATGTCCAGAGATTGCACCTTTGATAACTAAAGTAATGACACTTGACTTACCTGTTATATTATGTTTAGCCTTTTTAAACATTTCCCTTATCGCGCTGTCCTCTGGCTGCGCTAAGCCACGACAACTGTCACGAGACGCGCACTGAGAGCTGGCATGTATATCAATGACAATAGGTTCACTATGGCATGTCTATATATTGTTAACAGGTGCCAGAGAGCTGATTACCAGCGAACCTGTGTAATATCACCCTCTTGTGGTGAAAAGCTATAACTTCATACTGAATATGCATTGCCCTATTGTGAGGTTAGCTGCGGACAGAGATAGACAGGTGGACAGAACCGACCTGATGGAGATAATTATTATATTATATATAGTCTAGAGCAGAGGTGGGCAATTAACTTTTACAAGGGGCCACATGAGAAACCTGAACTGTGTTGGAGGGCCGAACCAATGATAACTTGAACTTAATTCTGCTCAATATTCATTATCTCCCATTGTAAAAATGTACCGCGTCTAGAGGCACTAAACCAACATTCATCTCTATGTAGGGGAATGGTATCCAACAAACAGTAAAGTAGCAACGGAGAATGAGACACTTGTTTTAAATGAAACCATTATTTAATTTTTCTGCCTAGGTTACGTCTCTAAACTCTTACTGACATAAAGAAATCACTTCCTGTTCCTTATATTATGGGGAGGGGGTAATAGGTTAAACCCACAACATTAAGATATTTCTCACAAATTAATAATATAGCCATACCATCGGTAATATGTACAAAAACGAAATCTTTATATTAAATCAAATTAGATTAGTGTAAATATTTATATTCAATAATGTAAATGAATATAAAAACTTCTTGAACACAAAATCACTATTCTGGCTGCTACATTTCCAATCCCCAATTGTTACGGTGGAACAATTATCAATGAATGATAATATTGCAGCCACAATCTACAACATAATATGTACCTACAGTACATATGGAGCTGTAGCCTGGACTAGGCCTGGTGGTGGAGCTGGACTATAGGCCTGGTGGTGGAGCTGGACTAGGCCTGGTGGTGGAGCTGGACTAGGCCTGGTGGTGGAGCAGGACTAGGCCTGGTGGTGGAGCTGGACTAGGCCTGGTGGTGGAGCTGTAGCCTGGACTAGGCCTGGTGGTGGAGCTGGACTAGGCCTGGTGGTGGAGCTGGACTATAGGCCTGGTGGTGGAGCTGGACTATAGGCCTGGTGGTGGAGCTGTAGCCTGGACTAGGCCTGGTGGTGGAGCAGGACATGGTCAGGTGGGAGTGCTGGGACAGTTAAGTTGAGAGGGCTGTGGGAAATGTCTGCAGAGGGATGTGGATTCTGCACCCAGAACGGGGGAGTCATAGCGTCGTTCTACAAGGGTGGAAATGTGGCAGCAAGGTTGTTCGCCATGACTGTAATTCCCTTATGATTGGGAAGAAGTCTATCGTATTTATATAACTTTGTCTCAGTCCAGAAGGAATCAAAGTGGCTGATGTAGCCATATCCACAAGCTGAGCAAACATTTTGCAGCCATCTATCAGCACTGTAGATACGGCCAAAAGACTCAGAGCTCCCTCTGAGGGTGGCAATTAGACCAGAAAGAATGCAAACCTTGCCAAGATTTACAATTGTTGCTACTAGGTGTAACTGCCTCTGTGTTCAGTTTAAGTTTGGGTTCCTACCAGTTTTTTGGTTCCTACCTAAATGCTGCTATTTTAATGGCGGAACTAATGGTGAAGCCCACAGTGTCCGGGGACGTTTTATGCCGACGCACGCGTATCACAATCTCCGCGGATTTAAGAGATAGTTTCACTTCTTCCTGTAAAGAGATAGTTTCACTTCTTCTTGTAAAGAGTTCATAAGATCAATAGAATAGAATAGAATCATCTTTATTGTCATTGTTACAAGGTCAAGAAGATGATACAGTCCCCATAATTTCCTCTCTTATTGCATGCAGCCATAAAGGTACGTTGTTGGTGTTGTGGTTGTTAGCTATGTGTAGGCCCAAGCCATGCAGCTAAAGTGCTAACTAAATGTTTGCTAAGTGAGTTATTATTGCAGAAGGGCTTAAAGACAAACGTCTTTCTCTGGTCTGCATCCCCTTAACAATTGTGTGTATTGAGCCGTACTGTATTGTACCCATTCTGCAATCTGTTAAATAAAGTTTTCACAGACCGTCTCTTCCCCACCGCATGTTTATTCTCTCCCACCCACCCCCTCCAAATGTACAGTCTCCTCCCCATCATATGTATATACTCTGTCAGGATCTATGGGTAACAGTACTGTATATTTGAATACCGTTTATGTCACAAATGTATCAGTACTAAATACCTGTATGTCCCTATGCCATAAATGTCATGTATGTTGTTGTAACGGAGGTACCGCAGTATATCCTACCCAAAGCTGTAAAGGAATGTGGATCACTACCCACTTTCAAAACCTCTCTCAAGGGACACCTACGGGAGACTGCAATTCAACACTGGCCCCTGTAAATATCCTAACCCAACCCCCTCCAATGTACAGTCATTTACCTAGTATGGTTTTGTCAATAGTTCAATGTACAATTGTGTTTGTTTGTACAGTGTCTCCTCCCCCCCCCCTCAATGTACAGTGTTACTTGTTTATACAGTGTGCCCCCCGCCCCCCCCCCCCCCCCCAACCACCTCCAATGTAAATTAGCCAGTATGGTTGTCAATATCCCAATGTACCCAACCCCCCCCACCCAACCTCCTCCAATGTACAGTTTCTACGTCAAATGTATATACTCCCTTTTCTTGACTCCTTCTGTATCACAAACAGTACTGTATTTGCAAATCTGGTATGTCATAAATGTATAGATGTAGCAGTGCTGACTATCTGTATGTCATGTATGTCATATATGTCTATATGAATTGAAAATGGGGGACCCTGATGGAAACAAGACAAACGTCTTTCTCAGGTCTGCATCCCCTTAACAATTGTATGTATTGAGCCGTACTGTATTGTACCCATTCTGCAATCTGTTAAATAAAGTTTTCATTCATTCATTCATTCATTCATTCATTCATTCATTCATCCACAGTCACGATGGTACAAGTAGTTCAGTGGCTGTGGATGGTAAGCGGTACTGCAAGTAAAAACTCACTCCCCAGAGGCATCCAGACCGCGTGAATATTAAAGGCAACCAACTTGTGTTCGGCTTTTCTCTGATTGGCCCCGCCCCCACGCGCAGGCAAGCGCAGTCGTCCCACGTCCCAAATGAAATCCAAGGAGCGCAAGCGAGCAGCAGCGCGGGCAACCAACTTGTGTCAACCAACTTGTGTTCAGCTGACTAGAAAGCGTAACGTTATTATGTTTCGCGTCACTGTACACCAGATTCACTCGTGTATAAACAAAGCCCATACAGTTATGAAATGCGCTGAACTAGAAAGCGTAACGTTATTATGTTTCGCGTCACTGTACATCACTTCAGCTCCAGCAGCAGCAGCAGCAGCACCGTTGTACTACCAGATTCACTAGTGTATAAACAAAGCCCATACAGTTATGAAATGCGCTGAACTAGAAAGCGTAACATTATTATGTTTCGCGTCACTGTACATCACTTCAGCTCCAGCAGCAGCAGCAGCAGCACCGTTGTACTACCAGATTCACTAGTGTATAAACAAAGCCCATACAGTTATGAAATGCGCTGAACTAGAAAGCGTAACATTATTATGTTTCGCGTCACTGTACATCACTTCAGCTCCAGCAGCAGCAGCAGCAGCACCGTTGTACTACCAGATTCACTAGTGTATAAACAAAGCCCATACAGTTATGAAATGCGCTGAACTAGAAAGCGTAACATTATTATGTTTCGCGTCACTGTACATCACTTCAGCTCCAGCAGCAGCAGCACCGTTGTACTACCAGATTCACTCGTGTATAAACAAAGCCCATACAGTTATGCTCATATTTTGCGAATGCATAAACTATATCTTAAATTATGGCTATGTGTCTAATATGGCTGTCGCTTATCAATGACTTCGCGACAGCCATATTAGACACATCGCCATAATTTAAGATATAGTTTATGCATTCGCAAATATGAGAGCTCTGTCATTGAAGTGGGTGGTGGCACTAACAGTAGCGATTTTTATTGTTTTGTCATGACCAAACATAATCCCAACATAGATAGGAGGTGTACTGTATGTCAAATGTCGGTCATGTGGGCATGGTGGAAGAGTTTAGTACAGTCACACAACAGAACACCAGTGGCATTAACCAACAAGGGCGCTCCTCTCAAGAGTACCTGGGGAGCCTCATGCGCATGCGCGTCTGCCGCGTCTCGCCGCGTCTCTCGAGTCTCTCTTGCCGCGAAGGGCGTGTGCTAGTGGATTGATTGATTGGCCGTGTGGCCAATCAGAGAAACGCTGAACGAAAAGCTGAACACAAGTTGGTTGCCTTTAATATTCACGCATCCAGACCCGGAAGCAAGAAGTGAATTCACTTCTTGGTATAGTGGTCTGTGATGCCGCCCACGACGCGGGAGATCGGGGTTCAACTCCCACTCAGGGTGATCCCTTAACGGGGGTCGAATCGACTAAACACAACGCAACAAGATCACACCGGCTACATTGTGTATGTCATAAATGTCAATATGAAATGAAAATGGGTGACCCTGATGTAAACAAGACAAACGTCTTTCTCTGGTCTGCATCCCCTTAACAATTGTGTGTATTGAGCCGTACTGTATTGTACCCATTCTGTAATCTGTTAAATAAAGTTTTCATTCATTCATTCATTCATTCATTCATTCATTCAATGTGTTTTTTAGGTTAAGTTAATTTGTTTAACAATATTGCAAAGACATGTGACACTAAGAGACAAGTAGAAATAAGATGGATGTATGTTGTTATTGTTTGATCTGTGATTTATTGTATTTCATGTATGTGTTTCACAGTTCTCACCGTCCGGATTTGAAAGAAATCCCACCAGTACTATAAAGAACGTGTTGCTGTCATCATCGCATAAGAGGGAATTACACTAGGGCTGCATAGTCTTCGGTGAGTTTGATGTACCCATATGTCTCGTGATGGTCTGTTGATTGTTGGAATATGTTTAATTATATCAAGGACTTTTGCACCAGAAAAGGAGTATGGAGATGTCCTTGGGAATCGGGACGTTTCTTACGATGGAATCACCCACGAGGATGTATTCGGGAGGAGAAAAGAAAGAGGGCTTGCCACCACTTGCCGCAACAGTAGCAGGAGGAGGTGGATGACTAGCAGCAGCTAAGCTAGCTGTAGCAGCGTTAGTAGCAGGAGGAGGTGGAGGACTAGCAGCAGCTAAGCTAGCTGTAGCAGCGTTAGCAACAGTAGCAGGAGGAGGTGGAGGACTAGCAGCAGCTAAGCTAGCTGTAGCAGCGTTAGCAACAGTAGCAGGAGGAGGTGGATGACTAGCAGCAGCTAAGCTAGCTGTAGCAGCGTTAGCAACAGTAGCAGGAGGAGGTGGAGGACTAGCAGCAGCTAAGCTAGCTGTAGCAGCGTTAGCAACAGTAGCAGGAGGAGGTGGATGACTAGCAGCAGCTAAGCTAGCTGTAGCAGCGTTAGCAACAGTAGCAGGAGGAGGTGGAGGACTAGCAGCAGCTAAGCTAGCTGTAGCAGCGTTAGCAACAGTAGCAGGAGGAGGTGGAGGACTAGCAGCAGCTAAGCTAGCTGTAGCAGCGTTAGCAACAGTAGCAGGAGGAGGTGGAGGACTAGCAGCAGCTAAGCTAGCTGTAGCAGCGTTAGCAACAGTAGCAGGAAGAGGTGGAGGACTTGTAGCAGCGTTAGCAACAGTAGTAGGAGGAGGTGGAGGACTAGCAGCAGCTAAGCTAGCTGTAGCAGCGTTAGCAACAGTAGCAGGAGGAGGTGGATGACTAGCAGCAGCTAAGCTAGCTGTAGCAGCATTAGCAACAGTAGCAGGAGGAGGTGGATGACTAGCAGCAGCTAAGCTAGCTGTAGCAGCGTTAGCAACAGTAGCAGGAGGAGGTGGAGGACTAGCAGCAGCTAAGCTAGCTGTAGCAGCATTAGCAACAGTAGCAGGTGAGAGATCAGGGAAGACTGTGGGGACTGGGGGGAAAATTTTACTGTGGGGACGCTTACCGGAGGGAGAGAGAGAAGTAGACGTAGGGCTGGGCGATATGGAAAAAAATCATATCGCGATAACGATATGATAATGTTATCATATTTCTCTATCTCTAATTAAGTATTAATTTTTTTTAATTTTTAAACAACCGATGTATGTTTATTTTGCAGCAATTCTTTGTCAGTGCCGCCATCTTTAGTGTTACATCCCAGGGCTGTACGTTAACTTTTTTTGCACATAGCACTGGTGCTACAGAGGTTGATAGTTTTGTAGCACAGGCCAAAATCTTGTAGCACAAGTATAAAACGTGTTATATTTGTAACAGTCACAAATGTGCCTATTGTATTTGTGTTATTTAGTTGCAGTGCCATGTTTGGCTGTCATTTAGTATATCACCATGTGTTATTATTACTATAATAGTAATACTCTCATATGCTATTTTCAATTAATATCATAAACAACATATTAGCATTAGAATATTAGCATAATTTTGAGTGGACTGAAGGAATGAGTCAGCGTTAATAGTTTTAAATGCAAATAATTTATTGAAACATAGAAGTGGGGTCGGTTGGGACACACACACACCCTGATGTAAACAAGACAAACGCCTTTCTCTGGTCTGCATCCCCTTAACAATTGTGTGTATTGAGCCGTACTGTACTGTACCCATTCTGCAATCTGTTAAATAAAGTTTACATTCATTCATTCATTCACACACACTGTTTCAACTCACCACCCCCGCATCATATTGTAGTCTAGTCTGTCTTCAAACTTCCACTCCTCTCGACATTTTTTATATTTGAATATCAACATTATCTGTCCATCCTCAGTTTACTATAATATACTCCTGTCCTGAGTAGTGTTGTCAAAAATATCGAAGTATCGATACATATCGATACTGAATATTTAAAACGGCTTCAATACTCATTTCCCGAAGTACCGATACTTTCTGCAGTATCGGTACCAGCTGGCTGCTCCCGCAAGTTGTTGACAGACAGACGCGCTGCCAGAGCCTTGCCCTTCCGCCTCCTCGCTCAGAGCAACAGACACAAGCTGCTGCCTGCTGCAGTAGGGCGGGCCATACTTTTTTTTTTTTGGAAAATCAATCGAGTGGGGTGTCTAAAATACGTGTTTTTTTGTGGGGAATTCAAATATGGGATTATTTTTCTAATCGGATAACTCCTACCTACATTGTTTTGGATTTCAAAATGGCCGATTTGACCATTTTTCACCCCTTGGCCATACATGGATGCCAACATGAATCTGAAGGAAATCATAACATGCAAGGTGTCTAAATGATGTGTTTCTTAATGGGGAATTCAAATATGAGTTCATTTTTGGGATAGAATAACTCTAACCTACATAATTTTGGATTTCAAAATGGCCGATTTTACCATTTTTCACCCCTTGGCCATACATGGATGCCAACATGAATCTGAAGGAAATCCTAACATGCAAGGTGTCTAAATGATGTGTTTCTTAATGGGGAATTCAAATATGAGGTCATTTTTGGGATAGGATAACTCTAACCTGCATAATTTTGGATTTCAAAATGGCCGATTTTACCATTTTTCACCCCTTGGCCATACATGGATGCCAACATGAATCTGAACATTAACTGTTGCTGCAGCAAAGACAAAAAGATTCCTGTGAAAGATATTGCCTACATCAAGGGACAGAGGGAAAAGGTTGGAAGTAAAGGACCACACCAAATGGCTGGAGCTGATCTGCCTGAGCACAAGAGACAGGTGAAAACATTGGAAAGGCAGGGGATGGAAAAAGAAGGCAGAGAAAAGGAGAAGGGGCAAAGAAGAAAGCTTTGCAGCAGCAGACAAGGTTGCCAGGAAGGATTTTGAGAGCTTCCTTACAGTCCCTGAAGTTGAGCTCATTCCTGAAACTGACCCTGCAGCTTCAGCAAAGCTACGGAAAAATTATGATGAGATTCCAAACATCGCCCTTGCTAGTGTAAGGTATGGCATAGGTCTAAGGCCAACTGCAGCTATAGCAACTGCAGCTCTGATTGATGCAGGACTCATCTTAGAAGATGACACAAGTAAAGTGATTGATAAGAACAAGGTTAAGAGAGCACAAGAAAAGTTGATGCAAGAGCTGGGGGAAGAGTTTGAGGAGAAGTGCAGGGAAGAGGGGGGGATCTCCTGTATCCTCTTTGATGGGCGGATTGACATGACCAATGTGATGATGGAAGCTGAGGGCAGTGACCAATCTTTTCCTGCAAAGATCAAGGAAGAACACTATAGTGTTGCTAGTGAGCCTGGCAGCAACTATCTGTTCCACTTTACACCAGAGAAAGCAACTAAAGAGGAGTCCCATGCAGAGAGGATTGCTAAGGTCCTGTTTGCCTGGCTGAAAGAGAGAGGTTCTGATAAGACCTTGTGGGCCATTGGAGGAGACTCGACCAATGTCAACACTGGAGTGAAGGCAGGTGTAATGCGGAAGCTGGAGCTGCACCTGGGGAGAAAGCTGGTCTGGTTGGTGTGCAACCTGCACACTGGTGAACTTCCACTGCGCCGTCTCATTGTTGAAGTTGATGGGGCTACTCTGTCAGACAACAAATTGTCTGGGCCAATAGGACAGCTCCTTGATTCTGTTACAGACTTGGAGATCAATCCTAACTTCACCAGGATCTTTCTTGGCCCTCCGCTGATCAAGCTGCCTGAGAAGATCATTCAAGATCTCTCAACTGATCAACACTATGGCTATAAGCTGGTCTGTGCAATCAGGGATGGAGTGCTTTCTGCAAGGCTGGCTCTGCTGGAGATTGGACCGGTAAACCACAGCCGCTGGCTCACCACAGCAAACAGACTCCTCAGGCTCTGGGTGTCAAAGCATCAACTTAAAAGAAAGAACCTGAATAATCTACAATGCATTGTGGAATTCATCATTGGAGTGTATTATCCATGTTGGTTCAACATGAAGGTCAAGCACTCCTGGATCGAAGGGCCTAGGCACATCCTGTTTCAGCTGGACTGCCTCAAGTCTCAGAGGAAGGAGGTGCTGGATGTTGTGATGCCAACTGTGAGAAGATCTGCTTGGTATGCCCACAGTGAAGCCATCCTCCAAACACTGCTGTGCTCTGAGGATCAAAAAGAGAGAATTGAGGGGGTGGAGAGAATCCTGGCCATCAGGGGAGAGGGGGATCCAGACACTCAGCTGGGAGACTCCTGTGTCAGGATCAGAAGAACACCTCACATCAATAGTGACGCTTCCAGCATTGGTGGCTTAATCAGCTGGTCAGAAGATGTGTCAGAGCCACCTCTCACCTGCTCCCTAAGCACCTCCGAGGTGAAGAACTTCATCAACACCCCCATGGAGGTTCTCGACTGGCCTTGCCACACACAAAGCATCGAGAGGGTTGTTAAAATGGTGACTGAGGCCTCTGCTAAGTACTTTTCATAAGAAAAAAGGGATGGAGGGATCAGGGCTCAGGAGACCAGCAGGAGGCTGATGTCCAAGAATGAATCCAAGCAGGACTTGTGCAACCTGATCAAATTTAAGAAGATAGATGATTGATGGAGCCCCATGGATTTTCTCAATAGGCTACATTGAGACGTTTGTTAAAATGGTTACAGAGGTTTCTGCTGAGTAGTTCTGGAAAGAGCTCACCTATTTATGGCTGACGTTGACTTTAAGTTTGTGTTTGTAGGTTGGTGGCTAAAGCAGTACAGTAGGAGATCTTGCCATCCAAGAATGAGTCCAATCAAGATATTGGAACCTGGCAAAGTTCAAGAAGTCAGGAAATCGAGATTTAGCACTTAGGTGTTTGTGTGCATTACAAATACAATTTATTATTGTTAGTATTATTATTATTGATCTTTGGAGTTGTATCCAGTTATATACAGTTCACTTGTTAATAAATTTGATGGCTTTGTCATTATAAATGATTTCCCATATATTTTTTATCTTTGCAATTTTGTAATACAATACCAATGGGTTCAAATGGTAAAATCAGCCATTTTGAAATCCAAGATTATGCAGGTTATATTTATCCTATCCCAAAAATGACCTCATATTTGAATTCCCCATTAAGAAACACATCATTTAGACATATTGCATGTTAGGAATTCCTTCAGATTCATGTTATCATCCATGTATGGCCAAGGGGTGAAAAATGGTAAAATCGGCCATTTTGAAATCCAAAATGATGTAGGTTAGAGGTATCCTATCCCAAAAATGAACTCATATTTGAATTCCCCATTAAGAAACACATCATTTAGACACCTTGCATGTTAGGATTTCCTTAAGATTCATGTTGGCATCCATGTATGGCCAAGGGGTGAAAAATGGTCAAATCGGCCATTTTGAAATCCAAAACAATGTAGGTAGGAGTTATCCGATTGTAAAAATAATCCCATATTTGAATTCCCCACAAAAAAACACGTATTTTAGACACCCCACTCGATTGATTTTCCAAAAAAAAAAAAGTATGGCCCGCCCTACTGCTGCAGCCTCCTCGTTGGAAACGGGGTAGTTGTGTCGAGTTCATGCGTGTACTGGTGTAGTGGGCTCGGCTTGACGTTACTCCGTTTCCATGAAGTGATAGGTGGCCAGCTAGCTAGCATTAAGCTAACGGAGGAACGACAGCTAACGTTAGCTAATAATAGCGTTGTTTACAAACTGAAGACAGGGCTGCCTGCCCGGCTGTGAGGGGGAGTAGGAAGAGAGAGAGAGAGAGAGAGAGAGATTTCTCCGGAGCTATGCTATGCTATGTAACGTTAATAAATGCTCCGAGCATAGCTCCGAAGAAATCTCTCTCTCTCTCTCTCTCTCTTCCTCCTCACAGCCGGGCAGGCAGCCCTGTCTTCAGTTTGTAAACAACGCTATTATTAGCTAACGTTAGCTGTCGTTCCTCCGTTAGCTTAATGCTAGCTAGCTGGCCACCTATCACTTCATGGAAACGGAGTAACGTCAAGCCGAGCCCACTACACCAGTACACGCATGAACTCGACACAACTACCCCGTTGCCAACGTTCGGTCGAGCGGAGCCGGAGCCCATCCTACACCAGTACACGCGTAACGTTAATAAATGCTCCGAGCATATCTCTCTCTCTCTCTCTCTCTCTCTCTCTCTCTCTCTCTCTCTCTCTCTCTCTCTCTCTCTCTCTCTCTCGTCATAGGAAGGTGCGCTCAGTAGACCTAAAATCTCCAGCAGCCACTCTCTCTTTCTCTCTCTCTCTCTCTGATCTAAAGATAAACAAAGGGTTTTAAAAGTGTATTTATCTTCTCGTATAGTACCAGAGAGAAGCTGAGGAGAATCAACCAGCAACAAAAGCAAAATTTGTTAAAAAAAAAAAAAATTATAATAAAAAAAGAATTATTTTAACTTTTTTTTTTTGGTATTGAAAGTATCGAAAGTATCGATACTTTTCAAGGTATCGTATCGAAGTCGAAATTCCAGTATCGTGACAACACTAGTCCTGAGTCCTGACTAGTGACTTCATCGTCTTTCCAAACGCACGCACACACACACACACACACAGGGAAGGGGAGAGAGTGCCCCCCATTTCCCTTTCCACACTGTGTCTGCTGGCTCTGCCTCTGATCAGGATTAGCTTGTTAGCTTGCTAACGTTGTAGTGATTGTAATGGTACATAAACGTTAATTTCGGGCGATGTGCGCATAAAGGAATGGCGACGGTGCAAAGCATGTAGATGCATTTGACCCGTTGCGAGAAAAAAAAAACACCACGGACTTATTTCGGGACGTGTAGGCGCACTGCTGTGTTAACGCAGCAGTGCGCACCAACACGCTGCTCTGCTTGCAAGCACGGATAGGGCGGATATGACTCGTCGAGTTGTCACGGAGTTTTTTCAAAATAAGAGTATCATATGCACCTGAATGTTGCTAGCTGTCGAGCCTAGTTATTATAGCTGGAGCTGCGCGTGGGCAGAAATGAGACCCGCTACAGGATTTTCAAAATAAGAGTATCTATATGAACCGAATCCCTATCGCACCAGTGCTAGTGAAGTAAATCCATTCATCGCACAGACCGCTGTTGCTGTAGCACGTGCGATATATATGTCGCACTGTACAGGCCTGCATCCCCCCACACTCCAGTTCTCAGGCTGCAGCTGGTTTAAAAGCTAAAGTAAACCGGCTTCTCTGCTGGCTGTGGCTCCAGGGGAGTTTAGTCTGGTCAGTTTAGGCATAATGGCTGCAAAAAATGATTAACATTTGAGCCAATGTTTTTCTGTTCATTTAGGGCCTGATAAACAAAAAAATGCAAGGAGCCCAAAAAATTTGCTAGGTGAAGTCCCTGAAACGGCCACGCCCACTTTTTAGGCCTGGTATTTTGTATCTCGGCTCCTGAAGGTCACAGAGAGTTGATTTTGGGCTCAAGTTGTGGAAACACCACATTTATATTAGTGTTATGAACAAACATATGCCCTAAAACCTTTACTTTTTCAGATATTTGTGAAAAATCACTGCCATTCCGCCATGCCCGTTTTGGCTACGGCCGAAATTCGAAACCGCTCTGGGTGTATCGCGTATCATGGGAGAAGAGTTTTCTCATTCATACTTTGCTTTTATGGGTGGGCTGCACCTTGAGAAGGTTTCTCTGGTCTGTGTTGGCCAGTTGATAAAAGGAACTGGCCTGGATACCATCTTAACCTCAGCTAATCTGAACATCACTGGTCTGACAACTGCTGTATGTGATGTGAATTCCATAAAGAAGGCTAGATACTGCATTCAAATCCTGGCTGTGGTCCTGGCCAATAAGAGAGACGAGGCATTCCAGGCAAAACATCTAGAGGACAACAGTTTGATTTGGAGCAATTGGGTGGCCAATGAAAACAGCCCCATGTTTCACTACTGGACCAATGTCCTTGAAGCAATCAAGAAGGATCTTATCTTCATCAGATACTTTCGGGAGGCCAACTTCATCATGATGGTCAGTGGACTTGAGCAGCTCATTCCTCTTTACTTTGCACTTGATCATACACACTATGCCATATGGACATCAGTGTTTCTTCAGGATCTCAAAGAGCTCAAATGGAGACACCCAGAGTTGTTCAAGGAATTTCTATCAGGCTCTTTCGCAGTAAACACCAGAGGTAACCGATTTTCGAAGATTGTATGTGATCAGGAGCATAATATAAAGGTCATCAAGTCTGACACTGGATACGTCGATATCATCAATCGGGAAGATCAGGAATTCTTCAGGAAACTCTAACTTGCCCTACCCGAAATCCAGTGCTACCTAGCTGAGGTCGAAGGTCAAGATCTAGCACACTGACACAAAGAAATGCTGGACTCCTTCAAGGAAACGTTTTCAAGCCACACTCTCAAGGTGTATCAGGGGATCCTTACCAACCCCTTCAACCAAGCTCAGTTCATGAGGTTGAACTCATCCATTCCCTTCCCAGATGTGGTAACTAAAGATGCCAGCCTTATTTTTACAGTTGGCAAAACACAGCATGACCAGTTTGTGCAGGAGCGATTTGTATATGCTCAGAAGGATCTCCCGAAATGCCCTGAAACTCCCAAGTTCAGGTGCAAAAGTCCAGCTTGCTAGCCCTGCAATCAAGCCACCTAAAGGAACCTTTGCAAAGCTGAAGGAGGCCTGCAGATCAAGAGAAGAAGAGACAAGGAGGCTCTTTGGTGGTGAATTCACAGGTAAATCTAGTTGATATAATTTCAAAGTTATTCAATGTTTTAGACGCAGGCAACTTTCGTCTTACCAGATTCTCGATACAGTGACGTTCAATTATTCATTTTATAAGTGAATTGATTTGACAGTGCTAATTTAGTTTTGGTAAAACTATTCATTTCAATCACAGGTTTACCAGAAGCCCTGTCAAGAAAGGATGGATACATTTATCACAGCCAAAGGTCTCAAATCCTGAAGGACATCGGAGTACAAGTTCAATCTACAGCATCAGAGGGACTTGTGATAGATCTATCTGTGCAAGTACGAAATCTGGCGAAGTCTCACCAAAGGCATGACATTTCGGGACTTTAATAATAATAATAACTTAGTTTTATATAGCGCCTTTCAGAAGACCCAAGGTTGCTTTACATAAGGGGGGGGGATGACAAATTAACAAACATAGTGGACAGACACAACATATACATATAAAGTGAGAAATTAGGGGTTAAAGGCCAAGTTGAAGAGGTGGGTTTTGAGCAGTTTTTTAAATGAGTCCAGAGTTGGGGCGGTGCAGATTTCTGCGGGGAGGGAGTTCCAGAGGGTGGGATCTGCCACACTGAAAGCTCTGTCCCCGAACGTCCGCAGTCAGACTCTGTCTTCAAGGTGTTAAACAGTGTTGCCAAGATTGGTCATGAGAAGGGAGCAAATCGTATTGACATTGTGGCTGACCTCTACCAGACTATGAACATTAAGACTGCGACTAGGAATAATCAGGGGTCAGCAGGTAGTTCACAGATGGCCTTCAGCGAGAATGACACCATGCCGGAATCTAAGCAATTCTTTGAAGGTTTTCTGTCTAATCAAGACAACAAGGTAGCCCCGAATTTAATGTTTGCCAGGATTGCTAAGGAACATGCATGGAACTGGAGCAAGGAGTTCAGCATCACCTACGGCAGGAAGATCCTTGCAAATCCTACTAGGGTTCACTACAAAGTTCCTGTCAGTATGTTGTGATTTGCAACTTCGTCGACTTTGCTGTTCCGGACAAATGCCAGTTCTACTCAATCACAGAAGCACACAAGAAGCTTGGTGGAGATGTGGCTGATGCCATGCCTGTGTTCCATTATTTCAGTGGCTGTGATTCTGTGAGCGCCTTCTTTGGCCACTCAAAGCCTGGATGAACCACAGTAAGTTGACAGAGCTCACTGCTGCATTGAGAGGACTAAGTTGCTGCCCTAGTATTGAGACTGTTAGGAACAGCATGGAAGTTATTGAACCCTGAGTAATGAGCTGGTACAACAAGGCTGGACTGTACGACTGCAAGTATAGATGGACTCAGATTCCAGCTGTTCAAGCAGTCAGTTAAAGATGAGCTGCGAGACCTGCCCCCAAGACAGGATGCACTGCTACAGCATCTGTTGAGAGATACAGTCCAGGCAGGATGGCTGTGGGGGAACAGCCTTCTACAACTTCCTTGTCCCCCGGTTGTTGAATGGGGATGGACTACCGATGGGGAGAAACTCTTCGTCAAGTGGAGCAGTTTCCGCAGGAGACACATTGTCTCAGGTAACGGGGGTGTGTAGCTGCAGATCTAATAAATGCACATCATGTTCTTGTGCTGGCAGGGGGATGGAATGTCTCATTTATTGCAAGTGCCTCAGCACGTGTTTGAATCCTGTGTGATGGGATGTGTTCAAATAAAGTTTTTTTTGGGGGCGACTGGGTGGTGCAGCGGACATTGCACTCGTCATCAACGCAAGAGACACCGGGTTCAACTCCGGCTGTCGGCGTTGCCTCCGGCTTGGGCCAGCCGTCATACTAAGTTAGCGGGTGGAAGTCGATGGGTGGTAATCTGGACATTGTGGACAGCGACTCCTACAGGTCGGTTGGGGATGCCTGCACACCAGAGACAGGAAATGGCGGGGGTAGTGTGAGCCTCACTCCCACACGTTACACCTCGCCAATGAGAGTCCGCGCTGGCAGGTGAAAAGATGTGACAGGCTGCCTCCTCGTGTATCGGAGGGGACACATGATGCAAGGCTTCTATCCTCCCTACAACCGGCCAGTGGGGGGCATATGCGAGCAACGTTCAAGACAGGGGAGGGAAGAATTGGCACAGTGGAATTGGGATGGAAAATAGAAAAAGAGGAGAAAAAGTGGATAAAAAAAATGTTGGACTTCAAGTGGTTTGCTTTGTTTCTTGGGTGGTTGTTGGGGTCCTCATCTTATAACAAAGCCTCAACCTAAACACTAGTATGCCACATGAGTAGATTTAGAACTTTGGCCCAAACTAACTGCATGGCCTTCATGAGCAGATTTGGCTGAAGTGGCTTGGGCGCTGATCAATTCAGAGATAAAAAAAAAGTTTTTCATGAATATCTAAAAAAGTTAAGGTTTTAGGGCATCACTGTGTTGTTCATAACACTAATATAAATGTGCTGTTTTCGCAACTTTTGAGCCAAAAATCAACTCTCTGCGACCTCCAGGAGCCGAGATACAAAATGTCTGGTCTAAAAAGTGGGCGTGGCCGTTTCAGAGACTTCGCCTACCTAATTTTTTGGGCTCCTTGCTTTTTTTTCAGAAAAACATTGGCTCAAATGTTAATCATGATTTGCAGCCTTGACCCCATATTTGCCCCAAACTGACCAAAAACTGAAATTCAGTTTTTGGGTGGAATGTTTGTTCCAAGGAGGAGGGAGGCGGGGCCCGCTGCGTGTTACAGGCAGAGGATGCGAACACAGACAGAGCGCTCTGCTCTCATCAAGCATTACACTGCTATCTTAACGTTAGCAAGCTAAGCATCTGCATAGCGCGACCTGTGTAACGTTAAGTAACTTGTGTTCGGCGGGGAAAGACCGTTCCATTTGTAACACAACTCCAAAGAATAACATCCAAATCCGATCCCGATGCGCATTTCCTTCATTCCACAGCGCTGAGCGCGCAACGTATTTCATTGATCGATCTGGCCAGAGCCTATACTCACAAACGTTGCGTGTGTGGGGGTTTTCATCAATTTGAAACAAGCCCTCTTGACTGTTGGAATTAGGGATGTTAAAAATAAAATATCTAATAATATTATTCAATATTAGACATTCATTGATCCAGAGGCAACCGGTTATTCATCTGCTATTTGTAGATATATCAAGACAACAACACAACTTGCCCTCAGGGACAATAATATTTAATCTATTTAGATAGAGTATGTATGTATTATTTACAGATAATTGAAGGTACCTCAAAACATGAAACCAAGCCATGATGTCACACATCGTGTGCGTGTGTGTGTGTGTGTGTGTTGAACAATTGTCACTGTGCTCCTAAATTTCTGTGTGCTCCTAAATTTGTATTTAGATTTTATTTATTAACATTTTATTTAGGAGCACATGTGCTCCTTGGGAAAAAGGTTAGCGTAGAGCCCTATATATGGAGACATTAACATTACGTTATCAAACATAGGGACGAAGACTGTAAAAAAAACTGTCAACAATGCTTTATAATCTTTATGTTAATTTTCATTATAAAAATGTTGTGCCCCCGAAATACAAAAAAAGCCCCCGAAAATCAATCAAGGGGGGCAAAAAAAGCCATTGAATTTTTTTTTTTATTTCTAACCCTGCCTGGAAACGTTGCTGCCGGCAGAAGTCCGTTTCCTACGTGAGGTAGAGAGAGAGAGGGAGAGAGAGAAACAGAGAGAGAGAGAATCAGAAGTGCGTTTCCTACGCGAGGTAGAGAGGTAGGGAGAGAGAATCAGAAGTGCGTTTCCTGCACGAGGTAGAGAGAGAGAATCAGAAGTGTGTTTACTACATGAGGTAGAGAGGTAGAGAGAGAATCAGAAGTGTGTTTACTACATGAGGTAGAGAGGTAGAGAGAGAATCAGAAGTGTGTTTACTACATGAGGTAGAGAGAATCAGAAGTGTGTTTCCTACATGAGGTAGAGAGAATCAGAAGTGTGTTTCCTACATTAGGTAGAGAGAGAATCAGAAGTGTGTTTCCTACATTAGGTAGAGAGAGAATCAGAAGTGTGTTTCCTACATGAGGTAGAGAGAGAATCAGAAGTGTGTTTACTACATGAGGTAGAGAGAGAATCAGAAGTGTGTTTTGATGAAATGAAAATGGGGGACCCTGATGTAAACAAGACAAACCTCTTTCTCTGGTCTGCATCCCCTTAACAATTGTGTGTATTGAGCCGTACTGTATTGTATTGTACCCTTTCTGCAATCTGTTAAATAAAGTTTTCATTCATTCATTCATTCATTCATTCATTCATTCATTCATTCATTCATTCATTCATTCATTCATTCATTCAATGTGTTTTTTAGGTTAAGTTAATTTGTTTAACAATATTGCAAAGACATGTGACACTGAGAGACAAGTAGAAATAAGATGGATTATGTTGTTATTGTTTGATCTGTGATTTATTGTATTTCATGTATGTGTTTCACAGTTCTCACCGTCCGGATTTGAAAGAAATCCCACCAGTACTATAAAGAACGTGTTGCTGTCATCATTGCATAAGAGGGAATTACACTAGGGCTGCATAGTCTTCGGTGAGTTTGATGTACTCGTATGTCTCGAGTCGCGATGGTCTGTTGATTGTCTGAATCTGACGTCATTTACTCCCACATGCACAATGACTGTATGTATGTGCAGTCAGACGGATAGCGCTCCACAATAGTTGGAATATGTTTAATTATATCAAGGACTTTTGCACCAGAAAAGGAGTATGAGATGCCCTTGGGAATCGGGACGTTTCTTACGATGGAATCATCCACAAGGATGTATTTGGGAGGAGAAAAGAAAGGGGGCTTGCCATCACTTGCCGCAACAGTAGCAGGAGGAGGTGGATGACTAGCAGCAGCTAAGCTAGCTGTAGCAGCGTTAGCCAGGGAACAAAATAAGTACCCGCCAACCGCCAATGGCGGGCAGATTTAAGGTTTGGCGAGTAACAATGAGAGGTCTGCCCGCCACCTGGCGTGTAACAAAATAGTTCATATCGATACTCTTATTTAGAAAATCCTGTGCCGGGTCTCATTTCCGCCCCAAGCGCAGCTCCAGTCATAATATCTATGGCTCCGGCAGCTAGCAACGTTCGGTTAATATCGATACTCTTATTTTGAAAAACCCTGTGGCAACTCGACGAGTCATATCCGCCCAGTCCGTGCTGTCTGCATTAAGCAGAGGAGCAGGGCTACACAGCAGTGCGCCTATTTTGCGACCCGAAATAAGTTTTTTTTTTTTTTTTTACAACGGGTCAAATGCATCTAACATGCTTTGCATCGTCGCCATTCCTTTATGCCAGGCATTAAAGCGTTCCGTCTAGAGACGGATATCCGTCAATTTGATTTGGAGTTCCGTCATTTGATTTGGAGTCGTGACGGATTTTAACCTGAGCCAATCAGAGGCGTTAAATATCATGAAAAAGGGCATTATTTTCCTACCGCCGCCGCGCCAAGCATAGTCATTGGCGAGCAATCGGCAGGACGCAGCGACTTGAGAGACCGGATTGCGCTAATAGTTTGTCGTCGGAAATGTATAATAATCGCAAGATACATTCAGACAGTGTTGGATGAGATCTAACTAAATGGATTTATTGACACATTTATGCCCGGACCACAAAGCTTATCGACGGGTTAGCGGCGGCACGCCGGCTCTACCGTCTCAGCCTGTTGTTATGATATGAAAATTTTATTGTAGTGCTGTCAGACCCTGATACGGGTTGTCTTTTCCTTTTAGCTAACGCTATTAAATATAAATATACAGTGGAGGTTAAAATAAGAATGACTTTGCCTGAAAAAAAAGTTCAGTCAGGAGCTGTTTTGACGGAGATGACTCATCCCCGCTGGAATAGACTTTACCATAAAGCATAGGCTGATATACGCTACATTCTCTTTAAACATATAAATGTTACAGGACACAAGTAATAGATTTAATCACTTTTATTCTTTTAAACTTGGTCTGACCGACCTTCAGCATACATAGACCATGAACAGGCAGTAGATCCAGTAGTATAAACGCATGTCAGAAAACACGAGTGCTTGATTGATTGATTGATTGAAAATTGTATTAACAGATTGCAGAATGGGTACAATACAGTACAGCTCAATACACACAATTGTTAAGGGGATGCAGACCAGAGAAAGGCGTTTGTCTTGTTTACATCAGGGTCCCCCATTTCTCCCCCATGCTCCTATTGTCCTAAATGTTACAGGACCGTTTTAAAATACTATTGTTTTACTGTATTTGCTATACATATATATACTATACACAATACATAATTTCAACTATACACAATACATAATTTGAACTATACACAATACATCATTTGAACTATAGACAATACATAATTTTAACTATACAATAATACTGAATTTGAACTATACACAATACATAATTTGAACTATACACAATACATAATTTGAACTATATACAATACTGAATTTGAACTATACTGAAAACGCATGTCAGAAAACACATATCCTGCATTATGCCTCCTCCACTCTGGAGTCAGAGCCACTACACCTGCTACAGCCTCAAAATCCTCCACTCCTGGAGTCAGAGCCACTACACAGTGCTACAGCCTCAAAATCCTCCACTCCTGGAGTCAGAGCCACTACATCTGGCTGCTACAGCCTCAAAATCCTCCACTCCTGGAGTCAGAGCCACTACACCTGCTACAGCCTCAAAATCCTCCACTCCTGGAGTCAGAGCCACTACACCTGGCTGCTACAGCCTCAAAATCCTCCACTCCTGGAGTCAGAGCCACTACACCTGCTACAGCCTCAAAATCCTCCACTCTGGAGTCAGAGCCACTACACCTGCTACAGCCTCAAAATCCTCCACTCTGGAGTCAGAGCCACTACACCTGCTACAGCCTCAAAATCCTCCACTCTGGAGTCAGAACCATTACACCTGCTACAGCCTCAAAATCCTCCACTCTGGAGTCAGAGCCACTACACCTGGCTGCTACAGCCTCAAAATCCTCCACTCCTGGAGTCAGAGCCACTACACCTGGCTGCTACAGCCTCAAAATCCTCCACTCTGGAGTCAGAGCCACTACACCTGCTACAGCCTCAAAATCCTCCACTTCTGGAGTCAGAGCCACTACACCTGCTACAGCCTCAAAATCCTCCACTTCTGGAGTCAGAGCCACTACACCTGCTACATTTGAACTATACACAATACATAATTTGCATTCAACACCTTAGCCAAGTCCTTGCCAAATGCAGTGAAATCTGAGGAGCTTGGTCAACTGAATGAAGAGGTGCGAGCCTACCAGATTTAGGAGCACAGACCAAACACTTTGAGGAGAATACTGAACGAATCGATGTTGACTGGTGGAGTAAGATCTTGGCCATGAAGACGCCAGAAGGAGGGATGATATTCCCCATTTTAGGGAAGTTGGTAAAGGCCCTTCTGTCATTGTTCACTGGCCCTCTTGTCGAAGGATCATTTAACATCATGGATGACATCATTGAAAAAGACAGGGCCAGGCTGAACATTGAGACATAATTATGAAGGCTTAGCCATTATCAAGTCCCACATGAAGGCAACAGAGAAAAACGCCTCCAAAATGGAAATCAGCCCTGCACTGAGGAGCATGAGCATGTGCCTGTCTTCTTATGAGAGATACCAAAGTCATCTGAAGAAGGGAATCGACTTTACCATAAATCATAGGCTAATATACGCTACATTCTCTTTAAACTAGGGATGCTCGATATTGGCTTTTTTACCGATACCGATATTGTCCAACTCTTAATTTCCGATACCGATATCAACCGTTATCAACCGATACCGATATATGCAGGGTTTCCCCCCCCAAAAAACGGAATAATTTCAGGTAATTAACGTTACATATCTCTTGTTGTGGAATTAACACAACATTATGCATACTTTTGAAAACCGATACAGATATTTTCCGATATCACATTTTAATGCCGATATCGGCCGATAATATCGGTAGGCCGATAATATCGGACATCCCTACTTTAAACATATACAATGTTACAGGACAGAGTTTTAAAATGCTATCGTTTTACTGTATTTGCCCTATACACAATACATAATTTGAACTATACATAATTTGAACTATAGACAATACATAATTTGAACTATACACAATACATAATTTGAACTATACACTATACTGAAAAGTTACAGTATGTAGATTTGTTTATTTGTATGACAAAGTCAGTCAACCCTTGCAATCAGTTTCATTTAATGAATTGAAAACAGCATTGATATTACGTAAAAGCAAACTGGCAATAGAAAATATGTTCAAAATGATCTAGTTCCCTTAAAACGCTAACCCTATTAAATAAATATATATAGTGGAGGTTAAAATAAGAATATGACTTGGCCTGAAAAAAAGTTCAGTCAGGAGATTTTTTTTTGCTTTAATCCCTGCCTTTATGCCCACATCGCCCACCTACCCAACCTCCTCCAATGTACAGTTTATATGTCAAATGTATATACACTCTTTTTCTGGACACTTTTTGTATCACAAACAGTACTGTATTTGCAAATCTGGTATGTCATAAATGTATAGATGTAGCAGTACTGTCTATCTGTATGTCGTGTGTGTCATATGATTAATTGAAAATGGGGGACCCTGATGTAAACAAGACGAAAGTCTTTCTCTGGTCTGCATCCCCTTAACAATTGTATGTATTGAGCTGTACTGTACTGTACTCATTCTGCAATCTGTTAATAAACTTTTCAATCAATCAATCAAACCCCCCCCTCATCCGCAGTAGTGTCCCCCCCCTCATCCGCATGCGCAGTAGTGTCCTCCCCCTTATGCGGAGTAGTGTCCCCCCTCATCCGCATGCGCAGTAGTGTCCCCCCTCATCCGCATGCGCAGTAGTGTCCCCCCTCATCCGCATGCGCAGTAGTGTCCCCCCTCATCCGCATGCGCAGTAGTGTCCCCCCTCATCCGCATGCACAGTAGTGTCCCCCCCCCCTCATGCGCAGTAGTGTACCCCCCTCATCCGCATGCACAGTAGTGTCCCCCCTCATCCGCATGCGGAGTAGTGTCCCCCCCCTCATGCGCAGTAGTGTCCCCCCCTCATCCGCATGCGCAGTAGTGTTCCCCCTCATCCGCATGTGCAGTAGTGTCCCCTAGGGGTGGACGGTATAAACGGTATACGGTATAAACGGTATGAATTTGCTCTACGGTATGGATTTTGACTATACCGTATAACCGGTAGTGCAGCTCTAAAATAGCAATGACGTCATGTAACCACAGCGTGACTATTTCACTCGCATTTGCCCCTAAAAATAGATAGAATTAGTCATAGATAATAGATATGTGCGAACTAGAAAAAGTTATTTAGGAGGCTTCGCGCAGTGGGCGTGCCAGCCCCTCCCGCACGCATGTAAACACGGGTCTACTAGTAGTCTAGTGGGACGGGACGTCTCCCTGAGCTAACGTTAGCTTAGCTACCGTTACAAAATGACCCAGTCAACTATTCACTTTTAGTTTAATACATGATGAGGCATTGTCTAACCGAACGGTATCTAGTCGGCCAGCTACCGATAGCTCCTGCCATCAACAAACGCTCCATCAAGTCTAGTAGAGTAGACGTGTATGATAGCTCCGTTAGCCGTTAGCTCACGTTAACGCAAATTAGTTCACCGTTCAAAACGAAATGTCCCATTGAACTAAATAATTCACTGAGGCGTTGTATTAACGTTATATATCCGGCTAGCAGTAGCTACAGATAGCTCCTGATATCAATGTCTTATAACACTGATTCGATGCGTATTCGAGCTGAGGGCTTGCTAACGTTATAGTACCAATACAATAGGGTCCAGGTGCAGCGCCGGAGAATCCTGGCCGTAGCTCTGCTCGAGGCTACTAGAGTATAGGTCCAGGTGCAGCTCTGGAGAATCCTGGCTGTAGCTGGAGGCTACTAGAGTACACACAGACAGTGGAGCTTGTTGCGTGGTGGCGATGTCTCGCAGATAATACAAGTACAAGTCTAATTATATAATATATATATTTTATAAAAAAAAAAAAAATTATATAAAATAATTTTTTTTTTTTATCAAAAACGATGATACCGTGATATATACCGTTACCGTCTATGCTTCAAATTATACCGTGATATAAATTTTAGACCATACCGTCCACCCCTAGTGTCCCCCCTCATCCGCATGCGCAGTAGTGTCCCCCCCCCTCATGCGCAGTAGTGTCCCCCCTCATCCGCATGCGCAGTAGTGTCCCCCCTCATCCGCATGTGCAGTAGTGTCCCCCCCTCATGCGCAGTAGTGTCCCCCCCTCATCCGCATGCACAGTAGTGTCCCCCCTCATCTAGGGTTGGGCACCGAAAACCGGTTCTAATTAGGAACCGGTTCCTAACTTCCGGTTCTGGAACCGGAAATAACATACCTGCATTTCGATTCCTAAAAAAATCGTTAATTAATACCCTAGTTACAGTACAGCAAACAAATTAAACTGTATCAAGTCAACTGAAAATGTGAATAGTATGAATAAAAATGTAAAATTTTCAAAATAAAAAAAATTCTCCTGCGAAATAAGCTGTGACCTGCACCTCAAATAATCGGAATCGAGAATCGTTCAGAACAGGAATCGATATGGAGAATCGGAATCGGAACCGGAATCGTTCAAATCCAAACGATGCCCAACCCTACCCTCATCCTCATGCGCAGTAGTGCTTAGCGAGCCAAAAGTAACCTCGCCCTCGATCCGCTCCACAACATCTTCCTGAATGACTGACACACGCTTTGTGTGTTTCTAGTGTAAAGTGTCTCTGTGACGGAACTCTACTGGACCAAGGCTTTCTACTCAAACATCTGGACCAGAACCTTCTTCTTGTGGAACCAGACAGCAGACCGGACACCACAACGTCTGTAAGTACAAACATGTAAACATTGTTTCCTCTTATTGCTCCTCCTTGCAGAAGCGGCGAGAAAGGAGCCTTGAAGTTGTACAATCCCAGTTTAATTGTAGAAAATGCCAAATGTTTTCCATGTTTGTACTTTACCGTCTCCATGGCAACTAACTGCGAGCATCTGCAGCGACGTGATTCTGTTCACAATGAAATGTTACATTTCTCTCGATACCGGGAGCTCCCGCTGTTAGCTCGATCGTAGCTGTAGCTTCAAGTCCACTTTTATTATCACATATGGTACAAGTAGATTACAGTGAAATGCTTGGTTCTGTATGAGCCTCCTGAGGTTGTGCTTCATACAGTAAACATGAACCAAATCAACACAATCTGGACGGAGCTCAACGAGGCGCACAGCGCGGCGCCATCTTGTTGACGTTCATCCTCAACGACTTGGGTCATAAAGGAGAAAAGAGCTGCAGATGTAGTACAAGAGTTTTACTGTTTTACTATTGATCATTAGTTTGTAATGTGTTGTTCAGATCAACATAACCATAATATATATAACTAAATAAATAACGTAGTTAGTTAACACCTTATTTCACATGTATGTGCACAGAGGTAACTACTAAGACAGACCGATATGACCAAATTGTGACGACCCTCCCCCACACTGTTTACTTGCTCTGCGTGTTTCATTGTTTCACAGGGTTGGTGGCAGAGCTGGGGAGGGTTATCAGAGTGTGTCCCAGGCCTTTATACATGCATGCTTCCTTTAGTGTCCCAGGCCTTTATACATGCAGGCTTCCTTTAGTGTCCCAGGCCTTTATACATGCAGGCTTCCTTTAGTGTCCCAGACCTTTATACATGCAGGCTTCCTTTAGTGTCCCAGGTCTTTATACATGCAGGCTTCCTTTAGTGTCCCAGGCCTTTATACATGCAGGCTTCCTTTAGTGTCCCAGACCTTTATACATGCAGGCTTCCTTTAGTGTCCAGGTCTTTATACATGCAGGCTTCCTTTAGTGTCCCAGGCCTTTATACATGCAGGCTTCCTTTAGTGTCCCAGGCCTTTATACATGCAGGCTTCCTTTAGTGTCCCAGACCTTTATACATGCAGGCTTCCTTTAGTTTAGTGTCCCAGGCCTTTATACATGCAGGCTTCCTTTAGTGTCCCAGGCCTTTATACATGCAGGCTTCCTTTAGTGTCCCAGGCCTTTATACATCAGAATCAGAAAGGTCTTTATTGCCAAGTATACTTTACACATCAAGGAATTTGCTTTGGACGTTACTGGTGCGACATTAGCGGACATACATTAACACTTTGATTGCCCAACCCGAGTTTTCTCGGGTTTACCCCCCGCGGGTTGAATGCCCACTCACGAGAATTCTCGTATTTTCAATTTTTTTTTATTAGCGATCTGAAATCATATTTCATCAACCGAGTCTACCGTTGGAAATTCACCCACTCCAGGCGCTCAGATGTGAAAAAAGCGCCCTTATCGTCTCCCAGATGGTAATTCACCCTTTTGGATTGAACTCAATGAAAATGAATGAGAAAAAAAATCCCTGACTCCACATTTTACTTCTCACTCACGCAGCCGGGGTCGATCAACTCCACTAGTGAGCCTCAGAGCAGCGAAGATTATGTGTTTTTACATTATACACGGTGAATCAATAAAAGGATCGATTTTTTTCTAATGGCGATCAGGAATTGGAATAATCCATTTGGATACCATCTGATCTCAGGTAAGGAATCTATGTTACCAGGCTTAGTATAATCAGATCCGTTTTCACGGAGATATAAGCTTTTATGTGATTATGTGATGATTGATTGATTGAAAAGTTTATTAACAGATTGCAGAATGGGTACAGTACAGCTCAATACATACAATTGTTAAGAGGATGCAGACCTGAGAGACTTTCGTCTTGTTTCCATCAGGGTCCCCCATTTTCAATTCATCATATGACACACACGACATACAGATAGACAGTACTGCTACATCTATACATTTATGACATACCAGATTTTCAAATACAGTACTGTTAGTGATACTAAAAAAATCCAGAAAAAGAGTGTATATACATTTGACATAGAAACTGTGCATTGGGGGAGGTTGGGTAGGTGGGGTGGGGCTGTACATTGGAGGTGGGGGGGGGGGGGGGGTTGGGTAGGGGGGGGGGACACTGTACATTGGAATACTGACATACATTTGACATAGAAACTGTACATTGGAGGAGGCTGGGTAGGTGGGGTGGGGTTGGGTGGGGCTGTACATTGGAATACTGACAAAGCCATGCTTGGTCTTTATTGTACAACTGGGTTAGGACATTTGTAGGGGCCAGTTTTGAATTGCAGTCTCCCGTAGGTGTTCTTTGAGTGTTTTTGAATGTTTTTGAATATGGCTGTTTGGCTGTGCGAGCGGTCAGTAACTAGGAGAATCGATTTTCAGCTCGCGGCACGTATACTGTATACGTGAACTGTATATATATAAAAAAAAAAAAAAAAATTTAAATAGATTCGGGGCTTTTCAGAATACATCCGGGGCTTGAGCCCAGGTAGCCACCCCCTAGCTCCGCCCCTGGTCGACACACCAGGGGCTTGAGGTGTTGCAGTCTCTCGAACGTCTTCATGACGTGTGACGTCAGAGCGACTGGCCTGTAGTCGTTGAGGGTGCTGTAGCCAGTTTACACATGAAGACTAGGGTTAAGTAGCCAGTATACACATGAAGACTAGGGTTAAGTAGCCAGTTTACACATGAAGACTAGGGTTAAGTAGCCAGTTTACACATGAAGACTAGGGTTAAGAAGCCAGTTTACACATGAAGACTAGGGTTAAGTAGCCAGTTTACACATGAAGACTAGGGTTAAGTAGCCAGTTTACACATGAAGACTAGGTGTAACTGAGGGGTACAATTCCCTGACTGTATTGATAAGTATGGCAGGGGAGGAAATTAGGCCACTTTACTCGCCAAATGCGAGTATTTTTTACGTTTGGCGAGTGATTCATGAAGACCACTCGCCAGTCTGGCGAGTATACAAAAAAATTAAACATTCTGCAATCACTGCACTGGCAAACGGTGCGCGTCTTCTGAGTGTTCGCTTTAGTTGACAGTGCCACGAGAGCACTGCACAAGACCACCCGCGGACATATAATGTTTAATAAACGTTTGCGCAGTACTGGCCAACCCGCGGACATATAATAATAAAAGTCCCGCGGTACTACTAGGCTAGCCATCAGGAGCACTCGCAAATGGATAACGTTAAACACAGCAGAAGATGGAAAACAGACACTGACCAACGGGGAACTGCATCCAACCCTAGTACAACCATCGAGTATAAGTTACTAAGGACACATTTAAATCACAGAGGTGTAATGTTGTCTACTGGAACTGTATACAGTGGTTAGCTTCTAGTTAGCGTTTTAGCTAACGTTAGCCCCGTGTGCTCAAAGCAGCCAGCTAGGTGTATATCTGTTATGACTATAATGTTTCCAAAAAAGCACCGGACTACGACGTAAGGTTAAACATTTTATTTCATGCTCAAAAGGCCCTGGCTTGCACATCGCAGTCACGAAAGGGGCTAGCTCAACGTCAACAGCACACCAACCCAACTGACGTTACCACAACACTTGACGGTACTTCACAGCACTGTCGTAAGACCACCGTGCTGTCTTAAAGGCTTGACATACAAAGAAGTAATTATCACAATTAGCGTTTTTTTTTGTCTGGTAAAAAATCTGTTTGGCTGGTAAAAAAAATCAGATACTCGCCAGTTGGCTGGTAAGCCAAAAAGTTAGTTTCCTCCCCTGGTATGGTATCATTAAACCACTACCGTCTTATGTACATTCCTACTGGCCATACAGTACACAGGTATCTAATGATGAACACTTCCCACAATGACTCGGTTCCACACAAAACTGGATTTAAGTATTTATTAGCAGCAAATGGTACATAATATACTTTACTTTACTTTGGATGCGCTTATAAGGCAAAGGAATGTGCGTAGGCAAATCAATAACGAATGTCCATTCTCATATTACGCAGGAGATAATAATACAACCTGAATCTTAGGAATTATATCTATGGTACTCTGGTAATATAGCGGGAGATACTGGTAGGGTCCCCCCGGTTGTAAGCCAGCAAGGGTAGAGGATTTGTCGGTAGTAGAGTCTGGGTCAACGATGATAAGGAGACTCCAAGTACAGGAGACGGTGCAATAAGATCTTGATCCGCAGACGAATACAGCTGTTCTCCGTAGCATGCAGCTCCACATGGAAGAAAGCTAGCCGGCCTCAGGCTTCTGAGAGGCAGACTCGACGTGGCTCCTCACAGGGTAAATCCCACACAATTGTGGGTGTCGGCGATTCTCCGCTCCATTAATTACAGGACCAAAAGCAAATATAATCCAGCCGAAAAGGGCTATGCAGTCGTCGGTAGGTTATCCAGTGTACATAATCCACACGGTCCTCGTCTAGGGCCCCTCGGGTGAAAGCGCCATGGTAAGCAGCCCAGCCTGGATAAGCACTCTAGCTGGTACGAGGAAACGTTGGTGATGCTGGTCACTGTAGAACTTTAGCCGCACGATACACTATACACAAATAGACTATTACTGACTTAATAGAATAGGTCGAACTCGACGGTACAGCGTTAAACTCTGACACTTCAGTTATTAATTTGCACGCGGTCTCAATGCTCTATTTGGGGCCAAACAGGCCATACTTCACCGCACGTCGTATCGTGGGTGAGGCTTCAACTTTTAGTTACTAAGTGCTTCTGTATTCACCTGCGCCGTATTTATACGTTACGTGAACAAACTAGTACCAGCTTTATTCCTGTCTCATATCCTTGCGCAGAACCGTTCATGTCCAGGCAAGTCCCCGGCGGTGACTTTGAACCAGACCTTGAAGGTATGGCCATGGCGCCTGTGGACCGCTGTCCAATAGGAGAATGAAATATTATGGTCTGTACTAGGCTAAAGGGATATTCCGTGTATATGTACAAGGAATATACAAGGGATATCAAACGATATACAAATATTATGCAATATATATCAATCAATAAATATATATATTCGGTTTAATCTGATCCTTCGTAACACTAGGGTTAAGTAGCCAGTTTACACATGAAGACTAGGGTTAAGTAGCCAGTTTACACATGAAGACTAGGGTTAAGTAGCCAGTTTACACATGAAGACTAGGGTTAAGTAGCCAGTTTACACATGACGACTAGGGTTAAGTAGCCAGTTTACGCATGAAGACTAGGGTTAAGTATCCAGTTTACGCATGAAGACTAGGGTTAAGTAGCCAGTTTACACATGAAGACTAGGGTTAAGTAGCCAGTTTACACATGAAGACTAGGGTTAAGTAGCCAGTTTACACATGAAGACTAGGGTTAAGTAGCCAGTATACACATGAAGACTAGGGTTAAGTAGCCAGTTTACACATGAAGACTAGGGTTAAGTAGCCAGTTTACACATGAAGACTAGGGTTAAGTAGCCAGTTTACACGTGAAGACTAGGGTTAAGTAGCCAGTTTACACGTGAAGACCAGGGTTAAGTAGCCAGTTTACACATGAAGACTAGGGTTAAGTAGCCAGTTTACACATGCAGACTAGGGTTAAGTAGCCAGTTTACACATGAAGACCAGGGTTAAGTAGCCAGTTTACACATGAAGACTAGGGTTAAGTAGCCAGTTTACACATGAAGACTAGGGTTAAGTAGCCAGTTTACACATGAAGACTAGGGTTAAGTAGCCAGTTTACACATGAAGACTAGGGTTAAGTAGCCAGTTTACACATGAAGACTAGGGTAAAGTAGCCAGTTTACACATGAAGACTAGGGTTAAGTAGCCAGTTTACACATGAAGACTAGGGTTAAGTAGCCAGTTTACACATGAAGACTAGGGTTAAGTAGCCAGTATATACATGAAGACTAGGGTTAAGTAGCCAGTATACACATGAAGACTAGGGTTAAGTAGCCAGTTTACACATGAAGACTAGGGTTAAGTAGCCAGTATACACATGAAGACTAGGGTTAAGTAGCCAGTTTACACATGAAGACTAGGGTTAAGTAGCCAGTTTACACATGAAGACTAGGGTTAAGTAGCCAGTATACACATGAAGACTAGGGTTAAGTAGCCAGTATACACATGAAGACTAGGGGTAAGTAGCCAGTATACACATGAAGATTAGGGTTAAGTAGCCAGTTTACACATGAAGACTAGGGTTAAGTAACCAGTATACACATTAAGACTAGGGTTAAGTAGCCAGTATACACATGAAGACTAGGGTTAAGTAGCCAGTTTACACATGAAGACTAGGGTTAAGTAGCCAGTTTACACATGAAGACTAGGGTTAAGTAGCCAGTTTACACATGAAGACTAGGGTTAAGTAGCCAGTTTACACATGAAGACTAGGGTTAAGTAGCCAGTTTACACATGAAGACTAGGGTTAAGTAGCCAGTATACACATGAAGACTAGGGTTAAGTAGCCAGTTTACACATGAAGACTAGGGTTAAGTAGCCAGTTTACACATGAAGACTAGGGTTAAGTAGCCAGTTTACACATGAAGACTAGGGTTAAGTAGCCAGTATACACATGAAGACTAGGGTTAAGTAGCCAGTTTACACATGAAGACTAGGGTTAAGTAACCAGTATACACATGAAGACTAGGGTTAAGTAGCCAGTTTACACATGAAGACTAGGGTTAAGTAGCCAGTTTACACATGAAGACTAGGGTTAAGTAGCCAGTTTACACATGAAGACTAGGGTTAAGTAGCCAGTATACACATGAAGACTAGGGTTAAGTAGCCAGTATACACATGAAGACTAGGGTTAAGTAGCCAGTATACACATGAAGACTAGGGTTAAGTAGCCAGTTTACACATGAAGACTAGGGTTAAGTAGCCAGTATACACATTAAGACTAGGGTTAAGTAGCCAGTATACACATGAAGACTAGGGTTAAGTAGCCAGTTTACACATGAAGACTAGGGTTAAGTAGCCAGTTTACACATGAAGACTAGGGTTAAGTAGCCAGTTTACACATGAAGACTAGGGTTAAGTAGCCAGTTTACACATGAAGACTAGGGTTAAGTAGCCAGTTTACACATGAAGACTAGGGTTAAGTAGCCAGTATACACATGAAGACTAGGGTTAAGTAGCCAGTTTACATATGAAGACTAGGGTTAAGTAGCCAGTTTACACATGAAGACTAGGGTTAAGTAGCCAGTTTACACATGAAGACTAGGGTTAAGTAGCCAGTATACACATGAAGACTAGGGTTAAGTAGCCAGTTTACACATGAAGACTAGGGTTAAGTAACCAGTATACACATGAAGACTAGGGTTAAGTAGCCAGTTTACACATGAAGACTAGGGTTAAGTAGCCAGTTTACACATGAAGACTAGGGTTAAGTAGCCAGTTTACACATGAAGACTAGGGTTAAGTAGCCAGTAGGGATGGGTACCTTTCACATTTGAACCGATACCATTACCGGTACCCGTGAATCGATACCGGTACCCAACGGTACCTTTTTTCTGTACTTTAGTCTCAAGAAATTTAATTTACCTAACTCGGTCGTAAAAAAAAAAAAAATCCAAACTTCAAATAACTACAATTTCGACAGTTTTCGGCTTGTCATTGCTCCGACTGCTTTGTTGTTGAATCAAGTCAAATCCTAGGTAAGCATATATTGTGCGTGTGAACGTTGACATGAAAAAAAAAAAAAAAAAATTTATTTTTTTATTTATTTTTTGGTTTCTCACTTGATTCGATACTCGGTCGTACCGACGTGTTTCGGTTCGGTGCCTCAAAAGTACAGAATTCGGTACCCATCCCTAGTAGCCAGTTTACACATGAAGACTAGGGTTAAGTAGCCAGTTTACACATGAAGACTAGGGTTAAGTAGCCAGTTTACACATGAAGACTAGGGTTAAGTAGCCAGTTTACACATGAAGACTAGGGTTAAGTAGCCAGTTTACACATGAAGACTAGGGTTAAGTAGCCAGTTTATACATGAAGACTAGGGTTAAGTAGCCAGTTTACACATGAAGACTAGGGTTAAGTAGCCAGTTTACACATGAAGACTAGGGTTAAGTAGCCAGTATACACATGAAGACTAGGGTTAAGTAGCCAGTATACACATGAAGACTAGGGTTAAGTAGCCAGTTTACACATGAAGACTAGGGTTAAGTAGCCAGTTTACACATGAAGACTAGGGTTAAGTAGCCAGGGCATCCAGGGACTCTTCTATGCGCGGCAGTGGGTAATCGTCTTTCCTCGTCTTGGCGTTGAGTGGCCGATAGTCACCGCAGAGTCGTATGTTCCCATCCTTCCTCAGGACGACCACGATGTGCGAGGCGTAGGGGCTACAGCTCACTCTCACAATGTCCTGCTGTAACAGCCCCTGGATGTGAGCCCTGACCAGTGAGAACTGAGAGGGGGCAAGGCGGCGGTATCGTTGGCGTACCGGGACATCATCCACCAGAGGGATTTCGTGGTGGATTAAGTTGGTGCAGCCCACATCCCCATCATAGCGGCTGAATGTGTCACTGTACTGTGACAACAGAGTCTTTGCTGTTGTTATTTCCTGGGGAGACAGGTCAGGCCATTTCAATTCCTCAAGGCCAGCGATGGTAGCGGGTGGAGGGGGCCATGGAGCAGATGAATGCAACCTGCCGTCCTTCCTCCTGGGTCTGCTCCTCCACTTGTATGGTCTGGGATGAGGGCTGCACTTCAGCCAGATGAAGTGTCCCCAACACTGTCCGTGGTTTCAGCCACTGGTCTTCCTCCCCCACATTAACCACAGGGACACTTGTGGAAACAGAAAGGAGGGCACTGGAGATTAGTAGGGGTGCACCGATATATCGGTCGGGTATCGGTATCGGCCGATAAGTGCCTTGTTGACTCCTATCGGCCGATAAGCTCAAATGTGCCGATAGCAGTCGCCGATAAATAACCATCAATTTGTGTAGCGTCAAAAGACAAAAAAATAAAAGTTCACTCGCAACCTACCTGCACAACGCCCGCCGTCCCACACACACACACACACAAGCTACTGCATCACAGTTACTACTTATGATTAACAAGGCATTCGTTTTGTGGCATTAACGTTATATAGTTAGTGTTACACGGACAATAACATCAGCATATTATTATTACCCATAGCAGCAAGGCATTACTCCGAGTCCGTTCATAGCTCAGTTCCATTCCGTTGCTCATTCCGTACCCAACTACCCACTACTAGTTAGTTAGCACCATCCAGGCATCAACGCGAGCTCCCGGTACGGTAGCTAGTTAGTTAGCACCATCCAGGCATCAACGCGAGCTCCCGGTACGGTAGCTAGTTAGTTAGCACCATCCAGGCATCAACGCGAGCTCCCGGTACGGTAGCTAGTTAGTTAGCACCATCCAGGCATCAACGTGAGCTCCCGGTACGGTAGCTAGTTAGTTAATAACGTTATATACTTAGTGTTACACGTTCAATATAACATCAGCATATTATTTACCCGAACACAGCAAGTAAGCAAGGCATTATTCCGTTCATAGTTCAGTTCCATTCCGTTGCTCATTCCGTACCAAACTACCCATTCTGCAATCTGTTAATAAAGTTTTCAACCAGACAAATGTATAGAAAGGCTTTGTTTTATTATAACATTTGTTGCAGTAAAATCATTATGTCTCATTTGGTCATGCTGTGGAGCGCTGGTCGGCCGGCCGCAGCTAAGGTATTAGCTACGTTAAGTTTGTTGTGCTCTCGAGTGAGTCGCAAGCAGATCAATGGCGGCATGCCCGAAAGTAGAAAATGAATAAACGCTTGCCGATTGGTGGTAAGAACAGCAGGAGGTGGGTGCTAGCGGTGTGGCTTAATTGGCCGAATCGACTGTCAATCAAAATGGTTCCATTGCATTGGTTGAAAGCTCTGGTTGAGAGAATAGTATCCCGCTGCAGGCCGCCAGAATGGTTCCATTGCATTGGTTGAACGTTCTGGTTGAGAAAATAGTATCCCTCTGCAGGCCGCAAGACGATACTGGGAGAGAGATAGTGATACCATAAACATATTTCTTGATGTTTCCTTTTTTTAAGTAAGTAAAGAGGCCTACAAATACAAACATACACATACAAATATACAGTAGTTTCAGTAAAAAAAAAAAAAAAAAAAATTACAAATACTTATATACAAATATACATGTATCGGTATCGGCCGATAGTGTTAGTTGAACAATCGGTATCGGTGGCCAATTTTCATATCGGTGCATCCCTAGAGATTAGTAGATTGTTGGGCAGATTACCTTCTCCATACGACAGTGGCTCCAGTAGTACTGTATGGAGTGCTGGGCCCTGATTACATGTGGCCTGGACAAACCGTAGAGAACCCGCTAGGGCTGCACGATTTTGGGAAATAATCTAATTGCGATTATTCTGACAGATATTGCGATTTGCGATGCGATTATAACATATTTAAAAAAAAATTTACAAGAAGAATGTTGCTGCTTTCTGTAGTCGGGTCCCAACTGCAAAATTACTGTATTACCCTGTATTATACACTTTTACTATCATGTAGACCAGTGGTTCCCAAAGTCGGGGTCGCGACCCAAAGGTGAGCCGCGAGCAGCCACGGGTGGGCCGCGAGATGATTAAAAAAAAAAAAAAAAAAAATGTTTTTTTTATTTTTTATTTTTTATTTTTTTATAATTTTTTTTTTGTCAGGCCACTGAACTTAGAAGCAGGCCAGGACAGTGTTTCTAGTTGTATTCTAAAATTCTATTCTATTGTATTCTAAAATGTGACTATATGGTTTTATATTAACTTAATAAATAAACAAAAACGAAAAATCTACTTATTTCAATGAACATTTCAAACTAAATAACAGATTATGCACATAAAACGCTGAAAACAACCGAAGCAACAATAGTATTTTAATGAGGCTATTATTATTATCATTATTATTTTGCAACAAGTTAGCCCTCTCATAAATAGCACATATAAATGAATAACTAACTTGAACTAACTTAATAGGATTGAAGTGATATTTGGCTTAAAAAATCGGTCGCCTGGCAAAAAAAAAAAAAAAAAAAAAAAAGCCAGACGATGTGCATTGGGCCGCGGCTCTCTGACGCCTTATTTTCTGGGCCCTGGCCTGAAAAGTTTGGGAACCCCTGATGTAGACTATTCTGCTTTGTGTTTACATGTGATGTATTGTATACATGCACATTTATTATGTTCTTGTGTGATGTATCGCACATTTTATTGCTGTGTGATGTATTGCAAATGTTATTGCTGTCATCTTGGCCAGGTCTACCTTGCAAAGGAGATCTTGTATCTCAATGGGACTTCCTGGTTAAATTTTTTTTTTTTTTTTTTTTTTTTTTTTTTATTGCAGGCTTGGTGATTTGATAATTGTATCATTCCAAATCGCGATTTCGATTAAAAAACGATTAATCGTGCAGCCCTAGAACCCGCCGGTATCCGGATTGCCCTGCCCGGTAATGACACTGCCTCTGCCACTCTGCCGGTCTCCAGGAGCCGCTCCCTTTGTTGGCACTGGGATAGTGCGCTCGCCCATTCTGTCCCTGCTTGTTTAACTAGGGGGACAGAGAAGAGGTGGTTACCGTGACTGTTCACGGAATAGTTCATCATAGCAACCATTGATGATGTTCATTCCCAGCAGGCCAGGCACAGCTACTTTCCGACGCTGGGTAAGCGGGTCGGGAGGGTCTTTTACGACCAAGATGCCCATCTGTGGGAGGACTTTTCCCAGGACTTCCACATCTAGCTCCACATATCCCAAGTACGGGATATGCAGTCCATTTGCTGCGGTCAGTTGAAGCCAGTTACAGGATTTCAGCTGCTCTTTGGTTTGGGGTTTAAGATGCTTTTCAAAGAAGGCCTGAGTCACTGTAGTCACCATTGACCCTGTATCAAGTAGGGACGGCACCTCCACCCCCCATATTCTGGCCTGAATCACTGGGCACTGTCCAATTAAACGTGATGCAACCTTGCTCTCATAACCCCCACATAACCCCCCTCTGGTGCCTGGTTCTCAACACAGAAAGGTGCTAGTTTCCCTGCTGCTCCACTGCATTCACCCTTGCCCCTACCTGTCTGTCCTGTGTCCTTAACTCCCCCCCCCCCCCTGGCCCCACCCAGCTCCACTCTGCAAAACCTAGCAATATGGCCTGCTCTGTTGCAACGCATACATATTGGTTTGCCATCTGGTTGGAAAATGTACGAGCCTGGCCTGTGCCCACTGGGGTGAGCCTGGGGCTCTGTGGGGCTAGCAGCAGTAGCTGGTATACCTACCAGGGTTTCCGTTAGAAAAAATTGTTGCCGGTCTCAGGGTCCGGTAGATTTAAATCTACCGGTCAAATGAGAGAAATTCCGGTCAGAGTTTATTGAGCTTAAAAACAATTGATAGGCAGGCTATATAAAGAATTGATCATAATAATAATAATAATAATAATAATAATAATAATAATAATAATAATAATAATAATAATAATAATAATAATAATAATAATAATAATGCATTTCATGGCACACAAGGTCGCCGTACAAAAATTTAAAAACAGTTAAATTCATAATCACAGTACATTAAAAAAATATATATATATATAAAATCAGACAAAAAATAAAATCAGACATACGCCTGCCTAAAAAGGTGGGTTTTGAGGTGGGTTTTAAAAGAAATTATGGAGTCAATGTTCCTGATGTCGGGGGGGGGGGGAGTTCCAGAGGCGGGGGGCTGAGCAGCTGAAGGCTCTTGACCCCATGGTGGACAGACGGGCTGGGGGGACGGTCAGGTTGATGGAGGAGGCAGACCTGAGGGACCGGGTGGGAATGTTGATATGAAGGAGGTCGGACAGGTATGGAGGGGTGAGGTTGTGTATGGCCTTGTATGTATGGAGGAGGATCTTGTAGACTATGCAGCGTTTAATGGGAAGCCAGTGTAGTTGGCATAGGACGGGGGTGATGTGACTGATGACAGGGGTTCTGGTGATTATACGGGCAGCAGCGTTCTGGACCAGTTGGAGCTTATGGAGGAGTTTGTGGGGAAGACCAAAGAGAAGGGAGTTGCAGTAATCTAAGCGGGAAGTGATGAGGGAGTGGACCAGGATTGCGGCGCTGTTGGGAGTGAGTGAAGGGCGGAGGCGGTTGATGTTGCGAAGGTGGAAGTAGGCGGACCGGATGATGTTATTGATGTGGGAATGGAATGATAGGGTGCTGTCGAGGACGACACCCAGACTCTTGACCTGGGGGGAAGGGGAAACCAAGGAGTTGTCTATGGTGAGGGTGAAACTGGGGTGCTTGGTGAGTGTGGACTTGGAGCCAATGAGGACTACCTCTGTTTTGCCACTGTTTAATTTCAGGAAATTTGAGGTGAACCAGGATTTGATTTCCTGTAGACAGGCACAGAGGGAAGAGGGAGGGAGGGTGGAAGTGGGTTTGGAGGAAACATAGAGCTGGGTGTCGTCCGCGTAACAGTGGAAATTGATGCTGGGTTTACGGAGAATCCGACCGAGTGGGAGGAGGTAGATAATGAAGAGGATAGGGCCAAGGACAGAGCCCTGGGGAACACCGGAGGAGAGGGGGGATGGATGGGATGTGAATGATTTTAGCTGAATGAACTGAGTACGGCCAGAGAGATATGAGTGGAACCAGTCTAGGGATGTGTGGGAGATTCCAATGGAGGCTAGTCGGTTAAGGAGGGTGGAGTGAGATATGGTGTCAAATGCGGCGCTTAGATCGAGGAGGATGAGGATGGATAATAGTCCGGAGTCAGCTGCCATCAGTAGGTCATTTGTGATTTTGAGGAGGGCTGTTTCTGTGCTGTGACGGGGGCGAAAACCAGATTGGAACTAGAGGTTATTGTTGGAGAGGTGAGCATGAATCTGAGAAGCCACTACTTTTTCCAGGATTTTTGAGAGAAATGGTAGGTTGGAGATGGGGCATAAGTGAATCCAGTGGCATATTTGAAATAGGCTGGTACACGGCTGTGCTGCAAGACCTCTGGTGTTAATCTATTTGGTATTTGATTAAGTCTCAGAACAGTATTTATACTCGTCAGTGATTCGATTTGTGCTTGTTGATTTCTCAATCGTTCATCTCGCTCCTCTTGTCCACTTCTTCCATTGGGCTTGGGGGAGGCTGCTCCACAGGCCGGCGCTCCCCATCTGGACAAAAGACAGTTAGCAAACGTTAAGTTAGCTAAAAACACCAGCTAACTAGCGAGGAAGAAAAGTCAGACAGCAAATTAATGACAGCAAAGTTGATGTTGATAACACTGTAGCTAGCTAGCTAGGATAACACCAGCTAGCTAGCTGGCTAGCTAGTTGGCAGCTAACGTTAGCTAACTAATAGTTTGGTCTACGTTTCTAATACATGCCGTCAAATATGATGTCTTTATGAATTGACCTTACCTTTGAGCAAACATAAGTGTCCTTGGAAATTGTCTTCACATTCAGTTGTGTATGTGGTCGACGACACAGCAGAATCCATCGCTTGCATTTGTTGATTTTCTTTTGGGCTTCGGAAAATATACTTATCCATCCAGTCTTTCAGGGTACCTGGTGTCCGAATTACAGGTACCCCACACACAGCGTTTCACCATCAGATATTAGCTAGATAATAAACATAGAAACTGAACTCTTCACAGTGGTTTCGATCACAGACATCTGGTATTGGTTTGATGCGCCCTACAAACAGCGTTTCAGGTGATGTCCGTGTTTTCTGCAAGCGAGGATTTTCGCTGTAATATGATTGGACAAATTCTATTTGGGGCGTGGTTTAGCGACAGGTCTATTACTCTGGGGAGAGTGAACGTTGTACTTTGCAAGACTCTTATTGTTACTGTTTTTTATCTGGTATTTTTTAGGCCACAGCCCCACTGATATCCAGTACAGTGGAGGAGATGGCGTCTTGCAGTCACCCCTCTCTGTTGGGACTAAAGGAACTATCTGTCTGCTTGGTGGACTGCATTAAAACACCAGGACTTAAAGGAACTGTGAATGAAGGAGGAGGTAAGGCGTAAATCCATCTTCAGTGTTCATACAGATGCTTGAAATAATTCATGCAAAGACGAGGCGATCGTTCACACTATATCCCCAATTGTTTTTATGCATGTTTTTCCATGATTCTCATTACCATTTTCAAGGTGACATAATACTGTGATGAATCTGAAGAAAATCTCCATATTCCAATAAATCTAACTTTATTTTAAACCTTACATGAAATGCAAAAAAAAGAATGCGCATATGCGCACAAAACACAATTCTTTTGCGTGGTATAGCGCACAAACGAAGGTATGTAGAAATAAACAGTTTGGCCCTGTTGGAGTATAAATAATGCCTGTCAAATTAGACATACTATTGTCTCCATAGCTATATTATAGAATATACGATGGGTCCGCAAACAAGTGTTGAGTTTAAAGTGCTTTGCAAAAGATTCCATGTGTCGGGGGCACAGAAGCTAAAAGCAGATTTTCCCAATTCAGTGCAAACTCCTTAAGTGGCTTTATAGTAGAAGCAGCAGCATGTCTATAAACTAGGGCTGTCCCCGATTAAGGATTTGGATAGTCGACTATGATAGGCCAAAATTTGCCGTTAGTCGATTATTTAATTTTTTTTTATTATTCCATTTGGGCTATGGGGGGTGCTTAATGTCTGAAGGAGTCAACTGAAGGCTTCTTGTCCTCTGCAAAAGCATGCAATTGGTCCACTGATGGATACATCTTGATATTTGTCTAGTCTAGTGGACATTAGATGGGTGAAATCCTCTTTCAGTGCTTCTGTGCCTGTTTTCTTAGGCAGTTAGCCTCTGGTATGCATGCCATTAGCGTTAGCCACGTTTCTAGGCCTCTTTTCTTTTGGAAAGAATGATAAAAAAATATATATAAATAAAATGTAATTTTTTTTACTAAGAGGTTGGCAGTCGACTACGCCGGGGTTCCCAAACTTTTCAGGCCGCGACCCAAAAATAACGGGGTTAGAGAGCCGCGACCCCCACTATTATAGGAGGTAATTATAAAAAAAAATGTAATACATTTTTTTTTTTTTTTTTTTTATAAATGTAAATGTATGGTTGAAACATGCACACGTTCAAACGCACACACACTAATAAGCATTGGAGGCTTTTAACCAGGGCCGGACTGGGGAAATCATTCAGGCCAGGAAATATAGTGCAAAATATAGCCCCAGTCAGGCCAGTTTTTAAGCGGGGGGTCTGGGGGTCCCCCACCAGGACATTTCTTGTTACAAAGACTTCATTTCCTGTATTCTGGTGCAGGCATTTTTTTTTACTTGTACCCTTTAAATGCCAGTGTTTGTGATGACATCACAAATTATTGTTAAAAAACAGGTTAGCATATGTATGATTAGCAACAACACTGCTTTTGATGGACTTTCTGTTTTTTTGTAATGTCAGATTGAAAATAATACAATCTTTTATTCAACTTCAGCCCTGATCATAACACCACATATTAATTTTATAATTCTAACCCTTTAAATGCCAGTGTGTGTGATGGCATATATTTGCAATATATCAAATGCAAAGTAGATTTTTATGGGGGGGATTATTACAGGCTAGCATGTGTCAATGATTAGCAGCAACAGTTTTTTGTAAGGGTCCCGCCTCCACCAATCACATGCGGCTCCTTTTGTGTGTGTGTGTGAGAGCAAGAGAGAGAGAGAGAGAGAGATAGTTCTCCAACTTGTGTGAGTTGCAGTGATCTCCTGGTTGTTCCCCACCTAGGTTATCTAACTATTGCGCTGCTGCAACTAGAAACACTGTCCTGGCCTGCTTCTAAGTTCAGTGGCCTGACTGCAATTTTTTTTTTTTTTTTTTTTTCAATCTCAATATCTTCACTATCTGAGACAATATCATTCATATAACAGGGCTGTACACTGCGACGATCTCGTCGCAAATTGCCCCTTAATTTGGCCGTTGCGAGTTGGAAATATTATTTGGGAGCAACGTTGCGAGTTGTGATTTCAACCCTTCATTCGCATTTCACTCCTAAATTAATCCATACAAATTGGATACATTTTTTAAAAAACATTAGCCTACAACCAAGGCTGTACAGTGCGACACAATGTCGTGGTGCTATGAAAGAATCTGTCGGCAATGAATGAACTTACTGCGATCACCGATAGCCTGAGTGAAAAAAAAGATTTGCGTGTGGAGTGAATCTGGGTCACGCTATATACTTGGTACTTGTAGTCTATCGTGCGATTAAAGACCATGTCCCTATCTGCGTAGTCTATACATCAAACACCAAATCCCATAATTCCTAGCAAAACGAAACTGAATGTGGCCTCTCTTCCTTTCAATATGGGCTATTGCATCGCCAAAGAAGCACCTCCTTTCAATACATTTAAGACGCAAATTTTGCTCTGCAAGAACAACGGAGTGGATATCAGTCCATCTTATGACAACCACGTCCGATGTGGAGAGATGATAAGATGATGATGATTGACGTGATGATGTGATGATTGATTGACGGGGACACGGACACTTCTAACGTTCAGGTTCAGCCATGCATTAGGTAAGTAGTAGTAGCCCACTATTAGGACGTGAAATACTGTCTACTTAAATTTATAAAATATCAACCTATCTATCTAATAATGAGACAATATGCAAATAAGATAATACTAATTGTCACGGTTCCCTGTATATGAAATGAAAGTGGCTTGCAACTTTACTGCTGGTAAAATCACTGTTTATTTCTCGTTTAGCATAGTATTACATTCCACTTATATAAACAATCAAAGTCCTACCGTAAGAGCCTCATACCGGTCAATTAAACCTTTTTGATTAGTCTTTCCTTCGAGCTAAGTTGGACTGAACATTTCACTGTCAAAAGCGCAAATGTAAATAAGGTTGCGTCGCAACACTGTTTTCAAAATAAAGGTCACATATACAAATACCTCTCAATTCTTATTAAAAAAAGTCCCGGATATACATAAACATTAATTGGCATAGATCTCTATAAACGGCCCAACACATTGATCACTTTAGGCACACACTGAAACCAGTAACATCACAAATATGAAGCCGTTAATTACCCATACAAATAATAAACCTTTCATGGGGTTATTTACAATAATAATTCATTTGATTTCTAAAGCACTTTTCATTGTGAAACAAATGTATGCAGAGTTTCTTGTCCTCCTGATTAATGCAATGGTGTGTGTGTTGTGGTGATCTCATTCAAGGAGCACTACACAAGCGCGCGCACACACACACACACACAGTTTGTTGTTTTTGTTCTATTAGTGATTTACACACTTTCTCAGTTGGTTCATTATAAAAGATACAAACCTGAAAACAAACGCACTTAAATGTTAAATAAAAGGACCACAGTAATGAGGCAGGAGGAACATATTTTTTTAATAATGGTAAAAAAAGACTTCTCATTGTGTGCCCCTAGTGAAAAAGCTTAGCGTACAGCCCTGTATAAATAGTAGGCGTTAGGGATGCCCCGATCACGTTTTTGGCCACCAGTCACTGATCATCTATGAGCCAGAGGGAGCTCCACAAATCATGTAAAACCCAGATTCGGCTCAAACACGGGACTAAACACGTTACGCAATTATGCCACATCAATGTGGAACGCCCTACCCAAAGCTGTAAAGGAATGTGAATCACTACCCACTTTCAAAAACACTCTCAAAGAACACCTACTGGAGACTGCAATTCGAAACTGGCACCTACAAATGTCCTAACCCAGTTGTACAGTAAAGACCAAGTATGGCCTTGTCAGTATTCCAATGTACAGTCCCCCCCCCCCCCCTACCCAACCCCCCCCCCCCCCCCCCCCCACCTCCAATGTACAGCCCCACCCAACCCAACCCCACCTACCCAACCTCCTCCAATGTACAGCTTCTATGTCAAATGTATATACACTCTTTCTGGATTTATTTTAGTATCACAAACGGTACTGTATTTGCAAATCTGGTATGTCATAAATGTATAGATGTAGCAGTACTGTCTATCTGTATGTACATTGTGTACCTTTTTTCGATTAAGTACTTTATTTACGTTTTCTGATGAGACCGTGTCTCTCTGTAAGAGTAAGCAGTCCCTGTCCCCTCCTTTACGTCTCTCTCTGTAAGAGTAAGCAGTCCCTGTCCCCTCCTATGTATCTCTCTCTCTCTCTCTCTCTCTCTGTAAGAGTAAGCAGTCCCTGTCCCCTCCTTTACGTCTCTCTCTGTGAGAGTAAGCAGTCCCTGTCCCCTCCTTTACGTCTCTCTCTGTAAGAGTAAGCAGTCCCTGTCCCCTCCTCTATGTCTCTCTGTAAGAGTAAGCAGTCCCTGTCCCCTCCTTTACGTCTCTCTCTGTGAGAGTAAGCAGTCCCTGTCCCCTCCTTTACGTCTCTCTCTGTAAGAGTAAGCAGTCCCTGTCCCCTCCTTTACGTCTCTCTCTGAGAGTAAGCAGTCCCTGTCCCCTCCTTTACGTCTCTCTCTGTAAGAGTAAGCAGTCCCTGTCCCCTCCTCTATGTCTCTCTGTGAGAGTAAGCAGTCCCTGTCCCCTCCTTTACGTCTCTCTCTGTAAGAGTAAGCAGTCCCTGTCCCCTCCTTTACGTCTCTCTCTGAGAGTAAGCAGTCCCTGTCCCCTCCTTTACGTCTCTCTCTGATAGTAAGCAGTCCCTGTCCCCTCCTTTACGTCTCTCTCTGTAAGAGTAAGCAGTCCCTGTCCCCTCCTTTACGTCTCTCTCTGTAAGAGTAAGCAGTCCCTGTTCCCTCTTTTCAAGGGATTCACTACCTCAATGCTCTGGAACCTCAGCCTACAAACCTCATGGCCTGCAGCAGAGAGATGCTTGGCTACAGGAGACTTTTCATCCTGATTTCCAATGTTGCTCTTATGTTCAGAGACTTGGGTCCTCATTTCTCTCTGGATTTGACCAACAAAGCAGAATCCACATGAGTACTAAGAGGTGGATTAGGAGTAGTCTCCTTACCTCAAAATCAACCAGTTTTACTTTCTAGATTCCCTTGCCTTTTCTTAGCTACATGTACAGTATTGGAGGTGTACATGTAGTTGTGTGTACATGTACAGTATTGGAGGTGTACATGTAGTTGTGTGTACATGTGCAGTAGGGGTGGGGGGAAATATCGATACATAGTATTATCGCGATACTTTGCGTGGCGATACTGTATCGATACAGGGACGCCACGTATCTATATTTAATTATTTATTTTTTGTGACTAACTTTTTATTTTGTCTTTTTTTAAAACAAGTTCAGAGGAAAGACATTCACATCAGCATTTCATATGAATTCACACAGTGGCATAAAAAGTGTCTTTTCAGTATATAGATTGTCAGTCAGTATATTCATATACTGTGTAGCCTGCCTGTTTGTAGTTGTGACAGTCTTTTCCTCCGTTCTGACGGTCTTGTGGCTGCGAGACAGCCCAGGTCGCTTCTTAAAACCCCTCCCAGCCCCCCGGGTTTGCATAGACATTTTAGGAAAGGGGGAAACCATGATGCATACATGTATAGGATACAATTAATTAGAAAAGAAATCATAATTATGTTTGTTAACCTCTGATCCTGTTACAAAGTAATAGGGAAAAATACAATTTAGAAACAACAACAAAAATTATAACAGTAAACAGAAAAGATAAAAAAGAAACAACAGCAACATGATTTTTGTTCATTCTCTGGTGTCAAGGTACAAGTGTTCAACCTAGTGCAATACTGATTTTACCTTCTAGGCCGCAGGAAGTCATATTTGGATCGATTCTGTCCTTGCTCCCTGTGCTCTAGCACTGGATGCCTCTAATCTCAATACTTCGTAGAAGGACAGTTTCCAACTGTAAATATTGAGACTATGAGGTGGTTTCCATCTCATTACGAGCATTTTCTTTGCTGCCGTTAAACCGTCCAGAAACACTCTTTTTGTGAGGTGTTAATTTTAGAGATGAATCATCGTTTAATAATAAAATGTGTGGCAAACAAGGTATGTTTATCTCCGTTATATTAGTGAGAAATAATGCAACCTTGGCCCAAAAAGCTAGTACTTCTGGACATTCCCACATCATATGTATGTATGTTCCTATGACTTTTTGCGGACATAAAGCACATAGAGGACTTTGTAAAATTTTGATTTGACAGAGTTTCCTGGGTGACAGATAAAATCTTTATCATTTTGTAATGAGTTAATTGGTTATTATAATTACGAGAGGTTAACGGAATATTATCCCATACATTCTACCAATTTAGGCAGGCGTTGTAATTCTTTAAATCTATGTTCCAGACAGTGGTATTACCTGTAGTTCTGTTTAGTTTTCCTTGTATTTTATTATATAACCCAGAAACAAAACCATTTTTAACATTTATGTCATTCACTATATTCATTAAAGGGTGACCTGGTAAAGGCTGATTCCATGGGACACCATAAGCAGGCCTGTACACTGCGATGATATGATCGCAAATTGCCCCCTAATTTGGTCCGTGCGAGTTTAAAATAATATCTGGGGGCAAGCTTGCGAGTGGTGATTTCAACCCTTCATTCGCATTTCACTCCTAAATTAATCCATACAAATTGTAGTAAAACATTAGCCTACAACCAGGGCTGTACAGTGCAATATAATGTTGCGGTTGTAATTTCATTAGACAGACCAGCGCGGACCTTTAATAACATGCAATTTAATTGACACGAGCAATGAGCTAACGGTAGCTTCTAACCAAGGTCTCCATTAGGATTATGCTAAGCTAACTAGCGATCTCTGCTAACCCTGGAAAACGGTCAAAGCGGACTCCACAAGACTAGTTCCATTCGTGAGGAAAGGGGGTGGGTTATATTGACAACGCTTGACAACAGAAGTTTAAACATAACTTCATATTTATTGGTTATTCGTTTCTGTATATCATTCAATTCCCATCTCTGTGTGTCTCCATCTCTTCCTGTTTACATTCGAGTGTGACGTCATCACCTACGGCAGCTTAGACGATCAAAACCCGAAGGGGGGCTCGCTCTCTCTCTCGCTCTCTCTCTCTCTCTCTCTCTCTCTCTCTCTCTCTCTCTCTCTCTACATTCAATGATTTAAAGTAGCCAAATGTTACACACAGTATAAATACTAACTGGATAGTTGATGATATAAACATTTAATTTCATTATCTGAAATATTCTAAAATCATTAAGTCTGTGTGATTATTATTTTCTCACAGTAGTGTGTGTGTATATATATATATATATATATATGTGTGTGTGTGTGTGTGTGTATATATATATATATATGTGTGTGTGTGTGTTTGGCTAAAGTGGATAGAAAACACAGTACTGTGTAAAAGGCACCCAAGAGTTTTTATATAAATTGTCTTAGATGTAAATAATTTTTTTTATTAGTGTGTCAGTAGACTACTCTTAGTACATTTTCATTAAATTATTTTTTAAAGCATCTTCATGGTTTAATAATGCAAACATATGTTGCAGGGACTTATTATAATCATCATATTGGCGTGACTGTATGCATCAAAGGGTTCAATCAAGCATTTTTAAGTGCTTTAGAGAAGCAGTGAAGCATATAAAAGAAGCAGTGAAGCCAGACCAGCACTCTCAGGTTCAAAATTTAATGGCAGCCTGAAACAAACATGTTTCGGAAATATGTATTCCTTCTTCAGTGTTATAGCTTGCAAGCTATAACACTGAAGAAGGAATACATATTTCCGGAACATGTTTGTTTCAGGCTGCCATTAAATTTTGAACCTGAGAGTGCTGGTCTGGCTTCACTGCTTCTTTTATATAATACTTAATGGGATTTCAGCACCCAGTGTCGTATCTTGAGAGCGCGGTCTAACTTGACATTTAAGTGCTTTAGAGGAAATGTCAAAATATCGCGATATCATTTAGAGGCCATATCGCCCAGCCCTACTATAATGGTAAAATAGTTATTTAAAAATGTGCCCCTAAAAAATATTCTTTGCCCCTAAATTTCTCATTTAGGGGCAAGTGTGCCCCTAGTGAAAAAGCTTAGCGTACAGCCCTGATAAGTGCGCATTGCAGTGCGTAAATGTAAATAAAAAAAGAAGGATGTACTAGGGACATTATAGATTTGTTTGAGCTCTTGAAATGATCTGAGACCGTATTCACTGTATATGTCAGATAGTTTGTGAATACCTTGTCTTTGCCAATTGGGAAATGTAGCTGGTTTCCCTCCCAACAGTAAGAAGTTGTTATCAAAAATAGGGATATCTATGTGCCATTTTGTGTTCCACTGTCCCGTTTCGGCAATATATTTCCAGACGTAAATTGAATGTGCTATAATTAGGGATGCACGATAATTATCGGGCCGATATCAGCAATTATGACGTCATCCCGATAAACCCGATAGCGTTATTGATAGCTCCGATAATATATAATAAATTTTTTGGTTAAAAGAAATCCGTTGTGGGTGGATTGGGTTGAAGGGCGCTTGTTTTTATTATAGCCTCCTCCCGTTTTGCCAGTACTGTGGTACCACTGATAGCGTGTGGTTTAGGAAGAGGGAGTTTTTCACAAATCCAGCGCTCCCTTTCTTGGCTGTGACGTAGTCAGGTGACATTCAGACTGACTGAGGCAAGATAGTAAAAAAAGATGGCGGCGTCGTCTGACTTTTTCAAAGTTTCAGAGGAAAACAGTTTGCTTGCTATTTGTAACAAATGCAGAAGTTCCACGAGGAGGGAAAGGGGCAACAAGCGATAACACATCCAACATAATAAGTCACCTGAAACATCACCACCGCTACGATGGTGTATTAAAATCTGACGACGCCGAGCAGCTAAAGGCTAATGCAACGCGGCATAAGCTAATCCAAAACCAGCTGCTGGCGGGCGGCGGGACATTTACTGAGGACCAGCACAAAGTGTGGATATTATGATTTGACAACATTATTGCAGGTAAGCAGGCAGCCTAGCCGTTTCTAACTACTAACGTTATCACGCTAGCTTGGATGCTAACTAACGTAATTAAGCTTGTCATGGTTCATGGTGAGCTGTTTGTGTTATAACGAGACGGCAAATTAATGAATGAATGAAAACTTTATTTAACAGATTGCAGAATGGGTACAATACAGTACAGCTCAATACATACAATTGTTAAGGGGATGCAGACCAGAGAAAGACTTTCGTCTTGTTTACATCAGGGTCCCCCATTTACAATTCATCATAACATAATGACATACATGATATACAGATAGACGGTACTGCCTACATCTATACAAATACAGTACTGTTTGTGATACGAAAAGAGTCCAGAAAAGAGAGTATATACATTTGACGTATTATTATTGTATTGTGATATGTTTTGTTTCATGTTGAAAAAAAAATATTTTTTTAATAATACAATAAATATCGGTTATCGATATCGGTTATCGGCTTGAAGAGCATAAAGTTATCGGTATCGGTGTCAAAAAATCAATATCGTGCATCCCTAGCTATAATTGGGCCAAATTTAGTATGGCAAAAGCTTTGGGATAGACCAGAAAAGAGGATATCTTTGAGTGTATATGGAGATACAATGTGCGTCTCCATATTTACCCATGGTATGTCAGAATCATTATTGAACCATCTTAGCAACATAAGAGCATAAAAGAAAAATAGTACTGTTTGAAATTAGGAACCGATAGCCCTCCTGTTTTCCTACTGTTTTGGAGTGTGGAATTGCTGATTCGTGGATGTTGTTCACGTCATATAAATTTGAATACTAGTCCCTGTAGCTTCTCCCAAAATCCTGGAGGTGGCGGTAAATGAATCATGCTTACCAGAAAATTGATCTTAGGGAGAATATGGGTCTTGACTACTGAAAGCCTGACTGAAAATGGGATTAATAATAATGACCAACGGTTTAACTCATCAGATATTACCTTATTAAGGCTCTTGTAATTTTGACACAATTTTGTCAATGTATGGGTATATATCTATACCTAAATATCTGAAACCAGAACCCACTGGTATTTCTGTATGTAGTTGGGGACTACTTGCTGCTGTATTTAGGGGAAGTAAAATTGATTTATTGAAGTTTATCTTGTAACCTGAAATAAAACTAAAATGTTTAATAGTGTCTAGGACTACAGGTAGGGACTGTGGTGTATTGTCAAGAAATAATAACAGATCGTCTGCGTACAGACACATTTTATGGTAAGTGTCATTTACTATTATGGGTTTTATTTCGGCACAATTTCAAATTTTTTGGGCCAAGGGTTCAAGAGAACGCAAATAATAATGCGGAGGCGGGGCAACCCTGCCTGACGCTACGTCTGATAGGGAAGGGTGTGGAACACTGATTGGATGTGATAACCATGGACGTTGGATTATGATATAAGATTTTGAGCATATTTATAAATGTGTCTCCAAATGCCATATTCTTCATGGTGTGCCATAAGTACTCCCATTCCAGCCTATCGAAGGCCTTTTCGGCGTCAAGGGACAACACTGCGCATGGTGATATTTTTGGAGCTTTGTCAATAATGTGTAACAGTCGTCTTAAATTATCTGATGCAAATCTTTGTTTAACAAATCCAGTTTGGTCTGGGTGGACCAATATTGGCAGTATCGTCTCTAGATGCCGTGCGAGGACCTTGGCATATAATTTTAAGTCTCCATTAAGAAGGGACAGTGGGCGATAGTTAGCACAGACGTTTCCATCCTTTCCTTTTTTCTGTATCAGTGTGATAATTGCTGTACTTATGTCTCTATTAAAACTCCCTTTCATAATGGCTTGTTGGAACATCTCGAGTAGTAATGGACCCATCTCTTTCCAAAAGGTCAAGTACAGCTCCGGTGGGATACCATCGAAACCTGGTGATTTCCCCTGTTTCATTTCTTTCAGTGCATCGTAAAGTTCCTCCTGGGTAAAGGGAGAATCCGTTAAGGTTATTTGTTGCTCTGTTAATTTAGGTAGTCCCAAGTCTTCAAAAAAGGAGTCTAAATCAGCTTTTGAGAATTAAGCTTCAGATGAATACAATTGTTGATAGAAAAGTTTAAATTCTAGATTTATTTTGACCGGATCGTTTACCATCGCTCCTTCTTTATTTAGGATTGATGTGATGTCTGCTTTCTGTTCATTATATTGGATTTTCCTAGTCAACACAAAGCTTGGATTATTTCCATTCAAATACTCAATTTGCCTCGCTCTGTGAGCTAGGAACTCTGCTTTTTGTGCCATTAGAGCATTTAGTTCAGACTTCGCTTTCCAAAGCTCCCTTTCTCTTTCTTGATCGTAGTTGTTTTGTTGTTCTGCAGTTAGCAATGAGTGTCTATTTTCCAATCTGGATATTTCTTGATGGTGGGCTTTGTTACGTGCTGTTAGATTCTGATCAAACTGGCCAGTATCACGTCTTCGTCTGTTTGGCTCTCCATCCAATTCCTCTGCGTTGTGTCATTTTAATGGTCCTGACGTCTCCAACACTGGCTGATAAGATCCTTATCTCTCCCCGTTAGTACAATCCGCAAACCATAATAATTCTCCACCTCTGTAAGAATTCGACACTCCGACAACGTGAAATACCTTATAGGGAGAAGCGTTGTTTATTCAATAAACAGAACCTCATAATCAGATGTTATCAGATGTTATCAAATTGTATCGTCCTTGCTATTCAGTCCAATGGTGATCAGGCCTGGTCGTTAGCCAAGACCATCCTCGCGGTAGCCGAAGCTAATGATGATGTGGCATTCTTTCCCCCCCCCCCTCCTCTCTGTGATGAGAGGAGAGAGTATCTTGGTCTCTTCCCTCCTGTGGGATTCGTTTTTTTTTTTTTTTTTTTTACTTTCTTTTTTAGCGTTTATCGCTTTTCTGGTCAAGCATGACCGACAGATACAGGGTGAAACGGGATATAGATCAGGGGAAGACATTCTGATAAATGACGGCGGGTCCGGGAATCGAACTCGGAGTCCACCAGATCCGTGACGCAGTACGGTTTTCCCCGACGCTGAAATAGCGCCGAGATATGCGGTGAGCTACTGGAGCCCCCCGTGGGATTCGTTTCTTTGGTCTGCCTTACACCCGGAACCACTGTTCGACTTATAGATCTTCGTCGTAGCAACGACGGCCCCGCCTTCTGGTTGTCATGCGACGTGCTGATAATCTTTCACACATTAAAATGCAGTTTTCTACTGTTTCATTAAGATGAACCCCTCTCCCTCGCTCTCGCTATCAGTTTGTTCTTACAAGGAATTCAAAACATTCTCTCGCTGGCAGTGTGCCTCACAACAATCACCCTGCTCTACTGAACCACCGTCTCCTGCTTCCATGCACATTTCGATCTCACCGTTTTAGCTGTGGTCATCCCCCCCAATCTATACATCACATACATTGAAAAAGCACCCCAAATCCTTCATTCCCCCCTTTGATTCTTAATCAACCTTCAGAATCAACAGACTCCTTGGTTTTTCAATTAATTATACCCAAAAATAGACTCATAACAATTAGGGCCCCGCCGTCTGCTGTTTTGCCTTATTGTTTTCCATTACCCGCATCACCCCTAAACCAGAAAGGATAAACAACGGTCAGGGAGGAGAGAGAGAGAGAGAGAGAGACAGAGAAAAACACAGAAAAACACAGATTGCAATTTTCCAGACAACACACCTAAACCCTTCGGCCCCCCTATTAGGTACACCCCACGTCCAAATCAGAGCGCTCCCTTCCCTCTTACAGTACACCTCCCATCTTGGGCCGGTCCCGTCTCCTAGGGCAAGGGCCCCTTTCAGTGACGGCTCCTTTTCCTGAGCTGGTCCTCCTCCCAGGGCGCGGTCCCCTAGGCAAAAATGTCTCCCCTGGTCTGCTACTGCTCAGTGTCTCTGGCTGTCCTCTCCACATCTGCTCCTCCACCGCCGCCGTCTCCTCTCTCTCGTCGTGGATGATCTGTGTACCAGGCTGCGGTGCCTGGCCCCTGCTGCTTCCTCCTCCAGTCTGTCTCCTGGTCATCTCCACCGCTGTCGGTGTCTCCCCCCGCTGAAAGCAGAAACACAACACCAGCAGTCGTCTGTACATTCGACTTCCCTTGTTTTGCTATTAGTCTACCACCTTCTCCACACCTATTATCCATCTTACAGGGCGGTTCCCTGTTTGTTGTCTTCCGGCGTGACACTTGCAACTAAACCGATTCCCACTTTTCGACGCTGGCTATCTTCATCCCAGTTTGACCCCCAGCGTGCGCCAGTTCTTCTGGTGACGTGTCTTCTGAAGACCCTGCCTATCTATCAGGTGTGAGAAGGCCCCACTGGAATTCAAACTCCCTCTTTATTCCATAATTAACCCATTCAAATAACTGCACCATCTTTCTGTGCAATTCTTATTTAATCCATTGTATAATTAAACTCTATCTAATATTATTATTATAATAATAATCCACTCTCTGTGCTCATTAGATTCTCTAACTTGAATCACTCCCCCAATCCGCCACTAGATGGTAGTACAGACCTATATCTAAATATTCCCCTATGGGTAATGAAAACTCCCCAGCACTACATTTACATTTACATTTAGTCATTTAGCTGACGCTTTTATCCAAAGCGACTTACAAGTTCTGTACGACAAGCCATCAGGAAGGGCACAACTCTATCAGCTGAGCAACAATGTTCATCAAAGTGTTGAGTGCTACAGTGTAGGTTAGTTTATTAGGACAAGTGCATGACAGTACGGTTAGTTAGGGTTAGATTTTTATTTTTATTTTTTTTTTTTTTTAATTCAGATAATGGTTGAAGAAGTGCGTCTTTAGTCGACGGCGAAAGATTGGACGTGATTCGGCTGTCCTAACTGGGGTGGGTAGTTCATTCCACCATTGTGGGGCAAGGACTGAGAATAGGCGACTTCTCTTTGATGACCCTCCCGGAGCTTGGATAGGAGTAGGTCTGAGGCGGCCAGAAGATGCAGAGCGTAGGGGTCTTGAGGGTGTGTAGTTAGAGACCATTGACCGGAGGTAGGCGGGAGCGGTTCCCTTTGCCGCACGGTATGCTAGGTCGAGGGCCTTGAAGCGGATTCGTGCAGCAATGGGGAGCCAGTGCAGGTCCCTAAGAAGTGGGGTGACATGGGCCGACTTCGGTAGGTTTGAGATCAGGCGGGCCGCTGCGTTCTGAATGAGTTGAAGAGGCTTAGTGGCAGTGGCCGGGAGGCCAGCGAGCAGTGCATTGCAGTAGTCGAGGCGGGAGATGACTGTTGATTGGACGAGGAGTTGGGTGGCTTCTTTTGTCAGGAAGGGGCGTATCCTTCTGACGTTGCTCAGGAGGAATCGGCAGGTTCTGGTCGTCGCTGCGATGTGAGCAGAGAAGTTCAACTGGTCGTCGAGGACAACACCAAGGTTCTTGGCGGTCGGGGACGCAGTCACAGCTGCATTCTCGACTGTGATTGAAAGGTCGGTTAGGGGGGAGGATTTGGCCGGCAGGTGGAGCAATTCTGTTTTGCTTAGGTTCAGTTTGAGGTGGTTGGACGTCATCCAGGCTGAGATGTCGGACAGACAGGCCGAGATCCGCACAGAGACGTGGATATCTGAGGGAGGGAAGGAGAGGAAGAGTTGAGTATCGTCGGCATAACAATGGTAGGAGAAGCCATGAGACGTGATAATGTTACCCAGTGATTTAGTGTAGAGGGAGAAGAGAAGGGGTCCTAAAACTGAGCCCTGGGGGACACCCGTCCGCAGGGGGCGGGTGGCCGACAGGGTCCCTCTCCATGACACTTGGTAGGAGCGGTCATTGAGGTATGATGACAGCCATGTCAGCGCAGAGCCAGCCACTCCCATTCCTGCGAGGGCCGCAAGGAGGATCTGGTGGTTGACTGTGTCGAAGGCTGCAGATAGATCTAGGAGAATCAGGACAGAGGAGAGGCCTTTCGCTTTTGCTAAGTGAAGTGCCTCTGTGACCGCAATGAGGGCTGTCTCTGTGGAGTGACCAGTCCTGAAGCCTGACTGATTAGGGTCTAGGAGGTCATTCTGTAAGAGATAAGTAGTAAGTTGGTTGGATACAGCACGTTCAAGTGTTTTAGAAAGGAAGGAGAGAAGAGAGACAGGACGGTAGTTGCCTATGACGGTAGGGTTCAGGGTTGGTTTTTTTATGAGCGGCGTGACTCTGGCTTGTTTTAGGGAGGTGGGGACCACCCCCGAGTTGAGTGAGGAGTTGATGGTTGCAGTTAGGAATGGGAGGATGTCTGGTGCTATGGTCTGGAGGAGTGGGGAGGGTAGCTGGTCCAGCTGGCAAGTAGTCGGACGGTTTGACGTTACCAGTGTCAGGGTCTCTGCTTCTGTAATGGGAGAGAAAGATGACAGAGTGAAGGATGAGGGTCTCGATTCAGCATTTGGAATGGGTGGGGGTTGGGAGAAGGAGCTGCGGATGTTCTCCACTTTTTCCTCAAAGAAGATCGCAAAGTCTTCGGCAGAGAAAGATGAGGGAGGGGGGGGTGGGGGGGGAGTGAGGAGGGAGGACATGGTAGCATGCAGTTTGCGAAGATTCTTGGCAGAGGCCTCGATCCTATGGTGGAAGAAAGAAGCTTTGGCATTAGTGATGGTTTTGGAGAATGTTAACAAGAGGTTGTGATATGTGTCGATGTCAGCAGTGAGGCGTGACTTTCTATACTTCCTTTCAGCTGCTCTCAGGACCTGTCTTTGTTCTCTCACTGGATCTGTCAGCCATGGACTGGGTGGGGAACGGCGGGCAGGTTTCTCAACGAGGGGACAGAGCTTGTCGAAGGAGGTTGCAAGGGCTGGATCCCCCCTCCGCCACTAGGTGGCAACCTACTCCTCCTCGATGGTGTTTTAGTTGACGTGTCACTTCCTGGTTCTTATCTGTTATCTCCTCGTGGCTCACGGCCATCTTGTATCATCCTCCTCGTGGCCCCTTTTGCGGCCATCTTGTCTCGCTCATAATGGCTACTCTCTCCAACAAACGGCCGCTGCCCTTCCTTCCAAGGCCTAAAAACACAACTGTTTTTCCTCTCTTTCCTATCCATTATCAGGGGACGCTTTCTCAGACTAATACTCTTGCCTGATCGGACATAATACACACTGGTACAATCTCCTTTCGACTTTCCTTTCCTCATCTCGCATTTACCCTCCTTAAACCAAAACTGTGCAGCCTGCCTCGTTTGCTTTTCATTCTCTGTAGATAACACCCTCGATTTTCACCATGGCTCTCTGCTCATATTATTACAGCTGGCTTCTCTGTCGCTACTCATTTACGGGATGCACTATCTGTTCGTTTTTATTTGGCTTAAAAGATCAAAACAACCGTGTGTGCACAGTGAACTCACATTTTTGATCGGAGCGCTGTTTCTCCTACAGCGCTGGTTCGCCTCCTGACCGCTCGACTCGCCGCTCTCTCCCAGGGCTGGCCGGCCTTGCTCGATCATGATTCTCCCACACACGATGACTGTTGTCCACTGTCGTCCCATTATTGAAAAAGTCTTTTTCCGTTGTTCTTATCTCTCTGCAACCAACTGTTCCCGTTGTTTTTATCTCTTGCAAATCCGGCTGTCATCGGCAACCAACTGTTAGATCCTGATCAAACTGGCCAGTATCACGTCTTCGTCTGTTTGGCTCTCCATCCAATTCCTCTGCGTTGTGTCATTTTAATGGTCCTGACGTCTCCAACACTGGCTGATAAGATCCTTATCTCTCCCCATTAGTACAATCCGCAAACCATAATAATTCTCCACCTCTGTAAGAATTCGACACTCCGACAACTAGGGATGCCCCCCGGACCCCGGTTTTAAACGGGAACCGGTACTATATTAGAAAATACCGGAGTATTTATAAGCTCCGACGTCCTCGGTACTGCTATCGATACTCTAGAGAAATTATTATTATTATTATTATTATTATTATTATTATTATTATTATTTAAAAGTTGCAAACGATCTATCCTCTCTCTGTCTCTGCACGAGAAGCGAGCCACAGCGAGTCATTATTACACACACTCCTCGCGAGTCGCTCGCTAGTAGTGCTACATACGGGTACTCCTTAATGAAAGTTCTCCGTGCTGAAGCGCGCTGCACACAGACACAGACAGCTCTGAGTCTGCATGCACCGTGACTCGTGATGGCGGATAGAGCGAAGCGTTCTAAAGAAAGTATGGATATACAACGCACGTTGCCACAAGTGCAACAAAACATTTGCCAGTAAGGGTGGCAATACGAGCAATTTATCAAAACATCTGTTGGCAAAACATGATATTAGTGTGCAGAAATGCGCGTATTCGACTGCCTTGCGCGCAGTGTTCCATCTGCATCCACGTCCACTGCCGCCGGTAAGCCAAGATACGGAGTTTCCTAGGCTAATAACGAATTATTACAAATAGGCTAATAAACAAAATAATTGTTTAGCTACAAATACTACAATCTAAACTTTTTATAGATCGTCAAGCTGAGGCGTCAGCCACCAATGTGTCCCAGGCCAGTGAGCCCAGGGCCACCACACATCCTTCCCTCTACCTCCCTCCACCACCCAAAGTCCTTTCAACCTAGCAGCTAGAGGAAGGATGACAGAGGATAGGGTGAACGAGTGTCACAGTTCTGTTAGCCTTTTGCATTTGTTGTTTATTATAAAAAGTCTATAATTCAGAGTCAGACACATTTAAAACATTGTTGCTGAAGAAATTATATTCATTTATTATATTTATTTATAAAGTTATATAAAAGAACATTGCTGCTGCTGTTGCTGAAGAAATTATATTTATTTATAATACTTATTTATAAAGTTGTATTTATAAATAATAAAGCAATGTTGATTCTGTTCTTAATTAATTGTCTTTTTTTCTTGCAAAAAAAGAACCAAAAAGAACCGATAAGAGTATCGATAAAGTACCGAACCGTTAAGCAGTATCGATAAGAGTAGTAGTATCGATAAAATCCTAACGATACCCATCCCTACCGACAACGTGAAATACCTTATAGGGAGAAGCGTTGTTTATTCAATAAACAGAACCTCATAATCAGATGTTATCAGATGTTATCAAATTGTATCTTCCTTGCTATTCAGTCCAATGGTGATCAGGCCTGGTCGTTAGCCAAGACCATCCTCGTGGTAGCCGAAGCTAATGATGATGTGGCATTCTTTCCCCCCCCCCCCCTCCTCTCTGTGATGAGAGGAGAGAGTATCTTGGTCTCTTCCCTCCTGTGGGATTCGTTTCTTTGGTCTGCCTTACACCCGGAACCACTGTTCGACTTATAGATCTTCGTCGTAGCAACGACGGCCCCGCCTTCTGGTTGTCATGCGACGTGCTGATAACCTTTCACACATTAAAATGCAGTTTTCTACTGTTTCATTAAGATGAACCCCTCTCCCTCGCTCTCGCTATCAGTTTGTTCTTACAAGGAATTCAAAACATTCTCTCGCTGGCAGTGTGCCTCACAACAATCACCCTGCTCTACTGAACCACCGTCTCCTGCTTCCATGCACATTTCGATCTCACCGTTTTAGCTGTGGTCATCCCCCCCCAATCTATACATCACATACATTGAAAAAGCACCCCAAATCCTTCAGTGCTGAAGCAAATGATATTGTATTATTGCGAATAAAGCCTTTAGTTGCATCCCATAGAAATCTTATATCTGTAACACTATTTTTATTGATATCGATAAAAAGGTTGAAGTCTGATCTAAATTGCTCACAGAATGATGGATCCTGCAGTAGTGTTAAATTAAATTTCCATCTAGTAGCACGTTTTGGACAATTTTCAATTGTATATACACACAGATTGGCATGGTGATCTGATAAAGACATGTTGATAATGTCAGTTTTTTTAATACAGTGGAAAATATTAGCAGATATTAGTATATAATCTATTCTTGAAAATATTTTATGTCTATTTGAAAAGAAGGTGTATTGTTTTAAACTTGGGTTATAATTTCTCCAATCTATCAATGAGTGATTTGACACCAGATTTTTAAATGCTGTAGTGCAGGGCTATTCAACTGCCGGCCCGCGGGATGATTCTGACCGGCCCGCCAAAGATTACATGATAATATTTTTTTTTTTTTTTTTTTACTTTTTTTTTTTCATGTCAACGTTAACACGCACAATTGAGCCAAAAGTCACTCAATTAATGACAGATTTCATTGATAAATTGAGGGAAAACTTTGCAAGTCGATTTGATGAAAGCACCGCAAAACTAAACTATTTGGTACCCTAAACCAGGCCAGAACTGTATGGGACCCCCTATGCAAACCAAAGGGTTTCTTTTGTGGTCACCTCAACATTCGTAGTGTTGGTAATAAACGCGAACAGCTAGAGCACCTCCTACTTGATTCTAACTTACATTGCTTAGGTCTGAGTGAGACATGGCTAAAGAAGTCATCCCCTGAAGCCCTAGTATCCATGCCAGGCTACAATGTATTTAGGAATGACAGGAAGACTGGGAAAGGAGGTGGGGGAGTCCTACTGTACATCAGAGACACAATTGCCTGTAAAAAACTGGAATGGTCCACTGACTTTGAATGTGTTGGTGTAGAATCTGTTGGTGTGGAAATCACTCTCGCTGAACAAATGTCATTTACCCTGATATGTCTCTACAGAAAACCAGATGCAAAAGTTGAGTTTTACGACCAGTTAAAACATGTCCTAAAATCCTGCAACAAGGAAACAATAATCATAGGTGACTTCAATGTCAACTGGGACAGTAAACAGGCTAGAAAGAACTTAAAACAATCCATGGATGCCCACAGCTTTGAACAAATAATCAAACAGCCAACTAGAATTACCAAAACCTCCCAGACCAAAATAGATCTAGTTTTCACCAACCAACCGGATAGAATCACTAAGACCAACAACATGTTGACCGTATATCTGACCACAATTTCATCTGTTTCACCAGGAAACTCAATAAAACTCGCTTTCTAAAAACATCCAAAAAATCTGCCACCTCATCAAACTACATCCCAAAAAACCTGCAACAGAGCTTTGAGGATGCAGTGAAAAAGCTTGACTGGCAGGAGATACTATCCTCCAATACCACAGAGAAAAACTGCACCCTCTTCACAACAAAAATCAAGGAGACGATGGCCTCCTTCTCTAGGAAGGGGAGCCAAAAAGTCAAAAAACAAACCCACCTCCCATGGCTAGATCACAGCTGCAGACAGCAATTGAAAGACAGGGACTCACTCCTCAAACAGAGCTTAAAGTCTGGACTGTCTATCGACAGACAGAGATTCACGCATGCTAGGAACAAGGTCACACAGACCCTCAGAAAGGCCAGAGCAAACTTCTTTATTAATATAATTGAAGCAGGAAAAGGGAACGGCAAAAAAATCTGGCAAACCTTGAATAAACTCCTAGGCAAACACCAGAATCGGGAAAAAGACCCCCTAGAACTGAATGTGAATGACATACTAGTTAAAGACCCCACAGTACTGGCCTGCACCCTCAACGAACACTTCTTAAATAGTGTTCTAGACAGCACCAAACACTTTGCCCCCTCCAGTATCCTACCAAACCCAGTAACCAACACCCAGCCCCTCTCTGAACTGGAGGAGATAACAGAGCCTGAAGTGAAAAAGATCATTCTGGCTCTGAAAGGCTCCAAAGCCAAGGACGCCTACGGGCTCGACACTGATTTCCTCAAAACATACTCTGATGCACTCATTAAACAGTCGGGTCTTAACCGCGGCTGGGCATCCTCTGGGTCCGATGTGGACCGCATCCGTTGGGACAATGAGGTCCGCGTGGTCGGAGCCTATGAGTAGGGTCGGTGTAGCGCCGCTGATGAGCGGTATGGGCAGTTGGCGTAGGTGGTCGTACTTTTCCCTCAGCTGTGGGATGGGGTAATCATAGCGTGACAAACCTATGTCGTAGCTTGTGAACGCCTTGCTGATGCTGTACCGCTTCTCGGGCTGGTCGATCGCTGCAATGGTGAACGAGACGTTTTCACCTTTGATTGTCTTTAAGTCTCGACGAATGGTACGGAGGGTCATGGTCTCCTCTGGACCCCGCAGGTCCAACTGGGTCGCGGCGGAGGCGAGGAGGAGGGTCTTCTCCGACCCATCGTCAAGGACGGCGTAGGTGTCGAGTACCTTGTCCCCGTGACTGAGGAGTACTCGTACCACCTTGAGGAGCACTCTGGAGCTCCCACTCTTCGCGGGGTCGATGTAGAGTACTTCTGCTCTCGAGCTGCTTTGTGGGGTGGGGTTTCGCTTGTTGCTCTCGTGCAGTGCTTCGAGGTGAGCGCCGTCACACTTGCCGTACTTCTTCTTAAGGCGGCATTCTGCTGCCATGTGGCCGTGCGCGCAGCGGAAGCAGCGGCGATTAGCTTTAATCCACTGACTTACTTCAACGGTGGTCAGTTTCTTGAATGCGTCGCACTGTGACAGCCAGTGTTCGTTGTCGCAGTATTGACATGCGATCTTCCATTTTCCCTTGGCGGGGGGGTTGTGACTCTTCTGTCGTGACACCGACTCGGTCTGGTGCATCACGGTGATGGGCCTGCTTTGGTCTTTAAACCTTCTCGGTCCCTCTTTAATGTTCGAGCCACCCCATGCGAAGGTGTCAATTCTTAGGCTGCTAACCTCCCTGGCTAGGAAGTCAGCAAGGTCCAGGAGTGACTGTTCTGGGCCATTCGGGTCACGGTAGTTTCTTTGCCGCCGAAAACGTTCTTGGCGGAATGGGGGGAGCTTCTCCAATATGCGCTTCACGTTGGAGTTGGCGTACAACTCGTACATCCCCTTCTCTCGTTGGGACCCGAGCATCCCTACCAGGGATTGTACTTTGACGGATAGGTCGTCCAGGGCTCGGTTGTCTTTAGCTGTGGGGAGACGTTCGATCTCACGTATCTCCTGAATGACATAGTCCCATGTACGTCCGTAACGTGCGTTGAGGGCGACCAGGGCGTCGGAATAGGGAGTTTGTGAATTGAAGTATGCCAGCGCTATGTTGTGCGCTCTAGTTACCTTGAGGTGCTTAAGGAGAATGGCATACTTGTATGACTCGTCCTGTACTCCGGACATAATTGTCTCTAGGCACATACGCAGCTCGGTATACTGCGCTCGGTCTTCTCTTGTGAAGTCTGGGAATGTGGGTGTCCCAATGTAGGGTGCCATGGATGGCTGTGACACTGACGCACGTGAGGGGAGAGGCATCCTTGGCGAGTCTCCCCGTACGTGGGGTCGTTGGTTCATGCTGGGCGGGAACCAGAGGCTGGGTTCCCAGGTACTATTCCTCTGTGCCGTCTGGTGCTCGAACTCCCCACTGGGACGTGTTGGGGGTTCATAACGCAGCATGTCGGGACTGAGACCGGGGCTGCGCTGAGCCTCCTGGTCTGAGATGGGGTAGTGCGGGTGGGCTTTCTGTCCTCCCTCATCCTCCGTCAGGCTTTGTAGTCGCTCGGCTAGCTGCTCTGCAACGTAAGCAGGTTCTTCCCGTAGGCGGGGTCCCGTGTAGCTTTGTCGGGGAGGGGAAGGTGCCCTCGACCCGTGTCGTGATGATCTCCGGGAGCTCCGGGTGGAAGAGTGGGGTGTCACCCTCTGGAGCGCTTGCTCCATCATTTGTGCTTGTAGGCGGTCTCGCTCCGCCTCGCGCTGCGCATTGGCGCGGTCTCGCTCTGCCTCGCGCTGCGCATTGGCGCGGTCTCGCTCCATGTTTTCTTCAGCCTGGAGGCGCCTCTCTTCCAGTCTGATGGTCATTGTGGCATCAGCCTGGAGGCGACTCTCTTCCAGTCTGAGATGTTCGCGCTCAGTCTCTTGTTGCGCCTGGAGACGGGCACGCTCACCCTCTTGTTGCGCCTGGAGGCGTCTCTCTTCCACTCTGGAATGTTCACGCTCACTTTCTTGTTGCGCCTGGAGACGATCTCTTTCCGCTGAAGCGGTTAGCGTGGCGATCAGGACTTGCGCTAGCCTCTGGTCGGCCTCGCTTGGGGATGACGCTGATGATGGTGATTTGGGGTTGGCAGGGCTTGGCGGTGACCTGGTCTCCTCACGCGCTCTGAGGTCCATCTCGGGGGCGCTGTACTTTGTCTTCTCCCGCGCTCCGAGGTCCATCTCGGGGGCGCGGTGCTCTTTACTCTGGTGCGCTCCGAGGTCCATCTCGGGGGCGCATTCTTTACCTTCTTGCGCTCCGAGGTCCATCTCGGGGGCGCGGTGTTCTATGGGTTCATGCGCTCCGAGGTCCACCTCGGGGGCGCGGTGTTCTCTGGGCATAGTCAAGTCATGTCCTGCTTGTTCCCCCCCGTGAGCTAAGTCAGTTTCACTTATACTAGCTTGGGTCTCTACCTCTGGGGTTGACAGGTCGATAAGGTTGGGCATACTTGAGCTACTAATGTTATCCTTGCTTAACGTCCTCGTAGATAAGCTAGGAGGTAAATCTACAGCGTAGTTCTCCAAGTGGGGAGGGGGCTGACGCTGGCGCCTAGGGCGCTCTAATGGGGGAGAGTCGATTGGAGAGTGTCCGCCGCTGGCCATATTATCACTAATATTATTATTATTACTGATACCCTCCGGCTCGAAGGACCAATTGTAGCTAAGGGGCTACACAACCCTGACTGTATTGAGATATGTTAGATTAAACCACTACTAAAGAATATTAATAGCCAGACATTACAGTTAGACAAAATGGCGGACACTCAATTGACTGCGCGGGGACAGGGAATACCAGTTAAGCAAGCACTTTAATGTTAATAGCAAACATACATATCATTTATTACGGTTCTCCTTTAATAATAGAATGTCAGTGCAACAAAGTCAACGGTAACGAATGGTTCCTAGACTACGGATACTCGACCGGTGGAGCTCTGAAGGGAGTGAGACGAAGCGAGGCGATACAGGGAAAGCAAGATGGTGGCTGGAGACAATGGTTTCTCTCTAGAGCTCCTGCTCCAGAGAAACTGTAGACTGGTCGGATAATCCTGTCGTCGCTGAAAGAAGGGGTCTCGTACGGAACCGGTCCTTGTATTCCTAGCGCCCGATGGCAGGGTTAATAGCTATTAATCCAAAAGCCTGTTGGCATAGATGGTAGCTAGTTAGCTTCGTTTGTACGTGAAACTAACCCGCAGACGGTCTCCAATGAGTAGTTATATCCAAACGTCGCTGGGTTTAACTGATACCCTCCGGCTCGAAGGACCAATTGTAGCTAAGGGGCTACACAACCCTGACTGTATTGAGATATGTTAGATTAAACCACTACTAAAGAATATTAATAGCCAGACATTACAGTTAGACAAAATGGCGGACACTCAATTGACTGCGCGGGGACAGGGAATACCAGTTAAGCAAGCACTTTAATGTTAATAGCAAACATACATATCATTTATTACGGTTCTCCTTTAATAATAGAATGTCAGTGCAACAAAGTCAACGGTAACGAATGGTTCCTAGACTACGGATACTCGACCGGTGGAGCTCTGAAGGGAGTGAGACGAAGCGAGGCGATACAGGGAAAGCAAGATGGTGGCTGGAGACAATGGTTTCTCTCTAGAGCTCCTGCTCCAGAGAAACTGTAGACTGGTCGGATAATCCTGTCGTCGCTGAAAGAAGGGGTCTCGTACGGAACCGGTCCTTGTATTCCTAGCGCCCGATGGCAGGGTTAATAGCTATTAATCCAAAAGCCTGTTGGCATAGATGGTAGCTAGTTAGCTTCGTTTGTACGTGAAACTAACCCGCAGACGGTCTCCAATGAGTAGTTATATCCAAACGTCGCTGGGTTTAACTATACGTCTCTCCACGTTACTTCGCTTACACAAGTCACTATACTGCGCCAATAATGGCTCGACAATATTATAGTTGTATCTAAGTAGCCATTAGCTCTCTATAACGATACACCGCTATCGGTCTGTGTACAACTGTACCGGACGTCTTTTACTCTCGCTCTGCTAGTTTTCCTGTTATGCTACTGCTGCTGCTGCTTGCACCGTCTACCCAATATACTCTATATCAGTGGTTCTCAACTGGTCTAGCCTCGGGACCCAACATTTTCCTTAGTCATTAAGTCGCGACCCAACATTTTTAACCACTATGATTTATGTAAAAAAAAATATTTGCAGTAATACGCAATCTTTCAAAACATGAAATAAACACAAAAAAGTGCAACTATTGCTAAAAACCCAATGAAATAAAAGAATAATAAATAATATATGCTTCTTAGCAGATTTCTTAGCTTAACATAACAGACCTAAGTTTGGGGGAACTAATGGGATAACTGGGGTTGCAACAAAAGTGCAACTAGGGCTAAAAACCCAATGAAATTAAATAATAATAATAAATAATTATGCTTCTTAGCAGACTTCTTAGCTTAACATAACAGAGTCAGACCTAAGTTTGGGGGAACTAATGGGATAACTGGGATTGCAAGAAAAGTGCAACTAGGGCTAAAAACCCAATGAAATAAAATAATAATAAATAATATGCTTCTTAGAAGATTTCTTAGCTTAACATAACAGACCTACGTTTGGGGGAACTAATGGATAACTGGGGTTGCAACAAAAGTGCAACTAAGGGCTAAAAACACAATGAAATAAAATAATAATAATAATAAATAATATATCCTTCTTAGCAGACTTCTTAGCTTAACATCCCAGGGAACTAATAGTTGGGTCAAGAACCAACATTCTGTGACCATTCTCTGGCTAAGATGTTTTGATGATTGATTTGACTTCTATGGACCTTTTATAAAATATTTAGCCCCCGTGTCCCTCCGAAAAATCCCGGCATTTTTTGTCAGATGGCCAAATCCAAAATACCTGCTGACGCCATCTTGAAAAATTAACTTTTGATCCAGAGCACCTAGAATCATGTATGAATACACTTTTTTGTGTAAGTCAACCATGACAATTCCAATTCTGACATCAGTTTGTCTCTATGACATCAATTTGACCCAGAAATCCAAGATGGCCACCATATAGTAGAGCGAAAATGTAACTTTTAATGTCAAAACCAATTTTACCATGGTACTGCTGTACTTTAAACAAACTACCTTCATAAGGATCTCAGCAAAATAATTGATGAATGTACAGTATGATAAGATAACTAATTATACTTCAAAATACGCTCTCTTAAATAGCTGTAACTTGAACAGATTAACAATGAAACCACTTTATTTTTATTTTACTTAATTTTTTTTTTACTTTATAGCATTTTCAGCTTTTTCTGGCCACGCAGGACCGATAGAGGGAGAGAGGGAGAACGGGAGGAGAGGTAGGGAAGACATGCAGCAAATGGTCGCCGGGACTGGGAAACGAACCCGGGACGACCACTTCGCGACTCAGCACGCTATGTGGTGTGCTACTGGAGCGGCCCAACAATGAAACCACTTTAAACATGTCATGATCAGTCCGAATCAGAGCATTCTTCCTCACTAGATTCTGAATCATCAGATTCCAATGAATCACCCCTCCTCCATACATCATCATCTCCCGTCTCATCATCATCCTCCTCACTCTCCTCTTCCTCACTTTCTTCAGCTGGCCCTGGTGCAGGTAGATGTGTTGGGAGAGCAGGTCATGTGTGGCGGACAGGGCGACAGCGACCACCCACCAGCTCCCAGCCATGTCCGAGTGGCGAAGGGTGTCGCTTCAGGGAGGGGTGGCGCACTAGATATGCCAAGTAGTTGGCACGGAGGCAGTGTTGGCGTAGGCTATCTGCATCTGGAGGGAGATGGATGAATGATTTGTTCTTCATTCTCTTCCACTTTGTGGCACGGGCCTCAGCCATGGTGCTACTCTTCTTGTCGCCATAAATAACATGTCGTGTGAACTCGAACAGCTCCTCTAGCACTTCCTCCTCAAGGTCAAGGCTATCTCCACACCGCGAGAGCAGCCGTCGTGCCATAGGGCTCTTTGCCACCTTGTCATACACCGACGACTTACCCTTGCCATAGAAGCCTGAATTGGCATCACAGCCTGTAATGCAGTGTAGCTGCACAATACAATCTGCCATCTCCTCAGTAACCAGGCCACGGCAGAAGACCGTGTCCTGCTTTCTCTTGATGCAGAGCATACCGGGCAGCTGTTGAGAGATGACCGCTGCCATGACATAGGCATCGGTGTCGGCTGCATCAATGACCACAGGGCCACTGTAGCCTGACTCACGTAGAACTGTGTAAGCAGAGAAGAGGATGGTGTCAGCCTCAGACTGGTCAAAGCTGTAGTTCTGCATTGGTTGCTGGGTTGACAAGTTGGTGCAGTGGGAGCCAACAGAGTAGACGATCTCTGTATCTACACCCTGTGCAACAAGGTCAGTCAGATAGCTGCATATTACTTTTTGTAGCCGCTCCTTGTTGCTGACGCTACACAGCAGTGTTTTGAACTCTCTGGCAGAGGGGAAGGGGTCGCCCAGCTTCATGTAGGTGTTGGGGACATGTACCTTACCTTGTACCCGCAGATCTCGCTCATCATCTTTAGTTGAGTATGCTGCGTCGTACGGGTCATTTACACAGAAAATACGGTCAGCATCACCATGGCGGGCAAGGATGATGGATGATACCTTGTGGACATAGTCCAACCACTTGTATGGGGTGCCATCTTGTGTCTGCCGATCTTCTGCTGATGGGGTTGCCATCCTCCAGGGTTCTTGCAGATCTACAGATTGGAGAGAGAGCTTCTGAATGAGCTTGCTCTTCTGTGTCTTCCTATATGTGCCATTGGAGTTGAATATGGCCACACATTCCTCGACAACACGATGTTCCAGAAACTCTGAGAGATTCACAAGTTGACTGACCTCAACCAGGTCGATCACTGCCTTGAGAGCACTCCGCTCCATCTCAGCAGCTCTTGCTTTGAGTTCCTCCCCGGGCTTCTCCATGCAGGGCTGCTTGGCAAATGTCAAGCGTTTGCTCAAGGGACAGGTGCATGGAGGGAGGTTTTCTTACTGAACACTCGGTCTTGCAAGAAGCTGGTCAACTTCTCCTCTCCCACAGCATAGGCTGAGTTGAAGTCCGCGATGAGTTCATCAGAGGCAGGCATGGCTGACTGTAGGGTGCGGAGGGTGGGTGAGGCTGGATCAAATGGGAAGGAATCAAACTCATGCATGCGACCAGGTCCTGCACGCGCTGCTCATCTTCTCTCATCCTTTTCGGACCACATTCTATGTGCTTCCTCTTGGCTTTTTTGTGTGTGGCCAGGGCATTGTGAGCCACCCGGATCTTGGCCAAATTGTTCACATTTCTGGAGTGCACCAGCAGCTGCTTCTCATTCTGGAGGATGGAGAGCCAGCCAGACTTCATTTTGCTGCCCTTGTTCATTGTACACTCGATCCACATGTCCCAGGCCATGTTGGAGTAGGGGTTGCCTGTGATGGACTGAGTGAAGTCAGTACGAAGGAAGGCGACCTGATCAGCAGGGAGAGCTGTCAGCATTGCCCAGAAGTCAGGCAGCCACCTTCCATACCTATTGTTGTCGTATACTACCACCCATGGCAGCATGGCACGCAGAGAGCTGACATACTCATCCCAGTTGCAGATATGTACTGCATGCACATTCTGCATGAGTGCATCCGTCATAGACAGGAAGTCCCTCCAGTAGTCTGCCATGTCACTGGCCTCCACCTGGGTGAATAAATTGGTGATGAGGCTCTCGAGGTCAGTATCATCCTCCAGTGCCGCATGTGCAGCTGCACGGGGTTCTTGGGAGAGACTCATATCTCTCAGAATCTCAAGGTTCTCCCTTGTCTCATCAGCCAGGTTGGGCATGAGCCTCCCCTTTACCAGCTGACTCATGAGTGCCTCATAGATGAGCCTCAAGCAACGCAGCCCCCTCTTGTAATGCTTGCCTTTCAGTGCACGGTCGACGGAGCCCTCTGCAATAACTCATCCTGCCACAAGTACATCTCCTAGCTCACTCCCCTTGTAGCGCTTGTAGATAGCGCTCATCATCACACACTGTGTATGGAAGGGACCAAGAAAGGGTACAATGTCATGGTACTTGTTTGAGTTCTCGGCCTTGAGCAGAGTGATGAGGACGTACACAGGATGATCTCCCACTAAGAAGGTGAAGGGCATGTGCTTAGTTGCGATGATGGTAGACAGCTTCTCCATGATGTCATTCACAACTGGGCGGTTTATTGTAAGATGTATGAAAATAAGCCTTGCTCTTCCTCTGCTCCATATTCAAGCCAGCGTGAAACCCATTGTATGAAGGGATAGTGCACGCATGCACGCACGTACGCACACACACATGTGCACACGCACGTATGCACACACACGCACACACACACACACGCAGTCTATTGAAGAAGAAGGCCTGGATGAGCGAGGTCAACAGGAGTTCTTCATGTCAAGGAATGGCGAGATGGCGTGGTCCAAGATACCTTTTGAAACAGAAGGCTGAGCACAAGCTCAGAACATCATCAAAATAACTCCTGAAAGAAACAGCTTTCGAACACAACACAAGGGTTAACAAACCCCAAACACAGGGCTACAATGACTATATTAGCTAACTAGTTGTTGTTGCTAGCTAGCTAGCTATTGGGAAAGTTGTTAGTCTGAAGCCCTGCCCAAACACCAAATCTTACTTTCCCATTCAAAAGTAACATTTTCGCTCTGCTGTCTCTATCTACATTTTTGCTCTACTGGATGGTGGCCATCTTGGATTTCGGGGTTAAATTGATGTCATAGAGTCAAACAAATGTCAGAATTGGAATCGGCATGGTTGATGTACACAAAAAAGTGTATTCATACATGATTCTAGGTGCTCTGGATCAAAAGTTAATTTTTCAAGATGGCGTCAGCAGATATTTTCGATTTGGCCATCTGACAAAAAATGCCGGGATTTTTCGGAGGGACACGGGGGCTAAATATTTTATAAAAGGTCCATAGAAGTCAAATCAATCATCAAAACATCTTAGCCAGAGAATGGTCACAGAATGTTGGTTCTTGACCCAACTATAATGGGATAACTGGGGATGTTGTTTGCTCCTGACAAGAGTCTCAAAGTCTGGGGTGATGGTAGACAAAGCAACGCTGAGGTCATGCTCAATGTCCAATCTGTTCCTCCGCTTTGTCTTCAGCTGGACCAGAGCTGAGAAGCCACTTTCATAAAGTTAGGTAGTAAAAAAAAAAAAATGAAAAAAAACGTTTTTTTTTTTGTTTTTTTTTTTTTTTTTACACACATCCGCGACCCACTCAAAATGGCCCTGCGACCCACTTTTGGGTCGCGACCCACCAGTTGAGAAACACTGCTCTATATAGTTCCCTGTTGGGCTCAGCCTATTCACCTGTACAGAATCAATGCGCTTGCTCTGGGCTTGTCTGAACGTGTCTGAACATGTCTAGAAAACATGTCTAGGGGGCGCGCCTCTGGCGCCTACAGTGTCAAGGATGGGACACAATAAGGCGAACGAAGAATACTGTTATGCAAACAGATGACGTAAAGATATATATCTTATATATATATAAACAATATATAAGTTATACAAAATAATAAACGCAGACTTTCAGTGTTAATCTGGACCTTCAGAACAGTGATGATATAATTTGGGCAGTGCTGAGCTGGGTTACTTTCCTCCAGTGTATTTATCCCCCGGCCCCACCCAATGGCCCCATGCGCACGCACACACACACACACACACACACACACACACACACACACACACACACACACACCGAAGTAAAAAAAAAAAAAAAAAAAAATCTGAAAAAGATTTTTTTTTTTAAACTTCGATTTTTTTTTAATGTTCGAAGCTTGTGCCATCGAACGAAGCTTCGAAGTATTTAAGACAGCCCTAATTGGAGGTGTACATGTTGTTGTGTGTACATGTACCGTATTGGAGGTGTACATGTAGTTGTGTGTACATGTACAGTATTAGAGGTGTACATGTAGTTGTGTGTACATGTACAGTATTAGAGGTGTACATGTAGTTGTGTGTACATGTACAGTATTGGAGGTATACATGTAGTTGTGTGTACATGTACAGTATTGGAGGTGTACATGTAGTTGTGTGTACATGTACAGTATTGTAGGTGTACATGTAGTTGTGTGTACATGTACAGTATTGGAGGTGTACATGTAGTTGTGTGTGTACATGTACAGTATTGGAGGTGTACATGTAGTTGTGTGTACATGTACAGTATTGGAGGTGTACATGTACACTTGTTATTTTATAGCCTTATATAATAAAAAGTCCAAACCTTTGTCCAACATCTCATCAAGCAGAATCAGCAGGAACATTGTCCTTCTTCTTCTCCACCATGCACTGCTGCTGGGATGTTAGTGGAGGAGGATGCTTTATGACAACGTGGTAATGGATCAGACCACCTGTAGTCGATACTGATCACATGTAGCTAGTATGGTGTTGGGTATAGGATCTGTGCATCCCTATATATTGGTTCAGCGTGTTGTTACTTTCCTGTTAAGAGAGTAGTGTGAAATAGTGACCTGTCCCTTTGTTACTTTCAAAACCAATGGTTACAACAAATTACATTTAAATGATTGTATGCCCTTCTTTCTAGACTCCATGGCCTTACAGCTGTTTATCTGTGAAGAGGAGGTTCCCCCTGAGCAGCAGGAGAGGAGCCCCAGTCTGGTCCAGGAGGAGCCAGAGCTCCTACAGATGAAAGAGGAACAGGAGGAACTCTGGATCAGTCAGGAGGGAGAGGAGCTTCCTGTCTCTGTGAAGAGTGAACATGATGAAGAGAAACCTCAGTCCTCACAGCTCAGCCAAACCCAGGACACAGAGCCCCTCCAGATTAAAGAGGAACAGGAGGAACTGTGTCAAGATCTAGAGGAGGCTGATGGCTCCAAGATGACCTTACAACCTATGAAATGTGAAAATGAAGGTGAGAACACTCTGTCCTCACAACTCAGCCAAAACCGGGACCCAGAGCAGATTAAAGATGAACTAGATCAAGGGCTGGAAGAAGCTGATCTCTCCAAGATCACAGTAGACCCAGTGAAATGTGAAGATGGTCAAGAGAACGCTCTGTCCTTCCAGCCTCTTCAAACCCAAAGGGAGAAAAACGGAGAAGCAGAGCGTAGGGGTCTTGAGGGTGTGTAGTTGGAGACCATTGGCCGGAGGTAGGTGGGAGCGGTTCCCTTTGCCGCACGGTATGCGAGGTCGAGGGCCTTGAAGCGGATTCGTGCAGCAATGAGGAGCCAGTGCAAGTCCCTGAGAAGTGGGGTTACATGGGCCGACTTCGGTAGGTTTGAGATTAGAGTTGTTCCGATACCGATACCAGTATCGGAAATGCCGCCGATACTGCCTAAAATGCTGGTATCGGCTAGTACCCTCTAATTCTGCGCTCCGATACCATATGACATAATTTATCAACAACACTGCGGTAGTAAAGTACAAAGTACAGCAAGTTGGCAAATGAGTATTCCAAGTTAAATCACATTTTCACCAGTAACGTTACAGTCTTTCCATCTACCGGTAGCTCATGCTAGCTAACCTAACGTTAGCTCACGTTAACGTTGTCACTGATCGACCACCTCGTGTACACAATTAATGACATGTTGCGGACAGCCATATCGGTGACAATGTTTAGCTTTTAGTGCCAAATGATAAGAGTCTGAGGCGGAGTCTCAAAAGAGAATGTTGAATATTTATTGTGCAAAAATCACAACAAAAAAACGGAGCCTTGTGGAAGCAAGTGCAGCAACGAATAATGTCCGTGTGGAACTAATGTGCCAACATACTTTCCGTGGGTGAACTCATTGAGATAGTTTTCAATTTCTGATACTAATACTAATCTATACAATCACCTGTTGTTGAATAAATACAATTACTTTATAGTTATTACTAAAAAACAGTATATATAAAACAGTAACTGTGTAAAAAAATAAATAAAAATTATAATTTACATAATCTCTTTTTTTATGTATGCACTGGTATCGGATCAGTATCGGTATCGGCCGATACCCAAAGCTTAGGTATCGGAATCCGGTCGGGAAGGAAAAAATGGTATCGGAACATCTCTATTTGAGATCAGGCGGGCCGCTGCGTTCTGAATGAGTGTCCACTTGAATAACATGTCCACTTGTTATTTTATAGCCTTATATAATAAAAAGTCCAAACCTTTGTCCAACATCTCATCAAGCAGAATCAGCAGGAACATTGTCCTTCTTCCTCTCCACCATGCACTGCTGCTGGGATGTTAGTGGAGGAGGATGCTTTATGACAACGTGGTAATGGATCAGACCACCTGTAGTCGATACTGATCACATGTAGCTAGTATCAGCCTGATAGTGGTGTTGGGTATAGGATCTGTGCATCCCTATACATATCCCTAAAAATGTAAATGATATATTGGTTCAGCGTGTTGTTACTTTCCTGTTAAGAGTGTAGTGTGAAATAGTGACCTGTCCCTTTGTTACTTTCAAAAGCAATGGTTACAACAAATTACATTTAAATGATTGTATGCCCTTCTTTCTAGACTCCATGGCCTTACAGCTGTTTATCTGTGAAGAGGAGGTTCCCCCTGAGCAGCAGGAGAGGAGCCCCAGTCTGGTCCAGGAGGAGCCAGAGCTCCTACAGATGAAAGAGGAACAGGAGGAACTCTGGATCAGTCAGGAGGGAGAGGAGCTTCCTGTCTCTGTGAAGAGTGAACATGATGAAGAGAAACCTCAGTCCTCACAGCTCAGCCAAACCCAGGACACAGAGCCCCTCCGGATTAAAGAGGAACAGGAGGAACTGTGTCAAGATCTAGAGGAGGCTGATGGCTCCAAGATGACCCTACAACCTATGAAATGTGAAAATGAAGGTGAGAACACTCTGTCCTCACAACTCAGCCAAAACCGGGACCCAGAGCAGATTAAAGATGAACTAGACCAAGGGCTGGAAGAAGCTGATCTCTCCAAGATCACAGTAGACCCAGTGAAATGTGAAGATGGTCAAGAGAACGCTCTGTCCTTCCAGCCTCTTCAAACCCAAAGGGAGAAAAACAGAGAAGCATACTCTTTACCCAGCACCTCAACTGAACACATGAAAACAGAACCTGAAGGAGAGGACTGTGGAGTAGCAGAACTAACCAGTAACTTAGATCCAGCTGGTGATTTAGAACCAACTAGAGATAGCCAGCCTCTCTCTTCAGACTGTTCTCTAACTGAGACTGATGACAGTGATGACAGTTCTGGAGCTGAGACTGATGACGGTGATGATGACAGTTCTGGAGCTGAGACTGATGATGAGAAACCATTTAGTTGTTCAGTTTGTGGGAAAGAGTTTAGTTGGAAGCAACATCTAAAGACACACATGAGAACACATACTGGAGATAAACCATTTATTTGTTCAGTTTGTGAGAAAGGGTTCAGTCAGCAAACAAGTCTGAAGACACACATGAGAACACATACTGGAGATAAACCATTTAGTTGTTCAGTTTGTGGGAAAGGGTTCAGTTTGAAGGGAGATCTGAAGAGACACATGAGAACACATACTGGAGAGAAACCATTTAGCTGTTCAGTTTGTGGGAAAGCGTTCAGTATGAAGGCACATCTGAAGAGCCACATGATAACTCATACTGGAGAGAAACGATTTGTTTGTTCAGTTTGTGGGAAAGGGTTCACTCAGCAAACACATCTGAAGACACACATGAGAACCCATACTGGAGAGAAACCTTTTGTTTGTTCAGCTTGTGGGAAAGTGTTCAGTCACCAAGGAAATCTGAAGAGACACATGATAACTCATACTGGAGAGAAACCATTTAGCTGTTCAGTTTGTGGGAAAGGGTTCAGTAGCAAGGGAGATCTGAAAACACACACGATAATTCATACTGGAGAGAAACCATTTAGCTGTTCAGTTTGTGAGAAAGGGTTCAGTATGAAGGCAAAACTGAAGAGCCACATGAAAACTCATACTGGAGAGAAACCATTTAGCTGTTCAGTTTGTGGGAAAGGGTTCAATCAGCAAAGACGTCTGAAGAGACACATGATATCTCATACTGGAGAGAAACCATTTAGCTGTTCAGTTTGTGGGAAAGCGTTCAATGACAAAGGACATCTGAAGACACACATGAGAACACATACTGGAGAGAAACCATTTAGTTGTTCAGTTTGTGGGAAAGGGTTCAGTATGAAGGGATATCTGAAGATACACATGAGAACTCATACTGGAGAGAAACCATTTAGTTGTTCAGTTTGTGGGAAAGGGTTCATTACGAAGGCACAACTGACGAGCCACATGATAACTCATACTGGAGAGAAACTATCTAGTTGTTCAGTTTGTGGGAAAGGGTTCGGTAGGAAGGGACATCTGAAGATACACATGAGAACTCATACTGGAGAGAACCCATTTAGCTGTTCAGTTTGTGGGAAAGGGTTCAGTATGAAGGGATATCTGAAGATACACATGAGAACTCATACTGGAGAGAAACCATTTAGTTGTTCAGTTTGTGAGAAAGCGTTCAGTATAAAGGCAGCTCTGAAGATTCACATGAGAACTCATACTGGAGAGAAACCATTTAGCTGTTCAGTTTGTGGGAAAGGGTTCAGTAGGGAGGGAAATCTGAAGACACACATGAGAACACATACTGGAGAGAAACCATTTAGCTGTTCAGTTTGTGAGAAAGGGTTCAGTCGCAAGAGAGATCTGAAGATACACATGATAAATCATACTGGAGAGAAACCATTTAGCTGTTCAGTTTGTGGGAAAGGGTTCATTCAGCAAACACATCTGAAGATACACATGAGAACTCACACTGGAGAGAAACCATTTAGCTGTTCAGTTTGTGGGAAAGGGTTCAGTAGCAAGGGAGATCTGAAGATACACATGAGAATTCATACTGTAGAGAAACCATTTAGCTGTTCAGTTTGTGGGAAAGGGTTCAGTATGAACGCACAACTGAAGAGCCACATGAGAATTCATACTGGAGAGAAACCATTTAGCTGTTCAGTTTGTGAGAAAGGGTTCAGTATGAAGGCACAACTGAAGAGCCACATGATAACTCATACTGGAGAGAAATCATTTAGCTGTTCAGTTTGTGGGAAAGGGTTCAGTAGGAAGGCACAACTGAAAACACACATGATAACTCATACTGGAGAGAAACCATTTAGTTGTTCAGTTTGTGGGAAAGTGTTCAGTCTGCAAACAAATCTGAAGACACACATGAGAACTCATACTGGAGAGAAACCATTTAGCTGTTTAGTTTGTGGGAAAGGGTTCAGTAGGGAGCGAAATCTGAAGACACACATGAGAACACATACTGGAGAGAAACCATTTAGTTCAGTTTGTGGGAAAGTGTTCAGTCAGGAAACATCTGAAGACACTAGAACTCATACAGGAGAGAAACCATTTAGTTGTTCCGTTTAAGCTGAGAGTAGACTTGAAAAGAATAAAGAGAACAGGTCCCCAAACACAGTTTGCAGTATATTAAATAGAAACCCGATGTACTCTTTTAGAAGAAGAACACAGACATGCGAGATGGGCGACACACAGGAACACTCGCACACACTGAAATGTGTCTCTGCACTTTTCCCATCCCGTCGTCCTTCCCCCCCCAAGGGCAGACATGGACTGTGGCTGATCCCTAGGAAGACTTCAGTGTTCAATGTTGAAAGACGGACACATCACATTGGACCTGGACTTCAATTTAAAAACAGAAATGCACTTCCATAATGTTATTACTGTATATATTATATACTATGTTTTATGTATCAATGTTGTAGAATGTGGCTGCAATATTATCATTCATTGATAATTGTTCCACGGTAACAATTAGGGATTGGAAATGTAGCAGCCAGAATAGTGATTTTGTGTTCATGAAGTTTTTATATTCATTTATTCCCATTTACATTATTGAATTGAAATATTTACACTAATCTAATTTGATTTAATATAAAGATTTCGTTTTTGTTCATATTACCAATGATGGCTATATTATTAATTTGTGAGAAATCTCTTAATGTTGTGGGTTTAACCTATTAGCCCCTCTCCCCGTAATATAAGGAACAGGAAGTGATGTGAACTTTAAAATATTTCTTTATGTCAGTAAGAGTTTAGAGACGTAACCTAGGCAAAAAACAGTGACCGACAAAACGACACTAATTACAAAAGAGAGACATACAATGACGATACCATCTATGTCTGCTAAAATGCTAAAACAGCTAGCATGGCAGCTGAGCACCTGACCCAGGTGTTAGAGCATCTCTGTGTGTATCTCCATGCGCAAAAGGCCTATAAATTACTTGTTTGAGGTGCAAATAAAAAATTAAATGCTGGAAAAGAAAGCTGGATACTGTGTACCATTCTGCCTTATGCTTTGTCACGAGATGTGGCAATCGAGTGCACCATTGCACCCTATATGCCATTGCAAGTTACCCATCTCTATTAGTAAGGCGATTTTCTCGATGGCTCTCTCTTGTGTACAAAGCTCTGCTTAAGCTGGTTCCCTCGTACCTAAGCGTGCTTCTGTACACTAAGCAATACAAGTATGCCCTTCGTTCCCAAGATGCTCTGAAACTGGATGTTCCCTATATGAGAACTGAATTGGGGAAAAAAGGCTTTTAAATATGATTCAGGAGGACCTAAATTTGCCAGGACTGGTCACCCTTGGAGAATTCAAAGCCATCTTAAAAACCTATGAATTCAGTGCCCTCGGACAGTGCAACTGTGTTTGATAACTTGCCTGAAATTGGATCTTGCTGAGAATGTTTTATCTGTTGAAACTTTCTGCTGCCTTGCTTGGCCAGATTGCTATCTATACAAAGTGCGTACAACAAAACAATACAAATAGCAAAACTACTAGGTCTAATGAGAATATACAAATTAGTACTACTGAGTGTAGTGCTAATCATAATACACAACATATATTATATCTATACAAAGTGCGTACAACAAAACAATACAAATAGCAAAACGACTAGGTCTAATGAGAATATACAAATTAGTTCTACTGAGTGTAGTGCTAATCACATGTATGTACAGAGTTGTAGTACATGTACAGTGATACAGGTGTAAAGACAGTATCGTAGTAGTCATACCATACCACACATCTGTTAGATGTGGCATGCCTTCAGCTAATAGTACATCAGTCAAAGACTGAGTTATTCAACATCCTGACACAGCCTTGGCAGTTTTTTGAATATTTTATTTAGATTTTCTATTATTCAAAACATACACAAATGACAATACCGAGACAATTACAGGACAGTAATAACAGCAACAATAACAACAACTATATGTGGGTGCCTATATACGCCTATGGTAAATGTGTAGGATCAAGTGCTAGAGGTCCCTATGTGACGGCTCATACTGGGTCTGCGTTGTGTTCGATGTTAAATGAGAATGTCCCGAGGGGGAGTCGAACAGGGGGCTCCCGCGTCCGCGGGCGACGACACAGGCCGCTGCACTAAGAAGTGAATTCACTCCTAACTACCGTCCCTATGCGTCTATTAACCCTGTTATGAGGAAGTGAGTTTAACTTACCAGCCCGCACTGCCACAGTCACCCGTCAACACACCTGTTTCAGTGACTGTGGACATACCCACGGACTTCCCCGTTACACCTACATATGTAGACAAACACATCAGGAAAACAGAAACAACAAAAAATAACTTTTCAGAGACATTGAGAGATACAGGATGACAGGATTGATTGATTGATTGAAAATTGTATTAATGTCCACCTTGTTTCAAACTGGTTAGGCTTAGGCCCTCTTTCGAAGTCGCCCTCTTTCGAAGTTGGTTATGCTTAGAGTTTGGAATCAGGGCTGGTGGTCTATCGCCCTGCTCTAAAGATAAACTCTAAGCATAACCGACTTCGAAAGAGGGCCTAAGCCTAACCAGTTTGAAACAAGGCGGACATTAATTACATTTTCAATCAATTCAATAACCCACGCTGGGGCTGGGCGATATGGCCTAAATATGATATCACGATATTTTCTGACCTTTCGGCGATACACGATACGCATCACGATGTTTTTCTTTTTTTCCCCAAAATTCATTGAGGCTTACCAAGACAGTATTTGAGTTTGCAAGCTAACATTAAAGACAAAATAAAATACCCATGCATTTAGCATTTTTATATTATATATTAGATTTAGATTATTGGATTATTAGATTATATATTGCATATATTTAGCAATGAGATATTATATGATTTAGATATGAAATATGATGAATTGAAAATGGGGGACCCTGATGTAAACAAGACGAAAGTCTTTCTCTGGTCTGCATCCTCCAGTCCGCTGTTGACTGTTGTTGTATTGAGCTGTACTGTATTGTACCCATGCTGCAATCTGTTAATAACGTTCTCATTCATTCAGTCGGCAAACAGAATCATTTTGATTGACAGTCGCGTCTGCCAATTACGTCACATCGCTTGCACCCGCCCTGCTGTTCTTAGCACCAATCGGCAAGCGCGTATTCATTTTTTACTTCCGCCATTGGAGAGCTCAATGACAATAACAATGGCAGCGGTAGCTCGCCGCGGCCGATGTTTAGCTTTTAGCTCCGCAGAAGGACTAAACGACTGGAGGCATAATGATTTTACTGCAACGGATGTTGTAATAAAAGCCTTTCCATACATCTGTCTGATTGAAAACTTTATTAACAGACCGCAGAATGGGCACAACTGAGTCAGCACGGGCTGAGATATGAACGACTAATGCTTGCTATATCTAGGTCGACCTCGGTCGTTGCTATGTAAATACGCTGATGTTATTGAAAGTGTAACTATATAACATTAATGCCACAAAAGTAACGAATGCCTTTGTTATCATAAGTAGTAACTTTTGATGCAGTAGTGTGTGTGTGTGGGGCGGCGCTGTTCAAAAGTGTCAACGTGTGGACCAGATTGACGCGACACAAGCCTCTTGCGCAAAACATCACGATATCCACGATACGTTTAAAAAGTGTATCGTTAATGAACTGTACCCGATATTTATATAATATCGTCATATCGCCCAGCCCTAACCCACGCTCACTTACAACAGCACACCTCCGCATGAGCGTGTGTTATTGTATTGATTGATTGATTGCTTGAAAATTGTATTAACAGTGAAATGCATGTCCTTTTGACGAATGGCATCTAACAACAGACTTCCCGCGATTTATATTTTGTTCCACAATTACTGATGACCCACCAATTACATAATCCGACATTGTGTAAGAAACTAACACATTCGCCGTGACAGAATAGTTTTTGAATGAGTCGTTATGACGCTTTCAACACATCCATTCGTAAAGATTATTGTCCGCCATCTTGGTTTTTCCTATGAGAAAGTCGAACTGGCGGAGTGATTGTAATTCGATTGTGGGCGGGTTCTGGGATCACGAGCGTGTGTTATAAGAAATAACCACGTCTAACTTGACTGTTTCAGCCAATCGGAATCGAGAAATTTGCATGCCATTGTATAATTGAGGTGAGATCAGGTTACCACATGCAGGCTGTTTGTGTTCTCCTTCGGTCATGGCTTGCTTTATCGGGGTGTGTGTCTTGGATGGGGATGTGGTGGGGATTGATGTGTGAGGTGTTCGGGGGACTGACTGTTCCGGGGGGGGGGGGTTCACATGCCTTCAAGCGACATTATATATTTTATGCCTATTCTTCTTCAAGCGACATTATATATTTTATGCCTATTCTTAAATCTGCACGTCTACATTACACTAGTTTTATTGTCTTTTATACCTATTCTTATGTCTGAAGTTTATGCAATTTTTTATTTTGTCAATTTATGTGCTGATTTTATGCCAATGTTCATTTATTTTTTTTACTAATTACTGTGGTGCACTCTGGACTGAGAGTACTATGTAGATAGCTATTAATATGTATTATTGTTATATTGTATATTGTATTGTATTGTGTGCATTCTATTTTATACTTGCTATACTTATTTTATACTTATCCTTGTCTCTCTGGAGTGTAACAGAAAGAAGCATTTTGTATAAAAGTATTCTGTACTTCTGTATGACAACTAATAAAGAAACTTGAAACTTGAAATGTCTGTAAAGTCTCGACTACATTGAAAATGTAGAGAATAAATAAAGGTTGATGATGATGATTCAAACTGATGGGGAAATAAAACGTCTGGCAGTGTATAAAGAGATTTTAATCTCAATGATGCTTATCTGGTTAAATAAAGGATTTTATTGATTGATTGAAGTGACATCAATCAATCACTATCATGTAGTGATTACAGAAAAATAATATACAAAGCCAGAATAATGTTCATTCATACAAATACATTAAAAGAGGTGGACACATTTATTGTCTTATTAATAGCCTTTTTGTTTTTGGAGGAGAAATTAGTTTTCATGATTTGCTTGGTTTCATTTTAAAATAATAAATACGTGTTTAGTTATTCAATTTGAATTTGTGGATATGAAATCTTGCTAAAAGAATGATTCGATTAGATTGATTGTATTGCCATTACATGTATTGAAAACCAAACAAAAAATTCTAGGCATAAAGTGTGTGGATTTGACAACATAGGAAACAGAGACAACATCACTCTGAAATAAACTATGTATACCTAAATCATACCTAAATCAACTGGGGCTCTGTTATGAATTTCAGCAAATGCTTTTTACATGATCATACAGAGGCATAGAAGTGTCACCACACTCATTCTGGTGTCTGTGAAACAATTCTCTCAAGATAAGGGAGGGGGTCAATTCTCGGCAAGCCTTGCAGAGAAAGGACCCCCCCCCCCCCCAACTAGGGCTCTGTTATGAATTTCAGCAAATGCTTTTTACATGATCATACAGAGGCCTACAAGTGTCACCACAGTCATTCTGGTGTCTGTGGAACAATTTTCTCTCAAGATATGGGAGGGGTCATTTCTCTGCAAGCCTTGCAGAGAAATGCCCCGCCCCCCCAACTGGGGCTCTGTTATGAATTTCAGAAAATGCTTTTTACATGATCATACAGAGGCCTAGAAGTGTCACCACACTCATTCTTTTTACATGATCATGTCCTAGAAATCTCACTCACGTATGTCATATGTCTTCCACATAAAAATGCTGGACGCAGAAATGGAGCAGATGAAGACATGAGAATATTAAAATGATTACTTTTTCATACGTTTTTTTAGCCCATTTCAGCAGATGACCTTAATTACATTATTTCTCATGTGAAGGCGTCATCCAGACCCATATGTCATCCCTACCGGACTTCTAAAAGATGTTTTATGTGCAATTGGTCCATACCAATTAGTCTCCATTGTGAATACACACACACACATTTTGAATCTTTATTTATGTCCACATAAAGACAATGTTTAAAGGACACAAATATTATCAGTGCACTTGTACATTGTGGGTTATTCTGATACAGTTGTGCCCAAATGGACAATGGCAACCAAAGTTACAGACTCACATGGATGATGAACCTGATAATCTACACACAGCTCATGGATACAGATAGCAGCGTCTTCTCCAAATTGCCCGGCTGCCAATAATTGCTGACACTGAGCAATATTTAGCAAATTTTTTGGCTCTTCTCTTCGGAAGACCGGCCAACTGAAGGCCTCTAACACCCAACTTATGGACATGACCCAAATATGAAGACTAAAAGTTTACAGTTGTAGCCGAGTTGTGATATGGTATGGTCTAACAGTTGATATTTTAACATTTTGGTTGTAAAGGCTTCCTCTAGACTGTAGTCAAACGTGCAGCCAACTTCTAGGATGAGAACCTCTCTGTTATTCTCATTAACAATAACAACATCGGGGGTGTTTGCTGAAATATCAGAGAACAGTGAATTGTCCCTACACAGATTGAGCATATATGGCTTCACACTGGTGTGCTTATACAGCTTATATGTTGCAGGTGACCCGAGTGTGGAACTGACACTGTCTGCAATCAGGTCACACGCACGCACGCACACACACACACACACACACACGCAGTACTATATACCTGTATGTCATGTATGTCCCTATGCCATAAATGTCATGTATGTTGTGTATGTCATAAATGTCACTATGAATTGAAAATGGGTGACCCTGATGTAAACAAGACAAACTTCTTTCTCTGGTCTGCATCCCCTTAACAATTGTGTGTATTGAGCCGTACTGTACATCTCATAAACTTGCATGTTCACATTATATTAGAGAATATCAGGCTATATAAATGACCTTATTATAGCCATGTTGCATATCTATGGATCGGGACAAATCTAATCATTCCACTGGATTTAGTATCACAAAAACCGCGAATGAAATCTGTAAATAGACCGCGCAGGCTGACAAACTGATCGCTGCGCAGGCTGATAAACTGCGCTGATAGGCTGATAGAGTGTATGCGCGTTCACGAGGTGTATGCGCGTCCACGATCGCTGCGCAGGCTGATAAACTGCGCTGATAGGCTGATAGAGTGTATGCGCGTTCACGCGAGGTCTATGCGCGTTCACCCGAGAGGGGTAGGTCATAATGTGGCGGCGGGTCGGAATTAGGCACAACACCGGGACGCCTCTTCTTTAAAGGCAGCCCAAGAGTGCTTCCGCGTTTCTCTGATTGGCCGCAACGGCCCACGTGACAACGGCAGCGCGGCAGCGGCGCATAGGTTGCCGCGGCATTATGCATTCGTAATCCCCCCTGTTTTAACATCGACGGTTAGCTCAACTCGTTCCTCAGCTTGCTGTGGAGCCTGCGGTCAGGTTGGTGACAAGTTCGAATCACTTCAATTTTTTTTTTTTTTTTTTTCTTTAATTAATTTATCATCTCTCTATATAAACGTAACTAGCGTCTGTCTTTCTTTCGCCGGTTACGTTTAGGCATTCTTTCGGAGTTGGTTAAGGTTAGGGTTAAGTTTAGGCATTCTTTCGGAGTTGGTTAAGGTTAGAGTTTGTCTTAGAGCATGGCAATAGAATGCCTGTCTTTCTTTCGTTGGTTAAGTTTAGGCATTCTTTCGGAGTTGGTTAAGGTTAGGGTTAAGTTTAGGCATTCTTTCGGAGTTGGTTAAGGTTAGAGTTTGTCGCAGAGCATGGCAATAGAATGCCTGTCTTTCTTTCGCCGGAGCAGCAGCCTATTTCCGCTCTGCCGCGGTCACATGGGCGTCGTGGCCAATCAGAGAAACGTGGAAGCACTCTTGGGCTGCCTTTAATATAGACGCCACCGGGACTAGCTCCCATCCCTTGTTTTGTTACTTCTCTTTATTCTTTCACGAGGACCTTTTCTGCCGACGTGCCTTCGAATAATCGCAACGCTGGATTTCGCCAGTTGTCGTTTTTTGTCATAGTATGCCAACAGTCTTTTTATTGTGTTATATATTATGGTGACAATACACCAGGAATGTGACTGAACGGTCAGTCGTGTGCAACTGACAATTTCAAGAAAATACAGAAGGCCGGCTAAAGTAATAGTCGTGCTTTATTAAAGATGAGTTTTTGCCATAAGGAGAAACAAACTCCACAGGGGGCTCCTGGGTCAGGGTCAAATACGCGATGGATTCAAATGTTTGGACCGTTTCATCTGTGGCTATATAGTTAGCAAAATGTATATTATGTAAGAAAGGTGTACTTAGAGCTGTCCCCGAAGCCTGTTTTTAGGCTTCAAACTTCATCAGGGTTTTTCGAACCTTTAATTACAAAACAAATCAAATCTATTTTACATTTATTTTTTTGTTTTATAAAATATCCTCAAACTAAATCCTCAATTTGAATAAAGTGATTACTCTGATTAAATTAGTATTTTTTTTATAAATAAAATCTACTTTCTTTAATGAATATAACTCATCAGTTTCGTCAACATAAATAATGCAATCAGGGCACGGTTGGTACGAAAGTGATGGTGCCGTCTTGATGGAGCGCCGAGCGCCAAGCGGATGCAGACCGGCTACATCATTTATGATAAATGTTTTATTTAAATGATGAGTCATATACTATAATAGTATAATACTATAATATTAGTGTAGCCTAATCTTTATCTGCAACTGTGAAGAAAAACCCCAGAATGAATAGACGCATAAAAAAAAGATTTATAAAGAAATAATAATAATAATAAAAAATTAAGAATTCAAATGTTGATTTAGAATTCGAACGCCAACGTAACGAACGAAGGTCCGAACGTTCAAACGTTTGGGCTCAGCCCCGTGTTCTATGATCTGGCGCTCGATGGCCTCGCAGTTTTATCACCAGAGAGAAGTTACTGGCACCTCCTCAGGGCTTCGGGTGATGCTTATACTGTGTGTGTGTGTGCGTGTGCGAGCGTGCTTGTGTGTGTGTGTGTGTGTGTTCGAGCATGCTTGTGTGTGTGTGTGAGTGAGTGAGCGTGCTTGTGTGTGTGTGTGTGTGCATGCTTGTGTGTGTGTGCAAGCGTGCTTGTGTGTGTGTGCGTGCGTGCATGCTTGTGTGTGCGTGTGCTTGTGTGTGTGCGTGCGTGCATGCTTGTGTGTTTGTGTGTTTGTGTGCGTGCATTATTGTGTGTGAGTGAGCATGCTTGTGTGTGTGTGTGTGCGTGCATGCTTGTGTGTGCGAGCGTGCTTGTGTGTGTGTGTGCGTGCGTGCATGCTTGTGTGTGTGTGCGAGCGTGCTTGTGTGTGTGTGTATGTGAGTGTGTGCGTGCAGCATGTGTATGTGTTTCCAGTTCACAGTGAAAGCAGTTTTACCATCAGACCACCGCTTCAGGACGAATGCAGGAATTAACCAAATAATTATTTTATTTTCAAATTGTCCCTATTTCACTACTACGATGTCACACTGTGTCACCAGATTACTGTGGTGTGAAAAAGGGGGTGAATGCCACTCACTCTCATTGGAAACAACAGAGGTCGTATCGATATGACCTTTTGTACGTGTGGTGTCGGGGTGGTGTGATTTTAACCCTTTCACCGCCGCACTACCAAAACGGTTAACCCTTTCACTGTGACAATTCACAGAAGGTTAACCCTTTCACTGCCACACAACAGCCGGTTAACCCTTTCACTGCCACACGACAGAAGGTTGACCCTTTACTATCACGGTCGCCGTCGGTTGTGTGATAGTAAAGGGTTAACCTTCTGTCGTGTGGCAGTGAAAGGGTTAAGGCAGCCACCCGTCTGCTCTGGCTGGTAAACATCTTGTCAGAACCTCTTCCCTGGACCACAGAAGCCCCACAGGGACCACAGAAGCCCCACTTTGGGCCCCAATGAGCTAGACCCAAGACAAGTGTGGCTGCTTAAATCACCCCCACCCCCCCCCCACCACAGTTGCCAAATGTTCTTCATTGTATCCGTTTTGAGTGTATCATCAACTGATCAGTTGTAGTTAGTTGTGTTATACCTGTAAACTGATACATCATATAATAGATGTTCAGCCCCCAAAGGCAGATTGGGCCTTTTTTGCATTACTATATATATATGTGTGTGTGACAAAAAGTATTGTCGTTACATGTCCACTTTATTCCCAGAGCCTGATGTCTGGGTAACACTTCAACTGAGACATCTATAATAGATTGATAATGCAATAACCTTAGTTGTTGACAAACATAATATGTCTGATTTTCAGCTAAGATAAAAATGCAACAGCTACGAGGTCGTTCATATTTTATTCATGAAGAGCACATACTGAAACACTGATTTTATGAGGCCATAAAATGTTTGTGTGAGCTCTATGAACACCCAAATGAGGTTCATATTCTAGCGTTTGCTAGAATGTCTGAACCGGAATTAGAACCGCATTTGAGTGTAATAGCTCACACAGACATAATTTGGGTGTAATAGCTCACACAGACATAATTTGGGTGTAATAGCTCACACAGACATCATGTGGGTGTAATAGCTCACACAGACATCATGTGGGTGTAATAGCTCACACAGACACAAACATTCTATGGCACAGCCTCATTAATTAGCCCCCGATTTTACATCCCAGTGACATCACTGATTGGGGAGTTCTCTCTCTGATTCCTACCTTTAGGAGAGAGCGGCGTGCGTTCACTGACTGAACTGTCCTGGGGTACAGGAAGAACATAATGGGGACGACAGGGTCTCAGGAGGTAGAGCAGTCGTCTGGTAATCCGGAGGTTCCCGGTTCGATTCCGGCTCCTCCTGGCAGCGCGTCGAAGTGTCCTTGAGCAAGACACTTAACCCCTAACTGCTCCCGATGAGCAGGTTGGCACCTTGCATGCTGGTGTGAACGTGTGAGTGAACGCGAGGCTCATGTTGTAAAGCGCTTTGGATACAAATATAAATACAGTCCATTTACCATCATCCACTTATGTTCATTCTTAAAATGGGTGGCATTCCCCCTTTAATGCCAAACTACCTGCGATTAACAATGCACTTCCTGCTTCAGCAACGCAAGCTGCTTTCACTGTCGCTCCGCTCCGCTGCTTTTGCCTATCGCTATTATAATGATTTATTACAGCCCTTTCAACTTTAATTACTCTGTATGTTAACTCCCATTTCCTATGGTACTTCTCCAGAACTGTGAATCTTCTTATCTATTCAGATTTTTTACCACAGTCGAAAGAACGAGTAGCAAGATTCTCCGTGGGAGGAATAGCGAGCCGTCTTATCAGCTACACACAAAGGACTATGTCGGAAGGCAAGGATATTTATGAAAGACGAGGAAGGCTTTCCTTGTTATTTTGAGTTTTAACGAGACGGAAGACGACAGTGGTTTTGGTCGTGTGAGTAATAGCACAGCTCCAGGGCAACGGAACTGCCCCGTGTAGGGGAGAGCGACGGAAGCTGCCCCGTTTAGGAGAGAGCGACAGACAGCTCTCCTGTATGATATTTCATAAAGACCCCGGTTGTGAAGTGAGTGACCCACCATCACCACCACCACCACCATCACCACCACCACCACCACCATCATCACCACCATCATCATCATCACCACCACCACCACCAGCTAAGTACCTAGCTTAGCTTCAGCTTAGCCTAACCTGAAAAGACAGGAAATAAGGGAAGATGCCGGGACTCGGCTCTCCCACAGAATGTACTAATTGCTTGGAGATGAGTAAGAGGATTGTAGAGCTGGAGGCTCGGGTTTCTACCCTGTACCAAATACAGCAGGATGAGCAACTCATTGACTCTATTTATGAAGCTACTACAAATATAGCCAACAATACCATGATTGAGAACTGGCCTATGCTAGTAGCTACAGAACAGCACCACCCAAAAGACGGTCCTTGGCACAACCAAGGAGCTAGACCAAAGCAGTGGATCACCGTCAAGGATAAAAGGAGAAATAAACGATCCAGGACCTCACCCCCGGTACCGCCAGGAAATAGTTTCAACCTACTCTCGGAAACACGCATATCAACACCCAAAGCAAAGAGACATAGAAGCGTGGCTAACAACGCTAACGAAGCAAACAGCGAGCGTAACGGAGCTCACGCTAACAACGCTAATAGCAAGAATACCGGAGCTCACGCTAACACTAGCGAAGCAAACAGCTGGCATGCCGGAGCTCACGCTAATTCTAGCGAAGCACACGCTAACGACGAGACGACGAGGAAAACAGAGCCACTAGCGACACGGCTAGCAAACACGACCCAGACCGAGCGAACGGCTAACAGCGAAGAGACTATCATGCGCCGAGGAGAACGTCGCGTAGCCAACGCCGAAGGTACGGGACCAGCGTTAACATGCCGGCTATTGAGAAGGCTAACGAGGCTTCACCAAGGCCACAGGACTGTGGAAAGAACCGGCAGACTAGGCCTAGCCCAAAAACAAACGGCCCCAAAACTGTTGGAAAGAAAAATGCTAACCTCACACAGAAAATAGACTGCATACTGATTGGAGATTCCACAACAAGGTATGTGGAGATGGCAAACACAGAAAATATCTGTCTAGACAATACATCTGTGAAAGAGCTTGCCGAAAAACTTCCAACACTAATCAGACCGGGAATAACAAAAATTGTCATTCACTCTGGATCGTTTGACATCCTGCGAAAGAAGACTGGCACAGAGACTTTGAAAGACGATTTCACACGTTTAATGAACACACTAGACAAACATCAGTCTGTGTACACAAACACTGATGTGTCCATCAGTGGACCAATTGCATGCTTTCGCAGAGGACAGGAAGCATTCAGTCGACTCCTACATTTTAATTCATGGTTAGGGGCTGCATGTCTCGTACACGGCCTGAAATTCATTGACAACTTCAATGTTTTCTGGAATAACCCAGAACGTTTTCAAAGAAATGGCTTCTTCCCAAATCGCTTAGGTTCAAAGCTCCTATCAGCAAACATGCGTCATGCCTTGATGGCCTCCAAGAATATCAAGCTCATACCAGCACGAGAGATAGTCATGAAGGACACTGTTACAAAGGGTCAGATTAAACCGAATATATATATTTATTGCTTGAGATCCCTTGTATAATATTTGTATATCGTTTGATATCCCTTGTATATTCTTTGTATATATACACGGAATATCCCTTTACCTAGGTACAAACCAGACCATAATATTCGTTCTCCTATTGGACAGCGACCCCTAGGCGCCAACGGCCATACCCCCAATGGCAAGTTCAAAGGCAACGCCAAGGCATGTCTCAACATGTCCAGGTTTGCGCAGTAATACGAGACAGAACTGAGGTTGGCACTAGATTATTCACCTTACGTATAAATACGTCGCAGGTGGATACAGCAGTAGAGTATCCTAAACGTTGAAGCCTTCACCACGATACAACGTGCCGTGAAGTGGGCCTCTTTGCCCCTGAATAGAGCCTTGAGAACCGCGTGCGAATATATAGCTAAAGTGTCAGAGTTTAACGCTGTATCGTCGAGTTCGACTTAGTCTAATGTGAAGTAATAGTCTATCATTTATAGTGTATCGTGCGGCTACCGTTCTTCCGTGACCAGCATTACCACCGGTTCGTCGTACCTATAGCTAGTGTACTTATCCAGGCTGGGCGGCCTAAACTCGTGCCACCACCCGAGGAGTCCTAGACGAGAACCGTTGGATATGTACATCGGAGAACCTACACCGGCGAATGCAGAGCCTTTTCTGGCTGGATTATATTGCTTTGGTACTGTGGCTGCTGGAGCAGAGAACCGTCTACCCCACTGTCGTGTGGGATCTACCCCTGTGAGGAGCACCCTCGAGCCCGCCTCTAGGACCAGAGGCTGGCTAGCTTTCATCCATGCTGTCGGGCATACTGGATTATAGCTGTTGCTTTGTCTGTGGACCAAGGGAGTACTGCACTGGCTCCTGTATCTGGAGCCTCGTTATTCCGCGTTGACCCAGACTTTGCTCCCGAACATTCCTCTACCCTGCCGGCTTACAACCGGAGGGAACCCCCCAGTGTCTCCAGCTGACTATGAGTGTGCCTTATGTAATTACTATGCTACAGGTGGCGTCAGTTATACCCATCTTACTATTCTCATGGACTTACGCTCTTGACCTACTTTAAGTGTTCTTCGCCTTACAAGCGCAAGTATAATTCTCAATCTGTAACCTACCGTTGCTGCTCTAATAATAATAAATACCTCTAACTAGAACTTTATGTGTCATTGCCGTATTCTTGTGTGGGTGTTCACCAGATATATCCATGTACTGTATGGCCAGTAATTAAAGTACATAACTAAGTAGTGGTTTAATAATACCATACTCTCAATACAGTCAGGGAATTGTACCCCTCAGTTACAATTGGTCCTTCGAGCCGGAGGAATATCAGTGTAATATCTAATATAATATTGATATTAACCATGGCCAGCGGTGAACACTCCCCAAGCGGCTCTCCCAAGCTAGAACGCCCGCAGCGCAGACGTCAGCCACCTCCCTACCTAGAGGACTACGCTGTCAGTCTAATACCTAGCTTTATACAGACGTTAAATGCGGAAAAAGCGGATAGTAAAAGCATGTCAAATCCTACAGACCAGGCGACCCTGCCAGTAGAGACCCTAGTGGGTTCTAACGTAACTGACCAAGCTCACGGGGGGGACCAGGGGGGACATGACATGACTATACCCCCAGACAACGTCAACGGGACGGTCCCCGGAGAGCTCCAGGATAAAGAAAGCGCTCCAGGGACAGAACCCGACACACTACCAGAAGAGAAGCGCGCCCAGGAGATAGACCTCGGGGCGCGCCAAGAGAACAGATCTCCAACGAGCACTGTCAGAAGCCGATCACCTCCGTCAGTGTCTTCCCCCAGCGAAGCGGACCAGATGCTGGCGCAGGCATTCATCGCCACCCTGGCAGTCTCCACTGAACGCGATCGACTCCAAGCACAGACGCTTAGTGAGCGCGAACATTCTTCCATGGAACAAGAGCGCCTCCGGGCGCAACAACTAAGTGAGCGCGAACACTCTACCATGGAAAGAGAACGCCTGCAGGCTCAACAACTGAGTGAGCGCGAACAATCTGCAGACCAACGAGAGCGCCTTCACGCGCAACTCCAAGCGCAAGCCCTTAGTGAACGCGAACACTCTGCAACCCAGCGAGAACGCTTCCAGGCGCAGCAAAGGAGTGAAGACGACCGCATACGACTGGAGACCAGACGCCTCCAGACGGAAGAGAACATTGAAAGAGACCGCGCCGATGCACAGCGCGCCGCCGCCGATGCACAGCGCGACGCCGCCAATGCACAGCGCGACGCAGCCCAAGCCCAGCGCGAAGCAGAGCGCGACATCGCCCACATCCAGCGCGAAGCAGAGCGCGACCGGCTACAGGCGCATATAATGGAACAATTGATTGCCAGGGCGACACCCCCTCTCTCCGCACGGAGCTCCAGGGCATCATCACGACAAGGGTCTAGGGCACCTTCCCCTACCCGACCAAGTGACCCGGAACCCGGCCAACAGAAGGATCCTATCTACGTCTCCGAACCCCCTCCCCGACCGGTCCATACGAGACCCAGCAACCGGGAAGAACCGGCCTATGCCGCCGAGAGACTGAATAGAAGACTTCAAGACCTAGAAGACATAGCAGAGGAAGAGGAAGAGGAGGAAGGTCAAGCCCACCAGCAGCAACGTACTCCACAGGACCAGGAGGTCCAGTACAGCCCAGACTTCACCCCCGAGTCACTGCGCTACAAACCCCCGACTCAACTCAAGGGTGAGTTTGACGCACAGCCAGCACCGAGGAACAGCACCTGGGTACCCGGCCCCTGGTACCCACCAAGTACCAGCCCACGACAACACGTACGGGGAGACTCGCCCAGGAGGCCTCTCCCCCAACGCTCACCGATGTGCCAGCCATCCATGGCATCGTACCTTGGCACACCGACGTTCCCGGACTTTACGCACGAGGACAGAGCACAGTACACGGAATTACGGATGTGCTTAGAGACTATAATGTCCGACGTCCCTGATGAGTCGTACAAATATGCTATCCTCCTCAAGCATCTTAAGGTGCCCAGAGCGCATAATATAGCGCTGGCATATTCCAACTCAAGCACCCCATACTCCGTGGCTCTAGTAGCCCTCGACCAGCGTTATGGACGCATATGGGACTACGTGATACAAGAAATAAGGAATATTGACCGTCTCCCCCCAGCCACAGACAATAGATCATTGGATGACCTCTCTATCAAGGTACAATCCCTGGTAGGGATGCTGGGGTCCCACAAGGAAAAAGGGAGACATGAACTATATGCTAACTCTAATGTAGAACGAATACTAGAGAAGCTCCCTCCAGCCCGCCAAGAGCGCTTTCGGCGGCAGAGAGACCACCGTGATCCCGACGGTCCCGAGCCATCCCTCCTAGACCTGGCCGACTTCCTCGCGAGAGAAGTCAGCAGCCTACGACTGGATACGTTCGTGCGGAGTGGACCAAGCCCAAGAGATGGACCTCGGAGATCTAATGATAACCGCCGGTTGGTGACCGTTATGCACCAAGCCGAATCAGTACCGCGGCACAAGAACCACAACACCCCCTCGACGAAAGAGAAGTGGAAGATTGTATGCCAGTACTGCGAGAAAGAACATTGGCTGTCTCAATGTGACACTTTCAAGAAGATGACCGCTGACGAAGTGAGTCAGTGGATCAAAGCCAACCGCCGCTGTTTCCGCTGCGCGCGCAGCCATATGGCAGCCGAGTGCCGCTTAAAGAAGAAATGCAGCAGGTGTGACGGCGCCCACTTGGATGTCTTGCATGACAGCAACAGGAAGAAACTCGCACCCCCAAGTAGCTCGAGAGTAAACGTCATGTATATCGACCCCGCCAGCAGCGGGAGCTCCCGAGTGCTCTTGAAAGTGGTCCGAGTGATATTAAGCTACGAGGACAAGGTCATGGACACTTACGCCGTCCTTGACGATGGGTCAGAAAAGACTCTCCTCCTCGCATCCGCTGCAGCCCGGCTGGGTCTGCGGGGGAGCGAAGAAACAATGACAATTCGTACTATAAGAAGAGACCTGAAGACCATAAAGGGTGAAAACGTCTCCTTCACTATCGCAGCAATCGGGCAGCCCGAGAGGCAGTATAGGATTACTAACGCTTTCACCAGCCAAGACATAGGCCTGTCACAGTACACCTACCCCATCCCCAAGCTGATGGAAAAATACGTGCACCTGCGTCAACTACCTATACCGCTCATCGACACACAGAGTCTCGTCGTCGGAGTTCTGACCAGGCAGAAGTTTTAATCACCCACAGCAGAAAACAGCGTGCCTCATTTTCTATGCTTCAAGACCCAGCATTTAGTGACGTCACACTGAGACTAGGTCAACACATCATGTCACTCTGAAGCATTTAGTGACGTCACACTGAGACTAGTTCAACACATCATGTCACTCTGAAGCATTTAGTGACATCACACTGAGACTAGTTCAACACATCATGTCACTCTGAAGCATTTAGTGACGTCACACTGAGACTAGTTCAACACATCATGTCACTCTGAAGCATAGGAAATGTTTTCTGCTGTGGATGATTACAACTTTTGCCTGCAGGTTATTGTGTGGAATAACACTTTGTCTCATGACCTCGTTTGCTGCCTGTCTGAAGCCTCCCGGTTTACTCAGAACCAGGCCAGAACTCAGACCACGGTACTCTGAGTTAAGCTAATGGCATCGCATCAACTATACTACTAGCAAGTATTCATACCACTTAACACTTTGCATGCCACGCCCGAGAATATTAGTTTTATTCGTTTTTATTTTTTATTAGCGATGAAATCATATTGCATCAAGCGAGTCTACCGTTGGACATTCAGCTGCCTCAGGCGCTCAGATGTGAAAAAGCACCCCCTATCGTCTCCCAGATGGTAATTCACCCTTTTGGATTGAACTCAATGAAAATGAATGAGAAAAAAAAAAATGGAATCCACGTTTTACTTCTCACTCATGCAACCGGCGTCTACCAGCTTCATGCTGGACTCTCGGAGCAGCGGGGAATATGTGTTTTACAGTATACTCGTGGATCAATAAAAATATCGATTTTTTCGAATGCCGATCAGGAATTGGAATAAACCATTTGGATACCATCTGATCTCAGGTAAGGAATCTATGTTATCAGTATTAGGATAATCAGACTCGTTTTCACAGAGATATAAGCTTTTATGTGATTATGTGTTATCGCTGTTTGACTGTGCGCGCCGTCAGGAAATAGGAGACTCGATTTTCGGCTCGCCGCAAGAGCGTGCATGCGTACACATATTATACTATCGATAATCTAGCGTTTATTTTGAAAACGATTCATGACATGGCCGAACAATGACAACGTTCTAGTCTAGAATATTCCAGTAAAAGGCGATTATCATGGAATGTGTTGTTTTTTCCGTGAAAACGAGTGATTTTCAAAATGCTAGAAAACGGAAATGAAGCGATAAAAAAACAATCTGCCACGACAATGTTGACTGGAAAATGAGTCTTTGATAAGCGACGGGCAGATTAGACACATATCCATAATTTAAAACATAGATTAGGCGATATTAACGTTAACAGTGGATGTGGGCATTCAAGGGGGTAAAAAAGAAAACACGGCTGGCTCTCAAAGTGTTAAGAGTCCAAAAATCCAAACTATCCCTTTAACTCACAAGTCAGACAAGTGTTTGGCCATGCCAAGTTTCCCCACATGCTGGGGTACAAGATGGGCCAAACAGGGTATTATGCTGCTTGGAGTTTAATCAAATCACATGCTCTCCTGGTGTCAGATTTTAGCATTGGGGAAATCTTCCCCAATCCCGTTACCCTGTTTTAGCCTGGCATGGCCAGATACCCGTATCAATACATCCCTGGAAGACAATCGTTCACTAGGACAAACTTTTCATTTGTTCATAACATATTCATTAGCATATATTATTATGCTCAACCAATGTATTGAAGAGTATTTTGTTTGGATTGTAATAAGGGGGGGGGGGGGGTGCACAGATAACTTGTTTGCCAGCTAACCACTTATTTGAAATCAACCAGATATTCATAACTGTTCATTTGGAAATTATTTTGATACTGATATCAAATAGATGTCATATCACATTGTAACTTGTATTGGAACACTCAATACCATAATAATGTCAAAACTAGCAAAGAGTCTACCCAAAAAGAGTAGATTCCTGAACTCCTACAGTCTAAGGTCGCTTTCACACCTGAGCTCTTTGGTCCGCCCTAATCGAACACTAGATTGTTTCCTCGGATAGTCCGGTTGGTTTTGGGTGGTGTGAAATAGGCTCGGGCGGTATGACGGTATTACGGTATACCAGGGTATTTAGAAATCCCGACGGTATTGAAAAGCAATACCGTCAAAATCACAGATCCGTTTCAGTTTATATTACAGTGAAACGGAGTTTTAACAGTGGTTGGTTGTAGTGCACTGCACACACGCGTCAGCAGAGGGCGAGACCAGTCCTCACTAGTGGAGCGAGCCGCAGAGCTGGTTGTCTACACACAGGAGGAGGAGGGGAAACCCCGCTTCACTGGAAATTAAATGAGACATGCTTACCGTTGCTGCCTGGTGCTGCGGGCTAACTGGCTGTTCTGAGAGCTAACTGTTGTGTATGTGTATCACAACGGTGGTCACGCTTTACGGTAATGTTGCGACAGTGCTGTGAAAATACCGTAAAGCGTTGTGGTAACGAGAGTGTGTGTTGTTGTGGACTGGTGGAGCAAGCAAATAAACGGTAAAACGTTACGTCGCAGTCCGGTGCGTTTTTTAATACACAATACTAACGTTACTAGTATTAGGGTGCTGCGGGGCTCCTGGCTACCAGTCTGAGAGTTAACGTTAGTAGTACTAGGATGCTGCAGGCTTCTGGCTAGTGGCTACCATTGTGAGAGCTAATGATAGTAGCACTCGGATGCTGCGGGCTAACTGGCCATCTCCGCGATTTGTTTACTTGGTAACACGGGTTAGATCTGGTGACATGATATTTTGTTCATCCACTAGTCAAACATAAGAAAGATCTGGTGATATATTTTGTTCATCCACTAGTCAAACCCAAGATGGATATGGTGATATATTTTGTTCATCCACTAGTCAAACCTACTGTAAGTAAGATCTGGTGATATGAGATTCTGTTCATATAGCCCAACCCTAAGCATAACAACTGAAGCATAATACCACCTCAGAGAGCATATGGTGTTGGCTAGGACCGGCTATGTTGTCATCTTTCTTGTCTGCAGCCGGTGAAACAGCTCCGACACGTTTGTTGGGGCCGTCACTGAGGTCATTCTTTCCCTGGGACATCTTCACTGGACACGGCTCTGTAAAGACAAAATCATAATTTAAAGGAGATGAAACATTTCAGTTAGGTTAGGCTGTATGGTTATAGCAATTGTACACTAGAAATGTAGTAATGTCATATTACTTTTGCAAAAATATGTCATTTCTAGTGCTGTCAATAGATTAAAAAAAATAACTAATTAATCTCACAATTTTCTGTAATTAATCTAGATCAGGGGTTCCCAAACTTTTTCAGCTCGAGACCCAAAAGAGACATTTGGTGTTTCCCCGGGACCCAAACTTACAAAAATACATCATGAAGGGGCGGCTACGTGGTGCAGTGGGCAAGGCGCTCACCACGAAAATACTGGAGACTAGGCTCGAACAGGTTCGCCTCCCTGTTCGAGCCCAGCGCTCCACATTGCTTTCAGTTTAGCTGGTCGTCCGCACTAATACACATTGGCAGTATTAGGGGGAGGGAAACTGATGGGTGGGGATTGGGCGTTGTGGACAGCGACTCCTACAGGTCGGTTGGTGCGCCTGCGCAGTAGAATCAGGAAGCGACGGGGGTGGGGCCCCTCCAAAGCCCAGACCCCTGACGTTGAAAGATCGAGCAGCGCAGGTGGAAAGATGCGACTGCTGTTACCTCGAGTATCGGATGGGACTCGTGCTATGTATGACTTAGTCCACATTGCAGCCGGCTTGTGGGAGGCATGAAACAGCTGATAGGCAAGAAGATGATACAGTCCCCATAATGTCCTCTCTTATTTCATGCAGCCAATAAGGTACGTTTTGGTGTTGTGGTTGTTAGCTATGTGTAGGCCCAAGCCATGGAGCTAAAGTGCTGCTGACTAAATGTTTACTAAAGAAATCCCACCAGTACTATAAAGAACGTGTTGCTGACTGTCATCATCGCATAAGAGGGAATTACACTAGGGCGTCATAGTTTTAGGATTATTGTTTATTGTTTAAAAGGATCCCCATTAGCTGCCACCTAAGTGGCGAGCTAGTCTTCCTGGGGTCCACACAGAAAGACAACAAAAACATAACAATACATGAGATGCATATGACAATCACAATTCACTTAATTAACAATGATAATCTAAAAACAGTAAAACACTGTAGACATCTTTATCAACATCAGAATATTTTGCTCACATATTTAAGTAGTGCATTCTCAGGTGGTATTTGAAAGACACTTTGCTATTCAATTTACTTATGTTCAGTGGGCAGTTATTCCAATGATTGATGGCACGATAAACAACAGTCCTCTTTAAATGAATTAATGAATGAAAACTTTATTTAACAGATTGCAGAATGGGTACAATACAGTACGGCTCAATAAATACACACTTGTTAAGGGGATGCAGACCAAATAATAATAATAATAATAATAATAATAATAATAATAATAATAGATCAAATTTATATAGCGCCTTTCATAGAACCCAAGGTCGCTTTACAATCAGGGACAAAAAATAGGGCAAGGAAAATAGGGGGGGGGGGGGAAGAGGGGATGAGGGAAAGTAGGGGATAATGGACCTAATTTAATCTAAACTAACTGATGGGGAAAGCCTTGGTTAAGAGGTGTGTTTTTAGAGCGGATTTGAAGGTGTCCAGGGTTGGGGCGTTGCGGATTTCGGGGGGAGAGAGTTCCAGAGGGTAGGGGACGCCACGCTGAAGGCTCTGTCCCCAAAAGTCCGTAACCTGGTGCGAGGGATGGAGAGGAGACCTAGATCAGAGGATCGTAGGTTCCGGGATGGAGTGTGCTGGTGAAGGAGATCAGACAGGTACCGGGGGGCGAGGGCATGGCGGGATTTGTAGGTGAGGAGCAGGAGTTTGAAGGTGATGCGGAACCTGACTGGAAGCCAGTGGAGATGGATGAGGGTGGGGGTGATGTGCTGCCAGGCCTTGGTGTGAGTGAGAACCCTGGCAGCTGAGTTCTGGACATACTGGAGCCTGTCCAGGGCTTTGCTGGGTACCCCGAACAGGACTCCATTACAGTAGTCCAACCGGGAGGTGACGAATGAGTGGATCAGGGTCTCAGCCACAGAGTCTGAGAGTGAGGGTCGGAGACGGGAGATGTTCCTGGGGTGGTAGAAGGCAGACTTGGTGACAGATTTGATGCCTTACAGTGCCTTACAGTGTATTGCAAAGTCTGACATTGACCAAACTTGATATGCATGACCTTGGTGGGCTCTAGGTCAACTCCTGAAAAGGGGGTCAATGTCAGACTTTGCAATCAAAAGTTAGGGGGCTAATAACCCTTGCCATAATTTCAGTGCGCCCCTAACTTTTGATTGCAAGGTCTGACATTGACCCCCTTTTCAGGAGTTGACCTAGAGCCCACCAAGGTCATGCATATCAAGTTTGGTCAATGTCAGACCTTGCAATACACTGTAAGGCACTGTAAGGCTACTGTCCTGCCTCACTTCCAGTGATGAAGCTAAGCTATGCTAACGGAGCATCTATTCCCAAAGCTAAAATGCACGCACAGAGACAAAAAAGGTATGCATCTTCTTGTCTAACTCCAGGGAAGATGTTAAATAAGCTAATTTCCCAAAATAGTGGAGTTATCCTTTAAGTAGTGGTTACTTCCTGGTCTATAGGGAGGTGTAGTGGTTACGTCATTGCCGTTTTTCGTGTTCCACCCTATTTGGAACACAATGTATTTCCCCATTGCCCATTTCTAAATTGTCTCGTTTAAAACAAATAAAGCATTAACATTGGCATGCTGTACCTTTCTGTGCTTATTCATCCACAATCTATAGCTCAACATGAAAATATTCGCAATTAATCATAAAAAAAAATCGCCAAATTTTATTTCAACTAAAAATGCTTACAAAATAATGTTAGTGATAGAAGGGAACTCAAAACTGTCCCTGTCTCCACCAGTGACAATCATAATAGGCGACTCGATAATCAGACGCTTCTCGGTAAAAAATGCACACACTGTGGTTTTTCCAGGTGCCACAGTGGCGGTCATCACGGATAAAATCCAAGAGGTTATGACATCCTTCCCCGCTGCTGATTGGCTCATAGTGCACGCAGGTACAAATGACGTTAGGAAACAGCAGTCTGAGCTGTTAAAGCATGATTTTATTCAGCTGTTTGGTGTACTGAAACATCTTCACTACAGCGTCAGTATCTCCGGCCCCACCTCCTCTCCTGGCCGTGGCCTCGGCCGCTTCTCCAGACTGCTAAGCCTAAACACCTGGCTCCAGTCCGCTTGTCGTACCCACAACGTGAACTTTATAAATAACTTTGACCTCTTCTGGCAGCGTAGCAATCTCTTTGCAGTAGATGGTCTCCATTTAAACTCACAGCAGACCCAGACTGCCCACGCTCTGCCTGGTGCTGACAGGTCCCTCAACCATTGACGTCCCCCTGATCCCAGCCCCTACCACAATAGTTCCTCCATGTACTATAGTATTGCAATTGGGCCAGGATCACATAATAATAGTGTCAAAAACACCCCTGTCAGAATTAGTAGGCCCACTAAATGGAAAGAGAGAGGAAAGAAGCCTAGAAGAAGTCTTCAGCCCGAAAGGACTTCACTTCATGTCTTCACCTGGTCATTATGTTGAGCATCCCACTGTGAGTCCTGCTGATCACTACTCCCCCAATACTCCCACAGTAGTTAATATTACCCCCCCCTCCCTCCTCTTCAGGCCTACACATTTTCGAACTTGGACCTCATACAGTAAATAATATCCCGGTTTTAATCACAAACCGTTGTCCCACTATACCTGGTTATAGACATCGGTCTGTTGACCACAGTGTGGTGGCTAGTCTAGCCAGACCGGCTAACGTGAGTACTCAACCTGATAAAAACATTATCATTGGGCTTTTTAACACACGATCGCTTACTGAGAAAGATCTGCTACTACAGGGTCTGCTGACCGATCGTAAATTGGATTTCTTGTGTCTGACTGAAACTTGGCAGATACCTAATGACTTTCACAACTTAATGAGACTACTCCGCATGGGTATGTTTACATCTGTCAACCCCACCCCTCCGATAAGCGAGGAGGTGGTCTCGCGATAATCTACAACGAGAAGTGGCAAGTGTCCTCATTCCTGTGGACAAGTCATTTTAATGCATTGCTATTCAAATTCATGGTCCAACGCCTACCATTCTAGTGACTGTCTACAGACCACCAAAGCCAAATAGAGATTTTATAGATGAACTCTCTGCCTTTTTAGCTTCACTAAATTGACTGTCTCCTAATATCTTACTGCTGGGGGATTTTAATGTTCATATGGACAATATAAACAATTCTACTACCAAGGAGCTCACATCTTCCCTGGACAGCTGTGGATTTCAACAATATGTTGACTTCCCTACTCACTCCAAAGGACACACTTTGGACTTAGTGTGCTGCTCTGGTGTCACAGCCCAAAACTGTACTGCGTCTGACCTGCCCATCTCTGATCACAAGTTCATATCTTTTAATGTCATCCTGAAGACACACAAAACAAACGTGTCACGTTCCATCTCTTTCGGGAATATTAGGAACATCGATGTACCTGCTCTATCCAGTGAACTTATTAATAACCTTTCCTGTCATGACAATGAGTCAACCTGTGATGAACTGGTCTCAATGTACAACAATGGACTCCATAACCTCGTAGACACTTTTGCTCCACTTAAAACACGGACTGTCTCCTTCACTCGCTCTGCACCCTGGTTTACACCTGAGCTACGCTGCTCAAAGCCAAAGGCCGCCGCCTAGAGCGCATCCAGACTAAGACTGGTCTTACTGTCCATAAAGAAATGTACTTTAACCACATACTCCACTAGAAGGAAGCTCTCTCCAGAGCTAAAAGTACTCACTGTGCCAGTGTAATGAGCTCAGGCGCAGGAAGCACTCAAGCCCTGTTTTCCACTGTTAAATCAATCTCACAGCCTCCTGACACTCTCACTTCACTAATGCACTCCGTTTCTCAATGCAATTTGTTCATGGACTTTTTCAATGCTAAAATCGCAAAAATACATCAGCAACTGTGTTCCTCATCTAATGTCACCTACAGTTCACTGTGTTCCTTCCCTGATGCTCCCATTCTCTCGCTCTAGTTTCCTACTCCCATCTGTTAGTGACATATCAGACCTCATCCGAAAAGCTAAATCTTCTACATGTCAGTTAGAGCCCCTTCCCACCCACCTAGTTAAAGCTAACTCTTCTACACGTCAGTTAGAGCCCCTTCCCACCCACCTAGTTAAAGCTGCCTACCATCCTCGTCTTCTACAATAACTGCCATCATACACTTCTGTCTTGTCCCCTCTGCCCTCAAAACAGCCGCTATTACTCCCAGATTGAAGAAACCTGGTGCAGACACCAATATCCTAAATAATTTCCGGCCTATTTCAAATCTTCCATTTCTTGCCAAAATACTGGAAAGAAACGGTGGCAGCCCAGGTTCACACTCACCTCTCCAGCAACAATCTGTTTGATCAATTTCAACCTGGTTTTGGATCTCTCCATAGCACTGGAACAGCCCTAGTTAAAATCACAAACGACTTACTAGTGGCTGCCGATTCTGGTCTCCTCGCTATACTTATACTTCTGGATCTCTCTGCAGCATTTGACACCATTTCACATTCCATTCTTTTAGACAGACTAACCTCCATTGGCATCACTGGCACCCCTCTTCACTGGTTCAACTCATACCTCACAGGCCGCACTCAATATGTACAACTGAGAGATGTTACATCACACTCCACTTCAGTTACCACCGGTGTCCCCCAGGGTTCTGTTCTGGGCCCTCTCCTTGGCAACATCTTGAGAACATCTGCTCTACAGTTTCACTGCTACGCGGATGACACCGCTCTATTTCCCCACAAAACCTGACTCTGCACTCCCCACCACCTCCCTTACTGAATGCTTAAAGGGAATTAATTTATGGTTCACACTCAACTACCTAAAACTAAACAATGATAAAACCGAGGTACTCCTCATTGGTTCCAAATCCACCATAGCCAAATCCCACAGTTTCCCCTCAGCATTAACAACTGTAGTCTCCCCCTCCCCTCAGGTTAAGAGTTTGGGTGTCATCCTCGATAGCACACGGTCATTCAAATCCCACATAAATAACATCACACGGTCCGCTTACTTCCACCTATGCAACATTAATCGTCTCCGCCCCTCACTCACACCCACCAGCACCGCTCCTCTTGTTCACGCCCTGGTCACATCCCGCCTGGATTACTGTAACTCCCTCCTCATCGGTCTCCCACACAAGTACCTCCATAAACTCCAACTGGTCCAAAACTCAGCCGCCCGAATTATCACCAGAACTCCCTCCACCAACCACATCACTCCTGTTCTCCACCAACCACATCACTCCTGTTCTCCACCAACCACATCACTCCTGTTCTCCACCAACTCCACTGGCTGCCTGTCAAGTCCCGCACTGACTACAAAGTATTACTACTCACTTTCAAGGCCCTCCATAACCTAGCCCCTCCTTATCTCACAGAACTTCTCCAGTCCTACACTCCCTCTCGGTCACTCAGATCCTCCTCTTCCTTCCAACTTGTCACTCCCCCTTCCTGTCTGACTACCATGGGATCCAGAGCCTTCTCTCCCGCTGCCCCCCCCCCCCCCCGCCTCTGGAATTCCCCCACAAGACATCAATGAAATAGATAACCTCCCCACCTTTGTTTCCCGTCTCAAAAAACATCTGTTCATTCTGGCATATTCTCTTTCATTTTAAGTTTATTACAACTGCTCCCCTATGTAACTCTGTAATACTGTGTTTTTACCAGTGTTGGGACTAACGCGTTACTAACGAAGTTACTTTTGGCTATAACTAGTACTCTAACGCATTACTTTTGAAATTCAGTAACGCTACTTACGTTACTGAATGGTTCGTCACTGCGTTATTTGCGTTATATACGGCGTAGATTGATAGCGAGCGGTAGTGATTATTATTATTATCCTCATATCCTGTCTGCCTGGCTGCGGGGAACGCTATGCTGGGGGCGTGTTTTGTTTACTATTCCTGAGATTCCTGACTGATAATGGCAGCGCCCAGGCAGCTACTGCGTATTTCTCTTTTGTCGAGCGAAAAGAAAATAACGTTTTAGTTATGTCATTTGTGTTTTGGCTCAAAGATACTGGAGTATAACGTTAACTACGAGGACTCATCCAAATCCACTTGCCACCCGCGTAGAATGATACGAGGCGACACACAGCAAATGGGACGGAAAACTTTTTCCAACTACTTGGAGAGAGAATATACAGTACAACATGGAAATGAAACAAAGAAAATGTTTAAGGGGCTGCTGGACTAACTTTACATCTCGACAGACACTGGTGAGTGCAGTGATGTGAATGTAAATGAATGGAAACTCAAGTTGATCAACGCATTTTGACTTCTGCCAGGGAATCTCATCAATACTAATCAAACAATATAAATATAGTCCTTTCATGCACAATTGATATCCTAACTATTCTAACGTTGCAATGCACGATTGATATCTTAAACAACGTTGCAAGACTGTTATAATGAAACGCTCCGGCGACAGATATCAATGCTGTTCCTCAAGCACTTATTTTCAACCTAGAACCTAAACGTGCATGCGCTCAACCTAAACGTGCATGCGCGCAACCTAAACGTGCATGCGCGCAACCTAAACGTGCCTGCGCTCAACCTCCCCGAGCAATTAGGCACGGTGCATTTCTTATTACGTCGGGACATTTGTGTTTGTGTCAGATTTGTGTTTGTATATTCTAGACCACATTGCTTAGCAGAGTTCAGTGATGTGAATGGAAACTGTCAAGTTGATCAACCGATTTTGAGTATCTGTATCTGGCTGCATGGGAGCAATTTTTTTCTTCTTCAAGTAACTAAATAGTTACTTTTCACAGTAACGCATTACTTTTGGGTGTAAGTAACTAGTAACGTAACGGAGTTACTTTTGAAATGAGTAACTAGTAAAGTAACTGAGTTACTATTTTTCAGTAACTAGCACAACACTGGTTTTTACTGTGTGAAATTGTATTCGTTTTTAACCCTGCACGGCGACCTTGGGTGCTCAGAAATTAGATTAGAGTAAATATTTCAATTCAATAATGTAAATGAGAATAAATTAATATAAAATCTTCATGAACACAAAATCACTATTCTGGCTGCTACATTTCCAATCCCTAATTGTTACCGTGGAACAATTATCAATGAATGATAATATTGCAGCCACAATCTACAACATTATTGATACATACAACATAATATATACAGTAATAACATTATGGAAGTCCATTTGTTTTTAAATTGAAGTCCAGGTCCAATGTGATGTGTCCGTCTTTCAACATTGAACACTGAAGTCTTCCTAGGGATCAGAGCTTCAAGCACGTGACCCACCAGTTCTGTGGTGAAACAGGCTCTGAGGTTTTGTCAGATGCTCTCTGGCGCCACCAGTTATTGAAGGAATATACTGTTGCTGTCACACCTCAGTCTTCTGACTGCTACCTTGAACTACTTATGAGCGAAGCCCACTAGGGCACGACATATCTGCAGTAGAGATGTCCGCTGTCACTCCAATACAATGGAGCTAAATGGCACCGGGTTTGTGCCAAAATAATACATTTGAAAAACTCAACATTAATGCTTTTTTATTTCATTTAGCAACTATTTTCTGTAGAGTATTCTACTTTTAACTTAAGTAAAATATCATGTCCTAATGGCTACACAGCATTTTAAATTATAACACTCATAATGAAAGAGTCAAAACAAGCATATGAGATATATTTTATTGACTAAATAAAAAAAGGATGTACAGAATATTTGTGTTTGATATGAATAAAGATAAAGGGAAATCAGTCACAAAACAAAAACAAGTCCTAAGGATTCCTATTGTGTATACTACTTAGTATAAGTACATGGGGTTCCTATTGTGTATACTACTTAGTATAAGTACATGGGGTTCCTGTTGAGTATACTACTTAGTATAAGTACATGTGGTTCCTATTGTGTATACTACTTAGTATAAGTACATGGGGTTCCTATTGTGTATACTACTTAGTATAAGTACATGGGGTTCCTATAGAGTATACTACTTAGTATAAGTACATGGGGTTCCTATTGAGTATACTACTTAGTATAAGTACATGGGGTTCCTGTTGAGTATACTACTTAGTATAAGTACATGGGGTTCCTGTTGAGTATACTACTTAGTATAAGTACATGGGGTTCCTTTTTGGGCGGCACGGTGGTGTAGTGGTTAACACTGTCGCCTCACAGCTAGAAGGTCCTGGGTTCGATTCCCGCTTGGGGACCAGGTTGCCAGGTACCCAGGTGGGGTATCTCCCGGGCCTTTCTGTGTGGAGTTTGCATGTTCTCCCCGTGCTCGCAAGGGTTTCCCCTCCAGATAAGATAAACCCAAAGGAAAAACATGCAGAACAGATCGCTAACGCTGTCGCGTCCCTGACGAAGATGGACAGGAGCACTTGGATTGGTCCCCGGGCGCGGCCCACGCCACAGCCCATGTCTGCTCCCGGCTGCCCTTGGGGGGTAAGGACGACGGGGTGGGAAAAGTGCAGAGAGACATTTCATCAGTGCATGCGTGTGTGAGTGTTCCTGTGTGTCGCCCATCTCGCATGTGTGTGTGTTCTTCTTCTAAAAAAGTACATGGGGTTTCTATTTAATATACTGCAAACTGTGTTTGGGGACCTGTTCTCTTTATTCTTTTCAAGTCTACTTTCAGCTTAAACGGAACAACTAAATGGTTTCTTTCCTGTATGAGTTCTAGTGTGTTTCTTCAGATTTGTTTGCTGATTGAACCCTTTCCCACAAACTGAACAAAGAAAAGGTTTCTATCCAGTATGTGATCTCATGTGTTTCTTCAGAGCTGCCTTCCTACTGAACCCTTTCCCACAAACTGAACAGCTAAATGGTTTCTCTCCAGTATGAGTTATCATGTGTCTCTTCATATTTGTTTGCTGACTGAAACCTTTCCCACAAACTGAACAGCTAAATCGTTTCTCTCCAGTATGTGTTATCATGTGTGTCTTCAGATCTCCCTTCGCATTGAACCCTTTCTCACAAACTGAACAAACAAAAGGTTTCTCTCCAGTATGTGTTATCATGTGTGTCTTCAGATATCCCTTCGCATTGAACCCTTTCTCACAAACTGAACAACTAAATGGTTTCTCTCCAGTATGTGTTATCATGTGTCTCTTCAGATGTCCTTGGTGATTGAACACTTTCCCACAAACTGAACAGCTAAATGGTTTCTCTCCAGTATGTGTTATCATGTGTCTCTTCAGATCTCCCTTCGCACTGAACCCTTCCTCACAAACTGAACAACTAAATGGTTTCTCTCCAGTATGTGTTATCATGTGTGTCTTCAGACTTTCTTTATGACTGAACCCTTTCCCACAAACTGAACAACTAAATGGTTTCTCTCCAGTATGTGTTATCATGTGTGTCTTCAGATTTGCCTTCATACTGAACCCTTTCCCACAAACTGAACAGCTAAATGGTTTCTCTCCAGTATGAGTTATCATGTGTGTCTTCAGATTTGTTTGCAGACTGAACCCTTTCCCACAAACTGAACAGCTAAATGGTTTTTCTCCAGTATGTGTTCTCATGTGTCTCTTCAGATGTACCTTTGTACCGATTCCTTTCCCACAAACTGAACAACTAAATGGTTTCTCTCCAGTATGTGTTATCATGTGTGTCTTCAGATTTGCCTTCATACTGAATCCTTTCCCACAAACTGAACAACTAAAAGGTTTCTCTCCAGTATGTGTTCTCATGTGTGTCTTCAGATTTGCCTTTATACTGAACCCTTTCTCACAAACTGAACAACTAAATGGTTTCACTCCGGTATGATTTTTTACGTGTATATTCAGATCTCTCTTCTTGCTGAACCCAGGCCTGTTAGACAACGTTTGTATTTTCTGTGTCTTCTTTTGTTTTACTGCCATCAAACCTGGACCTCCACTCTCCTTCCATTCATCACCGTCATCAGTCTCAGCTCCAGAACGGTCATCATCACTGTCATCAGTCTCAGTTAGAGAACAGTCTGAAGAGAGAGGCTGGCTATCTCTAGTTGGTTCTAAATCACCAGCTGGATCTAAGTTATTGGCTAATTCTGCTACTCCACAGTGCTCTCCTTCAGGTTCCATTTTCATGTGTTCAGTTGAGGTGCTGGGTAAAGAGTATGCTTCTCTGTTTTTCTCCCTTTGGGTTTGAAGAGGCTGGAAGGACAGAGCGTTCTCTTGACCATATTCACATTTCACTGGGTCTACTGTGATCTTGGAGAGATCAGCTTCTTCCAGCCCTTGATCTAGTTCATCTTTAATCTGCTCTGGGTCCCGGTTTTGGCTGAGTTGTGAGGACAGAGTGTTCTCACCTTCATTTTCACATTTCATAGGTTGTAAGGTCATCTTGGAGCCATCAGCCTCCTCTAGATCTTGACACAGTTCCTCCTGTTCCTCTTTAATCTGGAGGGGCTCTGTGTCCTGGGTTTGGCTGAGCTGTGAGGCCTGAGGTTTCTCTTCATCATGTTCACTCTTCACAGAGACAGGAAGCTCCTCTCCCTCCTGACTGATCCACAGTTCCTCCTGTTCCTCTTTCATCTGGAGGGGCTCTGTGTCCTGGGTTTGGCTGAGCTGTGGGGACTGAGGTTTCTCTTCATCATGTTCACTCTTCACAGAGACAGGAAGCTCCTCTCCCTCCTGACTGATCCAGAGTTCCTCCTGTTCCTGGAGGGGCTCTGTGTCCTGGGTTTGGCTGAGCTGTGAGGACTGAGGTTTCTCTTCATCATGTTCACTCTTCACAGAGACAGGAAGCTCCTCTCCCTCCTGACTGATCCAGAGTTCCTCCTGTTCCTCTTTCATCTGTAGGAGCTCTGGCTCCTCCTGGACCAGACTGGGGCTCCTCTCCTGCTGCTCAGGGGGAACCTCCTCTTCACAGATAAACAGCTGTAAGGCCATGGAGTCTAGAAAGAAGGGCATACAATCATTTAAATGTAATTTGTTGTAACCATTGCTTTTGAAAGTAACAAAGGGACAGGTCACTATTTCACACTACTCTCTTAACAGGAAAGTAACAACACGCTGAACCAATATATAGGGATGCACAGATCCTATACCCAACACCACTATCAGGCTGATACTAGCTACATGTGATCAGTATCGACTACAGGTGGTCTGATCCATTACCACGTTGTCATAAAGCATCCTCCTCCACTAACATCCCAGCAGCAGTGCATGGTGGAGAGGAAGAAGGACAATGTTCCTGCTGATTCTGCTTGATGAGATGTTGGACAAAGGTTTGAACTTTTTATTATATAATGCTATAAAATAACAAGTGGACATGTTATTCAAGTGGACACTCATTCAGAACGCAGCGGCCCGCCTGATCTCAAATAGAGATGTTCCGATACCATTTTTTCTTTCCCGACCCGATTCCGATACCTAAGCTTTGGGTATCGGCCGATACCGATACTGATCCGATACCAGTGCATACATAAAAAAAGAGATTATGTAAATTATATATATATATATATATTTTTTTTACACAGTTACTGTTTTATATATACTGTTTTTTAGTAATAACTATAAAGTAATGGTATTTATTCAACAACAGGTGATTGTATAGATTAGTATTAGTATCAGTAATTGAAAACTATCTCAATGAGTTCACCCACGGAAAGGTTGTTGGCACATTAGTTCCACACGGACATTATTCGTTGCTGCACTTGCTTCCACAAGGCTCAGTTTTTTTGTTGTGATTTTTGCACAATAAATATTCAACATTCTCTTTTGAGACTCCGCCTCAGACTCTTATCATTTGGCACTAAAAGCTAAACATTGTCACCGATATGGCTGTCCGCAACATGTCATTAATTGTGTACGCGAGGTGGTCGATCAGTGACAACGTTAACGTGAGCTAACGTTAGGTTAGCTAGCATGAGCTACCGGTAGATGGAAAGACTGTAACGTTACTGGTGAAAATGTGATTTAACTTGGAATACTCATTTGCCAACTTGCTGTACTTTGCTTGCAGGTCAGCAGCCATTATTGCTGGATTATGAATAGCCCCAACTTTAGCCAAGGTAACGTTAAAGCTAAAACTTTAACGTTAGTTAACGCTAGCTTTCGGTTAGCTGTTCAATGCTAATAACACCACCAAGCGAACCCATCAGAGCTCCCCGTCAACAGCGCTCTGTCGGGACGATGGCAACGTACCTGGAAAGTATCTGCTGTTAAAATGACAAATGTTCATGCTTCATCTATTTGTGCGAGACACAGGCTTATTCAATTTAAGATTGTACATCGGCTACATATATCCAAACTCAAACTGTCAAAAATGTTCCCTGAGGTTAGTCCTACTTGTAACAGATGCAAACAAGCCCCGGCCGGACTGTACCACACATTTTGGTCATGTCCTAGCTTAGCAGACTTCTGGTCGTCCATATTTAAGCTCTACTCAGACCTGGCAGGTCGGGTACTGGAACCGTGTCACTTCCTGGGTTTTTCTGGTGTTCTCTCCGACGACTTACATCTACCAAAAGCACAACTGAACTGCATCGCTTACTCCTCCCTTCTAGCAAGACGTCTCATTCTTATGAACTGGAACGATGAACATCCTCCCTCATTTGGCAGATGGATTTGCGATGTAATGTACAATTTAAAAGTTGAAAAGATTAAATATACTTTACGGGGATCAAGTGGGAAATTTGATGTGGTGTGGCAACCCTTTATCTCGTATGTGGAACGGTTGACTACGTCTCTCACCTCCTGAAACAAGGACACTGTATAGGAACGACTCTGTAACACGAAATACTCTGATAACTTTTTATTTGAATTTTTTATCTTTTCTTTTATTCATATATATATCCTATATATATATATACATATATTTTTTAATTTAAATTTTTTAATCTAATTATTATTATTATATATAATGATATATATATATTATTATTAGATATTATGTTATGTATATTATTATTATATATTATATATATTATTATATATATATATATATTTCTTTCTAAAAAAAATTGGTGTTGATCTGGTTTATTTTTTTAATTTTACATTTTTTGTGTGTGTATGTATGTCACGTTCGTATTGTCTACTGTAATGTATAAAAAAACGAATACAAATATTAAAAAAAAAAAAAAAAAATTACAATGACACTTTAATTCACGGTCGGTTAAAAACACGTTTGTTTTATAATGCTCACTCAGCAGACCGCAGTGTTGTTGATAAATTACGTCATATGGTATGGGAGCGCAGAATTAGAGGGTACTCGCCGATACCGATACCAGCATTTTAGGCAGTATCGGCGGCATTTCCGATACTGGTATCGGTATCGGAACAACTCTAATCTCAAACCTACCGAAGTCGGCCCATGTAACCCCACTTCTCAGGGACCTGCACTGGCTCCTCATTGCTGCACGAATCCGCTTCAAGGCCCTCGACCTGGCATACCGTGCGGCAAAGGGAACCGCTCCCACCTACCTCCGGTCAATGGTCTCTAACTAAGAGAATCATTAAAGACTCCAGTCACCCGAACAACTGCCTCTTCGAACTGCTGCGGTCAGGCAAGCGATACAGGAGTCTCAAGGCGAGCACAGAAAGACTCAGAAGTAGCTTCTATCCCCAGGCCATCAGGCTGCTAAACGAACAATGAATGAACACTACACAACAACAACCACCAAACGCACATAGCACATACATCCACACGCACACACCCACTTTAAACAAACACACTGTAGCACCCACTCCACACACTTTATAGCACACACCCACTTTAAACAAACACACTGTAGCACCCACTCCCCACACTTTATATTTATGGATGAAGGATTGCACTACAACTCGTACACCTTACTGTAAATTGTACCTAAAATTGTACCTCATCCCATTTCTGCTTTGCACTAGATAGTACTGTACATTAGTACACTGCATAGTATTGTGTATTGTATATTATATGGTAACTCAGAACATTGTACATATGTCTATACCGAACACTGTGACCTCATTTTCTTCTTCTAAATTCATGCTATATTATGTTATTATGTTATTTGATACTATCTTGTCTAGCACAGTCTCTGGAGCGTAACAGTAAGAAGCATTTTGTATGAAAGTATTCTGTACTTCTGTATGACAACTATTAAAGAACTTGAACTTGAACTACCCACCCCAGTTAGGAGCCGAAACCTGTCCAATCTTTCACCGTCGACTAAAGACGCACTTCTTCAACCATTATCTGAAAAAAAAATAATAATAATAATAAATCAATAAAATCTAACCCTAATTAACCTTACCGTCATGCACTTGTCCTAATAAACTAACATACACTGTAGCACTCAACACTTTGATGAACATTGTTACTCAGCTGATAGAGTTGTACCCTTCCTGATGACTTGTCGTACAGAACTTGTAAGTCGCTTTGGATAAAAGCGTCAGCTAAATTACTAAATGTAATGGTACACTACCTACACTGCCTTCTGTATTGTTGTTGAATGATGTTTCTCAGTTATCAACCTCTGTACATGTAAAGAGACTAATTTTGTCCAGTCTTACGGCGGCCAAAAAGTTGATAGCGTCACGCTGGATTCAACCGGATAAAATGTGCCGGAAGGTATGGGTTCTTACCTATCTCGATGTGATTTATCTAGAGATATCCACTGCGCGGATTGTAGGTGTTAATGAAGCCAGCATCGCAGTCTGGGTAGCTGTGGTGGAGAAGATAAAGGGAAGCATATAAACTTGTAATTTTCTGATGTTAAATGAAATAGTGGATGTATAGTCCAAGTGGGGGTCCTGAGGGGGGGGGGTGGAGGGAAGGGGAAGGAAAGAGCGAGGAAGAGCGAGCATGTATTGTATTTATTATTTTTATGTCTTTTAATCTCTACATTTATTTTGATTTAATTACTGGACTGTCATTATTGTTATTATTATTTCTGTCATTGTCCTGTGATTTATGATAGATTATTACTGTTACTGTATTGTTTGTCTAGTTTCATGTTAAAAAAGAAAAAAAAAACATTTGTTAAAAAAATAAATGTAATGGTACACAGAAGCCACGGTTCGGTACGTACCTCGGTATTGGTGTCACGGTTTGGTATGAGTTCGGTACAACAGGAAAAAAATATTTATAATTATTATTATACAATTATAATAATAATTATTATTATTATTATTATTAAATAGAATCATATTCTATAGGCTTGCCGTGGTAGTCAGTGATACTGGTGTCATTCTGTGTTCAGGCATCCAGTAAATGAATTGCCTACTGCCCCCTTAACAACTTATGCAACAACTTAGTTTCAGTTTCACTTGTAGAGAGGATTTAACTAAACGTGAAGCCGAGACTGAAGAAGACTAGAGAACAGATGACATGTTACACAACAATGGCAGAGGATGTATCCATATTTTGGATTTAAACACAGTAGCAGAATTTTTTTTTTTTTTGATCGGCTGTGCCTGTGAGACTAAGTCTGCGAGAGAAAGAAGCGTGTGTGTTTGTGTGTGTCCATTGGTTAACATTATTGGGCGAACAAGAAAACTAAAGGAAACTGTAAAATTGCAATGACCCTGCTGTGTTACAATAAACATTAATAATTCATTCATGGTTTTGTTTTAGGGACACCTAGCTGTACTAGACTAGTAAACGGGAGGGGAGGAGGGGAGAAGCGACCCAGTGCAGTGTCAGTGTTGTTCTGTCCGCTTGTCATCGATCGTGCCTTCTTTACAAGCTTCAACGTTTTATTCATCATCTACATTTGGCCATACAAGCTTAATATTCAACGTTAAAGATCAATGTAAGCCAGTGTAAAGTAAAGATATTGAGCATATATTTGTAAAATGTGCAACCTAGTTTCACCTAGTGGTATGAGACGTATTCTTCGTATGGCTGCGCGTGCCGCATCGTGACGCACGTACCGTAAATTCGCGGACGAATACACGTACCGTTACACCCCTAGTACATGTACACCTCCACTACTGTACATGTACACGCATGTATACCTCTGATTAGGGGTGGACGGTATGGTCTAAAATTTATATCACGGTATAATTTGAAGCATAGACGGTAACGGTATATATCACGGTATCAGTGTTTCCGTTAGAATATTTTTTTTTGCCTGATAGGCAGGCTATATAAAGAATGCCATCCTCAAGGCATGTAGATTTATAATATTTTAACTTAAAACTAGGCTACTTTTGCGTATAAAGTCATTATATTCCAAATAAAATAAGTCCCGAGTCGAGACTCCGTGCTGCTCCCATTGCAAACAGCGGGGCTGGATTTTGCTAGAAGCATATGTAGCTGCAGAGCCGCAGAGCCAGTGGCTCTTTCAGGTCGTTCAGCCGTTTGGTGGGGGGGCGCTGTTGAGCGGGCCTGTGACCAGACCTGAAAGAGCCACTGGCTCTGCGGCTCTGCAGCTGCATGCTATTTCGCAAATCCACTGCTGCAGCCGTCCTCCCGTCGTTATCATAACACTACAGTACACACATATCATAATGTTTACAGCAAACTGTAGTTGATCACCAGGTATGTTTTATTAACTTAGAATAATTCATATAAGAAAAACGATAGGTAAGATCTCTTACCTTTCTCCACTGGTTAAAAATGCCAGGAACTGAAATTGAAACTTGCTGTGCGCCGCGGTGATATGTTTATTATGAAATGACAATTGCGTGTTGGGGACTGCTTACTCTTACAGAGAGACGTAAAGGAGGGGACAGGGACTGCCTACTCTTACAGAGAGAGACGTAAAGGAGGGGACAGGGACTGCTTACTCTTACAGAGAGAGACGTAAAGGAGGGGACAGGGACTGCTTACTCTTACAGAGAGACGTAAAGGAGGGGACAGGGACTGCTTACTCTTACAGAGAGAGAGACGTAAAGGAGGGGACAGGGACTGCTTACTCTCAGAGAGACGTAAAGGAGGGGACAGGGACTGCTTACTCTTACAGAGAGAGAGACGTAAAGGAGGGGACAGGGACTGCTTACTCTTACAGAGAGAGAGACGTAAAGGAGGGGACAGGGACTGCTTACTCTCACAGAGAGACGTAAAGGAGGGGACAGGGACTGCTTACTCTTACAGAGAGAGACGTAAAGGAGGGGACAGGGACTGCTTACTCTTACAGAGAGAGACGTAAAGGAGGGGACAGGGACTGCTTACTCTTACAGAGAGAGACGTAAATGAGGGGACAGGGACTGCTTACTCTCACAGAGAGACGTAAAGGAGGGGACAGGGACTGCTTACTCTTACAGAGAGACGTAAAGGAGGGGACAGGGACTGCTTACTCTTACAGAGAGAGACGTAAAGGAGGGGACAGGGACTGCTTACTCTCACAGAGAGACATAAAGGAGGGGACAGGAACTGCTTACTCTCACAGAGAGATAAAGGAGGGGACAGGGACTGCTTACTCTTACAGAGAGAGAGACGTAAAGGAGGGGACAGGGACTGCTTACTCTCACAGAGAGACGTAAAGGAGGGGACAGGGACTGCTTACTCTTACAGAGAGAGACGTAAAGGAGGGGACAGGGACTGCTTACTCTTACAGAGAGAGACGTAAAGGAGGGGACAGGGACTGCTTACTCTTACAGAGAGAGACGTAAAGGAGGGGACAGGGGACTGCTTACTCTCACAGAGAGACGTAAAGGAGGGGACAGGGACTGCTTACTCTTACAGAGAGAGGCGTAAAGGAGGGGACAGGGACTGCTTACTCTTACAGAGAGAGACGTAAAGGAGGGGACAGGGACTGCTTACTCTTACAGAGAGAGAGACGTAAAGGAGGGGACAGGGACTGCTTACTCTTACAGAGAGAGACGTAAAGTAGGGGACAGGGACTGCTTACTCTTACAGAGAGAGAGACGTAAAGGAGGGGACAGGGACTGCTTACTCTTACAGAGAGAGACGTAAAGGAGGGGACAGGGACTGCTTACTCTTACAGAGAGAGACGTAAAGGAGGGGACAGGGACTGCTTACTCTTACAGAGAGAGACGTAAAGGAGGGGACAGGGACTGCTTACTCTTACAGAGAGAGACGTAAAGGAGGGGAAAGGGACTGCTTACTCTTACAGAGAGAGACGTAAAGGAGGGGACAGGGACTGCTTACTCTTACAGAGAGAGACGTAAAGGAGGGGACAGGGACTGCTTACTCTTACAGAGACGTAAAGGAGGGGACAGGGACTGCTTACTCTCACAGAGAGAGATGTAAAGGAGGGGACAGGGACTGCTTACTCTTACAGAGAGACGTAAAGGAGGGGACAGGGACTGCTTACTCTTACAGAGAGACGTAAAGGAGGGGACAGGGACTGCTTACTCTTACAGAGAGACGTAGAGGAGGGGACAGGGACTGCTTACTCTCACAGAGAGAGACGTAAAGGAGGGGACAGGGACTGCTTACTCTTACAGAGAGAGACGTAAAGGAGGGGACAGGGACTGCTTACTCTCACAGAGAGACGTAAAGGAGGGGACAGGGACTGCTTACTCTTACAGAGAGAGGCGTAAAGGAGGGGACAGGGACTGCTTACTCTTACAGAGAGAGACGTAAAGGAGGGGACAGGGACTGCTTACTCTTACAGAGAGAGAGACGTAAAGGAGGGGACAGGGACTGCTTACTCTTACAGAGAGACACGTAAAGGAGGGGACAGGGACTGCTTACTCTTACAGAGAGAGACGTAAAGGAGGGGACAGGGACTGCTTACTCTTACAGAGAGAGACGTAAAGGAGGGGACAGGGACTGCTTACTCTTACAGAGAGAGACGTAAAGGAGGGGACAGGGACTGCTTACTCTTACAGAGAGAGACGTAAAGGAGGGGACAGGGACTGCTTACTCTTACAGAGAGAGACGTAAAGGAGGGGACATGGACTGCTTACTCTTACAGAGAGAGACGTAAAGGAGGGGACAGGGACTGCTTACTCTCACAGAGAGAGACGTAAAGGAGGGGACATGGACTGCTTACTCTTACAGAGAGACGTAAAGGAGGGGACAGGGACTGCTTACTCTTACAGAGAGAGACGTAAAGGAGGGGACAGGGACTGCTTACTCTTACAGAGAGAGAGACGTAAAGGAGGGGACAGGGACTGCTTACTCTCACAGAGAGAGACATAGAGGAGGGGACAGGGACTGCTTACTCTTACAGAGAGACGTAAAGGAGGGGACAGGGACTGCTTACTCTTACAGAGAGAGACGTAAAGGAGGGGACAGGGACTGCTTACTCTCACAGAGAGACGTAAAGGAGGGGACAGGCACTGCTTACTCTTACAGAGAGACGTAAAGGAGGGGACAGGGACTGCTTACTCTTACAGAGAGAGACGTAAAGGAGGGGACAGGGACTGCTTACTCTCACAGAGAGAGACATAAAGGAGGGGACAGGAACTGCTTACTCTCACAGAGAGATAAAGGAGGGGACAGGGACTGCTTACTCTTACAGAGAGAGAGACGTAAAGGAGGGGACAGGGACTGCTTACTCTTACAGAGAGAGAGACGTAAAGGAGGGGACAGGGACTGCTTACTCTCACAGAGAGACGTAAAGGAGGGGACAGGGACTGCTTACTCTTACAGAGAGAGACGTAAAGGAGGGGACAGGGACTGCTTACTCTTACAGAGAGAGACGTAAAGGAGGGGACAGGGACTGCTTACTCTTACAGAGAGACGTAAAGGAGGGGACAGGGACTGCTTACTCTCACAGAGAGACGTAAAGGAGGGGACAGGGACTGCTTACTCTTACAGAGAGAGGCGTAAAGGAGGGGACAGGGACTGCTTACTCTTACAGAGAGAGATGTAAAGGAGGGGACAGGGACTGCTTACTCTTACAGAGAGAGAGACGTAAAGGAGGGGACAGGGACTGCTTACTCTTACAGAGAGAGACGTAAAGGAGGGGACAGGGACTGCTTACTCTTACAGAGAGAGAGACGTAAAGGAGGGGACAGGGACTGCTTACTCTTACAGAGAGAGACGTAAAGGAGGGGACAGGGACTGCTTACTCTTACAGAGAGAGACGTAAAGGAGGGGACAGGGACTGCTTACTCTTACAGAGAGAGACGTAAAGGAGGGGACAGGGACTGCTTACTCTTACAGAGAGAGAGACGTAAAGGAGGGGACAGGGACTGCTTACTCTCACAGAGAGAGACATAGAGGAGGGGACAGGGACTGCTTACTCTTACAGAGAGAGACGTAAAGGAGGGGACAGGGACTGCTTACTCTTACAGAGACGTAAAGGAGGGGACAGGGACTGCTTACTCTCACAGAGAGAGATGTAAAGGAGGGGACAGGGACTGCTTACTCTTACAGAGAGAGACTTAAAGGAGGGGACAGGGACTGCTTACTCTTACAGAGAGACGTAAAGGAGGGGACAGGGACTGCTTACTCTTACAGAGAGACGTAAAGGAGGGGACAGGGACTGCTTACTCTTACAGAGAGACGTAGAGGAGGGGACAGGGACTGCTTACTCTCACAGAGAGAGACGTAAAGGAGGGGCCAGGGACTGCTTACTCTTACAGAGAGAGACGTAAAGGAGGGGACAGGGACTGCTTACTCTCACAGAGAGACGTAAAGGAGGGGACAGGGACTGCTTACTCTTACAGAGAGAGGCGTAAAGGAGGGGACAGGGACTGCTTACTCTTACAGAGAGAGACGTAAAGGAGGGGACAGGGACTGCTTACTCTTACAGAGAGAGAGACGTAAAGGAGGGGACAGGGACTGCTTACTCTTACAGAGAGACACGTAAAGGAGGGGACAGGGACTGCTTACTCTTACAGAGAGAGACGTAAAGGAGGGGACAGGGACTGCTTACTCTTACAGAGAGAGACGTAAAGGAGGGGACAGGGACTGCTTACTCTTACAGAGAGAGACGTAAAGGAGGGGACAGGGACTGCTTACTCTTACAGAGAGAGACGTAAAGGAGGGGACAGGGACTGCTTACTCTTACAGAGAGAGACGTAAAGGAGGGGACAGGGACTGCTTACTCTTACAGAGAGAGACGTAAAGGAGGGGACAGGGACTGCTTACTCTCACAGAGAGAGACGTAAAGGAGGGGACAGGGACTGCTTACTCTTACAGAGAGACGTAAAGGAGGGGACAGGGACTGCTTACTCTTACAGAGAGAGACGTAAAGGAGGGGACAGGGACTGCTTACTCTTACAGAGAGAGACGTAAAGGAGGGGACAGGGACTGCTTACTCTTACAGAGAGAGAGACGTAAAGGAGGGGACAGGGACTGCTTACTCTCACAGAGAGAGACATAGAGGAGGGGACAGGGACTGCTTACTCTTACAGAGAGACGTAAAGGAGGGGACAGGGACTGCTTACTCTTACAGAGAGACGTAAAGGAGGGGACAGGGACTGCTTACTCTTACAGAGAGAGACATAAAGGAGGGGACAGGGACTGCTTAATCTTACAGAGAGAGAGACGTAAATGAGGGGACAGGGACTGCTTACTCTCACAGAGAGAGACGTAAAGGAGGGGACAGGGACTGCTTACTCTTACAGAGAGAGAGACGTAAAGGAGGGGACAGGGACTGCTTACTCTTACAGAGAGAGAGACGTAGAGGAGGGGACAGGGACTGCTTACTCTTACAGAGAGAGACGTAGAGGAGGGGACAGGGACTGCTTACTCTTACAGAGAGAGAGACGTAAAGGAGGGGACAGGGACTGCTTACTCTTACAGAGACGTAAAGGAGGGGACAGGGACTGCTTACTCTTACAGAGAGAGACGTAAAGGAGGGGACAGGGACTGCTTACTCTTACAGAGAGACGTGAAGGAGGGGACAGGGACTGCTTACTCTTACAGAGAGAGAGACGTAAAGGAGGGGACATGGACTGCTTACTCTTACAGAGAGACGTAAAGGAGGGGACAGGGACTGCTTACTCTTACAGAGAGACGTAAAGGAGGGGACAGGGACTGCTTACTCTTACAGAGACGTAAATGAGGGGACAGGGACTGCTTACTCTTACAGAGAGAGACATAAAGGAGGGGACAGGGACTGCTTACTCTTACAGAGAGACGTAAAGGAGGGGACAGGGACTGCTTACTCTTACAGAGAGAGACATAAAGGAGGGGACAGAGACTGCTTACTCTTACAGAGACATAAAGGAGGGGACAGGGACTGCTTACTCTTACAGAGAGACGTAAAGGAGTGGACAGGGACTGCTTACTCTTACAGAGAGAGATGTAAAGGAGGGGACAGGGACTGCTTACTCTTACAGAGAGAGACGTAAAGGAGGGGACAGGGACTGCTTACTCTTACAGAGAGAGACGTAAAGGAGGGGACAGGGACTGCTTACTCTTACAGAGAGACGTAAAGGAGGGGACAGGGACTGCCTACTCTTACAGAGAGAGAGACGTAAAGGAGGGGACAGGGACTGCTTACTCTTACTCTTACAGAGAGAGACGTAAAGGAGGGGACAGGGACTGCTTACTCTTACAGAGAGATACGTAAAGGAGGGGACAGGGACTGCTTACTCTTACAGAGAGAGAGACGTAAAGGAGGGGACAGGCCGGGACTGCTTACTCTTACAGAGAGACGTAAAGGAGGGGACAGGGACTGCTTACTCTTACAGAGAGACGTAGAGGAGGGGACAGGGACTGCTTACTCTTACAGAGAGACGTAAAGGAGGGGACAGGGACTGCTTACTCTCACAGAGAGACGTAAAGGAGGGGACAGGGACTGCTTACTCTTACAGAGAGACGTAAAGGAGGGGACAGGGACTGCTTACTCTCACAGAGAGACGTAAAGGAGGGGACAGGGACTGCTTACTCTTACAGAGAGAGAGACGTAAAGGAGGGGACAGGGACTGCTTACTCTTACAGAGAGAGAGACGTAAAGGAGGGGACAGGGACTGCTTACTCTTACAGAGAGAGACGTAAAGGAGGGGACAGGGACTGCTTACTCTTACAGAGAGAGACGTAAAGGAGGGGACAGGGACTGCTTACTCTCACAGAGAGACGTAAAGGAGGGGACAGGGACTGCTTACTCTTACAGAGAGACGTAAAGGAGGGGACAGGGACTGCTTACTCTCACAGAGAGAGAGAGACGTAAAGGAGGGGACAGGGACTGCTTACTCTTACAGAGAGAGACGTAAAGGAGGGGACAGGGACTGCTTACTCTCACAGAGAGAGACATAAAGTAGGGGACAGGGACTGCTTACTCTCACAGAGAGATAAAGGAGGGGACAGGGACTGCTTACTCTTACAGAGAGAGAGACGTAAAGGAGGGGACAGGGACTGCTTACTCTTACAGAGAGAGAGACGTAAAGGAGGGGACAGGGACTGCTTACTCTTACAGAGAGAGACGTAAAGGAGGGGACAGGGACTGCTTACTCTCACAGAGAGACGTAAAGGAGGGGACAGGCACTGCTTACTCTTACAGAGAGAGACGTAAAGGAGGGGACAGGGACTGCTTACTCTTACAGAGAGAGACGTAAAGGAGGGGACAGGGACTGCTTACTCTCACAGAGAGACGTAAAGGAGGGGACAGGGACTGCTTACTCTTACAGAGAGAGACGTAAAGGAGGGGACAGGGACTGCTTACTCTTACAGAGAGACGTAAAGGAGGGGACAGGGACTGCTTACTCTTACAGAGAGAGAGACGTAAAGGAGGGGACAGGGACTGCTTACTCTTACAGAGAGAGACGTAAAGGAGGGGACAGGGACTGCTTACTCTTACAGAGAGACGTAAAGGAGGGGACAGGGACTGCTTACTCTTACAGAGAGACGTAAAGGAGGGGACAGGGACTGCTTACTCTTACAGAGAGGCGTAAAGGAGGGGACAGGGACTGCTTACTCTTACAGAGAGAGACGTAAAGGAGGGGACAGGGACTGCTTACTCTTACAGAGAGTCGTAAAGGAGGGGACAGGGACTGCTTACTCTTACAGAGAGACGTAAAGGAGGGGACAGGGACTGCTTACTCTTACAGAGAGAGGCGTAAAGGAGGGGACAGGGACTGCTTACTCTTACAGAGAGAGACGTAAAGGAGGGGACAGGGACTGCTTACTCTTACAGAGAGAGACGTAAAGGAGGGGACAGGGACTGCTTACTCTTACAGAGAGACGTAAAGGAGGGGACAGGGACTGCTTACTCTTACAGAGAGACGTAAAGGAGGGGACAGGGACTGCTTACTCTTACAGAGAGAGACGTAAAGGAGGGGACAGGGACTGCTTACTCTTACAGAGACGTAAAGGAGGGGACAGGGACTGCTTACTCTCACAGAGAGACGTAAAGGAGGGGACAGGGACTGCTTACTCTTACAGAGAGAGACGTAAAGGAGGGGACAGGGACTGCTTACTCTTACAGATAGACGTAAAGGAGGGGACAGGGACTGCTTACTCTTACAGAGAGACGTAAAGGAGGGGACAGGGACTGCTTACTCTTACAGAGAGAGACGTAAAGGAGGGGACAGGGACTGCTTACTCTTACAGAGAGAGACGTAAAGGAGGGGACAGGGACTGCTTACTCTTACAGAGAGACGTAAAGGAGGGGACAGGGACTGCTTACTCTTACAGAGAGACGTAAAGGAGGGGACAGTGACTGCTTACTCTTACAGAGAGAGACGTAAAGGAGGGGACAGGGACTGCTTACTCTTACAGAGAGAGACGTAAAGGAGGGGACAGGGACTGCTTACTCTTACAGAGACGTAAAGGAGGGGACAGGGACTGCTTACTCTCACAGAGAGAGACGTAAAGGAGGGGACAGGGACTGCTTACTCTTACAGAGAGAGACATAAAGGAGGGGACAGGGACTGCTTACTCTTACAGAGAGACGTAAAGGAGGGGACAGGGACTGCTTACTCTTACAGAGAGACGTAAAGGAGGGGACAGGGACTGCTTACTCTTACAGAGAGACGTAGAGGAGGGGACAGGGACTGCTTACTCTCACAGAGAGAGACGTAAAGGAGGGGACAGGGACTGCTTACTCTTACAGAGAGAGACGTAAAGGAGGGGACAGGGACTGCTTACTCTTAGAGACGTAAAGGAGGGGACAGGGACTGCTTACTCTTACAGAGAGACGTAAAGGAGGGGACAGGGACTGGTTACTCTTACAGAGAGACGTAAAGGAGGGGACAGGGACTGCTTACTCTTACAGAGAGACATAAAGGAGGGGACAGGGACTGCTTACTCATACAGAGAGAGACGTAAAGGAGGGGACAGGGACTGCTTACTCTTACAGAGAGAGACGTAAAGGAGGGGACAGGGACTGCTTACTCTTACAGAGAGAGACGTAAAGGAGGGGACAGGGACTGCTTACTCTTACAGAGAGAGAGACGTAGAGGAGGGGACAGGGACTGCTTACTCTTACACAGAGACGTAAAGGAGGGGACAGGGACTGCTTACTCTTACAGAGAGACGTAAAGGAGGGGACAGGGACTGCTTACTCTTACAGAGAGAGACGTAGAGGAGGGGACAGGGACTGCTTACTCTAACAGAGAGAGACGTAAAGGAGGGGACAGGGACTGCTTACTCTCACAGAGAGAGAGACGTAAAGGAGAGGACAGGGACTGCTTACTCTTACAGAGAGAGAGACGTAAAGGAGGGGACAGGGACTGCTTACTCTCACAAAGAGAGACATAGAGGAGGGGACAGGGACTGCTTACTCTTACAGAGAGACGTAAAGGAGGGGACAGGGACTGCTTACTCTTACAGAGAGACGTAAAGGAGGGGACAGGGACTGCTTACTCTTACAGAGAGAGACATAAAGGAGGGGACAGGGACTGCTTACTCTTACAGAGAGAGACGTAAATGAGGGAACAGGGACTGCTTAATCTTACAGAGAGAGAGACGTAAAGGAGGGGACAGGGACTGCTTACTCTCACAGAGAGACGTAAAGGAGGGGACAGGGACTGCTTACTCTTACAGAGAGAGAGACGTAAAGGAGGGGACAGGGACTGCTTACTCTTACAGAGAGAGAGACGTAGAGGAGGGGACAGGGACTGCTTACTCTTACAGAGAGAGACGTAGAGGAGGGGACAGGGACTGCTTACTCTTACAGAGAGAGAGACGTAAAGGAGGGGACAGGGACTGCTTACTCTTACAGAGAGAGACATAAAGGAGGGGACAGGGACTGCTTACTCTTACAGAGAGAGACGTAAAGGAGGGGACAGGGACTGCTTACTCTTACAGAGAGAGACATAAAGGAGGGGACAGGGACTGCTTACTCTTACAGAGACGTAAAGGAGGGGACAGGGACTGCTTACTCTTACAGAGAGAGACGTAAAGGAGGGGACAGGGACTGCTTACTCTTACAGAGAGAGAGACGTAAAGGAGGGGACAGGGACTGCTTACTCTTACAGAGAGAGACGTAAAGGAGGGGACAGGGACTGCTTACTCTCACAGAGAGAGACGTAAAGGAGGGGACAGGGACTGCTTACTCTCACAGAGAGAGACGTAAAGGAGGGGACAGGGACTGCTTACTCTCACAGAGAGAGACGTAAAGGAGGAGACAGGGACTGCTTACTCTTACAGAGAGACGTAAAGGAGGAGACAGGGACTGCTTACTCTTACAGAGAGAGAGACGTAAAGGAGGGGACAGGGACTGCTTACTCTTACAGAGAGACGTAAAGGAGGGGACAGGGACTGCTTACTCTTACAGAGAGAGACGTAAAGGAGGGGACAGGGACTGCTTACTCTTACAGAGAGACGTAAAGGAGGGGACAGGGACTGCTTACTCTTACAGAGAGACGTAAAGGAGGGGACAGTGACTGCTTACTCTTACAGAGAGAGACGTAAAGGAGGGGACAGGGACTGCTTACTCTTACAGAGAGAGACGTAAAGGAGGGGACAGGGACTGCTTACTCTTACAGAGACGTAAAGGAGGGGACAGGGACTGCTTACTCTCACAGAGAGAGACGTAAAGGAGGGGACAGGGACTGCTTACTCTTACAGAGAGAGACATAAAGGAGGGGACAGGGACTGCTTACTCTTACAGAGAGACGTAAAGGAGGGGACAGGGACTGCTTACTCTTACAGAGAGACGTAAAGGAGGGGACAGGGACTGCTTACTCTTACAGAGAGACGTAGAGGAGGGGACAGGGACTGCTTACTCTCACAGAGAGACGTAAAGGAGGGGACAGGGACTGCTTACTCTTACAGAGAGAGACGTAAAGGAGGGGACAGGGACTGCTTACTCTTACAGAGACGTAAAGGAGGGGACAGGGACTGCTTACTCTTACAGAGAGACGTAAAGGAGGGGACAGGGACTGGTTACTCTTACATAGAGACGTAAAGGAGGGGACAGGGACTGCTTACTCTTACAGAGAGACATAAAGGAGGGGACAGGGACTGCTTACTCTTACAGAGAGACATAAAGGAGGGGACAGGGACTGCTTACTCTTACAGAGAGAGACGTAAAGGAGGGGACAGGGACTGCTTACTCTTACAGAGAGAGACGTAAAGGAGGGGACAGGGACTGCTTACTCTTACAGAGAGAGACGTAAAGGAGGGGACAGGGACTGCTTACTCTTACAGAGAGAGAGACGTAGAGGAGGGGACAGGGACTGCTTACTCTTACACAGAGACGTAAAGGAGGGGACAGGGACTGCTTACTCTTACAGAGAGACGTAAAGGAGGGGACAGGGACTGCTTACTCTTACAGAGAGAGACGTAGAGGAGGGGACAGGGACTGCTTACTCTAACAGAGAGAGACGTAAAGGAGGGGACAGGGACTGCTTACTCTCACAGAGAGAGAGACGTAAAGGAGAGGACAGGGACTGCTTACTCTTACAGAGAGAGAGACGTAAAGGAGGGGACAGGGACTGCTTACTCTCACAGAGAGAGACATAGAGGAGGGGACAGGGACTGCTTACTCTTACAGAAAGACGTAAAGGAGGGGACAGGGACTGCTTACTCTTACAGAGAGACGTAAAGGAGGGGACAGGGACTGCTTACTCTTACAGAGAGAGAGATAAAGGAGGGGACAGGGACTGCTTACTCTTACAGAGAGAGACGTAAAGGAAGGAACAGGGACTGCTTAATCTTACAGAGAGAGAGACGTAAAGGAGGGGACAGGGACTGCTTACTCTCACAGAGAGAGATGTAAAGGAGGGGACAGGGACTGCTTACTCTTACAGAGAGAGAGACGTAAAGGAGGGGACAGGGACTGCTTACTCTTACAGAGAGAGAGACGTAGAGGAGGGGACAGGGACTGCTTACTCTTACAGAGAGAGACGTAGAGGAGGGGACAGGGACTGCTTACTCTTACAGAGAGAGAGGCGTAAAGGAGGGGACAGGGACTGCTTACTCTTACAGAGAGAGACATAAAGGAGGGGACAGGGACTGCTTACTCTTACAAAGAGAGACGTAAAGGAGGGGACAGGGACTGCTTACTCTTACAGAGAGAGACATAAAGGAGGGGACAGGGACTGCTTACTCTTACAGAGACGTAAAGGAGGGGACAGGGACTGCTTACTCTTACAGAGAGAGACGTAAAGGAGGGGACAGGGACTGCTTACTCTTACAGAGAGAGAGACGTAAAGGAGGGGACAGGGACTGCTTACTCTTACAGAGAGAGACGTAAAGGAGGGGACAGGGACTGCTTACTCTCACAGAGAGAGACGTAAAGGAGGGGACAGGGACTGCTTACTCTCACAGAGAGAGACGTAAAGGAGGAGACAGGGACTGCTCACTCTTACAGAGAGACGTAAAGGAGGAGACAGGGACTGCTTACTCTTACAGAGAGAGAGACGTAAAGGAGGGGACAGGGACTGCTTACTCTTACAGAGAGACGTAAAGGAGGGGACAGGGACTGCTTACTCTTACAGAGACGTAAAGGAGGAGACAGGCAGTGGCGAATCCTTGTGGAAGCCAACGGAAGCCATGCCTCCCTATAAATTCATATCAAATTATGAAATATGAAAAAAAAAAAAAAAAAAAAAAATAATATAGTTTACATTCTTTTTCATCTGTGCATCTGTGTTATATATATATATATTTTTTTTTTAATGTCTCCCTCTTCTCCTTCTCACTCCCTCTAACACACTGTCAGACTGTGCTCACTACTGCAGCTAGTATAGGAGAGAGGCAGTGGGTAGGTCTCTTTCTCCAGGCTTCCAGCATTATAGAGTGAGTCCAAACTCCAAATCCGATCCTAGCCAATCAGATTCGAGCTGAATGCCACTGTGCCACACCCTAAAAGTTTAAAACGGAGCTGGGAGGAAAACACTCCGCATATTTTCCCCCTGGAGGCGGGGCAGGTCAGAAGTTCACGTTTCCACCTGACTACCTAACGTGACATCCCATTAGTAGTACTGAGGACCAGCAGAGCACACCACTGTGGATATTATGATTTAACAAATCTATCTGGCAAGAGGAGGACCACATTATTGACCAGGTAAGCACTGAGCAGCCTGACTGACTAACTAACGTTATCAGGCAAGCTTGTATACCCTTTCATGACTGCAATGCAAGCCAGGGGCTGGGATACGCAGTCACTTATTCCTCCGTAGTAGCCAGGTTAATGTGCACCATCAAGCACTGCTTAAAAGCTAGCGGTGGGTCCAAAATATATCGGATATAAATGTCAAAGGTACCCAGCGTTCCATTAGGGTTTCACACACAGATGCGGCGGGGTTTGAAAGCTCGGCGTTGCTAATAAACATTTTAAATCATTTTTATAAACGAGTAAAACTGAGGCTGAAATGACTGCTTCCGCATTTTACAGTAGGAGCGCTCTGATGGCTGGGCGCGCCGCGCAACAGACACTTGAATGAATGAATGAATGAATGAATGAAAACTTTATTTAACAGATTGCAGAATGAGTACAATACAGTACGGCTCAATACACACAATTGTTAAGGGGATGCAGACCAGAGAAATACGTTTGTCTTGTCACGTTTGTCTAATAGACAGTCATATTCTCTCCCGGTGTTCTGCGGAATCCTACTCCCTCCTCGAAAACAACACCGGCCGTATGTAGGGATGGGTACCGAATTCGGTACTTTTGAGGTACCGAACCGAAACACGTCGGTACTACCGAGTATCGAATCAAGTGAGAAACCGAAAAAAAAAAAAATAAAAATAAAAAAAAAAAAAAATTTATTAATTTTTTTTTTAACTATTTTTTTTTTTTTTACTTTTTTCTTTTCATGTCAACGTTCACACGCACAATATATGCTTACCTAGGATTTGACTTGATTCAACAACAAAGCAGTCGGAGCAATGACAAGCCGAAAACTGTCAAAATTGTAGTTATTTGAAGTTTGGATATTTTTTTTTACGACTGAGGTAGGTAAATAAAATTTCTTGAGACTAAAGTACAGAAAAAAGGTACCGTTGGGTACCGGTATCGATTCACAGGTACCGGTACCGGTATCGGTTCAAATGTGAAAGGTACCCATCCCTAGCCGTATGTATATTTCTCTCCCACCCACCCACCCCCTCCTAATGTACAGTCCCCTCCCCATCATATGTATATACTCTGTCAGGATCTATGGGTAACAGTACTGTATATTTGATGTCATGATGTCTTGTATGTCATAAATGTCACTATGAATTGAAAATGGGGGACCCTGATGTAAACAAGACAAACGTCTTTCTCTGGTCTGCATCCCCTTATACAATTGTGTGTATTGAGCCGTACTGTATTGTACCCATTCTGCAATCTGTTAAGAAAGTTTGACTGGCCGCCGAGCCATACTGTAGTGTACATGGTGATTGGTGACTGCTTGACTTAAAAAAATAAATAAAAAAATATTAATAAAAATATTTAATAGTTTTCTTTTAATAATTTTTTTTGGCTTCCCCTGTTATTTTACCCATGCGACGCCACTGGAGACAGGGACTGCTAACTCTTACAGAGAGACGTAAAGGAGGAGACAGGGACTGCTTACTCTTACAGAGAGACGTAAAGGAGGAGACAGGGACTGCTTACTCTTACAGAGAGAGACGTAAAGGAGGAGACAGGGACTGCTTACTCTTACAGAGAGACGTAAAGGAGGAGACAGGGACTGCTTACTCTTACAGAGAGAGACGTAAAGGAGGGGACAGGGACTGCTTACTCTTACAGAGAGAGACGTAAAGGAGGGGACAGGGACTGCTTACTCTTACAGAGAGAGAGACATAAAGGAGGGGACAGGGACTGCTTACTCTCACAGAGAGAGACGTAAAGGAGGGGACAGGGACTGCTTACTCTTACAGAGAGACGTAAAGGAGGAGACAGGGACTGCTTACTCTCACAGAGAGAGACGTAAAGGAGGGAACAGAGACTGCTTACTCTTACAGAGAGAGAGACATAAAGGAGGGGACAGGGACTGCTTACTCTTACAGAGAGAGAGACGTAAAGGAGGGGACAGGGACTGCTTACTCTTACAGAGAGAGACGTAAAGGAGGGGACAGGGACTGCTTACTCTTACAGAGAGACGTAAAGGAGGGGACAGGGACTGCTTACTCTTACAGAGAGACGTAAAGGAGGGGACAGGGACTGCTTACTCTTACAGAGAGAGACGTAAAGGAGGGGACAGGGACTGCTTACTCTTACAGAGAGAGACGTAAAGGAGGGGACAGGGACTGCTTACTCTTACAGAGAGAGACGTAAAGGAGGGGACAGGGACTGCTTACTCTTACAGAGAGAGACGTAAAGGAGGGGACAGGGACTGCTTACTCTTACAGAGACGTAAAGGAGGGGACAGGGACTGCTTACTCTCACAGAGAGAGACGTAAAGGAGGGGACAGGGACTGCTTACTCTTACAGAGAGAGACGTAAAGGAGGGGACAGGGACTGCTTACTCTTACAGAGAGAGACGTAAAGGAGGGGACAGGGACTGCTTACTCTTACAGAGAGAGACGTAAAGGAGGGGACAGGGACTGCTTACTCTTACAGAGACGTAAAGGAGGGGACAGGGACTGCTTACTCTCACAGAGAGAGACGTAAAGGAGGGGACAGGGACTGCTTACTCTTACAGAGAGAGACGTAAAGGAGGGGACAGGGACTGCTTACTCTTACAGAGAGACGTAAAGGAGGGGACAGGGACTGCTTACTCTTACAGAGAGACGTAAAGGAGGGGACAGGGACTGCTTACTCTTACAGAGAGACGTAGAGGAGGGGACAGGGACTGCTTACTCTCACAGAGAGACGTAAAGGAGGGGACAGGGACTGCTTACTCTTACAGAGAGAGACGTAAAGGAGGGGACAGGGACTGCTTACTCTCACAGAGAGAGACGTAAAGGAGGGGACAGGGACTGCTTACTCTTACAGAGACGTAAAGGAGGGGACAGGGACTGCTTACTCTTACAGAGAGACGTAAAGGAGGGGACAGGGACTGGTTACTCTTACAGAGAGACGTAAAGGAGGGGACAGGGACTGCTTACTCTTACAGAGAGACATAAAGGAGGGGACAGGGACTGCTTACTCTTACAGAGAGAGACGTAAAGGAGGGGACAGGGACTGCTTACTCTTACAGAGAGAGAGATGTAGAGGAGGGGACAGGGACTGCTTACTCTTACAGAGAGAGACGTAAAGGAGGGGACAGGGACTGCTTACTCTCACAGAGAGAGAGACGTAAAGGAGAGGACAGGGACTGCTTACTCTTACAGAGAGAGAGACGTAAAGGAGGGGACAGGGACTGCTTACTCTCACAGAGAGAGACATAGAGGAGGGGACAGGGACTGCTTACTCTTACAGAGAGACGTAAAGGAGGGGACAGGGACTGCTTACTCTTACAGAGAGAGACATAAAGGAGGGGACAGGGACTGCTTAATCTTACAGAGAGAGAGACGTAAAGGAGGGGACAGGGACTGCTTACTCTCACAGAGAGACGTAAAGGAGGGGACAGGGACTGCTTACTCTTACAGAGAGAGAGACGTAAAGGAGGGGACAGGGACTGCTTACTCTTACAGAGAGAGAGATGTAAAGGAGGGGACAGGTACTGCTTACTCTTACAGAGAGAGAGACGTAAAGGAGGGGACAGGGACTGCTTACTCTTACAGAGAGAGACGTAGAGGAGGGGACAGGGACTGCTTACTCTTACAGAGAGACGTAAAGGAGGGGACAGGGACTGCTTACTCTTACAGAGAGACGTAAAGGAGGGGACAGGGACTGCTTACTCTTACAGAGACGTAAAGGAGGGGACAGGGACTGCTTACTCTCACAGAGAGAGACGTAAAGGAGGGGACAGGGACTGCTTACTCTTACAGAGAGAGACGTAAAGGAGGGGACAGGGACTGCTTACTCTTACAGAGAGACGTAAAGGAGGGGACAGGGACTGCTTACTCTTACAGAGACGTAAAGGAGGGGACAGGGACTGCTTACTCTTACAGAGAGACGTAGAGGAGGGGACAGGGACTGCTTACTCTCACAGAGAGAGACGTAAAGGAGGGGACAGGGACTGCTTACTCTTACAGAGAGAGACGTAAAGGAGGGGACAGGGACTGCTTACTCTCACAGAGAGAGACGTAAAGGAGGGGACAGGGACTGCTTACTCTCACAGAGAGAGACGTAAAGGAGGGGACAGGGACTGCTTACTCTTACAGAGACGTAAAGGAGGGGACAGGGACTGCTTACTCTTACAGAGAGACGTAAAGGAGGGGACAGGGACTGGTTACTCTTACAGAGAGACGTAAAGGAGGGGACAGGGACTGCTTACTCTTACAGAGAGACATAAAGGAGGGGACAGGGACTGCTTACTCTTACAGAGAGAGACGTAAAGGAGGGGACAGGGACTGCTTACTCTTACAGAGAGAGAGACGTAGAGGAGGGGACAGGGACTGCTTACTCTTACAGAGAGAGACGTAAAGGAGGGGACAGGGACTGCTTACTCTCACAGAGAGAGAGACGTAAAGGAGAGGACAGGGACTGCTTACTCTTACAGAGAGAGAGACGTAAAGGAGGGGACAGGGACTGCTTACTCTCACAGAGAGAGACATAGAGGAGGGGACAGGGACTGCTTACTCTTACAGAGAGACGTAAAGGAGGGGACAGGGACTGCTTACTCTTACAGAGAGAGACATAAAGGAGGGGACAGGGACTGCTTAATCTTACAGAGAGAGAGACGTAAAGGAGGGGACAGGGACTGCTTACTCTCACAGAGAGAGACGTAAAGGAGGGGACAGGGACTGCTTACTCTTACAGAGAGAGAGACGTAAAGGAGGGGACAGGGACTGCTTACTCTTACAGAGAGAGAGATGTAAAGGAGGGGACAGGTACTGCTTACTCTTACAGAGAGAGAGACGTAAAGGAGGGGACAGGGACTGCTTACTCTTACAGAGAGAGAGACGTAGAGGAGGGGACAGGGACTGCTTACTCTTACAGAGAGAGACGTAGAGGAGGGGACAGGGACTGCTTACTCTTACAGAGAGAGAGACGTAAAGGAGGGGACAGGGACTGCTTACTCTCACAGAGAGAGACGTAAAGGAGGGGACAGGGACTGCTTACTCTCACAGAGAGAGACGTAAAGGAGGAGACAGGGACTGCTTACTCTTACAGAGAGACGTAAAGGAGGAGACAGGGACTGCTTACTCTTACAGAGAGAGACGTAAAGGAGGGGACAGGGACTGCTTACTCTTACAGAGAGACGTAAAGGAGGGGACAGGGACTGTTTACTCTTACAGAGAGACGTAAAGGAGGAGACAGGGACTGCTTACTCTTACAGAGAGACGTAAAGGAGGAGACAGGGACTGCTTACTCTTACAGAGAGACGTAAAGGAGGAGACAGGGACTGCTTACTCTTACAGAGAGAGACGTAAAGGAGGGGACAGGGACTGCTTACTCTTACAGAGAGAGACGTAAAGGAGGAGACAGGGACTGCGTACTCTTACAGAGAGACGTAAAGGAGGGGACAGGGACTGCGTACTCTTACAGAGAGACGTAAAGGAGGGGACAGGGACTGCTTACTCTTACAGAGAGAGACGTAAAGGAGGAGACAGGGACTGCATACTCTTACAGAGAGACGTAAAGGAGGAGACAGGGACTGCTTACTCTTACAGAGAGAGACGTAAAGGAGGGGACAGGGACTGCTTACTCTTACAGAGAGAGAGACATAAAGGAGGGGACAGGGACTGCTTACTCTCACAGAGAGAGACGTAAAGGAGGGGACAGGGACTGCTTACTCTCACAGAGAGAGACGTAAAGGAGGGGACAGGGACTGCTTACTCTTACAGAGAGACGTAAAGGAGGAGACAGGGACTGCTTACTCTCACAGAGAGAGACGTAAAGGAGGGAACAGGGACTGCTTACTCTTACAGAGAGAGAGACATAAAGGAGGGGACAGGGACTGCTTACTCTTACAGAGAGACGTAAAGGAGGGGACAGGGACTGCTTACTCTTACAGAGAGACGTAAAGGAGGGGACAGGGACTGCTTACTCTTACAGAGAGAGACGTAAAGGAGGGGACAGGGACTGCTTACTCTTACAGAGAGAGACGTAAAGGAGGGGACAGGGACTGCTTACTCTTACAGAGAGACGTAGAGGAGGGGACAGGGACTGCTTACTCTTACAGAGAGAGACGTAAAGGAGGGGACAGGGACTGCTTACTCTTACAGAGAGACGTAGAGGAGGGGACAGGGACTGCTTACTCTTACAGAGAGAGACGTAAAGGAGGGGACAGGGACTGCTTACTCTTACAGAGAGACGTAGAGGAGGGGACAGGGACTGCTTACTCTTACAGAGAGAGACATAAAGGAGGGGACAGGGACTGCTTACTCTTACAGAGACGTAAAGGAGGGGACAGGGACTGCTTACTCTTACAGAGACGTAAAGGAGGGGACAGGGACTGCTTACTCTTACAGAGACGTAAAGGAGGGGACAGGGACTGCTTACTCTTACAGAGAGAGACGTAAAGGAGGGGACAGGGACTGCTTACTCTTAAGTGGTCCGCACACGGACCAGACGTTAGGTTGTTGTGAAGCGAGCGTATTAGCAGGTAGCTGTGTTGTGCATTACGAGGGAATTAAACCCATATTGAGCTGGAATTAAACCACCTATACGAATACAACCTCTCCTCATTCTTCCTGACATTACTGCATGACTGATCGCTACAATACGTTCATTACCACCGATTGGACAAGTAATGTTATGCACCTGCTGAGAGAGAATGTTTTTTCACTGAAGACGCTGTTCTGTTCTCAACCATCATTTTCTTTGGACAATAAACCTTATAAACTACATCAGCTGCAGCCTGGACATTAAACTCTGTCAACACCCACAACTTATTTTGTTACCCGAGTATAAAAACACTAGTAGGTGCATCGTGGCGCATTGTTCATTTATTAGTTAATGACAAGCGGCCACTATAGCTTCTCCAACTAACGTTATTTATTTAAATAGTTCCCGTTAATAATAATTTACATTTACATTTACATTTAGTCATTTAGCTGACGCTTTTATCCAAAGCGACTTACAAGTTCTGTACGACAAGACAGCAAGAAGGGTACAACTCTATCAGCTGAGTAACAATGTTCATCAAGTGTTGCGTGTTACAGTGTAGGTTAGTTTATTAGGACAAGTGCATGACAGTAAGGTTAGTCAGGGTTAGATTTTTTTTTTTTTTTTTTTTTTTTTTTTAATCATTTCAGATAATGGTTGAAGAAGTGAGTCTTTAGTCGACGGCGAAAGATTGGACGGGATTCGGCTGTCCTAACTGGGATGGGTAGTTCATTCCACCATTGTGGGGCAAGGACTGAGAATAGGCGGCTTCTCTTTGATGACCCTCCGGGAGCTTGGATAGGAGTAGGTCTGAGGCGGCCAGAAGATGCAGAGCGTAGGGGTCTTGAGGGTGTGTAGTTAGAGACCATTGACCGGAGGTAGGCGGGAGCGGTTCCCTTTGCTGCACGGTATGCTAGGTCGAGGGCCTTGAAGCGGATACGTGCAGCAATGGGGAGCCAGTGCAGGTCCCTAAGAAGTGGGGTGACATGGGCCGACTTCGGTAGGTTTGATATCAGGCGGGCCGCTGCGTTTTGAATGAGTTGAAGAGGCTTGGTGGCAGTGGCCGGGAGGCCAGCTAGCAGTGCGTTGCAGTAGTCGAGGCGGGAGATGACTGTTGATTGGATGAGGAGTTGGGTGGCTTCTTTTGTCAGGAAGGGGCGTATCCTTCTGACGTTGCTCAGGAGGAATCTGCAGGTTCTGGTCGTCGCTGCGATGTGAGCAGAGAAGTTCAACTGGTCGTCGAGGACAACACCAAGGTTCTTGGCGGTCGGGGACGCGGTCACAGCTGCATTCTCGACTGTGATGGAGAGGTCGGTCAGGGGGGAGGATTTGGCCGGCAGGTGGAGCAATTCTGTTTTGCTTATGCCCCGTCCACACGAACGCTGGGTTTAATGTAACCGTGATTGTATGTGCGCAGTTGCACTGTTCGGCCACACACAACCGGGGATTTGCTACACTGCAACCGCGGTCTTTTGAAACCGGTGGCCAGGGTGGAGTTGTGCGGTTTTGCAGTTGCGTGTGGGCATAGCAACCGAGGTTATTCCCAGTGTTTACAGCAGAGCTGTCGCAATTATTCCCCATGTTCACGGCAGACCGCGGGGTAGAGAGATTAGAGCAGAGCCAACTACACCAGTGTTTACAGCAGAGCTGTCCCAAGTAGCGTTATATGAAAATGATTGTAACAAACTTTTGTTCAAAACGTATCGTCTGTGTTGAAGAGTGTTGTGATCGACTGATGTCTGTTGACGCTCAGAGTAAACATGTAGCTGCAGCTAAACTAAACTCATGTGTTGTCAAGTTATTGTTATAACTTATAAGGAACCCAGTCCAGACTGCATCCCCTTAACAATTGTTTGTATTGAGCCGTATTGTATTGTACCCATTCTGCAATCTGTTAAATAACGTTTACATCCATTTCATATCGGTAACGTTACTTCTTCTTCTTCAGTTAATTAATGGCAGATCGCGACCCAACAGGAAGTTTAGTGAGCGTTCAGTCTTTTCTGATTGGTTGAAATGGCCTTCATGTCTGAACAACATCGCCGCCTACTGCTTTGGCATTGTATTACATTGTACTAAATGTATCGGTTGCTGGGTTCCAGCTCTGCCCGTGAGTACGCAGTTATACACGGTTGTCCACCTGTGTTCACCGTGTGGACGGAGTTTTATTTTTTCAAACTTCGGTCATATTAAATCCAAACTCTCGTGTGGACAGGGCCTTAGGTTCAGTTTGAGGTGGTTGGTCGTCATCCAGGCGGAGATGTCGGACAGACAGGCCGAGATCCGCTCAGAGACGTGGATATCTGAGGGAGGGAAGGAGAGGAAGAGTTGAGTATCATCGGCATAACAATGATATGAGAAGCCATGAGACGTGATAATGTTACCCAGTGATTTAGTGTAGAGGGAGAAGAGAAGGGGTCCTAGGACCGAGCCCTGGGGGACACCCGTCCGGAGGGGGCGGGTGGCCGACAGAGTCCCTCTCCATGACACTTGGTAGGAGCGGTCGTTGAGGTATGATGTCAGCCATGTCAGCGCAGATCCAGCCACTCCCATTCCTGCGAGGGCCGCGAGGAGGATCTGATGGTTGACTGTGTCGAAGGCTGCAGATAGATCTAGGAGAATCAGGACAGAGGAGAGGCCTTTCGCTTTTGCTAAGTGAAGTGCCTCTGTGACCGCAATGAGGGCCGTTTCTGTGGAGTGGCCAGTCCGGAAGCCAGACTGATTGGGGTCTAGGAGGTCATTCTGTAAGAGATAAGCAGTAAGTTGGTTGGATACAGCACGTTCAAGTGTTTTAGAAAGAAAGGAGAGAAGAGAGACAGGACGATAGTTGGCTATGACGGTGGGGTTCAGGGTTGGTTTTTTTATGAGGGGCGTGACTCTGGCTTGTTTTAGGGAGGTGGGGACCACCCCCGAGTTGAGTGAGGAGTTGATGGTTGCAGTTAGGAATGGGAGGATGTCCGGTGCTATGGTCTGGAGGAGTGGGGAGGGTAGCCGGTCCAGCTGGCATGTAGTCGGACGGTTCGACGTTACCAGTGTCAGGGTCTCGGCTTCTGTAATGGGAGAGAAAGATGACAGAGTGAAGGATGAGGTTCTCGATTCAGCGTTTGGAATGGGTGGGGGTTGGGAGAAGGAGCTGCGGATGTTCTCCACTTAACATTATTAACATAAGTAGCATGGTAATAATACGTAGGTTATTGATCAATGCATGTATTGATACATTAATGGTGTACAAATGATACACCAGTAGAACTTCTGTACTACTTCTACTGTAGAAGTCATGTTATTTCCTCATTGTCCTGCTGTGTCGCCTGCCGTCGCCTCAAAAAATAGGATCGAGGCGATTTTTTGCCAGGCGACAGAAATAGCTGCGCGACCGCCGCTTCAAAATCTCCTGCCGTGTGGGTTCTCTTATTCATAACAATGTCGGTCGCCTCGCTTAAAAACTGGTCGCCTGGCAAAAACCGCCCGCCGTGTGCGGACCACTTGTCAGAGCAACACGGTCTCATCAGAAAGCATTAATAAAGTACTTAATCAACAAAAAGATAAAAGGTACACAATGTACATTATATATATATATATATATATACAAGTAATTTACATTACATTTTGTATCGGCAAAAGTAAAAAATAAAAAATGTAAAAGCATGATTGAGAGTCAAACTAACAATGCTTGATTTGGGGGGTGAGTGCACTAGATCAAGCCACCCACCCTGATACAAACAGCAATAATATGATGATAGAAAGTTACGGTTGTGGTTAGTTTAACCTGTTAAAGGGGAACTCCACTTTTTTTGGAAATTAGCTTATTTAACATCTTCCCTGGAGTTAGACAAGAAGATGCATACCTTTTTTGTCTCTGTGCGTGCATTTTAGCTTTGGGAATAGACGCTCCGTTAGCATAGCTTAGCTTCATCACTGGAAGTGAGGCAGGACAGTAGCCTTACAGTGCCTTACAGTGTATTGCAAGGTCTGACATTGACCAAACTTGATATGCATGACCTTGGTGGGCTCTAGGTCAACTCCTGAAAAGGGGGTCAATGTCAGACCTTGCAATCAAAAGTTAGGGGGCGCACTGAAATTATGGCAAGGGTTATTAGCCCCCTAACTTTTGATTGCAAAGTCTGACATTGACCCCCTTTTCAGGAGTTGACCTAGAGCCCACCAAGGTCATGCATATCAAGTTTGGTCAATGTCAGACCTTGCAATACACTGTAAGGCACTGTAAGGCTACTGTCCTGCCTCACTTCCAGTGATGAAGCTAAGCTATGCTAACGGAGCGTCTATTCCCAAAGCTAAAATGCACGCACAGAGACAAAAAAGGTATGCATCTTCTTGTCTAACTCCAGGGAAGATGTTAAATAAGCTAATTTCCAAAAAAAGTGGAGTTCCCCTTTAAGTTGTAAGGCCCCCTTAATATTTATATTTATTCTTTATCATAAATCGATCAATACAGACCGTATTAGATCCCCATGCGGGGTATCATTGGAAAGCCACACTCATTGGCTACAACCCTGTCCAAAAATATTCGAGATCGCCAAATGATTGACGGAGCGAGAGCCCCCCGGGAGTCGGGGGTGGTAATGTGTACTTTGGCGCACGCCTCACATATCGGCATGTAACTCGAGAACCGCTGAACGGATTTTGTCACCTGAAAGGGCAATCGACAGGCAACAAATAGGGCTTTAATTCTAATTCTAATTCTATATTGTATTAAAAGAAATGCACACCCGAGCCGCTAGAGGTCGGCAAAGTGGATGTTAAGGGGTTTTAATGTTGTATTTTTTTTTTCAAATGTATCCAAGAGTAAAGACCTTAACCCTATTAAAATAGCAGTCAAAGTGTATATTTTAATTTTTACCAATGTTTTATACGATTTAGCGAAAATAAGAATTTATCTGGAAAATGCTAATTATATCTCTTTTATCGTAAAACCGCGAGGAAATGACTAAATCCAGATTTAACACTGCCATTGGAAAGAGGTCAAATATGAATTCATAATTAAAATGGATTAGAATTTATTACTGTATCTACAAATCCTTCTGTTTAATCATCTTCCCTTTATTCCTTTGCTTAGATTTTTTTTGTACACTTGATATCAGATCAACGCAATATTGGATATATAAAGTCCTTACCTGGTCTCTGATGTAATGCAAAAAAAATGTATCCAATTATTTGATCGCCATTCCAGTTATCCACAGCGATCCTGTCCCCGACATTACCGAGTGTTACACATGAAAGGGCGGGCGGGGTTAGTGTTCCATGCCGCCGTTGTAAGCGCCTGCCTCGCCTCGAGTATTTAAACCCCGCCCACACGGCTCAGACCGGCTCAGAAAACACACCAGACTGTTTCGAATGGAGTGCAATAGCTCCGCAAGGCAGTAGAGGGCGGTGTTGACCGTCTGCCAGCTCAGACACATTCACCAGGGTCTGCAGAGGCTGCAGCCATGAATTATGAATAGATATAGCGAATAAAAGAAATAACGATCATAAAAACGAGTAACTCGTTGTTGGCGTTATTCGATAACGAGTTAACTCATTCTTGGCGCAGAATGTGTTAAAGATTGATTGAAAATTGTATTAACAGATTGCAGAATGGGTATAATACAGTACGGCTCAATACACACAATTGTTAAGGGGATGCAGACCAGAGAAAGACTTTTGTCGTGTTTACATCAGGGTCCCCCATTTTCAATTCATCATGACATTTATGACATACATGCCATACAGATATACAGTACTGTTACATCCAGACATTTATGACATACAAGATATACAAATATACAGTACTGTTTAAGAGACAGAGATCATAAAAGAAAAGATATACATTCGAGGGGGAAGAAACTGTACATTGGGTGGGGGGGGGGTTGGACATTTACCGGGGCCAGTTTAGAATTGCAGCCATTATTTTATGGCTGTGGGTAGGGCGTTCCACATTGTTGGCATAATTGCAAAACGTGTTTAGTCTAGCTAACTAACTGTACAAATCGATGTGATTGGCTTAGACCGTATTGTGTACGGTTGGCTGGCTGGCTGACTTGTGTTGTGGATTGGGGGTGGCCAGCTGGCTATCTGGCAGTTCGTAGTGCAGTAGCTGGCTGGGTAGCTGTTGTATTGTGGGTTAAGGGTAGCCAGCTAGCTGGCTGGCAGTTCGTAGTGCAGTAGCTGGCTAGCTGGCTGGCTAACGTTGGCCAATATACTGTAGCTGTAACTGAACGCCAATGATTCTAGCCTTATGTGATCTTATGAGTTTCAGTTCATAGAAAAATACTTTGACTATAATGGTCAGAAGTAAATAAACTTAGATGCTGTTATGCTTAACACCCAGTAAGTACACTTTACTTAATTTCTAAGATTAGATTAGATAATTTAGTTTGCAAAGCACTTTAAACTGAACACTTGAGTATCCATTGGTCAGTTTAAATCTATAATAGCCGACCATTTGTTTTAATTAATTTTAATTGTTTAAATGATTTACTTTTCCGTTTCTATATTATTTTTGTATTATGTATTGTACCTCTCGACATAATTGTAAATGTTCTTTCGAGATTAAATAAAGATTGTAATAAAAATTATTAGGGATGTCCCGATCACATTTTTTTGCTCCCGATCCGATCATGTGATTTTGAGTATCTACCGATACCGATCTTCCCCGATACGATCAAAACAAATTTAAATATATATATTTTTTTTTTCTTTTTTTATCCCAATTTCTTTATTACATTCACCCTGAATGTTGATGTTATCCAGGTGAAAAGTTAACTTCATTCAAGCGAGGCATTGCAATCCTTGACATAAATCATTTGATGTATAATTAAATCAAAGGAAATGCATTTGTTTTGGCAAAATTCTTCTGCTCTGTGTGACAATAAATAAATTAATGATGATATGCAATTTAAAACCAAAACTAAGGCCTCAGTATGAGTTTAAGACATGAACATGTTTGTTGAATAAAAAAAGAAAAAATAATAAATAAATAAAATCCCGATATTTTTTTAGCCGATCCCGATCTTCGGAAAATCACGTGATCGGCCCCGATCCCGAGATCTTATCCCTAGAAATTATGCTAAACTCATTGACTGCCATGCTGTTTTTCCATCTTTACTCCCTAAATTTGCTGTTTTTCCATATTTACTCCCTAAATTGGCCCGTTTCTCTCTCTCTCTCTCTCTCTCTCTCTGAAAGTTATTTCCATCTTCTATCTGTGTGTCTATTATATATGTACGTTTTGTTTGTCTTTTGTCAGTGTTGTTCGTTTAGTGTTTGGTGTGTTTTGGAGCGAGTGGCAGCCACCAGTTCTGCTGGTCGGTATGCCGCCCGCAGCTATGAGTTTGGAGCGTCTGACGCGCAGACACGCTATAAAGCTCTCCCCGGGACTGAATTGTACCGTAGAAGAGTGCGGGCTTGCGGTCGGGGCTATTGTGGGTCATGATAGCGTGAAATCTGCATCGCGGATGAATAATGCAGTTGTAATTTTTTTGGATTGTGTAGATAAAGTGAATTTGGTGGTGGAGCAGGGAGTGGTAATCAAAGACACTTTTACCCCCTTGTTTCCACTAGTAAGTCCTGCACAAAGAATAATCATTTCCAATGTTCCTCCTTTCATCAGAAATGAGGTCCTGGAAAGGGAACTGGCTAGACACGGACAGATAGTTTCCCCAGTGAAGATGATTTCTCTGGGTTGTAGATCCCCTCTGTTAAAGCATGTGTTATCTTTCAGAAGACAGGTTTTCATGATTTTAAAAAAATGAAAAAAGCGATCTGAATTTATCCATGAATTTTAGAGTGGATGACTTTGATTACACTATTTATATAACTTCAGACACTATGAAATGCTTTGGGTGTGGGCTGGACGGTCATATGATTAGGTCCTGTCCTACTAGGAGGCCTGGGTCGTCTGATCAAACACCGCCATCACCCAGGGCAGGTCCAAGTGGCTCGAGCACCAACAAGGGTCGAGAGAGAACCTCTGGGAGGAAAGGTACAGGAGAAGGTCTGGTGGAGAAGACAGGACAAGGTGAGAAGGTGCAGGGGGGGGGGAGAGGCCTGGTGGAGGGAGTAGAACAGGGTAAGCAGGTGCAGGAGGAGAGGAGAGGCCTGGTGGAGAAGACAGGACAAGGTGAGAAGGTGCAGGGGGAGGGGGGGCCTGGTGGAGAAGACGGGACAGGGTGAGCAGGTGCAGGAGAGGAGAGGCCTGGTGGAGAAGACAGGACAAGGTGAGACGGTGCAGGGGGGGGTGGACCTGGTAGAGGAGGCAGAACAGGGTGAACAGGAGGAGGGGGTAGACCTGGTAGAGGGGGCAGAACAGGGTGAGCAGGTGCAGGAAGAAAGAGGTTTGGTAGCGGAGGCAGGATTAAATGTGAATTCTAATTGGAAAAAAGTGGAGAAAAGGGGAAGAGCGAAGGCTGTTGAGGAGATCACTGTGGTCGAGGAGGGTGAAGAAGTGGGAGGTCAGAAGACAGGGGTCGGAGGTGAAGAAAGAATCAGTTTGGGCAAATGCACTGGATCAGCTGCTGGAGAAGTAGAGTGTAGCATAAATGAGGAGGAAATGGAATTTGATGCTGATATTACCAAAATTTCCCAAAAAAGGAAAACTGAGGTCAGTCAATCTGACTCTAAAGCTAAAAAAGAGTGTCAACCTGAGCAGCAGGTAGACAGTGACAGTGGAGACTCTGACTTCAGTGATGAGGCGGAGTCTCTGCCTCCCACTCAGTCTCAGGCTGACAGGAGGGATGGGTATTCTTTAACTAGAATAAAAAGTTTTCTACAGGATACTAAAGGCTCAAGGGCAGTTAAGGTGGAACGTTTTTTTCCTGACGTAAAGCTGTTTGTTGAGTCCGCTAAGTGGCTAATGAAACGCAGTGACAGGAGTGACGAAGGTTTCTCTGATCAGGAGATTTATCGTTTAAGGAAACATGTGCAAAAGTCAAGATCAAAAATCTCCAATGATGGTTAAAGCCCAACCTCCAGGTTAAACCCTACTGATCAATTATGGGTAGTTTACATCATTGGTATATAATTTCATTATTTATTTTTTTCCATTTGACACCGGAAATGCCACTCTGAAAGAGTTAAAAAGGTCCATGCACGAATAACATGCACGCGCGAATCAAAAAAGCTTATCAAACGCCGACGTCACAACAGGACAACAGGTGCATATTAATGAGACAAATCTAAAAGCTTATCAGACGCTAGCACCTAGCACGGCCGTGACGTCACTTCAGGAAACGTATGCCTTATGTCCGTCCGGGTCATAGTACTAGATCAATGGTGGCTCACTCGGTGCATCACAGTTAGCCTATATCTCCGCCGTCCCTGCTACACTCACTGACGTTAGCCTATAGCCTGCCGTCCCTGCGGGTGGTTCTCTCCTCTTTGTGTGCCCCCGTCCCCGCGGAGGAGCTTGTGGACTCGACAACAGCGGCGGCCGCAGGGCGCCGGAGCCCGCAGCGCTAGTTAGCTCATAGCTATCGTGTAACACTAGCCTTTACGGGCTCGAGCACCCTACGGCTGCCGCCGCCGTCGCGTCCATGGGCCCCCCGGCAGGGCACCCGTGGGGACGGGGTGTACAGAGAGGAGAGATTCAGAGAACCATTTTGGGTCGGCCGTTCATGCCGGCCAGTGAGCCGGATGTCGGGATATGTTGTTAGCACAATAGCTACCAAGCTAAGCTATGTTATCTACTAACGTTATAAACACAATATGTGTACAACGACACAATGATTTACATTATTACAAATAGGGCTGCAACGATTAGTCGACATAATCGACGATGTCGATTATGAAAAATCGTAGACGAGATATTGTTGCGTCGATTAGTCATTAAAAACAATAACAATAACAATTAATAATAAGTAACTGCAATGCGCAAATGTTCATTTGTAACTGCAATGCACTACAGGAACTGCTGGGGACAGTATAGTTTCCATTGTCTGACTGCAGTGCATTCTGGTACAAAACGGCGCAGCCTGCAGGTAAGAACTTCACTGCAGAAGAAAGAATGAACGATGGCGGAAGGGAGAGAGAAAGACAGAGGAGATGAGATGGCGGAAGGGAGAGAGAAAGACGGAGGAGATGAATTAAAAAAAGCAAGACCGAGGGCATCAAAGGTGTGGGAATTCTTTACAGATGACAAACCGAAGAAAACTGTTAAATGCCGATTATGCAAGGTGGAATTGGCATTTCACAGCAGCACCACGGCGATGCACGAACATCTAAAACGAAAGCACCCCGGAGCCACGGTGACGTTGTCGGAACATGGGTAAGTTCTAGAGTAGTTAGCCATAGTATTGTATTTTTTACGTTGGAAAACAGAACGTCTCATGGATATGGATATAATGCTTGCTATGCGAACTCTATTGCTGAGGCTTATAGAGGCTGCGCTGCTGCTGTATGTTGTAAGTAACGTTAAACAGCGCCATGCTTAGTAGTTAGTACAGGTGAGGTTACAGCGTTGCTGGCGCTGCTTCACTTTTAGTTTCGTTTGTTATGCCGACCAACCGGATACGGAAATACCTCACGTATATATAGAGCTGCCGCGATTACCGCATTACCGCGGTATCGCTGTTACATCACGGCCACCGCAGAGTAGGCTGAATACCGCGTCACCGCTGTTTTTTATAATAATAATAATAATAAATTACCCTCCTCTCGTTGGGCTTGCGGCTCTGCAGATATACCCTACTCATCTATCGAGGTTCCAAGCGACCCTATTGGGTACCAGAAAAGTCACGTGAAACATTGCAGACCACTGATTGGTCAGAAGAGAGACGCGTCACACGTTGTAGCGTCATGCAGTGTGTTACCACCAATCGGCAAGCGCGTATTAGGTTTTTACTTCCTGAATGTCAGATCATCACAACACGGCTAATAACGTTAGCTTTAACTCTCCGCCGGAGTGGACTATCATCGCTCCTCAGGAGTACTAAACGAGACATAATGATTTTACTGTCTGCAACGAATGTTATAATAAAAGCCCTTCGTTCTATACACTTGTCTGATTGAAAACTTTATTAACAGACCGCAGAATGGGACAACTCAGCACGCTCTGAGCAAAGAAAGGAACTGAGATATGAATAGAGTATTGCTTGCCTTGCTATTGTCCGGTAAATACGCTGATGTTATTGAACGTATAACTATATAATGTTAATGCCACAAAACGAATGCCTTTATTATAAAGTAGTAACTTTATAGTAATAATAAGAAGAAAGGGTCGGGGGGGTTAGGGGTAACCACCCCTGCCCGCGACACCGAGTGAACGGCGCACGACCAGATGGGAAACTTCGAATCCGTGTTTCACTTTCAATAACTAATGCGTGCTTGCCGAATCCCAAACAATATTCATGCTGCAAAGTCATCCTCTAAAAATAGACATTTAGACTAGAGGCAGGCTATATGCTATAAAGAGTAGACTACTACTAAAAAAAAAATGCATTCAAACTTTTTTTTTTAATTTTTTGTGTGCATGCGGTAATAACCGCGGCGGTAGGAAATATTTTGCAAATTTGTGCGGTAAGGAAATAATCAATACCGCGGCAGCTCTACGTATATATCTGTAGTCACTCTGTCTGTAGTCCACAAAATAATATCCCTTAAGCGATAACTCCCTCTAGTGGGAAAACATAGATATTGCATCTCAATATTATTAATTCTAGCCTAGGTATATATAAGGCTGACTATAATTAATAAAAATAAACTGATAGTCTGATACTATAGCCTACAAATTCTGATGATAATTAATACAGCTTTCTGTTTTTTTTGTTCTCTTTCTATTGTAGGGCAAAGCAAACACGTGTGGATGAGTTTGTCCTGAAGAGAGGCTCATGCACCCCTCAAATGGCTGGAGTCTTCAAAGAGAGCATCCTCACCATGCTTGTTAAAGACATGAGACCATTATCGATGGTTGAAGATGAGGGCTTTAAGCAGATGGTCACCACATTCCATTCAGGTTACACCTTACCTTCCAGAACTCATTTTACAAAGCTCATGGAGAGAAAGTATGAAGATACTTTTGCTAAGGTTAAAATTGCTCTTAAAGCAAACAAGAACAAGATTGCCCTGACAACTGATGCCTGGACCAGTGTTGCGACAGAGGCATATCTTGGCATCACCTGTCACTTTATAAGTGATGACTGGAAGCTCAATAGCTTCTGCCTCACAACCATGCCACTCGAAGAACGGCACACTGGGACCAACATTGCTACATGGATTGAGCAGGCTGTGGAAAGGTTTGAGATCCCTCCAAGCAAGCTTGTGGCGGTTGTTCATGACAATGGCGCCAATGTCCTGCTGGCTGCTGGCATCTTGGAGAAAAAACATGGATGGGTGTCCATCTGCTGCGCAGGCCACACATTACAGTTGGTGATCAATCATGCACTGAAACAGCCTCTGATTAGTAAAGCACTAGGAGCAGCGAGGTGTCTCGTCGAGCACTTTAAAAGGAGTGAACTGGCTTCAAGCAAGCTGAAAATAAAGCAGAAACAGATGGGCACCCCGGAACACAAACTTATCCAAGATGTCTCTACCAGGTGGAACAGCACCTATTACATGGTGACTCGCCTGCTGGAACAGAGATGGCCACTGACTGCGACTCTGTCTGACCCGGCAGTAACACAGAGAGGGAAACTAGGGATGCCCCGATCACGTTTTTTGCCACCGATACCGATCACCGATCGTCGTGAGCCATATCGGCCGATACCGATCCGATACCGATCGTTTTTGATTAAAAAGAAATTAAAAATTATTTTATATAAAAAGTTTTTTTTTTTTTTATAAAATATATATATTATATAATTAGACTTGTACTTGTATTATCTGCGAGACATCGCCACCACGCAACAAGTCAAAATGCTCGCTATCTCCACTGTCTGTGTGTACATACTCTGCTTTGATCAAATCACATTCGGCTCTGCAGATTTACCCTAGGCTCTGCAGATATACCCTACTCCCTCAGCTATCCCCGTTAATGACTGCGACGCAAGCCGGGCTTCGAATATGCATCGAATGAGTGTTATAAGACATTGATATCAGGAGCTGTCTGTAGCTACTGCTAGCCGGAAATATAACGTTAAGACAACGCCTCAGTGAACTATTTAGTTGAATGGGACATTTCGTTTTGAACAGTGAGCTAAGCTAACGTGAGCTAACAGAGGTAACATACACTAGTACTAGATAACTAGACTATTGCTGGAGCATTTGTTGCTATCAGGAGCTATCAGTAGCTAGCCGGCTAGATACCGTTCAGTTAGACAATGCCTCATCATGTATTAAACTAAAAGTGAATAGTTGACTGGGTCATTTTGTAGCGGTAGCTAACGTTAGCTCATGGAGGTCCCGTCCCACTAGACTAGACTAGACCCGTGTTTACATGCGTGCGGGAGGAGCTGGAGGAGGAGCAGAAGACGCGCAGCACTGTGTGCAGCTCCCGGTGTCTGAGACAGAACTCAGCGAGTGAGATCTGTTTTGACGATCGGCGAAAATAAAACAGTAACGATAGCTAGGTAGCTAACGTTAGCTCAGGTCGAATGCACTATCTAGACTCAGCAGAGGAGCCGCCTCCTCTGTGTTTACAAACTCTACACGGGTGCGGGCGGGGCTAGGGAGGAGGAGCAGTTTGCAGGTCCTGTGCGTCTGAGACAAGCGAGTGAGATATCCACTTGATCAGTTTCCACAATCGGCGAATATGACTCATTATCGGAATTCCCCGATCGCATATTTATACTGAATATCGGCCGATAACGATCGGTGGCCGATCGATCGGGGCATCCCTAAGGGAAACAATACCTGGACCTCAAGCCTGAGCAGTGGACCCTGCTAGATGAACTGGCCAAAGCTCTCCAAGCTTTTGAATGTGCCACTGTCTACCTGAGTGGTGAAAACTATGTGACCGTCTCCGCCCTGCCTCCTCTAGTCAGAGGGCTTCTGAAGTCCACCCACACTGCCTATGATACAGCTCCTGTGCAGGCCTTCCAGGCGGCTGCTTCAGTGGCGACCACTACACGCTGGTCAACAGAGCTTGCCATCAAAGATGATGACCCAAGCAAAACGATCATTGCATCTGCACTAGACCCACGATTCCGAAAACTAAAATTCCTGACACCAGAGGAGAGGTTCACTGTTCAGAATAAATTACAAGCTCTGGTCCTACAGTCCACTAGGAGTAGGAATGAAGAAGCTGTTGTTCAACTTGACATTAATGACAATTATGCCACAGCCTCAGCTGAGACAACTAGGTCTGTTTCAGCTCTCGATTCACTGCTTGGAAGTGAGTCAACAGACAGTGACACTGAGAGCAATGATCAGGATGCACGCACACAAGCGATCATTAACGAAGTGCTGATGTACTTCGGAGAGCAGCCCATCTCAAAGACAGAAAATCCCCTGTCTTGGTGGAAGTTGAATGAGGCAAAGTACCCAACCCTTGCATCACAAGCCAAGTCATACTTGTGCATTCCAGTTACTTCCACTCCCTCTGAGCGTCTCTTCTCAGCAGCTGGGAACATCGCCTCAAAGAAGCGGGCCAGCCTCACTCCAGAGCATGTCGATATGCTCACGTTCCTGCACTGCAATTTAAAGAAATTGTAAATGGTGTGTACTGTGTTTTCCCCTGCAGGAGATGATGATGATCAGACAGACACACACAATACATTATAATTACACACACGCACTCCTCTCACTCAGTGATCAGAGTAAGACACACACACATTGGACATCACACATACACACTCCTCTCACTCACACACACAGCGATCAGAGTAAGACACGTACTAACACCACCACCAATACCACCACTACTAACACCACCACCACTACTAACACCACCACCACCACCACTACTACTAACACCACCACCACCACTACTAACACCACCAATACCACCACTACTAACACCACCACTACTAACACCACCAATACCACCACTACTAACACCACCACCACTACTAACACCACCACCACTACTAACACCACCACTACTAACACCACCACTACTAACACCACTAGGGATGCCCCGATCGATCGGCCAGCGATCGTTATCGGCCGATACTCAGTATAAATATGCAATCTGTGAATTCCGATAATTAGTCATATTCGCCGATAGCGGAAACCGATCAAGCGAAGCTCTCACTCGCTGTCTGTCTCAGACACACACGACCTGCAAACTGCCGCTGCTCCTCCTCCCTAGCCCCGCCCGCCCCCGTGTAGAGTTTGTAAACAAAGAGGTGCGGCTCCTCTGCTCGAGTCTGTAGTGCACTGCATTCGACCTGCGCTAACGTTAGCTACCTAGCTATCGTTACTGTTTAAACAAAATTACCCAGTCAACTATTCACGTTTAGTAGGCATTGTCTAACGGTATTTAGCCGGCTAGCTACCGATAGCTCCTGATATCAACAAATGATCCAGAAAGTCTAGTAGTTCATGTTCATACCTCAGTTAGCTTGCGTTAGCTGACGTTCGTTTACTGTTCAAAACGAAATGTCCCATTGAACTAAAGTTCTGTCTTAACGTCATCTAGCCGGCTAGCAGTAGCTACAGATAGCTCTTGATATCAATGTCTTATAACATTGATTTAATGCGTATTCGAGCTGAGGGCTTGCTGAATGTGAAACGACCAAAGCACTTAACGTTACCAATGGGGTCCCGCTGCAGCGCCGGAGAATCCTTTTGAGCTGGGCTACTAGAGTACACACAGACAGTGGAGCTGTTTGCAGATAGTGAGCATTTTGACTTGTTGCGTGGTGGCGATGTCTCGCAGTCGCAGATAATACAAGTACAAGTCTAATTATATAATATAGATATTTTATACAAAAAAAAAAAAAAAAAATTTATATAAAATAATTTTTAATTTCTTTTTAATCAAAAACAATCGGTATCGGATCGGTATCGGCCGATATGGATCACGACGATCGGTGATCGGTATCGGTGGCAAAAAACGTGATCGGGGCATCCCTAAACACCACCACCACTACTAACACCACCACTACTAACACCACCACCACTACTAACACCACCACTACTAACACCACCACTACTAACACCACCACTACTACTAACACCACCACCACTACTAACACCACCACCACTACTAACACCACCAATACCACCACTACTAACTCCACCAATACCACCACCACTACTAACATACACCACCAATACCACCACTGTCTGTCACACACATACACACACACACAGACTCCTCTCACACACAGCAAACAAAAGACCTAGAAGTCTGTCTGATCTGACTCATGTCATCCCCCTCTCCCCCTACAGCTGTTCCACGACGTCAGTAGTACGTCACCCTCCTCTCCTGGTCCTGGACCAAGTTACAGCCCCATCAGCCGTGGTGCTGGGGGCAGATGCTGCTGCTAGTTATTTCTTTTTTTAATATTATTATTTTAGTAGTTATTTAAAGTACAGAGCATGTCGATATGCTCGCACTCACTGCAATTTAAAGAAATTGGTGTACTGTGTTCCCCTTCAGGAGATGATGATCATCAGACAGACAGACACACAATACATCAGGGTTCGAAATTAACGGGGGCTCGGGGCAAAATGCCCTTGAAAATGGACAAAATGCCCCCGAATATCAGTTAAGGGGGGCAGAAAATGCCCCAGACAGTTTACTAATTATATATATAATTATATATATGATCTACAGTGCGAGCATTTCCCTTGTATTTGGCCCTAATAATATGTGTGTGTGCGCCACCCGGAAAAATCATTTACTCGAGATGAGTGACGATTACAAAACAGCTCCGCTGTTATAATAGTCCCACATAGGGCTGGGCGATATGACCAAAAACGTTATCGCGATAAAATTATAAAATTATTTTCATATAACTCGATATCGATAATTATCGTCGATATAATGTCTGTCAAGTTTAATTAACTTATTATGCCCGGCGCCGATACGCGGGCTGACTTGTTTTGCTGCTGTGAATGTCTCGAGAGTCGAATTGATGTCGTCATCAGTCCGCGCACGTTAGCAGAGCGGAGTATCTCAAGCGGAGTATCTCATGACTCAAAAATGACCCTAAAATACTCTGTTCCGCCCAATTCATTGCAACGACGTCCACCGTATACCCCACACTACTATAACAGTTACCCTCAGAATTCAAAACACACACCAACTCGGCAGGTAACCTGTGAAATAGCGGCGTGCAAGCTAATTAGCCATAGCCAGCCTCGTTTCCAAGCGGAGTATTTCATGACAATGTACTAAAAAATGACCCTAAAATACTCTGTTCCGCCCAATTCATTGCAACGACGTCCACCGTATACCACACACTACTATAACAGTTACCCTCAGAATTCAAAACACACACCAACTCGGCAGGTAACCTGTGAAATAGCGGCGTGCAAGCTAATTAGCCATAGCCAGCCTTGTTTACCGAGTCCTACCTCCTTCCGGGTCTCCTTCCTCTATCGGCCATTTTCAATTCATAGTGTGCACACGCACAGTATAATAATGCATGAGATAAATAGTTAATAAACTCTGTGTTACTTGAACAATTTTCACTGTGCTCCTAAATTTCTTTGTGTGCTCCTAAATTTTTATTTAGATTTTATTTATTAACATTTTATTTAGGAGCACATGTGCTCCTTGGGAAAAAGGTTAGCGTAGAGCCCTATATATGGAGACATTAACATTACATTATCAAACATAGGGACGAAGACTGTAAAAAAAAGTGTCAACAATGTTTTATAATCCTTATGTTAATTTTCATCATAAAAATGCAGTGCCCCCGAAATACAAAAAAAAAGCCCCCGAAAATCAATTAAGGGGGGCAAAAAAAGCCCTTGAAAAAAAATGTTAATTTCTAACCCTGCAATACATTACACAGTTACACACGCACTCCTCTCACTCACACACAGCGATCAGAGTAAGACACACACACATACTCCTCTCACTCACACACAGCGATCAGAGTAAGACACACACATACACAAATTACACAGTACAGTACACACACTCCTCTCACTCTCACACAGCGATCAGAGTAAGACACACACACATACACAATTACACACACACACGGACTCCTCTCACACCCAGCAAACAAAAGACCTAGAAGTCTGTCTGATCTGACTCATCCCCGTCTCCCCCTACAGCTGTTCCACGACGTCAGTACTCAGTAGTGTACGTCACCCTCCCCTCCTGGTCCTGGACCAAGTTACAGCCCCATCAGCCGTGGTGCTGGGGGCAGATGCTGCTGCTAGTTATTTCTTTTTTCTTATTATTATTTTAGTTATTTAAACTTAAAGTACAGTGCACTACACTTCCAATTTTGTATTATTTAATTTATTTATCTTGTTAAGTTGTTATGAGTGATTGCACTTGACTCAATGCACTGACTGACTGTATTGTTCTTGACTTCAACATTTCAAATACATTTCATTTAAAGTTGCAAGATCCAAATTCAAATGTTTCATGAGTCATTATTTTAATTTGCTATGGGATCATCATGTTATGATGTTGTTGTTTGGTCCTGACAAGAGTCTCAAAGTCTGGGGTGATGGTAGACAAGCAACTCTGAGGTCATGCTCAATGTCCAATCTGTTCCTCTGCTCTGTCTTCAGCTGGACCAGAGCTGAGAAGCCACTTTCACAAAAAAAAAAAAAAAAATCCCTTTTTTTTTTTTTTTTTTTTTTTTTACATTGGTTTTCGATTAGTCGACTAATCGAAAAAATTATCGGCAGGTTAGTCGACTACCAAAATAGTCATTAGTTGCAGCCCTAATTACAAATATGGTAACGTGGTTGTGGCTTTTACAAATAGTGGTTAGCTTTAGAGATGGATGGATGGCTATAATCACGGAGCAATAGTGAGGTGAAACAGATACATTTTCATTCGGCTAGTAGCAAGCATAATATCTATGGTAGCAAGGCTCTCTGCCTGCCACTAGCTGTGTGACTCTCAGCGCCCCCAGGTGAGCCCCCTGGTGCCCTGCACCTGTTGTGACGATCATTTCGATTACACACGCACGTTATGAACCATTGATTAAAATATGCACGTGCGTGGTGATTGTGTTGGGCAGACAAAATGTTTGATAAAAACGCTAAAACTGGGTCAATTTCAATACTTTTTTTCCCCTTCTTCATGAAAGCCACTGTTGGCCTAGTCCACATTGTTTATTGAACAAAAATACAACGTGGAGGTTGACCTTTAAGTTATCTGGTCTCCTTTTATTATTTTATGTCCTGCAATTTGGATATTTTCTCATGGCAGAATTTAAAGTAGGTACCCTAAATTTAAATGGTGCAAGAGATGATGCAAAGAGGGCATCTCTTTATCAACTAATGGATTTAAAAAATATTGATGTGATGCTTGTCCAAGAGACACACAGTACTGAGGATAATACAGTGGCTTGGAAAAGGGAATGGAATGGGGAAATAGTTTTAAGCCATAACACCAGTACTAGTGGTGGAGTGGGGATTTTATTTTCCAGACAATTTTTGCCGCAGTCATGTGAGATTGAGGAGGTTGTAAAGGGACGTCTTTTAAAAGTAAGAGTGTTATATGAGAAGGTGAAAATGGTATTTATTGTTGTTTATGCCCCAAATATTGGTTTGGAAAGAATGTGTTTTTTAGATTATTTGGCTGATGTTATTAAGGGTTGTGATAATGAAGAGTTTTTATTTCTGGGAGGGGATTTTAAAGGGGAACTATTTTACTATTTCTTTCACTATTTGGGCACTTTTACACAATTCCTGTGAGTCTATGGAACACCTCTGTAATATATATATTTTTTTTATTCATTGTTTTGTATTTCTAATCAAGTCCTCAAAAACAGCATTTTTCTACCTCATGATTTCGAGCTGTTTTGCAGCCGCAGCTGCAGGTTCCACCTAAACCACTGCGGGTCGTCGGCGTCGCCTGAACATTAACATGCAGCGGTGACTATATGACATCACATATAGGCACATTTTCAAACGACTCAGTTCAGTGAGGGTGAATATTGTGAGAGGAGAATTGGAAGAATGCGCCAATATGAGAATTTTGAGACATAGATCATATTAATATAAGTTCACATAGCTAGGAAACAATGCTAAACACTCAAAAAGGCCATTTATAAGATAGTTCCCCTTTAACTGTTGTCATCAAGAGCCTCACTCTGCATCTCGTGGTCGTCTCTCTAGGGTGATTGAGACGTATGAGCTGAGTGATGTGTGGAGACGAATGCATAAAAAGCAGAGGCAATACACATGGGTTCATACTAGAGATAATTTATTATCATTGGCCAGACTTGATCGGTTTTATTGTTTTAAACACCATTTTAGTGTTTTTAATAATTGTTATATAACCCCTGTTGGTTTTACTGACCATTCTCTTGTGTACTGTTCTGTTTTTATCAAGTGTGTAAAGCCACAAAGTGCTTACTGGCATTTTAATACGTCTCTTTTAACTGATAAAAATGTTGTGGACGCTTTTACCTTCTTATGGAAGGTTCATAAGCAGACAAAGGCCAGTTTTATCTCACTACAGCAGTGGTGGGATGTGGGGAAGTGCAAAATTAAGCAGTTCTGCCAACAGTACACTCTAAATGTTACTAGGGATATCGCCAGGTCTATGAAGGCTCTGGAGATTGATGTGGAGGAGCTTCAAGAGCTAGCAGAATCCACAGGAGATCGAGGCCATATTGGAGCTCTCAAAGTTAAAAAGTCTGCTCTGGCTGACCTGTTAGGTATTTCAGCACAGGGTGCTCTGGTGAGGTCACGTTTCAGAAACATCTCAGAGATGGATGCATCTTCCCGTTTTTTTTTCGGTCTGGAGCACAAGAATGGGCAGAAGAGGCTCAACCACAGCATGCGCTCAGACACGGGTCAGATACTGTCTGAGTCCACTGACATCAGGAGGCATGCTGTGGGTTTTTATAGTAGCCTTTTCCAGTCTGAACTTGGAGAGGAGCAGGAGGAATCTCATGGTTTCTATGAAGGCCTACCAAAGGTAGAGAAAGAGTCCAGTGCAGAGTTGGAGGCGGATGTGTCTCTTGATGAGCTCCATACTGCCCTGCAGAGCATGGAAAATGGGAAAGCTCCGGGTATAGCAGGGCTGTACGCTAAGCTTTTTCACTAGGGGCACACTTGCCCCTAAATGAGAAATTTAGGGGCAAATAATATTTTTTAGGGGCAAATTTTTAAATAACTATTTTACCATTATAGTAGGGCTGGGCGATATGGCCTCTAAATGATATTGCGATATTTTTTGGCCATATCACGATACACAATATATATCGCAATATTTTGACATTTCCTAAAGCACTTAAAAATGCTTGATTTAACCCTTTGATGCATACAGTCACGCCAATATGATGATTATAATAAGTCCCTGCAACATATGTTTGCATTATTAAACCATGAAGATGCTTTAAAAAATAATTTAATGAAAATGTACTAAGAGTAGTCTACTGACACACTAATAAAAAAAATTATTTACATCTAAGACTATTTATATAAAAACTCTTGGGTGCCCTTTTTTTGCACAGTACTGTGTTTTCTATCCACTTTAGCCAAACACACACACACATATATATATATATATATACTACTGTGAGAAAATAATAATTACACACAAAGGGATAATGGCTTATAGCAGACTTAATGATTTTAGAATATTTCAGATAATGAAATTAAATGTTTATCATCAACTATCCAGTTAGTATTTATACTGTCTGTAACGTTTGGCTACTTTAAATCATTGAATGTAGAGAGAGAGCGAGAGAGAGAGAGGGGGCGAGAACGCACAAGAGAGCCAGCCCCCCCCCCCCCGGGTTTTGTTCTAGGTTCGCGTTTTGATCGTCTAAGCTGCCGTAGGTGATGACGTCACACTCGAATGTAAACAGGAAGAGTCTAACACGGAGATGGAAAGTCACAGTGGATGATATACAGAAACGAATAACTAATAAATATGAAGTTATGTTTAAACTTCTGTTGTCAAGCGTTGTCACTTGTCAATATAACCCACCCCCTTTCCTCACTTTTCCACCGTCCCTGCTTCACTCGGGACCACCAGCTAACGTTAGCCTATAGCTCCGCCGTCCCTGCTTCACTCGGGACCACCAGCTAACGTTAGCCCATTGCTCGTGTCAATTAAATTGCATGTTATTAAATGTCCACGCTGGTCTGTCTAATGAAATTACAACCGCAACATTATGTCGCCTGTACAGCCCTGGTTGTAGGCTAATGTTAGTGTAGTGAAATGCGAATGAAGGGGTGAAATCACTATTCGCAAGCTTGCGAGTAGATATAATTTTTCATTCGCACCGGCCAAATTAGGGGGCAATTTGCGACGATCTCGTCGCAGCGTACAGGCCTGTATAGACGGATTACCTGTTGAGTTTTATAAGACCATGTGGGCAGTGTTGGGAGAAGATCTCCTGATGGTGCTCGGAGACAGTCTTATTGGAGGGCAGCTGCCGCTGAGCTGCAGGAGGGCAGTACTCACACTGTTGCCAAAGAAGGGAGACTTAATGGAGATCAGGAACTGGAGACCTGTCTCACTTTTGTGTACAGAATACAAGCTCCTCTCCAAGGTGCTAGCTACCAGGCTGAGAGAGGTAATGGGGCAGGTGATCCATCGTGACCAGACCTATTGTGTGCCTGACAGGTTGGTCAGTGACAATGTGTTTCTGATTCGGGATTTTTTGGACATCTCTAGTGCATTGGGTTTGGAAACTGGTCTTATTTCCATAGATCAGGAAAAGGCTTTTGACAGGGTTGAACACCAGTACTTGTGGAAAACTCTAAAGGCCTTTGGTTTCAGCCCAGGTCTCATAGCCAAGATCAAGGCCTTGTACAGTAACATTGAGAGTGTGCTTAAGATTAATGGTGGTTTGAGTGCTCCTTTTAAAATCCAGAGGGGTATTAGGCAGGGGTGTTCATTGTCGGGAATGCTGTATTCCCTGGCATTTGAACCCCTGCTACACAGGCTCAGGGCAGGCATCTCGGGGGTAAGTGTCCCTGGTTGTATTGCACCTTTTAAGCTTTCAGCATATGCAGATGACTTGGTTATTTTTATAAATAAACAAGAGGACATCAATGTGTTAGTTGAAAATGTGGGACGTTTTGCTTTGATTTCCTCGGCTAAGGTCAATTGGGGGAAGAGCGAAGCAATCATGGTGGGTACGTTGTGCAACAGACTCATTTTACCAGGGGGCCTGCATTGGAAAAAGGGAGGTTTCAAATATCTGGGAGTGTTTTTAGGGGATGAGACTTTTAAAAGGAAAAACTGGGAAAATGTACTGGAAATAGCTCAAGGCCGTTTAAAGAAATGGAAGTGGATTGTGCCAAACATGTCGTATAGGGGCCGTGTTCTGGTAATCAATAACCTAGTGTCTTCTAAATTGTGGCATCGTCTGATGTGTGTTGATCCCCCAATAGACCTTCTCCCTAAACTTCAAGCTTGTTTTTTAGATTTTTTCTGGGACAAGCTGCACTGGGTGCCCCAGAGTGTTTTGTACCTGCCCAAGGAGGAGGGTGGGCAGGGTCTTGTGCATCTGTGCAGTAGGGGTGCAACTTTTCGACTACAGTTCATTCAGAGACTTTTTTATGGACCAAAAGACTTGGTGTGGAGGCCGGTGGCTTGTGCCATACTGCAACAGCTTGGAGGGCTGGGACTGTCGAATTATCTGTTTTTGATGGATTTTAGCGGTGCTCGGTTAAATGTTCTGCCTGTTTTTTATCGTGTACTTTTTAAAACATGGAGTTTGTTCGATAAAGGACCGCTGGATTACTCAAAATCACTGTTCTGGCTTTTGAAGGAGCCAGTTGTGCTGGGAGCACGTTTGGACGTAGCTGGTGGGCCAGGTCTGACATTTTCCGGGCAGCTCTGCAGGTCAAAGATCACCACACTGGGCCATGTTGTGGAATTGACAGGAGCGAACATGGACAATGCTGCTGCTCTTGCTTCACGCCTGGGAGTGAAATCCATCAGGACGGTCAGCATGATGCTGGGAAAATGGAAGCAGGGGCTCAGTGAGATAGAACGTTGCATGTTGACAGAGTTTAAAAACGGGTTTCTTCATCCTAGTGATGAAGATATGTTTCCTAGTTTTAAGCTGCAGCCTGATTTTAAAAATTGCACAGGGCCTCTTTTAGCAATGGGAGATGTTTCTGGTGTGTTTTTTGATGAGGGTGATGGAAAATGTTTGTACAGACTGTTAGTCAAGGTTCTCAACAAGGAGAAGCTCAACGGGAGAGGTGACACTCCCTGGAGAGCGCACCTTGGTCTCAGTGATGAGGTGAAACCAGAGTGGCGAGCACTGTACAAACTAGGGCTGGGCGATATGACCAAAAACGTTATCGCGATAAAATTATAAAATAATTTTCATATAATTCGATATCGATAATTATCGTCGATATAATGTCCGTCAAGTTTAATTAACTTCTTATGCTGCTGCGAATGTCTCAAGTCGAGTTGATGTCGTCATCAGTCTGCGCACGTTAGCCGACAAGCGGAGTATCTCATGACAATAAATATGACACTAAAATACTCTCTTCCGCCACAATATATTGAAACGACGTCCACTGTATATCCCACACTACCATAAACGTGGCCTCAGAATTCAAAACACACACATACTCGGCACGTAAATATATAAAACAGTGCCGTGCAAGCTAGTTATCCTAGCCAGCCTGTTGGTTCTAAGCGGAGTATTCCATGACAATGTGCTAAATAGGACACTAAAATACTCTCTTCCGCCACAATATATTGAAACGGCGTCCACTGTATATCCCACACTACCATAAACGTGGCCTCAGAATTCAAAACACACACATACTCGGCACGTAAATATATAAAACAATGCCGTGCAAGCTAATTAGCCTAGCAAGCCTTGTTGTTGAGTGAGTGAGTCCTACCTCCTTCCGGGTCTCGGCCATCTCCTTCACTGATTGGTTGTTAGCTGTTGTGCGTAAGTACGTCATCACGTAACGCTGGTTGTTGTTAGTGAGTGTGTTGAGCCGAGGCTGAACGGAGCCAAGCTTGGAAAATCGATATATCGAAACTTTGCGACCACGTTTCATGTTTATTTCGAGGAAATAATTTATCGCGATAGTTATCGTTATCGTTTTATCGCCCAGCCCTAGTACAAACCACCGTTATTCAAAAGAATTGGCGATCTGCAGTGGAGGGTTTTACATGGTATAGTGGCTGTCAATTCTTTTATTTCCATATTGAACCCTAACGTCTCACATGACTGTCCTTTTTGTGCGCAAAGGGAAACAGTTTTCCACTGTTTTCTGGACTGTTCCAGGCTGCTGCCTCTGCTAGGGTTACTAGAGAGACTTTTCCAGTCCGGTGAAGAGGTGTTCTCGAAAGAGAGGTACATTTTAGGTTTTAAATACTGTAGAAGGGAAAGAAGCAAGTGTCATCTTTTTAATTTCATTTTAGGGAGAGCAAAGATGGCTGTGTATCTCAGTAGGAGGAATAAGATAGGACAGATCTTGGATCATGATGCTGTATGTCTGTTCAGAAAAATGATCAAAGCCAGACTGAGCATAGATTTTAATTATTATAGAGCATTGAACAACCTAGATCAGTTCACTGATATATGGGCACATAAATGAGTGTTGTGCTCTGTAATGGAAGATGAGTTGGTGTTGGCAATTGAGCTGATTTGAGTTTTTTCTTTGTTGTGGTTGTTTTTTTTGTTGTTGGTGGTGTTTTCTTTTGTTGTTTTGTTGTTGTTGTTGTGCTTTTAAAAATGTATGGTCAAATTGTTATTGAAAGAAAGACGAGTGTTATACAGTTGACTGTGTACACTTTACTTGTTGTAATGCTGGAATGATTTATAAATAAAGTGTTGTTAAAATTCTCTCTCTCTCTCTCTCTCTCGCTCTCTCTCTCGCTCTCTCGCTCTCTCTCTCTCTCTCTCTCGCTCTCTCTCTCTCTCTCTCTCTCTCTCAAAAATTGTTGTAGTTGTTGTTTTAACCAAATAAAAAGCAGCAGCACTATTGCATAACTGAGTCATGTTTGCTATGTATTTCTTTCTTTATGGGAGTTTGTTTCACAGTTTTAGCATGATGTTTCATAGATGGCTAGGTTAAACAGGTTCTTGTTTTTAAGAGGGGTTTGATTTAGATTAGATAATTTCGTTATTTTTAAATGTCTGATCTAAAGATAAACAAAGGGTTTTAAAAGTGTTATATTTATCTTCTCTTATAGTACCAGAGAGAAGCTGAGGAGAATCAACCAGCAACAAAAGCAAAATTTGTTTAAAAAAAATAAAAAATTAGGTATAGAAAATATCGATAATATCGATACTTTTCAAGGTATCGTATCGAAGTCGAAATTCCAGTATCGTGACAACACTAATGTGAATCAACTCAGACTACCATTGACCTCATTCTGACCTTCGACAAGTCCAAGATCTCCAATAAAGGGGTTATAGCATGCGGGTTAAGCGATCATTATATGATATTCTGTACCCGCAAAAAGCTAAAACAAAAGGCCGGCTGTCACAAAACAGTCACGTCTAGAGACCTCAAAACCTACTCTAGCGAGGCCTTTAACCTAGAACTGGAGAGCCTGGACTGGTCAGAAGAGCTCAATGGTACACTAGTTGAAGAAACATGGCTTGGTTTCAAAACCAAATTCTCAACAATACTAAACGACATGGCCCCCCTAAGAACCACCAGAGTAAAGAATCGCGCTGAGCCATGGATGCACTCCGAAATATTGACCGCTATGAAAACCAGAAACAAAAAATGCTCTGAGTTTCATAAAAGTCAGGCTAAACTTACGACTCTCACTAATAGGTAGAATATCAACTGTCAAAATGTCAATTCTCCCAAAAATAAATGATCTATTCACTATGATCCCAACCCAGCCTACCACCAGGTTCAACTCCCTGGACTCCACCATTACTAAGTTTTACTGGAAGAATAAAAAAAAGCAAGAATTAAGTCTGTTAACCAATAACCACCATTCAAAAAAACAAAAACCAAGGAGGACATGAAGCACCTAACTTTCTCAACTATTATCTGGCCAACCAATTAATATACCTACAAATGGATTCACCCTACCCAACAATACAACCCCTGGGAAGACATTGAGAAGGACGTGTGCATGGAAATCTCACCACAAGATCTGCCATTCTTTAGCACAAGCATAAAACATCACTCTTGTTTTAGGAATACAGTCATTTCCACAACTCTGACAGCCTGGTGGAAAGCCAACAAAATCACTGGTAACACACTAACCCACTGTAAATACACACCAATCTGGCACAACCCTGACTTTCAACTTGGCAAATCACCCATATACTTCCCAGCTTGGAAACAAAAAGGCATTACTCATCTTCACCACATCTTCACAGACAACAGCCTAATCACTTATCAAGATTTGACTGAAGGATACGGCATTGGGACAGACCAACACTTCCAATTTCTACAGCTGAAATCAATTTTGAAATCTAAAATTAACACTACACAGAATGATCTTGAACCACCTCCAATTATATTAGCAATGAATAAAATAACATCACAGAAGAAAATATTTTCAAAAATATACAAAATACTGGCAAGCGCAGACACTACATTCCATCTCCCCTTCACAAAATGGGAACAGGACTTGGCTTTCTCTCCCAATGCCGTATCCTGGGAAAAAATGTGCACCAACACATTCACAATGACTAACAACACTAACCTTCAATTAATCCAATATAGGGGGCAAAATTAAAGCCCGCCGCCAGCCCGCCGCCCGCCAGGGGCGCTCAGTTTTTACCTTTGGCGCTTGCCACTGAGAGCCCTGCCCGCCGTGTGGCGTGTAGACGTGTAGTTCATAACGATACTCTTATTTTGAAAATCTGTGCGGGTCTCATTTCCGGCCCAAGCGCAGCTAGAGTCATAATATTGATGGCTCTGGCAGTTAGCAGCATTCGGTTCGTATGATATTCTTATTTTGAAAAAAAACGTGGCAACGAGTCATATCCGCCCAGCCGGGCCAGCCCTGCAGCGGGATACTATTGGCTTCTGCTCGTATCAACACAGACAGAGCGGCCCGCAGCTCTAGTGCCACTGCTAACGTTAAGCTCTCAGAATGATAGCAGCTCGCCCGCAGCTCTAGTGCCACTGCTAACGTTAAGCTCTCAGAATGATAGCAGCTCGCCCGCAGCTCTAGTGCTAACGTTAAGCTCTCAGAATGATAGCAGCTCGCCCGCAGCATCTAGTGCTAACGTTAAGCTCTCAGAATGATAGCAGCTCGCCCGCAGCATCTAGTGCTAACGTTAAGCTCTCAGAATGATAGCAGCTCGCCCGCAGCATCTAGTGCTAACGTTAAGCTCTCAGAATGATAGCAGCTCGCCCGCAGCATCTAGTGCTAACGTTAAGCTCTCAGAATGATAGCAGCTCGCCCGCAGCATCTAGTGCTAACGTTAAGCTCTCAGAATGATAGCAGCTCGCCCGCAGCATCTAGTGCTAACGTTAAGCTCTCAGAATGATAGCAGCTCGCCCGCAGCATCTAGTGCTAACGTTAAGCTCTCAGAATGATAGCAGCTCGCCCGCAGCATCTAGTGCTAACGTTAAGCTCTCAGAATGATAGCAGCTCGCACGCAGCATCTAGTGCTAACGTTAAGCTCTCAGAATGGTTAGATCTATATGTCCCAGTAAACTAAATTGTCTTAACGTTATCTAGCGGGCTAGCAGTAGCTACAGATAGCTCCTGATATCAATGTCTTATAACATTGATTCAATGCGTATTCTAGCTGAGGGCTTGATGAATGTGATTAGACCAAAGAACCGCAATATTATACCAATAGGGCCAGCTGCAGCGCTGGAGAATCCTTTCATGCTGAATGTAGAGTATTAGTATAGGGTCTAGCTGCATCGCCGGAGAATCCTTGCTGGAGCTGGAGGCTACTCAAGTATACACACAGACAGTGGAGCTGTTTGCAGATAGCGAGCATTTTGACTTATTGCGTGGTGGCGATGTCTCGCAGATAATACAACTACAAGTATGATTATATAATATATATTTTATTTAAAAAAAAATGTATATAAAATATATATATATATTTTTTTTTAATCAAAAGAATTTGGCAGGTAAGAAATATGCTTGGCGGGTAGATTCTTCCCATCTACCCGCCACTGGCCGGTGAGTCAAAAAGTTAATTTCGCTCCCTGTATGCTCCCATTGCACCCTCAACACCCCAGACAACTATTTCCATGCCACCTGGCTCTGCCCACCTGTTCAAGACTTCTGGAATTCCGTCATCAATACACTATCCCGGGTCATGAGCTGCAGCATTCCTCTCACCCCCTCCCTCTGCCTACTTGGGGATACTACTGCTATCAATTTATTAGTCCAGAACACCAAACCCCTACTCGTTTCTCTAGCTGTTGCCAAGAAAACTATCCTCTTAAACTGGAAGACAAGAAAAAGTTTGAATACTGGGCAATGGTTGGGCCTTCTCTCAAATTACATATCACAGGACACAATCTCAACCTTGGATCACATCGAAGTCACACAATTTAATAACATCTGGGAATTGCTTGTGGATAATCTAGGCTCCTAATCATAGGAGATTGACCTGTGAGCCATCCACTCCATAACCCACCCTTCTCTCAATCCCCCTCCTCACCCGCTACTTTACTTACTCCCCTCTCTGCCCCCCCCTTTCCCTTGTCATGTGTATTCGTTGTTGTCCTTCATTGTCCTTAGTTGTAATTTGTTTGTCAATGTCTAGTCTGAGTTCCCCCCCTCCGAGAGGGCAATGAAATATTTTTTTTTAATATTTTTCTTATTTTACTACACTTTTTATTTTATTTTGTACTGTAAATAGTTAAAACGTATAATAAATAATAAAGTTGTCCCCCGAAGAGGGGGGGTGGATGGAGTGCCCTAAAAAAAGGGCCGGGAAAAAAGCTGAAAAAAATTTAAAATAAATAAAAGTCAGTCAAAGCTTACCAAAAGCTCGAGCAGTGAACTCCAAGCCCACGTGACTGAAATCAAACTGCAAAGAAACAGACTAAGAAATGAAGTAAACTCCATGATCAAAACTGCAAAAAAGAATTTCATCAATGACAAAACTGAGGAAAACAAAAATAAACCCTGTGAACTTTGGAAATTACTCAATAATCAACTAGGCTACAGTAAAAAACTTAAAACCAGATTTTCAAAAATAAACATAAAGACGGACAATACGCTCATCACAGACAAGCTGGATGTGGCCAATTAATTACTTAAACATTTTCTTCACAAACATAGCCACAACACTGGCAAATAAACTACCCACCCAATCAGGGCATTTTGGGTAGAACACATCATAGCCTACTATAATAACCTAGGGGTCCGCAAAGACGATTTCAAACTAGAAATGGTAACAGCTGAGGTACTAAAAAAACTGAGCGCCCTCCAACCTAACAAGGCCACTGGCCATGACAATATCCACACCAAATTCCTCAGAGACTCAGCAGCCGCCATCACCCCAGTCATCACACATAATAAACCTCTCCATAAAACAGGGACACGTACCCAAAGACTTCAAAATTGTGAGAGTAACACCCCTGCACAAAAAGGGCAGCAAGTTAGACCCAGGCAACTACCGCCCTGTTTCTATTCTTACCTCCATCTTGAAAGTATACAAACAGGTCGAAAAGTACCTCGCGGAAAGAAATCTAATCTTCGAATTCCAATCTGGCTTCAGAACATCCCACTCCACTGACACATGCCTTCTCTATTTGAACAACCACATGAAACAAGAGGTGGACGCGGGCAAATACTGCGGCATGGTCATGCTGGACCTACAAAAGGCCTTCGACACTGTCAATCACTCCATTCTGATTGACAAGCTAAAAGCAATTGGTTTTGATAGTCTATCAGTGAGCTGGATGCAATCCTACCTGGAGGGGAGAGAACAGACTAGGCAAAATCTGCACCTGGCTCGCTGACAACAAACTATCATTACACCTGGGTAAAACAGAGTCCATTCTCTTCGGTTCAAATAACAAACTCAGCAAGACCGACGGCTTCTCAGTTACAGTGGGTGACAAATGGACAATATTGTCACAAGGAAAGATGAAATTACATACCTAGGTTCCATCCTAGAGGGCGAGCTAATCTTTCCTGTGACAAAATGGCATCCAATGTAATAAAAAAAAGTCAACCGGTCCAACGAACTAGATTCTTGTACCGGATCTCCTCTCTGGTAAACAAAAATACCCTGAAGACTCTGGCAGGAGCACTCATTCAAGGGTACTACGACTATGCTTGCACCTCATGGTACTAAAGCACCTCAAAGGCGCTAAAAACAAGATTACAAACATCACAAAACAAACTGGTCAGACTACTACTTGACCTTACCCCTAGAACCCACCTCACCCCTGCCCACTTTGACAACCTAGGATGGCTTAGAGTAGACAACAGAGTACAGCAACTTGCAATGGGCCTGGTCTATAAGATACACTATACGACTAAGGTACCCATGTACATGTCAAAATACTTCCCAAAGGTCAGTGAATACCACGACCACAACACCAGAGGAAGCTCAACAAATCATGTTAAACCCAGATTCGGCTCAAACAAGGGACTAAACACGTTTCGCAATTATGCCACATCAATGTGGAACGCCCTACCCAAAGCTGTAAAGGAATGTGAATCCCTACCCACATTCAAAACCGCTCTTAAAGAGCACCTACGGGTGGCTGCAATTCGAAACTGGCCACCGTAAATGTCCGAACCCCCCACCCCCTCCTAATAGACAGCCTCCTCCCCACCGCATGTATATATTCTCTCCCCGCCGTATGTATATTTCTCTCCCACCCACCCCCTGCAAATGTACAGTCTCCTCCCCACCGTATGTATATTTCTCTCCCACCCACCCACCCCCTCCTAATGTACAGTCCCCTCCCCATCATATGTATATACTCTGTCAGGATCTATGGGTAACAGTACTGTATATTTGAATAGCGTTTATGTCACAAATGTATCAGTACTAAATACCTGCATGTCCCTATGCCATAAATGTCATGTATGTTGTGTTTTTACTGTTCAAAAAGCTAAGAAAGGGATTAAAAGGAGGTGCATTTCTATTATTGGAGTTAACTTGTGGAACAATGCGGATATACAGTTAAGAATGAGTAATTCGATTTTGGTTTTTAAGAAAAAGGTTTGTAAAGCTATTTTTGAAAACTACAAGGGTGAATAACACTGTTTTTTTTTGTTTTTTTTCTTTTAGAATACTGTTTTGGAATCTACATTTTTGTATTTTTTTGTAAAGCAAAAATTTGAAAAACTACAAACTACAAAACTAATACCGTTTTGCTTGCTTTTTTTCTTTTCTTTAGAATACTGGTTTGGAGTCTACATTTTTTTTTGGTAAGAATATAGGACAGGCACATAAGCACTATGCTTCAGTCTGTACCTTTTCAGTCACTGTAAATAATCAAATATTGATAAATGATGATGTATATTGTACTGTGTTTGATGATGACTGAAAAAAATAAACTACTACTACTACTACTACTACTACTACTACTACTATGTCATAAATGTCAATATGAATTGAAAATGGGGGACCCTGATGTAAACAAGACAAACGTCTTTCTCTGGTCTGCATCCCCTTAACAATTGTGTGTATTTATTGAGCCGTACTGTATTGTACCCATTCTGCAATCTGTTAAATAAAGTTTTCATTCATTAATTCATTTAAAGAGGACTGTTGTTTATCGTGCCATCAATCATTGGAATAACTGCCCACTGAACATAAGTAAATTGAATAGCAAAGTGTCTTTCAAATACCACCTGAGAATGCACTACTTAAATATGTGAGCAAAATATTCTGATGTTGATAAAGATGTCTACAGTGTTTTACTGTTTTTAGATTATCATTGTTAATTAAGTGAATTGTGATTGTCATATGCATCTTATGTATTGTTATGTTTTTGTTGTCTTTCTGTGTGGACCCCAGGAAGACTAGCTCGCCACTTAGGTGGCAGCTAATGGGGATCATTTTAAACAATAAACAATAATCCTAAAACTATGACGGCCTAGTGTAATTCCCTCTTATGCGATGATGACAGTCAGCAACACGTTCTTTATAGTACTGGTGGGATTTCTTTAGTAAACATTTAGTCAGCAGCACTTTAGCTCCATGGCTTGGGCCTACACATAGCTAACAACCACAACACCAAAAACGTACCTTATTGGCTGCATGCAATAAGAGCGGAAATTATGGGGACTGTATCATCTTCTTGACCTTGTAACAATGACAATAAAGATCATTCTATTCTATTCTATTGACCTTGTGAACTCTTTACAAGAAGAAGTGAAACTATCTCTTTACAAGAAGAAGTGAAACTATCTCTTAAATCCGCGGAGATTTAGACTTGCGTGCGTCGGCATAAAACGTCCCCGGACACTGTGGGCTGCAACCATTAGTTCCGGCATTAAACTAGCAGCATTCAATGTTGACGTCCTGACCCTCCAGATGTGTTCTGCACATTTACCGCTAGAGGGCAGAATGTCACCATGTATAACCTCAACGTCGCTCCTTACATGATATATTTTTCTTATCCAGCAGAGGGCAGTACACTCACTCACCCACTCATTGATTGATTGATTGATTGATTGATTGATTGATTGATTGATTGATTGATTGATTGATTGATTGATTGATTGAAAAGTGTATTAACAGATTGCAGAATGGGTACAATACAGTACGGCTCAATACACACAATTGTTAAGGGGATGCAGACCAGAGAAAGACTTTCGTCTTGTTTACATCAGGGTCCCCCATTTTCAATTCATCATAACATATATGACATACATATGACATACAGATAGACTGACAGTACTGCTACATCTATACATTTATGACATACCAGATTTACAAATACAGTACTGTTTGTGATACAAGTATATACATTTGACGTAGAAACTGTACATTGGAGGAGGTTGGGTGGGTGGATGGGGGGGGGGGGGTTGGGTAGGTGGGGTTGGGGGGATAAACTGTACATTGGAGGCAGTTGGGTGGGTGGGGTGGGGGGGGGGGGGTTGGGTAGGCGGGGGGGGGGGGACTGTACATTGGAATATCGACGAAACCTTACTTCCCAAGAAGAGGGTCTTGTGTATTATTGGGTTTAATAGGACATTTACTGTACATTGGAGGGGGTTGGGTTAGGACATTTACAGGGGCCAGTTTTCGAATTGTAGTCTCCCGTAGGTGCTCTTTGAGAGTGGTTTTGAAAGTGGGTAGTGATTCACATTCCTTTACAGCTTTGGGTAGGGCGTTCCACATTGATGTGGCATAATTGCTAAACGTGTTTAGTCCCTTGTTTGAGCCGAATCTGGGTTTAACATGATTTGTGGAGCTCCCTCTGGTGTTGTGGTCGTGGTATTCACTGACCTTTGGGAAGTATTTTGACATGTACATGGGTACCTTAGTCGTGTAGTGTATCTTGTAGACCAGGCCCATTGCAAGTTGCTGTACTCTGTCGTGTACTCTAAGCCATTCTAGGCAGTCAAAGTGGGCAGGGGTGAGGTGGGTTCTAGGAGTAAGGTCAAGCAGTAGTCTGACCAGTTTGTTTTGTGATGTTTGTAATCTTGTTTTTAGTGCCTTTGAGGTGCTTTGGTACCATGAGGTGCAAGCATAGTCGTAGTACCCTTGAATGAGTGCTCCTGCCAGAGTCTTCAGGGTATTCTTGTTTACCAGAGAGGAGATCCGGTACAAGAATCTAGTTCGTTGGTTGACTTTTTTGATTACATTGGATGCCATTTTGGCACATGAACGATTTGCCTCTAGGATGGAACCCAGGTAGGTAATTTCCTCTTTCCTTGTGACAATAGTTGTATAATTCTGTATTGTATGTATCTGTGTGTATGAGAGAGGGATATGCGCATGTGTGTTTGTGCATAATGTTGGGGGGGGGGGGGGGGGGGGGGGGGGGAGTTTGTGTGTAGTTATCCTATATAGGTTTAAGAGGGGAGGTCGCTTATAAGCCCTTGGTTTTTTTTACCTTTCCTGCACATTTTTAACTGTTCTTCTTTTACTTCTTTTATTCCAGAATGTATGTTTGTAAGTGCAAATAACAATAAACAATAAACAATAAACTTTGTAAAGTGAAATTGGCGAATGAATGATTTTACGCCTGTGTAGTAATGTAATCCTTGTAGTTTGATACCAATGTTATTTAATGATGTTTGTACTGTACTGTGGAAACCATTATGTGAAAGGTTTGTTTGTCTGTTTATGTACGTTTCCAATGCAGTTTTCACAGCGCTAAAGATGACGTCACGGATTGAGATTGAGATGGAGCGTGGCGCTGAAGGGACAGTTATTCAAATTTAGTATTTAGTTTGTTTATTTATCAACATGTGTGTCATCACATATGATCGCCAATCACTACTGATCGGCAATCACTACTGGACATACGCAAGTTTTCAATAGATTACGGTCTCAGGACCCTCCAGTCTCAGGACCTCAGTCTCAGGACCTCAGTCTCAGGACCCTCCAGTCTCAGGACCTCAGTCTCAGGACCCTCCAGTCTCAGGACCCTCCAGTCTCAGGACCTCAGTCTCAGGACCTCAGTCTCAGGACCTCATTCTCAGGACCCTCCAGTCTCAGGACCTCAGTCTCAGGACCCTCCAGTCTCAGGACCTCAGTCTCAGGACCCTCCAGTCTCAGGACCTCAGTCTCAGGACCTCAGTCTCAGGACCTCAGTCTCAGGACCCTCCAGTCTCAGGACCCTCCAGTCTCAGGACGTCAGTCTCAGGACCTCAGTCTCAGGACCTCAGTCTCAGGACCTCAGTCTCAGGACCTCAGTCTCAGGACCCTCCAGTCTCAGGACCTCAGTCTCAGGACCTCAGTCTCAGGACCCTCCAGTCTCAGGACCCTCCAGTCTCAGGACCCTCCAGTCTCAGGACCCTCCAGTTTCCAGTGAACAAAAAGTCAGCTAGATGAGGAAAATGTAAACAAACAATCATCTGTTAGCTCATGATATCTTGCTGCTAAATTAACTGTTTAAACGGTTTTAAATATTTGTTTAATTAAACCGTAGCGCAGCCCAACTAGCTGTCTCATATTATTTGACTTAATGACTATGGTAATTAATCTTAGCCAGCACCTTAATTAAACTCCAGATGATAAAAGCATCGATATCTGTCTGTCAGCTACATTAAATCAGCAGTAGCCTACTGTCTTCAGTGTTTTGCAATTATGCCACATAAATGTGGAACGCCCTACCCACAGCTGTAAAGGAATGTGAATCACTACCCACTTTCAAAACCTCTCTAAAAGAGCACCTACGGGAGACTGCAATTTGAAACTGGCCCCTGTAAATGTCCTAACGCAACCCCCTCCAATGTACAGTAAATGTCCTCCTAACCCAGTAATACACAAGACCCTCTTCTTGGACCAAGTAAGGTTTCGTCGATAATCCAATGTAATGTACAGTTACCCCCACCCCGCCTACCCATCCCCCCACCCCACCCAACCACCTCCAATGTACAGTCCCCCCCCACCCCACCTACCCAACCCCTACCTAACTCTTTTTGTATCACATACAGTACTGTATTTGTAAATCTGGTATGTCATAAATGTATAGATGTAGCAGTACTGTCTATCTGTATGTCGTGTATGTCATTATGTTATGATGAATTGAAAATGGGGGACCCTGATGTAAACAAGATGAAAGTCTTTCTCTGGTCTGCATCCCCTTAACAATTGTTTGTATTGAGCTGTACTGTACTGTACCCATTCTGCAATCTGTTAATAAAATTTTCAATCAATCAATAAATGCTTGTTTAATACCCAGACTGTACGACTCTGAACTCTGTTGCCTATACTCAACTTATACCTACCTACTGGTCTGCTTCACTGTCTACCCATATACAGTAGACACACGCACAAAATGGCTACCTCCAGGCTTTGCCCAGGCCTCAGCAGTGGCCCTGCTACCTCCAGGCTTTGCCCAGGCCTCAGCAGTGGCCCTGCTACCTCCAGGCTTTGCCCAGGCCTCAGCAGTGGCCCTGCTACCTCCAGGCTTTGCCCAGGCCTCAGCAGTGGCCCTGCTACCTCCAGGCTTTGCCCAGGCCTCAGCATGCCCAGCTACCACCAGGCCACAACATAAATCAAGCAGCTGGTCAACCTGCAACAGTCTCTACAAACAACCTGTTGTTCGAGCTCCAGTCTGGATTTAGAACATCACATTCCACAGACACATGTTTATTATATCTGACAGACCAAATTAGAACAGAGGTGGACAAAGGTAAATTCGGTGGGATGGTTTTATTAGATTTACAAAAAGCCTTCGACACCGTTAACCACAACATACTTTTATATAAACTGAAGGCTATGGGTTTTAACAGTATATCCTTAAGGTGGATGGAGTCATATCTGAGAGGCAGGAAACAAGTAGTGGAGATTAATGGGAGCATCTCCTCCTCACTCCAACAGACGTGTCACTGAAAGGTAGGCTACAGACAGCTCAGAACAAATGAGTTAGACTGATTTTAAAACTCCAACTCAGGACTCACCTTTCACAGACACATTTTAACAGCCTCAAGTGGCTCAGGGTTGAGGAGAGGGTCTCTCAATTAAAACTCTGCATGGTACACAAGATACTCGGGAATACTGAGTAGCCTCCAGCTGCAGCCCCGGAGATTGTTCTCTCACGGGCAACTTCCGCCCAGCCACACGACATTTCTCCCGCTGACAGGACAATGCGCTGATTGGCGGAAAGTACGGAAGTATCTCGAAGTACGTCTGACGTATCTCGAAGTACGTCTGACGTATCTCGAAGTACGTCTGACGTTTCTCTACGTTAGCGAACGTTAATTGAACGTCAAAAGCAGATGCAGTTAGTTAGCATGCACGCAAGCAAATGAAGAAGGAAGGGAGACCATTTTGGACCATATAATAATACTGTAGTTGTGGTGAATGAGGTGTTGAAGGAATAGCATTATGTGTCTGATATGCACCAGTAACCTGTTTGTTCAGTGGTGAACGAGGTGTTGAAGGAATAGCATTATGTTGCACCTACACCACATCATGTTGATATTAACATTTGTATTCTGTAGAATTATTTCTAATCATTATTCTTTCTTTATAATTTCTACATATTATTGATTGGTTTGGTAAAGTAAATGGGGGTTGAAATGGTTCTTTTAAAATATTTGTATATTAATAATAAGTGTCAGTTGTAACCTTTTTGTGTTTGACATGTTTGTTTATCAATCACTCAACAACCACACGTCAGCGCAGACGTACTTTCTTTTGATGTTCAATTAACGTTCGCTAACGGACGTAGAGAAACGTCAGACGTACTTCGAGATACTTCCGTACTTTCCGCCAATCACCGCATTGTCCTGTCAGCGGGAGAAATGTCGTGTGGCTGGGCGGAAGTTGCCCGTGAGAGAACAATCTCCGGGGCTGCAGCTGGACCCTATTGGGAATACTGTACCTCAGTGGATATTTTAACAGGGTTAGGGATGTACACGGACACGCCACCAGGGGGAGCCCTACAGACCTCGTCCCAGTGAGACGCAACAGAGTAATGGGTCAAAACTCATTCCTGTATTCAGCAGCAGTTCTATGGAATAACCTACCAATGGAGTTGAAGTCCATAAGCCCCTTCTCCACTTTTAAATCATCTATAAAGAGGTGGATCATGAGTAGCAAAAGCTGGGAGTAGATAACAAAGGGATTATATTATGTGTCTTTCCTTTTGTTCTTTTGTTGTTTGTAAAATGGATTACAACTGTATTTATGTATGTATTAATAGTATTGAATAGTTGATCAATTGATTAAATTGTCTGCAATATGTCGTCATCGTCCCCCCTCCCCCTCCCTGGTGTGGCGGGCTCACCCATGCATATCCACAGACTCTGATCATGGTATTCTCTATACCACACATCCTGACACACAGACACTAGAAACAGCCAGGTCCACACAGCAGGACATGACTCCACACATCCTGACACACAGACACTAGAAACAGCCAGGTCCACACACCAGGACATGACTCCACACATCCTGACACACAGACACTAGAAACAGCCAGGTCCACACACCAGGACATGACTCCACACACCAGGACATGACTCCACACACCAGGGCATGACTCCACACACCAGGACATGACTCCACACAGCAGGACATGACTCCACACACCAGGACATGACTCCACACAGCAGGACATGACTCCACACACCAGGACATGACTCCACACACCAGGACATGACTCCACACACCAGGACATGACTCCACACACCAGGACATGACTCCACACAGCAGGACATGACTCCACACAGCAGGACATGACTCCACACACCAGGACATGACTCCACACAGCAGGACATGACTCCACACAGCAGGACATGACTCCACACAGCAGGACATGACTCCACACAGCAGGACATGACTCCACACAGCAGGACATGACTCCACACACCAGGACATGACTCCACACAGCAGGACATGACTCCACACACCAGGACATGACTCCACGGACAGCAATGATGAAGGACCGCAATGGAAACAAGCCTATGGCTTTATTGTGTTATTTAATCCTATTAGTAAATGGTGGGCTGATATGTATACCTGTTCAATTATGTGTTATTCATTTAAATCAATAAACGATTCAATCAATCAATCAATACTCTGTATGATAGCATGTACAAGTTACAACAGTGCTGTATATACCGCACATTTACATTTGTATCTTTATATTACCGCATATATAGACCCATATTAGTCTGAATATACCTGCATATAACCCCTCTATATACTTGCTTGTACACCTGCACATAAGCCTTATAGTACGGTGGCTTAGCAAAATAAATTGGACGCGCCGGACAAAAGCACCAACATTTTTCCACATGTTCCCCATCACCATAGCTTTCATTTTGGGGTAGGGGCCACGTCATGATGGATTTCAAGATGGCCGCCATGTAAAATCAAGGCAAGACCACCCGCATTTCATTGTATACTTGTATGCCGTGACAAATAAAACTCTTGACTTGACTTGACTTGACTTGACTATAGGCCTGGTGGTGGAGCTGGACTAGGCCTGGTGGTGGAGCTGGACTAGGCCTGGTGGTGGAGCTGGACTAGGCCTGGTGGTGGAGCAGGACTAGGCCTGGTGGTGGAGCTGGACTAGGCCTGGTGGTGGAGCTGGACTAGGCCTGGTGGTGGAGCTGGACTAGGCCTGGTGGTGGAGCTGGACTAGGCCTGGTGGTGGAGCTGGACTAGGCCTGGTGGTGGAGCAGGACTAGGCCTGGTGGTGGAGCTGGACTAGGCCTGGTGGTGGAGCTGGACTAGGCCTGGTGGTGGAGCTGGACTAGGCCTGGTGGTGGAGCTGGACATGGTCAGGTGGGAGTGCTGGGACAGTTAAGTTGAGAGGGCTGTGGGAAATGTCTGCAGAGGGATGTGGATTCTGCACCCAGAACGGGGGAGTCATAGCGTCGTTCTACAAGGGTGGACATGTGGCAGCAAGGTTGTTCGCCATGACTGTAATTCCCTTATGATTGGGATGAAGTGAATGAATGAATGAATGAATTAATGAATGAATGAATGAATGAATGAATGAATGAATGAAAACTTTATTTAACAGATTGCAGAATGGGTACAATACTGTACGGCTCAATACACACAATTGTTAGGGGGATGCAGACCTGAGAAAGACGTTTGTCTTGTTTCCATCAGGGTCCCCCATTTTCAATTCATATAGACATTTATGACATACACAACATACATGACATATAGGTATTTAGTACTGATACATTTGTGACCTAAACGGTATTCAAATATACAGTACTGTTACCCCTAGATCCTGACAGAGTATATACATATGATGGGGATGGGACTGTACATTAGGGGGTGGGTGGGTGGGAGAGAAATATACATATGGCGGGGAGGGAATATATACATGCGGTGGGGAGGGGACTGTCTATTAGGAGGTGGTGGGGGTTTTGGGCATTTACGGTGGCCAGTTTTGAATTGCAGCCTCCCGTAGGTGCTCTTTAAGAGCGGTTTTGAATGTGGGTAGGGATTCACATTCCTTTACAGCTTTGGGTAGGGCGTATTTATATAACTTTGTCTCAGTCCAGAAGGAATCAAAGTGGCTGATGTAGCCATATCCACAAGCTGAGCAAACATTTTGCAGCCATCTATCAGCACTGTAGATACGGCTAAAAGACTCAGAGCTCCCTCTGAGGGTGGGAATTAGACCAGAAAGAATGCAAACCTTGCCAAGATTTACAATTGTTGCTACTAGGTGTAACTGCCTCTGTGTTCAGTTTAAGTTTGGGTTCCTAACAGTTTTTTGGTTCCTACCTAAATGCTGCTGTTTAATGGCGGAAATAATGTTGAAGCCCACAGTGTCCGGGGACGTTTTATGCCGACGCACGTGTGTCACAATCTCCGCGGATTTAAGAGATAGTTTCACTTCTTCTTGTAAAGAGATAGTTTCACTTCTTCTTGTAAAGAGTTCATAAGATCTGTAGTATTAGGTCATATTTGTATAGGAACCTTTGTGCGGTAGGAACCTTGATGTGTGACGGGGGGGGAGTGAAATAAAGGATGCACGGACTCGAAAGCTATCGCCTGTGTCATATCGTCTCTTCATTATAACAAACCTAAGATCTCATGATTATAACTCAACATGGTGTCAGATGTGGGATTGAACATTAGATATAGCGTTAACTAAGTAGTATAGACTTTAGAGTAGACTGCTACAGTAACGTTAGTACAGTTTGAGTTTGAGTTTAGAGACGGCAGCGCGAGCCCAACGGCGCGAAAGCGAAACTATGAGTCAGTTTCAAGTTCCCCCGCCAGAGAAATTCACTTTCAAGGCAGAAGACTGGACAAAATGGATAAAAAGATTCGATCGATTTCGGATTGCGTCGGGATTAGAAACCCAAGCAGAAGAAAACCAGGTGAATGCTTTAATCTACACTATGGGAGAAGTAGCCCCTTTCGTGACTTTCGGTTTGCAAGCCTGTGGCTTTTGTGACCGGAGTCACTTGCCCACCCGCCCCGATCACACAGTAGAGAAACGACCAAGCGTCGTCAAGGGGCTCGCGGTGTGTCAAGAATACATCAGATCTGAATTTCAAAGATACCCAGCGTACAATATGGGTCTAACACAGCTTCACGATGGGGTCTGGAAGCTCGGAGTTGCTAATAAACAGTTTAAAACATTGTTACTCGACGAGTGGTATTTACAGACCGAACGTCCATCTCCGCCGTTGGTGTCACAGCGCATGCGCACCATGCCGCGTTCACGTTACTGGGAAGAAGCGGAAGAACCAGAGGACATCTCGTTGCTACAACTAGGAAGCCTTCACGCTTTGACTCTATATATATCTATGGATGAAACGCCCACATCCATACTTCCGCAATTCGTGACGCGAAGTGGGAGATATGGGGTCTATAAAAGAATCCCATATGTCCTAGTAGGAATTACCACTAGGAGGCTGACGTGAATGGTTTTTCCCAGTCGGAAACTGGTTCTTCCGCTTCTTCCCAGTAACGTGAACGCGGCATGGTGCGCATGCGCTGTGACACCAACGGCGGAGATGGACGTTCGGTCTGTAAATACCACTCGTCGAGTAACAATGTTTTAAACTGTTTATTAGCAACTCCGAGCTTCCAGACCCCATCGTGAAGCTGTGTTAGACCCATATTGTACGCTGGGTATCTTTGAAATTCAGATCTGATGTATTCTTGACACACCGCGAGCCCCTTGACGACGCTTGGTCGTTTCTCTACTGGGTGATCGGGGCGGGTGGGCAAGTGACTCCGGTCACAAAAGCCACAGGCTTGCAAACCGAAAGTCACGAAAGGGGCTATGGGAGAAGAAGCTGAGGATATTCTGACTTCCCTGCATCTGAGCGACGAAGAACAGGCTCAGTATGAGACGGTCAAAGACAGTTTGGATACTCACTTCATAGCACGCAGAAATGTCATTTTCGAGAGGGCCAAGTTTAACCAGCGGCAGCAGGAGCCGGGGGAGTCAACAGATAATTTTATTACTGCACTGCATTGCCTGGCCGAACATTGTGGATATGGGACACTGCATGATGAAATGGTGAGAGACAGACTTGTGGTTGGGCTGAGGGATTCAAGACTTTCAGAACAGTTGCAAATGGACCCTGACCTAACACTTGTAAAAGCTGTGACCAAGGCTAGACAGAGTGAGCAGGTAAAGAAACAACAAGAAGCTCTCAAGAGAAACTTTAAAGAGAACTTTACAAATACACAGCTTGATAGTATGCAGGCCCAGCAGCGGGGCAGAGCTAAATATACACAAGCCAGGCCACAGTCATTCCAGTCGGGTAAGAGAATAGCACAGAAAATGAATTTTAAGCAGACACAGTGTATATGGTGTGGCGACATGGAAGGCCACAGCCGACAGAAATGCCCGGCTAGGGAATCACTGTGTAACCACTGTAAAAAGCAGGGTCACTATGCCAGAGTGTGCAGAGCTAGAAGGAGCACTGAGGGGCACATAGCCACGTTGACAGATGACAGGGATGACTATGAGGGGGATGACTACGATGGGGATGAAGAGGCTTCATTCCTTGGCTCACTGACTGTCGATTCAGATGAAGGTCCATGGATGACGGAAGTAAAAATGGACCACTGCAACATTGTGTGGAAGATAGACACAGGTGCGGATGTAACAGCAGTGCCAGAGACCATGTGTAGTCAGGATCAGCTCAGTAAAATGGGGAGATCAACAAAGCCTTTAAAGGGGCCAGGAGGAAGGCCACTGAATGTAAAGGGGAAATTCACAGCCACACTCAAGAAAGGTGAGAGGATCACAAAACAGGATGTTTACGTTGTGGAGGAACTGGCCGTACCATTGCTAGGCCGGTCAGCTGCCATAGCACTGCACTTGGTGGCAAGGCTGGATGCCATCAGCCTAGCTTTAGTCTCAAAAGAAGATGTGAAACAGGAATTCCCAAAGCTCTTCAATGGTCTGGGGAAAATGCAGGGAGAATACAATATTGTATTAAGGCCAGGGGCTAAGCCCTTTTCTGTCTCCACTCCTAGGCGGATATCCCTCCCCCTCCTACCAAAAGTAAAGGAAGAACTAAAAAACATGGAGCAACAGGGAGTAATTTCAAAGGTGGAACAGCCGACGGACTGGTGTGCACCAATGGTGGTGGTTCCCAAGCAGGCTACGGGAAAGGTGAGAATATGCACAGACCTCACTGAACTGAACAAATCTGTCAAGAGGGAGAGGCATCCACTTCCCTCAGTCGAACACACACTGGGACAGCTCGCCGGAGCCAGAGTGTTCTCTAAGCTGGATGCAAACTCAGGCTTCTGGCAGATTCCACTGTCAAAGGAGTCATCGCTATTAACCACCTTCATGACACCATTTGGACGGTATCGGTATAACCGCATGTGCTTTGGAATATCGTCTGCACCAGAGCACTTTCAGAAGCGCATGACACAGATCCTAGAGGGTCTGGAAGGCGTTGTGTGTCAGATGGATGATGTGCTCATCTGGGGAGCCACACAACAACAGCATGATGAGAGGTTACGCACAGCACTGACACGACTCCAGGAGGCAGGGGTCACGCTCAATGCTGGAAAATGTGAGTTCTCCAAGAGCAAAATCAAGTACCTGGGACAGGTCATCGAGGGGTCAGGGGTGAGCGCAGACCCAGACAAAGTGTACGCAGTGAGAGCCATGAAAGAACCGAGGAACGTCAGAGAAGTGAGAGGATTTCTGGGGATGGTAAATCATCTTGGAAAGTTTCTGCCTCACCTGGCGGAGAAGACCCTTCCACTCAGAGATCTGCTAAAGAGGTCAAACATGTGGGCATGGGGGCCCCCACAACAGGAGGCCTTCGTTAATATAAAAAAACAACTGACTACACCCCCTGGATTGACACTGTACGACCCAAACGCAGAAACCTTGGTCTCCGCTGATGCCTCGTCATATGGGCTGGGTGCAGTCCTTCTCCAGAGGCAAGCTGAACAAGCATGGAAACCGGTGGCGTATGCCTCGCGAGCCCTCACCGACACCGAACAGAGATACGCTCAAATAGAAAAGGAGGCACTGGCCTCCACATGGGCCTGTGAGAAGTTTGCTGAATTCCTCATTGGGAAAGACTTCCACATTGAGACAGACCACAAACCTCTGGTCCCTCTGCTAGGCTCGAAGACCCTAGACCAACTTCCACCACGCATACAACGGCTTAGGATGAGACTGATGAGGTTCTCCTACACCATATCACATGTGGCGGGCAAAAACATCGCGACAGCAGACGTGCTCTCCAGAGCTCCTGTAAGCAGCACAGCAGACGGGCTACAAGAGGAGGAAATAAACCTGTATGTCGACTCCATCATGACAAGCCTGCCCGCTACAGAGAAAAGGCTCAGAGAGATCCAAACACACCAAGACAATGACCCCATAGTATGCCAGCTTAAGAGATACTGTGTGGAAGGATGGCCAGATAAGTTCTCCATAGAACACGTGATTCAGCCCTACCTGCCACTCTCAGGAGAGTTCACGGTGCAAAATGGACTGATGCTAAAGGGGGAGAGAATAGTCATCCCAGCAGCACTCAGAGCTGACATACTGGAAAAGCTGCACGAAGGACATCTCGGGATAACAAAATGTAGGGAGAGGGCTAAAAGGTCAGTATGGTGGCCAGGCCTTAGCAAGGAATTGCAAAAGATGGTAGAGAACTGTGACACATGTGCACGTGAGAGGGTGAACAAAAGAGAACCCATGATGTCAACAGAATTCCCAACAAGACCATGGTCCACTGTCGGAGCAGATCTGTTTCAAAACAACAACCAACACTACCTAGTCATCGTTGACTATTATTCCAGATATGTGGAAGTCGCCAAACTGACATCCACAACATCAGAGGCAATGATCCAGCATTTCAAGTCAATATTTGCTCGTCACGGGATCCCAGAGGAGGTCCGCACGGACAATGGCCCACAGTATGCATCAGAGTGTTTCCGCAAGTTCTCACAGGACTGGTGTTTCAGCCATGTGACATCCAGTCCTCGCTTTCCACAGAGCAATGGGGAGGCAGAGCGCGCAGTGAGAACTATAAAAAGTCTGATCAAAAAGTCAAGTGATCCCTACCTTGCTCTAATGGCCTACCGCGACGCCCCACTCGCAAACGGATTCAGTCCCACAGAGCTTCTCATGGGAAGAAAAATCAGAACTCTTGTTCCTGTCATCCCGTCCCAACTAAAACCAAGATGTGCCGACACAGAGAAACTAAGAAGGACGGAACAAGTTTACAGACAAAAACAGCGACTGAACTACGATCAAAGACACAGAACACATCAGTTGCCCCTCATCCAACCGGGTGAACATGTGTGGATCAGAGACACTAAGGAGCGAGGCACAGTGGTGTCTATGGCAGGCACACCCAGGTCTTACCTTGTGGAGACACCCGGAGGAGGTACCCTACGGAGAAACAGGTCTCACCTCTCCCCAACCCTGGTGGCTCCAGATTCTGAAACCGACTTACCTGAGACGACACCATGGGTGAACCGTGAAACAGATGTAGTGGAGACACATGTCGCTAAAGTGACTCAAAACCAACAGCAGCGGCAGCCACAGAGCTTAATGACTGAGAGACGATACCCACCTAGAGTGAGGGGCCCTCCAGGGCACCTAAAGGACTTTGTGTGCACACGTAGTTAAGTCCCTAATGATAATAATAATTAAAAAAAAAAAACAGAGTGAGATATGGGGCAGAATAATCCTCACACTCTGCAGAAGGGCTGGGCAGTCTACCCCACCCTTCTCTAAGAAAGAAGTTAAGTTACCATTCTAATGTGTTTTATAATTGCAAATAACTTTATACAGAAGAAGGGGAAAATATTATTAGTTAGTTATATTTAGCTACTATGGTTGATTGTTGAGACTGTCATGTTATAAGTTCAGGGAAAGTTATTTATCCTAAGTTCAGGGAAAGTTATTTATCCTAGGAAGGGAGATGTAGTATTAGGTCATATTTGTATAGGAACCTTTGTGCGGTAGGAACCTTGATGTGTGACGGGGGGGGGAGTGAAATAAAGGATGCACGGACTCGAAAGCTATCGCCTGTGTCATATCGTCTCTTCATTATAACAAACCTAAGATCTCATGATTATAACTCAACAATAGAATAGAATAGAATCATCTTTATTGTCATTGTTACAAGGTCAAGAAGATGATACAGTCCCCATAATGTCCTCTCTTATTGCATGCAGCCAATAAGGTACGTTGTTGGTGTTGTGGTTGTTAGCTATGTGTAGGCCCAAGCCATGGAGCTAAATTGCTAACTAAATGTTTGCTAAGTGAGTTATTATTGCAGAAGGACTTAAAGACAAACGTCTTTCTCTGGTCTGCATCCCATTAACAATTGTGTGTATTGAGCCGTACTGTATTGTACCCATTCTGCAATCTGTTAAATAAAGTTTCCATTCATTCACTCATTCATTCATTCAATGTGTTTTTTAGGTTAAGTTAATTTGTTTAACAATATTGCAAAGACATGTGACACTACGAGACAAGTAGAAATAAGATGGATGTATGTTGTTATTGTTTGATCTGTGATTTATTGTATTTCATGTATGTGTTTCACAGTTCTCACCGTCCGGATTTGAAAGAAATCCCACCAGTGCTATAAAGAACGTGTTGCTGTCATCATCGCATAAGAGGGAATTACACTAGGGCTGCATAGTCTTCGGTGAGTTTGATGTACCCATATGTCTCACGAGTCGCGATGGTCTGTTGATTGTCTGCATATGATGTCATTTACTCCCACATGCACAATGACTGTATGTGCAGACGGATAGCGCTCCACAATAGTTGGAATATGTTTAATTATATCAAGGACTTTTGCACCAGAAACGGAGTATGAGATGCCCTTGGGAATCGGGGCGTTTCTTACGATGGAATCACCCACAACATCTTCCTGAATGACTGACACACGCTTTGTGTGTTTCTAGTGTAAAGTGTCTCTGTGACGGAACTCTACCGGACCAAGGCTTTCTACTCAAACATCTGGATCAGAACCTTCTTCTTGTGGAACCAGACAGCAGACTGGACACCACAACATCTGTAAGTACAAACATGTAAACATTGTTTACTCTTATTGCTCCTCCTTGCAGAAGCGGCGAGAAAGGAGCCTTGAAGTTGTACAATCCCAGTTTAATTGTAGAAAGTGCCAAATGTTTTCCATGTTTGTACTTTACCGTCTCCATGGCAACTAACTGCGAGCATCTGCAGCGACGTGATTCTGATCACAATGAAATGTTACATTTCTCCCGATACCGGGAGCTCCCGCTGTTAGCTCCATCGTAGCTGTAGCTTCAAGTCCACTTTTATGATCACATACGGTATACGTATATTACAGTGAAATGCTTGGTTCTGTATGAGCCTCCTGAGGTTGTGCTTCATACAGTAAACATGAACCAAATCAACACAATCTGGACGGAGCTCAACGAGGCGCACAGCGCGGCGCCATCTTGTTGACGTTCATCCTCAACGACTTGGGTCATAAAGGAGAAAAGAGCTGCAGACGTAGTACAAGTGTTTTACTGTTTTACTATTGATCATTAGTTTGTAATGTGTTTTTCAGATCAACATAACCATAATATATATAACTAAATAAATAACGTAGTTAGTTAACACCTTATTTCACATGTATGTGCACAGAGGTAACTACTAAGACAGACCGATATGACCAAATTGTGACGACCCTCCCCCACACTGTTTACTTGCTCTGCGTGTTTCATTGTTTCACAGGATTGGTGGCAGAGCTGGGGAGGGTTATCAGAGTGTGTCCCAGGTCTTTATACATGCAGGCTTCCTTTAGTGTCCCAGGTCTTTATACATGCAGGCTTCCTTTAGTGTCCCAGGTCTTTATACGTGCAGGCTTCCTTTAGTTTCCCAGGCCTTTATACATGCAGGCTTCCTTTAGTGTCCCAGACTTTATACATGCAGGCTTCCTTTAGTGTCCCAGGCCTTTATACATGCAGGCTTCCTTTAGTGTCCCAGGCCTTTATACATGCAGGCTTCCTTTAGTGTCCAGGTCTTTATACATGCAGGCTTCCTTTAGTGTCCCAGGCCTTTATACATGCAGGCTTCCTTTAGTGTCCCAGGCCTTTATACATGCAGGCTTCCCAGAGTAGACGAGTGCAGCCGGGGGAGGAGTCAGAACGTCGAACACTTCAGATTTGATCTTGCATGGCAGATATCGCGTTCACGTTACCACACACATACACACCTGTCCAGCTCATTATAATGCGAGGGCCGTGTGCAAAATTAGATTAGATTCAAATGTATTGTCATCACACAGCACACTAGACTGTATTAATATACCATATTTATATACCATCTTGTCGCGAGCTCCTGCCCACCGCAATGCGCGCACACAACACACACACACTGCTGAATAATTCTGTTTTGCATCAATATATATACTGTATATTGAGGCAAAACAGAATTATATATACAGTATATATTGAGGCAAAACAGAATGATTCAGCAGTGTGTGTGTGTGCGCAGGATACAGTATCACTGCTGCATCGTTAATGAACTATAGATTTATATGGAATTCGTTAATCTATTCTAGTCGGTTAACTGTGAGCCAGACGGCTTAGTGAAGTACTGTACATAGAGCGGTAATGCTCAGATTGTAGAGCCATATGAAATACATTTTATTATTTTCCAAATTCCATTTTATTTGTTCCCAAATTCTGTTTTGTTCTATTTTAATATTTCAAAATTCTGTATTTTGCCTTTTACACCCATTTTACCATCAGAAATAGTGTCTAATAAGTGGGAATGAATAAATGTCCACAATTTAAGATATAACAGTCCATTTAATGTTTTTAAGTGCTGCAACTCAGAAATACAGTTCAATTTTACACTATTTTTCAAATAATATTGTGACAAAATAAAAATACACATTTCAAGTGTAAACAAGATAGCTAGCTACTTTTATCACAATGTCAGTAGCCTAGCTATATCTATTCTATTGTGATGGAATATAGTAATGCATAATTTATGCACCTTTAGTTTATTTCATTTATAAAGGACATTGTGTAGGCCTACTGACAATCATTTGCAAATAGATGGGTGCACCAGATTTAGCAAGAAGCTATAATTTCCATATATAGTCCTATGTACTGTAACGTTGCATAGCTATTTAAATCACAATAGTGTCAGTGATTCGCCTCGCCCTCTAGCTGTATCTATTGTGATCACCAGAGATCATCGTTAGAGAGTCGGTGTGTTTTGGGAAGCACGGTCCTTGTTCCTGACATGGCTTTTGAAGTGATCTTCGCACGTGTTTTTGCGGGTCCAGTCTCCGCGGTATGTTGACAGAATTTGCAAAACACCTTATCGACTGAAGCATAAAAGTCATTAGGATGCTGCTCTTCTCTGCATTTAGGGCTTAGTGCGGAATTTCTTCCGACGTTAACGACGCACCGAGGCAGCCAGACGCTTGGGTATTTCTCTGTGTTGTGTGTAACACGCTGTAGCGTCCCCGATCATGTTCGCGTTGCACCAAACGTTCCATAGCACGGCATTTCAGTCCAGATTAGGGCAAATTCTGCAATATTCCACGTTTCACAGTTGATTCCATTTTTATTGGTCAATTCCGCAATTCCGTCCACGATTCCGTGAACGCGGATTTCATATGGCTCTATCAGATTGCTCATTGAGTCATGACTATAAATACAAAACGTAATTGTCGTATTTATTATTATTATAATTATTTAATTCCGATGATAGAAACAGTCCGTCTGTAGGCGGCTGAGTGGTGCAGTGGGCAAGGCGCTCGCCACTAACGCAGGAGACGCTGGTATCGAGCCCAGCTCTCGGCGTTGCTCCCTGCTTGGCCGGCCGTCATACTAACACAATTGGCAGTGTTAGAGGGTGGGAAAGCCGGTGGGTGGGGATTGGACGTTGTGGACAGCGACTCCTACAGGTCGGTTGGGTGACGCCTGTACAGCAGAAACAGGAAGTATCGGGGGCAGCTTAAGCCTCGCACCAGCGTTTCCGTTAGCCGGTAATTACCGGTATTTGACCGGCAAAATCTGTTGAAGTCCGACATATTTAATCTCTCCGGTCTTAATGTCCGGTGAAAATAATTCCCTGAGTCTAAGCACAATTTGATTATTCAGGGGTGTACAGTGCGACATATATATCGCACGTGCTACAGCAACAGCTGTCTGTGCGATGGATGGATTTACTTCAGTAGCACTGGTGCGATAGGGATTCGGTTCATATAGATACTCTTATTTTGAAAATCCTGTAGCGGGTCTCATTTCTGCCCACGCGCAGCTCCAGCTAGGCTCCGAAAGCTAGCAACGTTCAGGTGCATATGATACTCTTATTTTGAAAAAACTCTTGTGACAACTCGACGAGTCGTATCCGCCCTATCCGTGCTTCTGCAAGGAGCAGCGCGTTGGTCGGTTGGTGCGCACTGCTGCGTTAACACAGCAGTGCGCCTACACGTCCCGAAATAAGTCTGTGGTGTTTTTTCTTTCTCGCAACGGGTCAAATGCATCTACATGCTTTGCACCGTCGCCATTCCTTTATGCGCACATCGCCCGAAATTAACGTTTATGTACCATTACAATCACTACAACGTTAGCAAGCTAACAAGCTAATCCTGATCAGAGGCGCAGAGCCAGCAGACACAGTGTGGAAAGGGAAATGGGGGGGCACTCTCTCCCCTTCCCTGTGTGTGTGTGTGCGTGCGTGCGTTTGGAAAGACGATGAAGTCACTAGTCAGGACTCAGGACAGGAGTATATTATAGTAAACTGAGGATGGACAGATAATGATGATATTCAAATATAAACAAGTTTCGAGAGGAGTGGAAGTTTGAAGACAGACTAGACTACAATATGATGCAGGGGTGGTGAGTTGAAACAGTGTGTGTGAATGAATGAATGAAAACTTTATTTAACAGATTGCAGAATGGGTACAGTACGGCTCAATACACACAATTGTTAAGGGGATGCAGACCAGAGAAAGACGTTTGTCTTGTTTACATCAGGGTCCCCCATTGTGTGTGTGTGTGTGTCCCAACTAGAGTTGTTCCGATACCGATACCAGTATCGGAAATGCCGCCGATACTGCCTAAAATGCTGGTATCGGTATCGACGAGTACCCTCTAATGTTGCGCTCCGATACCATATGACGTAATTTATCAACAACACTGCAGACGTTGGGCTCTGTAGATATACCCTACTCGCTGAGTGAGCATTATAAAACAAACGTGTGCTTAATCGACCGTGAATTAAAGTGTCAATTGCCATTTGTCATTTTAACAGCAGAGCAGATACTTTCTTAAAATGCCATCGTCCCGACAGAGCGCTGTTGACAGGGAGCTCTGATGAGTTCGCTTGGTGGCTGGTGTTATTAGCATTGAACAGCTAACCGAAAGCTAGCTTTGACGTTACCTTGGCTAAAGTTGGGGCTATTCATAATCCAACAATAATGGCTGCAGACCTGCAAGCAAAGTACAGCAAGTTGGCAAAGGAGTATTCCAAGTTAAATCACAATGTCACCAGTAACGTTACAGTCTTCTATGGTCTTTCCATATACCGGTAGCTCCTGCTAGCTAACCTAGCTCACGGTAACGTCGTCATTGCACAATTGCACGTCGCGTACACAATTAATGACATGTTGCGGACAGCCATATCGGCGACAATGTTTAGCTTTTAGTGCCAAATGATAAGAGTCTGAGGCGGAGTCTCAAAAGAGAATGTTGAATATTTATTGTGCAAAAATCACAACAGTTCCTCTGCTACTTCAACGGAGCCTTGTAGACTGAGTAGGGTATATCTGCAGAGCCACTGGGTAGCGAGTGCAAAGCGAGTGGATCATTGGAGTAGGGTATATCTGCAGTGCTGCAGCCCCATACTCATTGATTAATGATACTAATACAAATCTATACAATCACCTGTTGAATAAATACCATTACTTTCTAGTTATTACTAAAAAACAGTATATATAAAACAGTATCTGTAAAAATATATATATATATATATATATATATAATTTATATACGTTTTTTTTTTTTTTTTTTTTTTATGTGTATGCACTGGTATCGGATAAGTATCGGTATCGGCCGATACCCAAAGCTTAGGTATCGGAATCGGATCGGAAAGGAAAAAATGGTATCGGAACATCTCTAGTCCCAACCGACCCCACTTCTATGTTTCAATAAATTATTTGCATTTAAAACTATTAACGCTGACTCATTCCTTCAGTCCACTCAAAATTATGCTAATATTCCTTATGTTGTTTATGATATTAATTGAAAATAGCATATGAGAGTATCATAGTAATAATAACACATGGCGATATACTAAATGACAGCCAAACATGGCACTGCAACTAAATAACACAAATACAATAGGCACATTTGTGACTGTTACAAATATAACACGTTTTATACTTGTGCTACAAGATTTTGGCCTGTGCTACAAAACTATCAACCTCTGTAGCACCAGTGCTATGTGCAAAAAAAGTTAACGTACAGCCCTGGATTATTTGAATTGTATTAAAATAGGCTAAAATTAAATAGCCTATGCGATGAACGAAACAATCATTACATTTGTTTCATCGTTGCTTCTAATAATGACAACGACGTTGTCAGCGAGAGCTTAGTGCTGGGTGTGCGAGTGCATGTGAAGCTGCAGAGCCGGAGCAGCAGCGGCACATTGCAGTACTCCAATTCAGCCATTGGCAATTCAGCTGTTGGGTGGGGGGCGCTGCTGTGCGGTCCCCAGATGGAGCCAAAAAAGAGCCAGAAAACAGCTGAATCTGCTGCTCTGCATCGACATACTATCGTCACGCAAACCCACAATAATGTTGCCGTCTCTCTCTGCCAAATTTCTCAGTTCTTCGCTTGATATAATTAATACAAATGTCCAATATAACGGAATTCGTTAGCTCATAAAAATGTGATTATAACAGACTGCTGTTTATTAATGTCGGGCGACTGCCCACAGACACCTATTTGATTTAAAGTCGGCAGCAGCACGGAGTCTCGGGACTTATTTTATTTGGAATATAATTACTTTATACGCAAAAGTAGCCTAGTTTTAAGTAAAAATATTATAAATCTACATGCCTTGATGATGTCATTCTTTTGTTTTGTTGTCATTCTTTTGCCTATCAATTGTTTTTAAGCTCAATAAACTCTGACCGGAATTTCTCTCATTTGACCGGTAGATTGAAATCTACCGGACACTGAGGCCGGCAACAATTTTTTCTAACGGAAACCCTGCCTCGCACGCGTTACTCCTCGCCACTGAGAGTTAGAGCTGTCTGGTGAAAAGATGCGACAGGCTGCCTCCTCGTGTACCGGAGGGGACACGTGATGCAAGGCTTCTATCCTCACTACAGCCGACCAGTGGGAGGCATAGTCTAGCAACGTTCAAGACAGGGGAGGGAAGAATTGGAAAAAATACAAAATTGGGATGGGAGAAAAATAGAAAAATAAGGAGAAAAAGTGAAAAAAAAAAGAAACAGTCCGTCTGTAGAATCGACTTGAAGAAGCAATCACCAACTATTTGTTCAGGGGGGTTGATATATTGTTACTTTGATATAAACTCCATTGCAGAGATGGTTATTAAGACAGCATTTATGAGTAATGTGTAAAGCGTGAATGTCAGTACTGAATAATGATGGATAAGATAACTTTATTTGAAGAAGCTCTTGGTACCCAAACTCCTGTATCCAATAATAATAATAAATCTATCTTGATAGATGGGATAGACGGGACCCGTACTGTATTGTACCTATTCTGCAATCTGTTTACAGTTTTCATTCATTCATTCACCCTGATGTAAACAAGACTAAAGTATTTCTCTGGTCTGCATCCCCTTAACAATTGTGTGTATTGAGCCATACTCTGTATTGTACCCATTCTGCAATCTGTTAATAAAGTTTTCAATCAAATGTCTCATAACGGTGACAACTTTACTGAGCCAATGGGCGCTTTGCGCAACGATAGCAAGTCGTTTCCCATCATGCATTTGCGTCGAGCAGTCGCTGGAGAGGTACTGTGGCGCCTGGCTCTGAAGGCTGAGCGTGGCTCTGAGAGGTACTGTGGCGCCTGGCTCTGAAGGCTGAGCGTGGCTCTGAGAGGTACTGTGGCGCCTGGCTCTGAAGGCTGAGCGTGGCTCTGAAGGCTGAGCGTGGCTCTGAGAGGTACTGTGGCGCCTGGCTCTGAAGGCTGAGCGTGGCTCTGAGAGGTACTGTGGCGCCTGGCTCTGAAGGCTGAGCGTGGCTCTGAGAGGTACTGTGGCGCCTGGCTCTGAAGGCTGTACGTGGCTCTGAGATGTACTGTGGCGCCTGGCTCTGAAGGCTGAGTGTGGCTCTGAGAGGTACTGTGGCGCCTGGCTCTGAAGGCTGAGCGTGGCTCTGAGAGGTACTGTGGCGCCTGGCTCTGAAGGCTGAGCGTGGCTCTGAGAGGTACTGTGGCGCCTGGCTCTGAAGGCTGAGCGTGGCTCTGAGAGGTACTGTGGGGCCTGGCTCTGAAGGCTGAGTGTGGCTCTGAGAGGTACTGTGGCGCCTGGCTCTGAAGGCTGAGCGTGGCTCTGAGAGGTACTGTGGGGCCTGGCTCTGAAGGCTGAGCATGGCTCTGAGAGGTACTGTGGCGCCTGGCTCTGAAGGCTGAGCATGGCTCTGAGAGGTACTGTGGCGCCTGGCTCTGAAGGCTGAGCATGGCTCTGAGAGGTACTGTGGCGCCTGGCTCTGAAGGCTGAGCGTGGCTCTGAGAGGTACTGTGGCGCCTGGCTCTGAAGGCTGTGCGTGGCTCTGAGATGTACTGTGGCGCCTGGCTCTGAAGGCTGAGCGTGGCTCGCTGCCGTCAGATTTTTAGAGCAAGTCGGACAACATTCTAACCGTCATGCTTGGCCGTAGTAAAAACTGCGCAGATCTGCGTCCGCCTCGCAATCTCAAACACGCCTGACGTCTGTCCACACACACAGTTAAGTTGGAATATGACTGTAATACAAATCCAAACATCTATATGTGTGGTAATAATGTAGATATTGAGTGTACATGCAACTAGGGCTGACCTTCGAAGCTTTTTTTGGCAATCGAAGCTTCGGGGCCGAGCTTCGATTTTAATTCGAAGCTTAGAAAAAAAATTAAAAAGAAAATAAAATAAAAATAATATTTTCTTTTTTATCTTATGTTGTGGGACTTGTACAGCACTTTCATAAACTTTGTTGTTTTTAAATGTGCTCTATAAATAAAGTGGGTTGGATTAATTAATTAAGTAGCCCCTTTCGTGACTGAGCCAACAAGGTTTCACTCGGCTGTGTGATTTAATTCAAGGTGGATCGCTGTTGTCGTTTGAACAACTTCAGATTTCATGGGAACTACCAATCCCCCAAATCAAGAATGTTTAAGATGAATGAAGTAAGATTTTGATTATTTGAAATATGGCCTGTGTAGACTAAACTATGCACAGAATTATGTCAGTCTACAAGGTCCGGATTCTACATGGTCCGGCAATGTAGACCTTGTAGACTCCACTACAGACCAATTATCAGTGAATGTGCATGCATTTTTAAGAAGGGCAACTTCCACAAAAAAACAAAGAACTCACCAAAACATCTCAGTAGCACCTTATCTAAATTTTATTTCCTATTTTGTTTATTCATCCCAGTATCTTTCTTTCTTATGTGTGGAATTCTACAAGGCATGTAGGTGTATATGTATTTGAGGATGATATCCTTCAAACAGGCAATAGTGATGATATAATTTGGGCAGTGCTGAGCTGGGTTACTTTCCTCCAGTGTATTTGTCCCCCGGCCCCACCCATGCACACACACACACACGCACACACACACACACACACACACACACACACACACACACACACACACACACACATTTGCATTTGCATTTAGTCATTTAGCTGACGCTTTTATCCAAAGCGACTTACAAGTTCCGTACGACAAGACAGCAAGAAGGGTACAACTCTTATCAGCTGAGTAACAATGTTTATCAAAGTGTTGTGTGTTACAGTGTAGGTTAGTTTATTAGGAAAAGTGCATGACAGTAAGGTTAGTCACGGTTAGATTTTTTTTCTTTTTTCTTTTTCTTTTTAATCATTTCAGATAATGGTTGAAGAAGTGAGTCTTTAGTCGACAGCGAAAGATTGGACGGGATTCGGCTGTCCTAACTGGGATGGGTAGTTCTCACACACACACACACACGCACACACACACAAATCGAAGTGTGTGTGAGCACAGCACAGCCCGCTCCTCACTCAGGCAGACACCGAGGCAGGAGAGAAAAGTACCGATAGCAGTACCGATGACGTCGGAGCTTATAAATACTAAAAAAAAATATATATATACATTTAAAAATGTGTGTGCTGTGAGTAGGGATGGGTACCTTTCACATTTGAACCGATACCGGTACCGGTACCTGTGAATCGATACCGGTACCCAACGGTACCTTTTTTCGGTACTTTAGTCTCAAGAAATTTTATTTACCTACCTGTCGTAAAAAAAATAATCCAAACTTTCGACAGTTTTCGGCTTGTCATTGCTCCGACTGCTTTGTTGTTGAATCAAGTCAAATCCTAGGTAAGCATATATTGTGCGTGTGAACGTTGACATGAAAAGAAAAAGGTAAAAAAAAAAGAAAAAAAAAGTAAAAAAAAAAAGTAATAAAAAATATTTTTTTTTATTTTTCTTTTATTTTTTTTTCGGTTTCTCACTTGATTCGATACTCGGTAGTACCGACGTGTTTCGGTTCGGTACCTCAAAAGTACCGAATTCGGTACCCATCCCTAGCTGTGAGTGTATTTGATGGTTTGTTACGTAGTGTTATTGTCATTTAGCATCCTGATGGCCTGAGGATAAAAGCTTCTTCTGAGTCTCTCTGTGCTTGCCATGAGACTCCGGTATCGCTTGCCTGACTGTAGCAGTTCAGGTGTGACCCAATTAGCCTGATTACCCTCCCCCACCGACCCAGGTGTGCCCCAATTAGCCTAATGACCCTCTGCCAGCTCCCCCCACCAATCCTGTGAAACAGTGACAGAGCAGAGCAAGCAAACAACTGTGGGGGAGGGTCGTCACACCAAACAATTATTTTTCAATCTTCTGTAGATGTCCACGATATTTGTATATATGTTTTTGAAATCTTTATTTTATTAATATTGCCTTTTTAGTTGTATTTTCATTTAATTTAGTGTACTTTCTGATGAGGACGTGGTCTTAGTTTTTCCAATGCAACCCTGGAAATACCACTTGGAAGACAAAAACATCTGATTGGCCAGAAACAACAGCTGCCTGCATCAATAGCCTATCAGATGTTTTGCATCAAATTAAATGCAATATCATAGGCTTATATTCATAGATCACAACTATAGCAGTGCATCTGTCTATATATACACCCATGTGTTTTTCAGTTCTTGTGAAAATCTTCCTGTCAGCCTCCAATTTGTTAGCCTTGGAAAAGAGCACTACCTGTATAGCTGGTTAAGGACTGGTGGTTCTTGCTAGGCTTTCTGTGTTCCTGATGAATTTCAACTGAAAAGTTAGACCTTTGTTTGTTAGGATGAATCTAAAATGTACTGATATTTCTTTCCTTACTTTCCCCCAAGATTGGTCTGAATATGACCACCCGTCCTAGCCTCTCACACCTTGGTTTGAGAGTCTTTTTGGTGGACTGCATGAAACCGTCACAGCTGGAACAGGAGAAGAGCTGTTTGGACTGCATGGAAACAAGTATGGAAATGTTGACTTTAATCTGTAAACATTATCACTTTATAAATGTTGACATTAATCTAAACATTATGACTTTATAAATGTTTACTTTAATCTGTAAATATGACTTCATAAATGTTGACTTTAATCTGTAAACATTATGACTTTAGTCTGATTTTATAAATGTTGACTTTAATCTCTAAACATTATGACTTTAGTCTGACTTTATGAATGTTGACTTTAATCTCTAAACATTATGACTTTATAAGTGTTGACTTTAAAAGCCTGACAGGCCCAGTACTGGGCCGAGATTAATTTCACGTCATAAATCGATCAATACAGTCCGTATTAATTAATGTTGCATTTCTTTTTCAAATGTAGCCAAGAGTAAAGACCCTAACCCTATCAAAACAGCAGTCAAAGTGTATATTTTCAGCACTGTTTGTTTACCAATGATTTTAACCTCTTAAGCCCTAGCTATATTTTCCGAAAATTCGCCTAAAAGTACTTAAGTAAATGGAAGATTGCTCCACTTCTACAAGTCCATTTGCATGTTCTTGGTATCTAGGGACCTCAGGGAACGTATTCCCAGTGTCAGAAATATTGTGTCTGTTACTAGGCTTGAGTAAATTGTAATGAACCAAAGGAGAATATACATTTTCTTTTTGTTTATTTCCATCTTTGACGGTGAATAACACCATGCTAACATTGGGCAGCAAATACCGTGAATGAAATCTGCTATAAGTACAGTTACTTTTTTGTAATGTAAATCGCTCCACCATCTTTAATGAGATTGAGACACGTTTTTTTCTAGAAACTAACTACGTTCTGGCAATAACATTCAGGTTTGTTCGACCCGTGAGACATAATCACGGAAAAAAATTATTTCACGTCGGAAGGCTCAAAGTTTGACAGGGGCAGGCGTGAGCTGGGTAGTGTAGTTTTATTAAATTCTTAAAGGTCCCATATTGTGGGCACCAGGGTGGCGCACCACGTAACTGCGCTGCAGTGCAATGCGGCCGTCCCGGGTTCGACTCCCGGACCCGGCGACCTTTACAGCATGTCCTCCCCCTATATCTTCTCCCATCCTTCCTCTCTGCAAGCAATAAAATGCCAAAAAAATTATATATATATAAAAAAATAAGTCCCCTATTGTAAAAATGGCCTTTTTAATTTTCAAGCAATGTGGGATTGTACCAACAGTGAGAAAATGTTAAATCTGTACCAAGTGCAGTTTCTGCTGTTCAGCTCTCCTTACTGAAATAAGCCATTCAGATTTGACTGGATCTGTGATGTGTAAGAGGTGCTGACCAATCACTCTTAACACTTTCAATGCCAGCAGGGGGCACACGATTTAGTGCTTCCGTGCCACCACCCACTCCAATGATAGCACTCTCATATTTGCGAACGCATAAACTACATCTTAAATTATGTGTCTAATCTAGCCGTCGCTTATCAATGACTTGTTTGCAGTCAACATTGTCGAAACGGATTGTTTTTTAATCGGTTCATTTCCGCTTTATACCATTTTGAAAAACGCTAGTTTTTGGAAAGTTTCAGGAAAATATAAAGATTCTGTGATAAAGGCCCTTTACTGGAATATTCTGGAATACACAAAAAACTTAATGTTTCGGTCTATTTATGAATAGTTTTTAAATAAACGCTAGATTATCGATAGTATATGTGTACTTATGCGCGCTACAGAAGCGGGCTGAAAAATCGATTCTCTCATTTCCTGATCAGCACACACACACACATAGGGCACACGTTGATATCTCTGTGAAAAAAGCTCTGATTATCCTAAGACTGGTAAAATAGATTCCTTACCTCAGATCAGATTATTCCAATTCCTGATCGCCATTCCAAATATCGATCGCGTTTATTGATCCAACGCTGGGTACTGGAAATATGTATTCCACGCTGTTCTGGGGCTCTGCAATGAATCCAATTGTCTCGGGTGACTTGTCTGAGAAGTAAAATGAGGAAGCAGGATTTCTTTCCCCCCATGTGTTTCATTCAATCCATTCCAAAGGGGTGCAGTACCACAGGGAGAGACAATAGGGGGCGGTATTTTCCCAATGGAGCTCGGAGAGAGTTTGCAGCACTAACATGAGGCTAGGTTGATGAAATATGAATTCAAATCGCTAATAAAGAAAAAACGAGATCTCTCGTCGTTGGCAATGAACGGTCGGCATGAACAAACGAGTTATCTCGTTGTTGGCATTGAAAGTGTTAAGCTAATATCTGCATACTGAGCCGCTACTGTGGTTGTAGCCACCGCCCACAATCAACTGAACAGTGATTCGAGTAAGTTAGCATAACGTTAAAATGATGAGCAGGACATGTGCTGTTCCTGGCTGCCAACCAGCGAATACGTCCATGCACTCGTTTCCTAATGATCGTGCTCCGGAAGCAATGGGCCAAGTTCGTTTTTTGGATTTTTGCAAAGACTGCATTGAGAATCAAGGACTTTATAATGCTGGGGTGATTTCCTGGCTGTTGCTAAAGAAGGAAGCTAGCCTGTACCATGTCTTCGGGACCCGAAAGAAGGTATCGAATCAGTAAGTACATAAGTCGTAATTAGTTAATTAGCAGTAGGACCTCGTTCATACATTCATTACCAAACGTCTACAACTATGATGCACTTCGGACTAGTGTCAGGAAAGGCAAGGAGAACGTGCGCATGAACAGACAGATTATTTGCGATAGTGGTAAAGGTTATTCCCTTTTCTAATTTGGCTAATATTTTCTGTCTGTGTCAATAGTGTATTAACGTTACTATTTTAATGTAGTGTTTGCGGTGTTCCTCCGTGCTAGCGTATCTGCCATCTCTTAGCTAGGCTATAGTGCAGGTGGGTGTCATTGCGAGTATGGGCGGAGTCCAGCCAAAAATATCTTGTTCGTTGGAAGGGCAGAAAGTGGTGCACCAAAGTACTTGATTAAAAATACAAAACAATGAATTTTATTGAAAAACAACTTACAGATGTGTTCCATAGACTCTCAGGAATTGTGTAAAATTGCCCACAAAGTTAACAAGTGGACCTTTAATAATAATGCAGGACCTGTCGCAGAGGTCTTTAATTGGCATGCAGACGACTCTCAATGTTAGCGGCACACAGCGGTTAGTTTAGCACACACACCGGGACACACACACGCATGCATTGTTTTTTGTAGGATCGCTGATGCGCTTAACCCATCCCATCGTCCTTCCCCCCAAGGGCAGCCGGGAGCAGATGAGGGCTGTGGCGTGGGCCACGCCCGGGGACCATCCAAGTGCTCCTGCCCGTCTTCGTCACGGACGCGACAGCGTTAGCGATCTGTTGTTGTGCATGTTTTTCCACTGGGTTTCTCTTATCGGGGGGGGGAACCCTTGCAAGCACGGGGAGAACAAACTCCACACAGAAAGGCCCGGGAGATACCCCACCTGGGTACCTGGCATCGCGGAAACCTGGTCCCCAAGCGGGAATCGAACCCTGGACCTTCTTGCTGTGAGGCGACAGTGTTAACCACTACACCACCGTGCCGCCCACCTTTAAGCCCATCTATTACGTTACCATTGACTGAAAAAGTGCTCGTCGTCTTGTCAATGTAACATAATTGGAAACGGTAGCCAGAGTAACAAAAAATATGTTTAATTATGTATTTACCATGGATTTAGTAACTGAAGGAATAACATAAAGTAACAACAAACAAACCACAGGACTGTACAGACAGGATCAGCAACCACACACAGGGGAGAACAGAACAGTTATACACAAGGGAATGACGAGACAAGAAACACCTGGGCTGATTACAGATGGATACACCTGGGAGGGAAACGACAGAGAACTACAAGACCAGGACAGGGAACTACAACCAGACATTACACATCACACTGGGAACACCTGATCAGGGTACAAACACACCACACGTAACGCCATCGAAAGTCCCGGGTCTCTTCTTTCATAGGACTACACTCGCATATGGCTGCTCCATTTCCTTGCGTCAATATCTGCCGGTTTCCAACTCAATGCGCTGAGATTTCTGTAAACTCCTATGTATTCATATAACACTTAAAGTAATTGGTAAACAAACGTAGTGCTGAAAATATACACTTTGACTGCTGTTTTCATAGGGTTAGGGTCTTTACTCTTGGATACATTTGGGGGGGAAAACGCTACATTAATTAATACGGACTGCATTGATCTATTTATGCCGTGAAATTATTGTCGGACCGCTCGGCCTTAACACATTATTTGCCAACAACGAGTATACTCGTTATTATGATCGTTATTTCTTTTATTCGCTATTTCCATTCATAATTCATCCTGCTGTGCTGTGGACATGTGTGGCACTCTGTCTGAGACCGCAGCGGTCCGATACCGCCGCCTAACGCCTTGCGGCCACTATTGCACTCGATTTGAAACTATATGGCTTGTTGTCTGGGCCAAGCTGCAGCGTGGGGGCGGGGTCTAAACACTCGGGCAGGGCAAGCGGTTCTAACCGATGCACCTACGACAGGGCTGTACGTTAACCTTTTTTGCACATAGCACTGGTGCTACAGAGGTTGATAGTTTTGTAGCACAGGCCAAAATCTTGTAGCACAAGTATAAAACGTGTTATATTTGTAACAGTCACAAATGTGCCTATTGTATTTCTGTTATTTAGTTGCAGTGCCATGTTTGGCTGTCATTTTCATGCTGACAAGTTGACGTCACACAGCCAGACACGTTACGTGTAAGGAATTATGGGATTTGGTGTTGGGTGTTGTATGGACTCACTCTACTAGAGGTGGGATTAACCAGTTTCATCACGATACGATATCGATTCTTTGGACAACGATACGATATTTGCCGATATTTGCCATGATACGATACGATGCAGGTGCCTGCAATCGATATGAGACGATGATATAAGCCCATTTAACACAATCAGTAACATTTAGATCAACTCAAAAAAGGTAACGAAAATATAATTTGAAAAAAAATGTATTGAGCTCTTCCAGACATTTAAATGAAAAACAATCTATTGTTTTTAATACAAATAGACCTCCTGTTCACTATAAAGTGCCACGTTTTGATATATTGAGCTTTAAACTTTAAGTACCGTAAAAAAAAATTGGAACTCACAACACGCAACCTAAAACCCCTTCCTCTCCCAAACCGTTCCTGCAATTGTTTTATGTTGCATGATGATCATGAATACATTTATTATGTATTGTATTTTTTATGTTTAAATATCAACATTATCTGTCCACCCTCAGTACATTTACTATCAATATAATATACTCGTCTGACTTCATCTGATCTTTTCAAACGCACACACACACAGGGAGAATGCCTGACCCCCCCCCCCCTTCCCCAGTCCCCAGTAACGTTAATTTCGGACTTTAACACGACATGGTCATAAAGGAATGGCGAGGATTGCAAATTAGATGCATTTTTGCATTTGACCCGTTGCAGAATAAAACAGCAGGGATTTGTTTTGGGTCGCGAAATAGGCACACTAGCCTTGCTATGTTGCAATGTGCGTGTTCCAGACGCTACTGCGCTGTGCTGTAGAGCCGAGCGGATACGAGTCGACTCCACAGGATTTTCAAAATAAGAGTATCGATATGAACCGAACGTTGCTAGCTGCCGGAGCCATAGATATTATGGCTGGAGCTGCGCTTCTGCGGAGATGAGACTTGCTACAGGATTTTCAAAATAAGAGTATCGATATGAACCGAATGCCTATCGCACCAGTGCTACTGAAGTAAATCCATTCATCGCACAGACCGTTGTTGCTGTAGCACGTGCAACATATATCTCGCACTGTACAGCCCTGACCTACGGCTGTTCACGGCTGGATAACATTGGACACACGATCGCGATCAGTACTTGGAATGGCGATCAGATAATTGGATTATTCTTTTTGCAGTACATCATAGACAAGGTAAGGACTATATGTTATCAATCTTGCGTTGATCCGAAAATTTTTTTCCCACGATTGGAGCGTGTGTCTGTGTGCCGTGTCCCGTTAGTTGCGATCAAAGCACGGAGGGGCGGCTCCCCCCCCCCCCCCTTTCATGCATCGATGATGAAACATAATACCGATAATCTAGCATTGATTTCAGATTGATTATTGATCCAGGCGAGAAATGGCACGATTTAGAATAAAATGCAGTAAAGCACTGTTTGGTGGCGTTTCCTGGGATTACACAGAATCACTCTAAAACTATACTCATATATTCACCACGGTATAAAACGTAAATGTATGAATGAAAAAATTATCAGTTTTTTGCATGTTGACCGGAAGAAACTCACTGACAATCGACGTTATTAGATCCATAGCTATAATATTTAATATAGTTTTAGCACTACAAACACCGGCATCTACCCCCATTTGATTACAGCGCTGGCACAAACGGCCATACGCCCACAGCGACCTCTGGCGTCCAATGTGTTAAGGGGTTAAGTGTTATTAGCGAAATATGTGTTTATTGAAATCATTGGACTGGAAATCAGATGTATTAGACGTGAGGAAATGACGCCGTCATGAACCCGTTGTAGTCCTAAGATAGAGGAGTCCCAGGGCTTTCGATGGACGTCGAAATTTCATAAAACTACACTACCCAGCTCACACCAGCCCCTGTTTAAGCTTTTATTTTATTTTTTTTATCATTTTTTAAAGTTTTTTCATGATTGTATCTCACAGGTCGAACAAACCTGAACGTTATTGCCATTAAATACAACATACATTATTTTTTTACCTTTCTGTGAACGTCTACAAAAAAACGTGTCGCAATCTGGTGAGAAATGGCGGAGCTATGGACATATATAAAAGTAACTGTACTTGCAGTAGATTTCAATCACTTGTTTGCTGCCCTGTCAGGGGCGCCTGGTGGTACTAAATCCAGATTTAAGTCTGCCATTGGATCCGATCCATTGTATGACTTGGCCATAATAAGGTAATATTTAGGCCTTATATTCTATATTCATTTCATTTCAAATAGCATGTGTCTGGATGGCAAAATCCAGTACTATATCTACAAAAAAAACTGTAAATCATCTGCCCTTTATTAATTTGCTTAGATATTTTGTACACTTGATCTCATGAAGGTGCTAAATCAGTTCAGGTAAATCTCATGTCTGGTCAATGTTAGCATGGTGTTATTCACCGTCAAAGATGGAAAAAACGTATAAATAATAATAATTGATATTCTCATTTGGTTCATTACAATTTACTCAAGCATAGTAACTGTGAGATCCGCAGCCTTGGTTGACGCGCGCATGCGCTTTCCGTAAGAAAACAGATGAGATGAATTGTTTGGTTTATAGAAAAGAGTATTTATTGTCATTTACTTGAAGCTTTGTTTAGCGTGAATGGGTTCCTACCGGATGACGTGGAGGTGTGCTGGCTTATTCCCGTTGCATGGTGTCCTGTTTCCAATTTCTAAAGTTCCAAATCCATAGCGCTTGCGATGGTCAAAAACCGTCTGGGCTGCATCTCTTGCATTCCAGTGTCATGTTTTTTACTAGCGCAGCAGTCCATTGATAAAGTGAGTTCGCACACTAGGGTGCTGTAATCACCGGTTCAAAATGGGCTGGACCAGACACGCCTCCACGTTGTTGAAGCAACACACATCCAAGTCATAACAAATAAAAGATGTTATCAATCAAGTTCATTTCAAATCGTTTTCCAAACAATATTGCTTCATATTTTTAACTAAATAAATAAATAAATATTAAGGACTGAATCTGGCTCCAACAGTAACATACACTGTAACTGAGGGGTACAATTCCCTGACTGTATTAAAGATTGTGATATATTAAACCACTACTAGTTATGTACTTTAATTACTGGCCATACAGTACATGAATATATATGATGAACACCCACACAAGAATACGGCATTGACACATAAAGTTCTATTTGGAGGGTATTTATTATTATTAAGCAACGTTAGGTTACAGATTGAGAATTAGGCTTGCGCTTGTATGGCGAAGAACACACGTAAAGTCAGTCAAGAGCATAAGTCAATGAGAGTAGTATGAATACTAGGATGGGTCTAAACTGACGCCACCTGTGGTATAGCAATTACATAGGGCACACTGGTACCAGCTGGAGACACTGGGGGGTTCCCTCCGGGGTGTAAGGCCGGTAGGGGTAGAGGAATGTTCGGGTACAAAGTCTGGGTCAACGAGGAATAACGAGGCTCCAGATACAGGAGCCGGTGCATGTACTCCCTTGATCAGCAGACAAAGCAACAGCTATAATCCAGTATGCTCGACAGCATGGACGACAGCTAGCCAGCCTTTTCCTAGAGGCGGGCCCGAGTGATGATCCTCACGGGGGTAAATCCCAAACGACAGTGGAATCAACGGTGCTCTTCTCCAGCGGCAACGGTCCCAAAGCAATATAATCTAACCAGAAATGGTTCTGCAATCGCCGACGCTGGTTCTCCTGTGCACTATACTTCACATTAAACTAGGTCGAAATTGACGTTACTTCACTAAACTCTGACACTTTTACTATCCTATTCGCACATGTTCTAAACGCTCTATTTAGACGCAAGGTTGCTAACTTCACTTGCACGTTGACTCGTGGTGAAGGCTTTACTAGTAATGAACGAAGTGCTGCTGTTTACACCTGCGCCGTATTTATACGTAAGGTGAATATCTAGTGCCAACCTCAGTTCTGTCTCGTATTACTGCGCAGACTCTGGGCATGTTGCGACATGCCCGGAGTTGCCTTTGAACTTGCTGTTGGGGGCTTGGTCCTTGGCGCCTGGGGGTCGCTGTCCAATAGGAGAGCGAATATTACTCTGGTTTGTACACAGGTAAAGGGATATTCCGTGTATATATACAAATAATATACAAGGGATATCAAACGATATACAAATATTATACAAGGGATATCAAGCAATAAATATATATATTCGGTTTAATCTGACCCTTTGTAACAGCCGCCTCCTAATTAGTCCGCACCTAATTAGTTAAAGCGAAGACAGATTAATAGTCCTGTCAACTACTCAATGTCTGTTGTGGGGAGTAGGGCAATCTACAAAGTCAGTGGTCATGATCGTCATCAAGGGAGTCAGGGAGCCTTGGCAACTCTATCAGCCTCGCCACGGGTCGGGTGTATGTCCGTCCCTGAGCAATAACTTCTGCCGCTCTGACCTTTCCGTCGGCACCAGTGATCACTTTGCTTACGCGGCCGGTCGGCCACGCAGCTCGGGGTAGTGACTGGTCTATGATCATAACGACTGTGTCCACTTTTAAGTTGTCCCTGTCCTTGACCCGCTTCTGACGGGCTGGAAGGGATGGTAGGGAGCTTAGGAGGAAGCGGGCCTGAGACTGGTTGATCTGTGCTTGGCTGTGTCTCCACATCCTCCGTCTGTTCCTCTTGTTCGGTCTGTACCCCGTCTGAGGAGGGGCCGGTTCCGGCCGCCCCATCAAGAATTAGTTTGGGGTGCTGGGTTCGAGGTCAGCTACGTCGCTTGGAGCGCAGCTGAGGGGGGTGGAGTTCGGAACTCCCTCTTCTTGGGCCCACGATTCTCTCACAGGCCTCTCGTCTAATGTCAATAGCCTCTCAACGGGCTGTACGAGAGAGTGGCCGGTGTCGCTCACCTTTGTGTGCAGGCAGCGTGTAGACGTGGGTTGACTGTCAAGTCTGTAGAGGGGGCCCTGGAGCGTCCACCCCAGTCGGGTCTGAACCGCGACTGGGCATCCTTTGGGTCCGATGTGGGCCGCCTCAATTGGGAGAATGAGGTCCGCGTGGTCGGAGCCTATAAGCAGGGTCGGTGTGGCGCCGTCGATGAGCGGTATAGGTAGTTGACGTAGGTGCACGTACTTCGCCATCAGCTGTGGGATGGGGTAGGTGTACTGTGACAGGCCTATGTCGTGGCTGGTGAAGACGTTAGTGATGCTATACTGCTTCTCGGGCTGCTCGATCGCTGCTATCTTGAAGGAGACATTTTCACCCTTTATGGTCTTCTGGTCTCTTCTAATGGTACGGATTGTCATTGTTCCTTTGGCACCCCGCAGGCCCAACTGGGCTGCGGCGGAAGCGAGGAGGAGAGTCTTTTCAGACCCATCGTCTAGGACGGCGTAAGTGTCCAGGACCTTGTCCTCATAACTCAGGAGCACTCTGACCACTTTGATGAGCACTCGGGGGGTCCCGCTATGCTGGTCTATGTGGAGCACTCCTGTTGGTGGGTTGCCTTGGATCTTCTGTAGTGGTGCCGACTCGCGGTAGTCCGAGTAGCACCGTGACTCCCAGTGTCTGCTGTAGCAGTCAGGACACCAGGGGGCGGTCCTATGGATCTTCGGTAGTGGTGCCACCGCCTCGGCCTGATACATCACCGTGACGGGCCCACTTTGGTTTCCTGGCGGACGCTTGTTGATGTCGTGCAGGACCTCCAAGTGGGCGCCGTCGCACTTGCTGCATTTCTTCTTTAAACGGCACTCAGCTGCCATATGGCTGCGCGCGCAGCGGAAGCAGCGGCGGTTGGCTTTGATCCACTGACTCACCTCGTCAGTGGTCAGCTTCTTGAAAGTGTCACATTGATACAGCCGATGTTCCTCTTCACAGTACTGGCATACAATCTTCCACTCCCCCTTGGTCGGGGGGTTGCTGTGGTTCTCGTGCTGCGGCACTGACTCGGCCTGGTGCATAACAGTCACTGACCGGCGGTTATCATTAGATCTCCGAGGTCCATCTCTTGGGCTTGGTCCACTCCACACGAACGTGTCCAGTCGTAGGCTGCTGACCTCCCTGGCGAGGAAATCAGCTAGGTCTAGGAGGGATGCTTCTGGGCCGTTGGGGTCGCGGTGGTCTCTCTGCCGCCGAAAACGCTCTTGGCGGGCTGGAGGGAGCTTCTCCAGTATTCGCTCCACATTAGAGTTTGCATATAGTTCATGTCTCCCCTTCTCCTTTTGGGACCCCAGCATCCCCACGAGGGATTGTACCTTGATAGAGAGGTCATCCAGTGCATTGTCTCTGGCTGGGGGGAGGCGGTCGATATCTCTTATTTCTTGTATCACGTAGTCCCATATGCGTCCATAACGCTGGTCGAGGGCCACTAGAGCCGCGGAGTATGGGGTACTTGAGTTGGAATATGCCAGCGCTATATTATGCGCTCTGGGCACCTTGAGATGCTTGAGGAGGATGGCATATTTGTACGACTCGTCGGGGACGTCGGACATCATAGTCTCCAAGCACATCCGTAATTCCGTGTACTGTGCTCTGTCCTCGCGCGTAAAGTCGGGCAACGTCGGTGTGCCAAGGTACGATGCCATGGATGGCTGGCACATTGGTGAGCGTAGGGGAAGAGGCCTCCTGGGCGAGTCTCCCCGTACGTGTTGTCGTGGGTTGGTACTCGGTGGGTACCAGAGGCCGGGTACCCAGGTGCTGTTCCTCGGTGCTGACTGTACGTCAAACTCACCCGTGAGTTGGGTCGGGGGTTTGTAGTGCAGTGACTCGGGGCTGACGTCGGGGCTGTACTGGGCCTCCTGGTCCAGAGTACGTTGCTGCTGGTCGGGGCTGTACTGGGCCTCCTGGTCCAGAGTACGTTGCTGCTGGTGGGCTTGACATTCCTCCTCTTCCTCTTCTAGGTCCTGGAGTCTTCTAGTCAGTCTCTCGGCGACGTAGGCCGGTTCTTCCCGGTGGCTGGGTCTCGTATGGACCGGTCGGGGAGGGGGATCGGAGACGTAGACAGGATCCTCTTGTTGGCCGGGTCCCGGGTCGCTATGTCGGGTGGAGGAAGGTGCCCTCGACCCTTGTCGTGATGATCTCCGGGAGTTCCATGCGGAGAGAGGGGGTGTCGCCCTGGCAATCAATTGTTCTATCATCTGCGCCTGCAGCCGGTCGCGCTCTGCTTCGCGCTGGGCATGGGCGGCGTCGCGCTCTGCTTCGCGCTGGGCATTGGCGGCGTCGCGCTGTGCATTGGCGGCGTCGCGCTGTGCATTGGCGCGGTCTCTTTCAATGTTCTCTTCCGTCTGAAGGCGTCTCTCCTCCAGTCTTATGCGGTCGTCTTCACTCCTTTGTTGCGCCTGGAAGCGCTCTCGTTCGGTTGCAGAGTGTTCGCGTTCACTAAGGGCTTGCGCTTGGAGTTGCGCGTGAAGGCGCTCTCGTTCCGCTGCAGATTGTTCGCGCTCGCTTGCTTGTTGCGCCTGGAGGCGCTCTCGTTGTTCGCGCTCGCTCGTCTGTTGAGCCTGAAGGCGCTCTCGCTCCATGGCAGAGTGTTCGCGCTCACTAAGGGCTTGCGCTTGGAGTTGCGCGTGAAGGCGCTCTCGTTCCGCTGCAGATTGTTCGCGCTCGCTCGTCTGTTGAGCCTGAAGGCGCTCTCTTTCCGTGGCGGAGTGTTCGCGTTCACTAAGCGTCTTTGCTTGAAGCCGGTCGCGTTCACCCTGAAGTCGGTCTCTTTCGGTGGAGGCTGCCAGTGTGGCGATCAAGGCTTGCGCCAGTATCTGGTCCGCCTGGCTGGGGGATGACACTGACGGAGGTGATCGGCTTCTGACAGAGCTCGTTGGAGATCTGTTCTCCTGGCGCGCCCCGAGGTCCATCTCCTGGGCGCGCTTCTCTTCTCTTGGTTGTGTGTCGGGTTCTGTCCCTGGAGCGCTTTCTTTATCCTGGAGCGCTCCGGGGACTATCCCGGTGACGTTGTCTGGAGGTATAGTCATGTCATGTCCCACCTGGTCCCCCCCGTGGGCTGAGTCGGTTTGGTCTGAACCCACTGGGGTCTCTACTGGTCGGGTCGCCTGGTCGATAGGATTTGACATGCTTTGACTATCCGCTTTATCCGTATTTAACGTCTGTTTAGATAAGCTAGGTGGTAGAACGACAGCGAATTCCTCCAGATAGGGAGGTGGCTGACGTTTGCGCTGCGGGCGTTCTAGCTTGGGAGAGCCGCTTGGGGAGTGTTCACCGCTGGCCATGGTTAATATTAATATTATATTAAATATTACACTGATACCCTCCAGCTCGAAGGACCAATTGTAACTGAGGGGTACAATTCCCTGACTGTATTAAAGATTGTGATATATTAAACCACTACTAGTTATGTACTTTAATTACTGGCCATACAGTACATGAATATATATGATGAACACCCACACAAGAATACGGCATTGACACATAAAGTTCTATTTGGAGGGTATTTATTATTATTAAGCAACGTTAGGTTACAGATTGAGAATTAGGCTCGCGCTTGTATGGCGAAGAACACACGTAAAGTCAGTCAAGAGCATAAGTCAATGAGAGTAGTATGAATACTAGGATGGGTCTAAACTGACGCCACCTGTGGTATAGCAATTACATAGGGCACACTGGTACCAGCTGGAGACACTGGGGGGTTCCCTCCGGGGTGTAAGGCCGGTAGGGGTAGAGGAATGTTCGGGTACAAAGTCTGGGTCAACGAGGAATAACGAGGCTCCAGATACAGGAGCCGGTGCATGTACTCCCTTGATCAGCAGACAAAGCAACAGCTATAATCCAGTATGCTCGACAGCATGGACGACAGCTAGCCAGCCTCTTCCTAGAGGCGGGCCAGAGTGATGATCCTCACGGGGGTAAATCCCAAACGACAGTGGAATCAACGGTGCTCTTCTCCAGCGGCAACGGTCCCAAAGCAATATAATCCAACCAGAAATGGTTCTGCAATCGCCGACGCTGGTTCTCCTGTGCACTATACTTCACATTAAACTAGGTCGAAATTGACGTTACTTCACTAAACTCTGACACTTTTACTATCCTATTCGCACATGTTCTAAACGCTCTATTTAGACGCAAGGTTGCTAACTTCACTTGCACGTTGACTCGTGGTGAAGGCTTTACTAGTAATGAACGAAGTGCTGCTGTTTACACCTGCGCCGTATTTATACGTAAGGTGAATATCTAGTGCCAACCTCAGTTCTGTCTCGTATTACTGCGCAGACTCTGGGCATGTTGCGACATGCCCGGAGTTGCCTTTGAACTTGCCGTTGGGGGCTTGGTCGTTGGCGCCTGGGGGTCGCTGTCCAATAGGAGAGCGAATATTACTCTGGTTTGTACACAGGTAAAGGGATATTCCGTGTATATATACAAATAATATACAAGGGATATCAAACGATATACAAATATTATACAAGGGATATCAAGCAATAAATATATATATTCGGTTTAATCTGACCCTTTGTAACATGCACAATATATCTGACACCGAGAATACATTCCCAGAGGTCCATACATTTATTCATCATTTTATTTTTTATCTTGTTTTTTCTAAATCTTTTCTTTTTTTTCTACCCCTTCCTTGTACAGTGTCGTTGAGTCTGAGAAAGGCGCTTCTCTCTTAAAATCCAATTTATTATTATTATTATACATGTCCCTAGATACCATGAACATGCAAATGAACCTTGTAGAAGTGGAGCAATCCTCCAGTTACTTGGCTGTTTACTTTTAAGTGAATTTTCTGAAAATATGGCTAGGGTTTAAGAGATTAATCTAAAGATTTTGACTTTATTCTGACTTTATAAATGTTGACTTTAATCTGTAAACATCATCTCTTTAGTCTGATGTCATAAATGTTGACTTTAATCTCTAAACATTATATAAAGGCTTGAATTAACTAGTGAATAAAAAACAATAAACCTACAAGCCAGTGAGGTTGCTGAAAACCGGCTAGAGCGTAATTGACGCGTCTGTGGCTACTCGTCAGATCAAAGACAGAATGTCCACATGGTCCGTTACGATAATACTCAACAGAGTATTTATTTACACCATACAATTAACTCTTACCGGTTACTAACACACCTGCATGTCATCAGTCCCATCACACTTTAAGTAGCCAGGTAGCCTGATTACTAACACACCTTCATATCATCAATCCCATCACACTAAGTAGCCAGGTAGCCTGATTACTAACACACCTGCATGTCATCAGTCCCATTACACTTTAAGTAGCCAGGTAGCCTGATTACTAACACACCTGCATGTCATCAGTCCCATTACACTTTAAGTAGCCAGGCAGCCTGATTACTAACACACCTGCATGTCATCAGTCCCATTACACTGTAAGTAGCCAGGTAGCCTGATTACTAACACACCTGCATGTCATCAGTCCCATCACATTTTAAGTAGCCAGGTAGCCTGATTACTAACACACCTGCAGGTCATCAGTCCCATTACACTTTAAGTAGCCAGGTAGCCTAACTCACACACCCTAACTCACACACTCCCATGTAATTTTATCCTGCCCCCTCCCTCTTGTATCTCTTATTATGCTCCTCTGTCCCCTGTGTGCTACTGTACTTGTGTTCCCCTATTCGTGTGTTGTCCTACTGTCCTACTCTCTGAATGTACTGTCTTGTCCTGCTGTGCCTTTTTATATTTTTGTATTTGTGTATTTTATATTAGGACATTGATTTTAAGCTCTGATTGTACAGCACTTTGGTTGGCTCTTGGGCTTTTAAACGTGCTATATAAATAAATTACTTGACTTGACTTGACTAGCCTGATTACTAACACACCTGCAGGTCATCAGTCCCATTACACTTTAAGTAGCCAGGTAGCCTGATTACTAACACACCTGCAGGTCATCAGTCCCATTACACTTTAAGTAGCCAGGTAGCCTGATTACTAACACACCTGCATGCCATCAGTCCCATTACACTTTAAGTAGCCAGGTAGCCTGATTACTAACACACCTGCATGTCATCAGTCTTATTACACTTTAAGTAGCCAGGTAGCCTGATTACTTTTACCAACGGATTTCCAGTTCTGCGTTCGCGTTCTGCGATCTGATTGGCCACTGACCTTTCTGGTCGTGTGACATCTGCGCCAATCGTGTGACGCCTGTTTCTATCACCGGTTAAGCGATAGAACACCAGCCCTGGCCAATCAGATCGCACCAGAAACGTCAGTGGCCAATCAGATCGCAGAACGCGAACGCGGAACTGGAAATCCGTTGGTAAAAAACGAGACGCAGCCAGGTAAGCCACCTACTGGTGAGCAAAGGGAACTGCTGCCATGAACCCAACTTGGCAGGCACAATGCATATAATGGCAGAAATCCAAACAAATACATACAATATAACATATGGCACTTTACCAGTGAATTGACTCTTACACATTATTTATATTACACCCACGCTCAATGAAGAAACCCAATGGCCATCACAATCCACCATGCAGATAAATAAAAAGCAACAGGAGTCAGCATATAACCAGGGTTATCAAGTGGGCGCCTCCCTTCACTGGTGTTTCTTCAAGTTAGGCCCACGACCTCGGGCTCAGCGGTTAGTTCCAGCCTCCCAGAACCCCCCCCCCCCCCATGCCAGCTCCCACTTTTCCATGATATTCACACGCCTCACCTCCCTGCTATGTCAAAAGTACAATTCCTACAATATTACACATGAAACAGCAACAACAGAGAAGAAAAGGAATACTCGTACCCTTTGGTTACGTTGGCCCCCAGCGGACATTATTTCTCCTCAACCAAATCCACTGACATCTAATTTACCGCTTTTTTCAAGCTCCGCCCACGAATCCCCAACTCTCCCAATAATGGTGAAGCCGATCGTGCTATAAATCCTCTGCATCCTACTTCCGCCGGACAAACCCTAGCTTTACATCCTCACTGTTCAGTTTCTGCTGCCAAGTCTGCATATCTAAGCTATCACTCCCTTCCAAGCCATGTCCAGGTTGACACTTTCGGCTCACTCTTCCTTTGGTATTGATTCCTGTTGGAGACAAATTTATGAAGTCTGAGCTTTCCTGTGCTGCAGAGTTCGCTTGCTTCTTTGACGAGCTGGATTGCCAGATGTTATGCTCGTCAGTCCATCATCAACATGAAAAGTCCTCTGGATGAATTTAACTGTTTTCTTGTTAACAACCACTCTAGAAATACCACCTGTAAGTCTCTTTTCTCTATCTTGGCTGATTGAATCTGGTGCCATATCATGCTTGCGTGTTCTATACATCCAGTAAACCCTGGGATTCCTGCTTTCTGCACTGCTTTCTGCACTGCTGTCCCTTTCTAGGTAGTTTGCTAGCCTCTGTGCCATTACAGTTAAGAAAATCTTACCTTCTACTAGGGCTGACCCTAGAGCCATATGAAATCCGCGTTCACGGAATCGCGGACGGAATCGCGGAATTAACCAATAAAAATGGAATCAACTGCAAAACGTGGAATATTGCAGAATTTGGCCTAATCTGGACTGAAATTTCGTTTTTGGGTGGAACGTTTGGTGTACACGCGACCGGGGAGGCGGGGACGCTACAGCGTGTTACACACAACACAGCCGCGGTGCTCAAGCGTCTGGCTGCTTGTGTTAACATCGTCAAGAAGCTAAACTATTCCACAATAAGCCCTCAATTCAGAGCAGAACAGTATCCTAATGACTTTTATGCCTCCGGTGATAAGGTGTTTTGCTAATTCTGTCAACGTTCCGTGGACTGGACCCGCAAAAACACTTGCGACACTATTGTGATTAAATAGCTATAACGTTAGGACGTTTAGCTTCTAGCTAAATCTAGTGCACCCATCCATTTGTTTAATGCAAACGATTGTCATTATACACTGCCCTTTATAATCTAAATAAACTTAAATAGCTATGAAACGTTACATTACATAAGACTATAGATGGAAATGATAGCTTCTTGCTAAATCTAGTGCACCCATCCATTTGTTTAATGCAAACTATTGTCATTATACACTGCCCTTTATAATCTAAATAAATTTAAATAGCTATGAAACGTTACAGTACATAGGACTATAGATGGAAATGATAGCTTCTTGCTAAATCTGGTGCACTCATCCATTTGTTTAATGCAAACGTTTGCCATTATACACTGTCCTTTATAAACGAAATAAAGTAAACTAAAGGTGCCTAAATTATGCATTACTATATTTCATCACAATATAATAGATATAGCTAGGTTACTGACATTGTCATTGTGATAATGTCAGTAGTAGCTAGCTGTATCTATTGTTTACACTTGAAATATGTATTTTTATTTTGTCACAATATTAATTGAAACATTGTGTAAAATTGAACTGTATTTCTGAGTTGAAGCACTTAAAAACATTAAATGGACTGTTATATCTTATTCAATTGTGGACATTTATTCATTCCCACTTATTAGACACTATTTCTGATGGTAAAATGAGCATAAAAGGCAAAATACAGAATTCTGAAATATTAAAACGGAAAAAATGGAATTTGGGAAAAAATAAAATGGAATTTGGAAAATAATAAAACGGATTTCATATGGCTCTAGCTGACCCCTATTAGTCAATTAGTCGACTAATCGGTCGAAAGGAGCCGTAGTCGACTGCCAACCTCTTAGTTGAATACATTTTTTTTTAATCATTCTTTTCGAAAAGAAGAGGCCTAGAAGCGTGGCTAACGCTAATGGCACGCATACCAGAGGCTAACTGCCTAAGAAAACAGGCACAGAGGCACTGAAAGAGGATTTCACCCATCTAATGAACACACTAGACTAGACAAATATCCAGATGTATCCATCAGTGGACCAATTGCATGCTTTTGCAGAGGACAAGAAGCCTTCAGTCGACTCCTTCAGCCATTAAGCACCCCCACAGCCCAAATGGAATGATAAAATTTAAAAAAAAAATAAAAAATATACTTTTTTTTTTAGTCGACTAATAGTCAACTAATGGCACATTTTGGCTAATCATAGTCGACTATCCAAATCCTTAGTTGGGGAAAGCCCTACCTTCTACATTCAGGAGGGATATAGTCAGAAACTGGCTTAACAGTGAGGACTCTTTCTCCTTGGGGATTAGGATTCCTTCTGCTCTAACCCAAGCTTTTGGTATAACCTGTTTATCCCATACTACTCTCAATAACCTCCACAATAATCTGAGTACATCAGGTGCACTTTTATAAACCCGGTGGGGGACTCCATTCACCCCTGGGGCTTATATTCTGACTTTATACAGTCGGTCCATAATTATTTGGACATTGACACAATTTTACTAATTCTGGCTCTGTACAACACCATAATGGACTTGAAATGAAATACAGGTGTGCTTCAAGTGCAGACTTCCAGCTTTAATTACATCTAAATCCGGTGAACAGCGTAGGAATTACAACAGTTGCCCCAACTCAAGTAAAAAAGGTAATTGGTCAAGCTAACAATCCATAAGTATTTCAGCTATCCATAGTTACCTTGTTTAGTTTGGAGAACCTCAAGTCTCACTCTGTTTGTTTACATTTTCACCTCCTGACAACATCTGATCAACCTCCAAGTTGTGATTGACAGCGTGATGAGGCATGATTGAGATTTTCTGAATTTGTAGTCAAACAATAATTGGTCGATTGTGTTTCTACTTTCAGTTGCAGAGTTTCACTTAATAGTGAAATGTTATCTACTGCATCTTTGTTTGTTATTCATATTATTATTATTGCTCCCTCCAGACCCCCCACAGCTCCCTGTCTGTGAAGAGGAGGTTCCCCCTGAGCAGCAGGAGAGGAGCCCCAGTCTGGTCCAGGAGGAGCCAGAGCTCCTACAGATGAAAGAGGAACAGGAGGAACTCTGGATCAGTCAGGAGGGAGAGGAGCTTCCTGTCTCTGTGAAGAGTGAACATGATGAAGAGAAACCTCAGTCCTCACAGCTCAGCCAAACCCAGGACACAGAGCCCCTCCAGATTAAAGAGGAACAGGAGGAACTGTGTCAAGATCTAGAGGAGGCTGATGGCTCCAAGATGACCTTACAACCTATGAAATGTGAAAATGAAGGTGAGAACACTCTGTCCTCACAACTCAGCCAAAACTGGGACCCAGAGCAGATTAAAGATGAACTAGATCAAGGGCTGGAAGAAGCTGATCTCTCCAAGATCACTGTAGACCCAGTGAAATGTGAAGATGGTCAAGAGAACGCTCTGTCCTTCCAGCCTCTTCAAACCCAAAGGGAGAAAAACAGAGAAGCATACTCTTTACCCAGCACCTCAACTGAACACATGAAAACAGAACCTGAAGGAGAGGACTGTGGAGTAGCAGAACTAACCAGTAACTTAGATCCAGCTGGTGATTTAGAACCAACTAGAGATAGCCAGCCTCTATCTTCAGACTGTTCTCTAACTGAGACTGATGATGACAGTTCTGGAGCTGAGACTGATGACACTGATGATGACAGTTCTGGAGCTGAGACTGATGACACTGATGATGACAGTTCTGGAACTGAGACTGATGACGGTGATGATGACAGTTCTGGAGCTGAGACTGATGATAGCGATGAATGGAAGGAGAGTGGAGGTCCAGGTTTGATGGCAGTAAAACAAAAGAACACACAGAAAATACAAACGTTGTCTAACAAGCCTGGGTTCAGCAAGAAGAGAGATCTGAAGATACACGTAAAAAATCATACCGGAGTGAAACCATTTAGCTGTTCAGTTTGTGGGAAAGGATTCAGTATGAAGGCACATCTGAAGAGACACATGAGCACTCATACCGGAGTGAAACCATTTAGTTGTTCAGTTTGTGAGAAAGGGTTCAGTGCGAAGGGAGATCTGAAGAGACATATGAGAACACATACTGGAGAGAAACCTTTTGTTTGTTCAGTTTGTGGGAAAGGGTTCAATGACCAAGGAAATCTGAAGAAACACATGATAACTCACACTGGAGAGAAACTATTTAGTTGTTCAGTTTGTGGGAAAGGGTTCAGTAGGAAGGAATATCTGAAGAGACACATGATAACTCATACTGGAGAGAAACCATTTAGTTGTTCAGTTTGTGGGAAAGGTTTCAGTATGAAGGGAGATCTGAAGAGCCACATGATAACTCATACTGGAGAGAAACAATTTAGCTGTTCAGTTTGTGGGAAAGCGTTCAGTATGAAGGCACATCTGAAGAGCCACATGATAACTCATACTGGAGAGAAACCATTTGTTTGTTCAGTTTGTGGGAAAGGGTTCACTCAGCAAACACATCTGAAGACACACATGAGAACCCATACTGGAGAGAAACCTTTTAGCTGTTCAGTTTGTGGGAAAGGGTTCAATGTTAAATCAAATATGAAGAAACACACTAGAACTCATACAGGAAAGAAACCATTTAGTTGTTCCGTTTAAGCTGAGAGTAGACTTGAAAAGAATAAAGACAACAGGTCCCCAAACACAGTTTGCAGTATATTAAATAGAAACCCCATGTACTTTTTTAGAAGAAGAACACACACATGCGAGATGGGCGACACACAGGAACACTCACACACATGCACTGATGAAATGTCTCTCTGCACTTTTCCCATCCCGTCGTCCTTCCCCCCCAAGGGCAGCCGGGAGCAGACACGGGCTGTGGCGTGGGCCGCGCCCGGGGACCAATCCAAGTGCTCCTGTCCATCTTCGTCAGGGACGCGACAGTGTTAGCCATCTGTTCTGCATGTTTTTCCTTTGGGTTTATCTTATCTGGAGGGGAACAATTCTGTTCCCATACCAAGCAGCATACTGAACCCCATGTACTTATACTAAGTAGTATACACAATAGGAACCCCATGTACTTATACTAAGTAGTATACACAATAGGAATCCTTGGGACTTATTTTTGTTTTGTGACTGATTTCCGTTTATCTTCATTCATATCAAACACAAATATTCTGTACCTCCTTTTTTTATTTAGTCAATAAAATATATCTAATATGCTTGTTTTGACTCTTTCATTATGAGTGTTATAATTTAAAATGCTGTGTAGCCATTAGGACATGATATTTTACTTAAGCTAAAAGTAGAATACAGAAAATAGTTGCTAAATGAAATAAAAAAGCATTAATGTTGAGTTTTTCAAATGTATTATTTTGGCACAAACCCGGTGCCATTTAGCTCTATTGTATTGGAGTGACAGCGGACATCTCTACTGCAGATATGTCGTGCCCTAGTGGGCTTCGCTCATAAGTAGTTCAAGGTAGCAGTCAGAAGACTGAGGTGTGACAGCAACAGTGTATTCCTTCAATAACTGGTGGCGCCAGAGAGCATCTGACAAAACCTCAGAGCCTGTTTCACCACAGAACTGGTGGGTCACGTGCTTGAAGCTCTGATCCCTAGGAAGACTTCAGTGTTCAATGTTGACAGACGGACACATCACATTGGACCTGGACTTGAATTTAAAAACAAATGGACTTCCATAATGTTATTACTATATATTATGTTGTATGTATCAATGTTGTAGAATGTGGCTGCAATATTATCATTCATTGATAATTGTTCCACGGTAACAATTAGGGATTGGAAATGTAGCAGCCAGAATAGGGATTTTGTGTTCATGAAGTTTTTATATTAATTTATTGTCATTTACACTAATCTAATTTGATTTAATATAAAGATTTAGTTTTTGTTCATATTTATGATGGTATGGCTATATTATTAATTTGTGAGAAATATCTTAATGTTGTGAGTTTAACCTATTAGCCTCTCCCCGTAATATAAGGAACAGGAAGTGATTTCTTTATGTCAGTAAGAGCATAGGCGGCGCGTATATAAGGCCAGGGGAGGCTATGCCGACCCAGTGTGCATTATTATAGGCAGCCTAGGCTACGATATTGTGTGCGTGTGGGCTGCTGCAGCCCGGTGGTGACAATACGCAAGGGTCGGCCAACCAAGGTGTCAATGGCAGTAGGTGTGGTGGCCGTTTAACATTCCAGACTGCGGGCAGTAACCAATCACGCCGCATCACCAAACTAACCGATGCCAGTCTGGTCTTCAAAATGCTCCATGGTCTAGCCCCACCCCCACTTTCCGATTGTTCACCTCCAGGTTCGCGTGTAGTCTTTTACCAACAAACTTGCAGTTCCGCGTTCGGGTTCAGAACTGTTGTACCGGGTGGCGTCTATTCGCATCCTAACACTAATTTCCATTAAGGACAAGTACATTTAGCAAATCAGCCCTCTCCGTGAGAGCTGCCAAGACCTGGAACTCCATTCCAAGTTACATGCCGCCTGGGCATAACACTGGATCACCTGAGGCCAAGGGCTTGCTCTACGAGGGCATGATGAGACTGAGTCAGAGTTAATCAAACCGTGGAAACTTTTTAGAGCTACTATGTACATTGTTTTCAAAGCATGATGAGATCCAAATTATGGAAAACGTTTCCTTCATTGCCGTCGGCACCGCAACTTGTGAACGGCCTTTCCCAATGAGGCGCATCCGAAACTTTTGCTGCATTAAGGTAAGACAATGGTTAATCATATTGGATGCCTTCATTTGAACAATTAATTTGCACTATGAAATGAGTGGGACTCGCTGTAGTAGCCTAGATGTGAGTGTGACATCAGAACCTGGACAGCACCGTTTGCGTGCAAGCAAAAAAGAAAAAGGGAAAATGTTGCGCGCTACGCGCTAGTCTCATCCGATCTATAGCCTAAGCCTACCCTAATGTCCAGCTCATCCGCCGCCTATGAGTAAGAGTTTAGAAGATGTAACCTAGGCAGAAAAATAATGGTTTAATTTAAAACAAGTCTCATTCTCTGTTGCTACTTTACTGTTTGTTCCCCCACATAGAGATGCATGTTGGTTTAGTGCCTCTACACTATATATAATATAATAATTATCTCCATCAGGTCGATTCTTTCCACCTGTCTATCTCTGTCCGCAGCTAACCTCACAATAGGGCAGTTTTGGACAAGTATTTTTTTTTTTTTTTAACTTTGACCAGTCATCTGGTTCTTTTTAGCGTTTATCGCTTTTTCTGGTCAAGCATGACCGACAGAAACAGGTTGAATAGGATATAGATCGGGGGAAAGACACTCTGAGAAAATACGGCGAGTCCGGGAGTCGAACTCGTGTACCCCAGATCCGTGACGCGCACGGTTGTCCCCGACGCCGCAATAGCGCCGAGATACGTGGTGAGCTACTGGAGCTCCCCTTGGACAAGTATTTTAAGTTAATTAATTTCCATCATTGAAATGCTCAGTATAAAGTTACAGCTTTTCACCACAAGAGGGTGATATCACACAGGTTTTTTGGTAATCAGCTCTCTGGCACCTGTTAACAATATATAGACATGCCATAGTGAACCTATTGTCATTGATATACATGCATTACAAATATTTATGAATAGATTATTGTCCATTGCAATAAGCCCCGCCCCTTTCATATATCATGAACCATTCATCGTACAGACTTGTGGGAGGGGTTAATGAGTGGTGGGGGCTTCCCCTGGAAAGTTGGTGGTACCGTTTAAAATGGGCGTAAAAGCTGTTCAGCTCATCCGGTAGGGATTGATTGATTGATTGATTGAAAACTTTATTAACAGATTGCAGAATGGGTACAATACAGTTCGGCTCAATACAAAACAACTAAGAGGATGCAGACCAGAAAAAAACCTTTGTCTTGTTTACATCGGGGTCCCCTATTTTCAATTCATCAGGACATGTATGACATACACACAACTCACGCCACAGCCCTCGTCTGCTCCCGGCTGCCCTTGGGGGGAAGGAAGGACGACGGGATTGGTTAAGCGCAGAGGAGTGCAATGCACTGCAATGCATGTGTGACCGGTGTGATCTTACTGCGTTGTGTATTTCGATTCGACCCCAATCCAATCCAATCCACTTTATTTATATAGCACATTTAAAACAACAAAGTTGACCAAAGTGCTGTACAAGTCCACAAACATAGGATAAAACATAAAACATAAAAAATTGAATAAAAGCACACAATAAGACAGTTCAATGTGTCACATAAAAAAGGCCAGTCTCTCAAAAACGGTTTAAAAAAAACAAAAGTGTGTTTTGAGGCGTGATTTAAACACCTGCAGAGTGGGGGCCTGCCTAACATGCAGTGGCAGCTCATTCCAGAGCTTTGGGGCTGCCACTGCAAAAGCACGGTCCCCCCTAAGCTTCAGCCTGGAGTTTGGACCGGCCAAGAGGAGCTGGTCAGAGGACCTGAGGGACCTTGGAGGAACATTGTCCAATTTTAGGTCACAATCAAATTTTACCCCTAGGTTGGTGACTGTTGGCTTCACAAAAAGCCCAAGAGGGCCCAAGTCACCAGGAGGAGGCACATGACCATTGCTGGGACCAAACACCATGACCCCTGTTAAGGGATGGCCCTGAGTGGGAGTTGAACCCCGGTCTCTCTGAATCCACCTCTTGCTACTGGGTCTGGATGCCTCTGGGGAGTGAGTTTACTTGCAGTACCACTTAACGTCCACAGCCACTTCACTTACTGTACCTCGTGACTGTGGATAGACTGCGGTACCTCCGCTACACATGCGTGTGTGTTCCGGTGTGTGTGTGCCGCTAACATTGAGTGTTGTTGCATGCCAATTAAAGACCTCTGTGACAGGTCCTGCATTATTATTATTATTATTATTATTATTATTATTATTATAGATATACAGAACTGTGAAATAAAAAGAGATCATAAAATATTTACATCCGAAGGGGAAGAAACTGTACATTGGTGGGGGGGGGGGGGGGATTTGGACATTTACCGGGGCCAGTTTCTAATTGCAGCCACCCGTAGGTGCTCTTTGAGAGTGGTTTTGAAGGAGGGTAGGGATTCACATTCCTTCAGGGATGGGGGACCCTGATGTAAACAAGACAAACGTCTTTCTCAGGTCTGTATCCCCTTAACAATTGTGTGTATTGAGCCGTACTGTATTGTACCCATTCTGCAATCTGTTAAATAAAGTTTTCATTCATTCATTCATTCATTCATTCTTTCATTCATTCATTCATTCAAGCCCCCACCACTCATTAACCCCTCCCACAAGTCTGTACGATGAACGGTTCATGAGCTATGAAAGGGGCGGGGCTTATTGCAATGGTCAATAATTAATTCATAAATATTTGTAATGCATGTATATCAATGACAATAGGTTCACTATGGCATGTCTATATATTGTTAACAGGTGCCAGAGAGCTGATTACCAGCGAACCTGTGTAATATCACCCTCTTGTGGTGAAAAGCTGTAACTTCATACTGAATATGCATATCAATGATGGAAATGAATTAATTAAAAATACTTGTCCAAAACTGCCCTATTGTGAGGTTAGCTGCGGACAGAGATAGACAGGTGGACAAAACCGACCTGATGGAGATAATTATTATATTATATATATATATATATATATATATGTGTGGTTTCAAAAAATAACTAATTTATAGTTTATAGTTCTTTTATTTTAATTTTTATAGTTATTTTTTCAATACGTTGCTGGCTGCGAGCTATTATTTGTAAAAATTATTATATCTATGTGGGGGAATGGTAGTCCAATAAACAGTAAAGTAGCAACGGACAATGAGACACTTGTTTTAAATTAAACCATTATTTAATTTTTCTGCCTAGGTTACGTCTCTAAACTCTTACTGACATAAAGAAATCACTTCCTGTTCCTTATATTACGGGGAGAGGGGGAGGGATTAATAGGTTAAACTCACAACATTAAGAGATTTCTCACAAATTAATAATATAGCCATACCAGCATCTACCCACCAGCCCTGCAGCAGCTAGCTACCAGCAGCTACCCACCAGCCCTGCAGCAGCTAGCTACCAGCAGCTACCCACCAGCCCTGCAGCAGCTAGCTACCAGCAGCTACCCACCAGCCCTGCAGCAGCTAGCTACCAGCAGCTACCCACCAGCCCTGCAGCAGCTAGCTACCAACAACTACCTACCAGCCCTGCAGCAGCTAGCTACCAGCAGCTACCCACCAGCCCTGCAGCAGCTAGCTACCAGCAGCTACCCACCAGCCCTGCAGCAGCTAGCTACCAGCAGCTACCCACCAGCCATGCAGCAGCTACCCACCAGCCCTGCAGCAGCTAGCTACCAGCAGCCCCACCAGCCCTGCAGCAGCTAGCTACCAGCAGCTACCCACCAGCCCTGCAGCAGCTAGCTACCAGCAGCTACCCACCAGCCCTGCAGCAGCTAGCTACCAGCAGCTACACACCAGCCCTGCAGCAGCTTGCTACGAGCCCTGCAGCAGCTAGCTACCAGCCCTGCAGCAGCTACCCACCAGCCCTGCAGCAGCTAGCTACCAGCAGCTACCCACCAGCCCTGCAGCAGCTAGCTACCAGCCCTGCAGCAGCTACCCACCAGCCCTGCAGCAGCTAGCTACCAGCATCTACCCACCAGCCCTGCAGCAGCTAGCTACCAGCAGCTACCCACCAGCCCTGCAGCAGCTAGCTACCAACAGCTACCCACCAGCCCTGCAGCAGCTAGCTACCAGCAGCTACCCACCAACCCTGCAGCAGCTAGCTACCAGCAGCTACCCTCCAGCCCTGCAGCAGCTACCCTCCAGCCCTGCAGAAGCTACCCACCAGCCCTGCAGCAGCTAGCTACCAGCAGCTACCCACCAGCCCTGCAGCAGCTAGCTACCAGCAGCTACCCACCAGCCCTGCAGCAGCTAGCTACCAGCAGCTACCCACCAGCCCTGCAGCAGCTAGCTACCAGCAGCTACCCTCCAGCCCTGCAGCAGCTAGCTACCAGCAGCTACCCACCAGCCCTGCAGCAGCTAGCTACCAGCAGCTACCCACCAGCCCTGCAGCAGCTAGCTACCAGCAGCTACCCACCAGCCCTGCAGCAGCTACCCACCAGCCCTGCAGCAGCTAGCTACCAGCAGCTACCCACCAGCCCTGCAGCAGCTAGCTACCAGCAGCTACCCACCAGCCCTGCAGCAGCTAGCTACCAGCAGCCCCACCAGCCCTGCAGCAGCTAGCTACCAGCAGCTACCCACCAGCCCTGCAGCAGCTAGCTACCAGCAGCTACCCACCAGCCCTGCAGCAGCTAGCTACCAGCAGCTACACACCAGCCCTGCAGCAGCTAGCTACCAGCAGCTACCCACCAGCCCTGCAGCAGCTTGCTACCAGCCCTGCAGCAGCTAGCTACCAGCATCTACCCACCAGCCCTGCAGCAGCTAGCTACCAGCAGCTACCCACCAGCCCTGCAGCAGCTAGCTACCAGCAGCTACCCACCAGCCCTGCAGCAGCTAGCTACCAACAACTACCTACCAGCCCTGCAGCAGCTAGCTACCAGCAGCTACCCACCAGCCCTGCAGCAGCTAGCTACCAGCAGTTACCCACCAGCCCTGCAGCAGCTAGCTACCAGCAGCTACCCACCAGCCATGCAGCAGCTACCCACCAGCCCTGCAGCAGCTAGCTACCAGCAGCCCCACCAGCCCTGCAGCAGCTAGCTACCAGCAGCTACCCACCAGCCCTGCAGCAGCTAGCTACCAGCAGCTACCCACCAGCCCTGCAGCAGCTAGCTACCAGCAGCTACACACCAGCCCTGCAGCAGCTAGCTACCAGCAGCTACCCACCAGCCCTGCAGCAGCTAGCTACCAGCAGCTACCCACCAGCCCTGCAGCAGCTTGCTACCAGCCCTGCAGCAGCTACCTACCAGCATCTACCCACCAGCCCTGCAGCAGCTAGCTACCAGCAGCTACCCACCAGCCCTGCAGCAGCTAGCTACCAACAGCTACCCACCAGCCCTGCAGCAGCTAGCTACCAGCAGCTACCCACCAACCCTGCAGCAGCTAGCTACCAGCAGCTACCCTCCAGCCCTGCAGCAGCTAGCTACCAGCAGCTACCCACCAGCCATGCAGCAGCTAGCTACCAGCAGCTACCCACCAGCCCTGCAGCAGCTAGCTATCAGCAGCTACCCACCAGCCCTGCAGCAGCTAGCTACCAGCAGCTACCCACCAGCCCTGCAGCAGCTAGCTACCAGTAGCTACCCACCAGCCCTGCAGCAGCTAGCTACCAGCAGCTACCCACCAGCCTTGCAGCAGCTAGCTACCAACAGCTACCCACCAGCCCTGCAGCAGCTAGCTACCAGCAGCTACCCTCCAGCCCTGCAGCAGCTACCCACCAGCCCTGCAGCAGCTAGCTACCAGCAGCTACCCTCCAGCCCTGCAGCAGCTACCCACCAGCCCTGCAGCAGCTAGCTACCAGCAGCTACCCACCAGCCCTACAGCAGCTAGCTACCAGCAGCTACCCACCAGCCCTGCAGCAGCTAGCTACCAGCAGCTACCCACCAGCCCTGCAGCAGCTAGCTACCAGCAGCTACCCTCCAGCCCTGCAGCAGCTAGCTACCAGCATCTACCCACCAGCCCTGCAGCAGCTAGCTACCAGCAGCTACCCACCAGCCCTGCAGCAGCTAGCTACCAGCAGCTACCCACCAGCCCTGCAGCAGCTAGCTACCAGCAGCTACCCACCAGCCCTGCAGCAGCTAGCTACCAGCAGCTACCCACCAGCCCTGCAGCAGCTACCCACCAGCAGCTACCCACCAGCAGCTACCCACCAGCCCTGCAGCAGCTAGCTACCAACAGCTACCCTCCAGCCCTGCAGCAGCTAGCTACCAGCAGCTACCCACCAGCCCTGCAGCAGCTAGCTACCAGCAGCTACCCACCAGCCCTGCAGCAGCTACCCACCAGCATCTACACACCAGCCCTGCAGCAGCTAGCTACCAGCAGCTACCCACCAGTCCTGCAGCAGCTAGCTACCAGCAGCTACCCACCAGCCCTGCAGCAGCTAGCTACCAGCAGCTACCCACCAGCCCTGCAGCAGCTAGCTACCAGCAGCTACCCACCAGCCCTGCAGCAGCTAGCTACCAGCAGCTACCCTCCAGCCCTGCAGCAGCTACCCACCAGCCCTGCAGCAGCTAGCTACCAGCAGCTACCCACCAGCCCTGCAGCAGCTACCCACCAGCAGCTACCCACCAGTCCTGCAGGAGCTAGCTACCAGCAGCTACCCACCAGCCCTGCAGCAGCTAGCTACCAGCAGCTACCCACCAGCCCTGCAGCAGCTAGCTACCAGCAGCTACCCACCAGTCCTGCAGGAGCTAGCTACCAGCAGCTACCCACCAGCCCTGCAGCAGCTAGCTACCAGCAGCTACCCTCCAGCCCTGCAGTAGCTACCCACCAGCCCTGCAGCAGCTAGCTACCAGCAGCTACCCACCAGCCCTGCAGCAGCTAGCTACCAGCAGCTACCCTCCAGCCCTGCAGCAGCTACCCACCAGCCCTGCAGCAGCTAGCTACCAGCAGCTACCCTCCAGCCCTGCAGCAGCTACCCTCCAGCCCTGCAGCAGCTACCCACCAGCCCTGCAGCAGCTAGCTACCAGCAGCTACCCACCAGCCCTGCAGCAGCTACCCACCAGCCCTGCAGCAGCTACCCACCAGCCCTGCAGCAGCTAGCTACCAGCAGCTACCCACCAGCCCTGCAGCAGCTAGCTACCAGCAGCTACCCACCAGCCCTGCAGCAGCTAGCTACCAGCAGCTACCCACCAGCCCTGCAGCAGCTTGCTACCAGCAGCTACCCACCAGCCCTGCCTGCCTGCTTACTACCAGTCTGGGTCAGCATTCGTGGGACTGCTTCACTGCCTCGGTCCTGTGGACTGCAAGGTAGGGCACTATGCCTACCTCACCTCCCAGTTCTCACAGTGTGAGAAGAGCATTTATGCAGGTGAACACCAGGAAGGCTGCTGGCCCAGATGGTATAACAGGACGCATACTTAAGTCCTGTGCCAACCAGCTGGCTCCGGTGTTCACCACCATATTTAATCAATCCCTGGCGGAGTCAGTGGTCCCTGCCTGCTTCAAGATGTCTACCATCATCCCTGTTCCGAAGAAACCCTCCCCAACATGTCCAAATGACTACAGACCGGTGGCACTCACCTCTGTGGTCATGAAATGTTTCGAGAGGCTGGTCAAGGACCACATTTGTGCCTCCCTCCCCAGTGATATGGACCCTATGCAATTTTCATACAGGACAAACAGGTCCACTGACGACGCGGTCTCCCAGGTACTGCACAGCACCCTCTCTCACCTTGACCGTCAGAAGGGGGGCTATGTGAGACTGTTGTTCATTGACTACAGCTCAGCGTTCAACACCATAGTCCCCACCAGACTGGTGGACAAGCTGATCGAGCTAGGTCTGAGCTCCACCCTGAGCGCCTGGGTACTGGACTTTCTGAGCGAAAGACCCCAGGCGATCAGGGTGGGGGGTCAGACCTCCAACACCATCACCCTGAGCATCGGGTCCCCCCAGGGCTGTGTTCTGAGCCCCCTGCTGTACTCACTCTACACACACGATTGTGTGGCCAAGTTCAGCTCCAACTCCATAGTGAAGTTCGCAGACGACACGGTGGTGGTGGGGCTGATCTCGGACAACGACGAGAAGGCCTACCGGGAGGAGGTTGAGGTACTGGAACGCTGGTGCCAGGACAACAGCCTGCTCCTGAACATTGGTAAAAACCAAGGAGCTGATCGTGGATTATAGGAGAGGACAGCAGGAGACGCACACACCACTGATGATTAACGGGGCTACCGTGGACAGGGTGAGCAGCTTTAAGTACCTGGGGGTCCACATCTCAGAGGATCTGACATGGTCAACACACATAGACACAGTAGTAAAGAAGGCGAAACAGCGCCTCTACCACCTGAGACAGTTAAGGAAGTTCAGAGTATCGGGGAAGATACTCCAGTCCTTCTACTCAGGAGCTGTAGAGAGCATCCTGACCGGAAACATCACTGCCTGGTATGGAAACAGCACGGCACAGGACAAGAAGGCCCTACAGAGAGTGGTGCGCTCAGCCGAGCGTACCACGGGTATTGCACTACCTCCCCTGCAGGTTCTATACAACAAGAGGTGCAAATCCAGAGCCTGCAGAATAATGAAAGACCCCCACCTCCCTAATAACAGCCTGTTTCAGCTGCTGAGGTCAGGCAGACGCCTGCGAACCCCAGCTACTAGGACAGAGAGGCTTAGGCTTAGCTTCTTCCCCCAGGCCATCAGAGTCCTGAACAATGAACATTGAGTACCACAGAACACTGAACTATCCACACATAAGCACACATGAGCACACACACGACACGCACGCTGTGCACGCTCACACACTAGCAGCCACTTTAACACTTTAACATGAGCGGGCACACACTCATGCCGCGCACACCCACACTTATTGCCAAAAGGAAAGGCCACTTTAAATCAGTATTAGCAACAGTAACAGTGTATTGCACTACCAAAGCTACCTAGCATGTCCTATATGCTCTGTAAATAACTATGTACAAATACCGAGATGTCACACCATGTTACCTGTTATTGCACAACGTTTTTTGTATTGGATTCTATTATATGTTGTACCCACTGTATTGCACATCGTTGCGGGCAAGACCACCCGCATTTCATTGTATACTCGTATGCCGTGACAAATAAAACTCTTGACGTGACTTGAGATACGATGGATGCCTCCGCCTGACCCAGAAGGTGTCCATGCTGGAAGGGAGAATATCCATGCTCTACACCAGGGGTCAGCAACCTTTTTGACATGGAGTGCCTGTTTGAAATATAGTTGTAACTAGTGTGCCTCAACAATATTCCATGCATCGTACATCTTTTTTCTCATAATCAGGTATTTTTAATGATAATTTTTACATTATTACATCATTATTGTTATTGCTATTATTAACAATATTATTATGATGGTTGTATCAACCCTAAATCTGAGTTGGGGGCGGGGGGGTGCAATGCAGACAAACAGCTGCATACAGTGTGACCATTTCACTCACATTTGCCCATTCATTTTTGGACACATCACACACCATCGGTGTGTGTACTGTACGTGTGCTGTCATAGCTCCACCTACAGGCCTAATGGAGAACACCAGGATGTGAATGGAGGGTGAATGTGAGGTATATCGTGTAAATAAGTGTTGATTGATTGCAAGACCACACTGTAAAAAAATTAATAATAATAAGTTACCAGAACTTAAAAATATTTAGTTCAGTTACTGTGCATTAAGGTTTTCAATCCATAATAAGTTAACAGAAAAATAAGTACACAACCACATTATTTCAAACTAATAAAACTATGTTTATTGTCATTGTTTTAAGAACACAAGTTGACTTGGTAATACTCACATTTTGAGTAAAAAAAATGGCTTTTAACATGTGCAATGTTCAATGAAATAGAAAAATAAATAATAAAATGTGTTGATTAATCCCACTGGTCACAATGGTGACTGTAATAATGTTTTTGTTATAAGGCTCTGCAAATGTTACTGAATGATGTAGCAATGTATTTCCAGCTATATTGAAATAATAAACAAATAAAGGGTCTCAATTAAATATGTGGTAGTAAAAATAACCTGTGGGAGGATTTCAACAAAATAAATGCGACAACAGTGCAAAATATTTTACTATAATATTTCAAAGCAAAAAAAAAGAAAAAAATATATATATATAATTTTTTTTTATGCTGCCCCCTGTGCCTATGAAAATGCCCCTGCGTGCCTATGCAGGCACGCGTGCCTAGGGTTGCCTACCCCTCTACAGTATCAAGGAAGATGAGCACCTCTTGGACTCCTTGTTTGAGGCATCAAAAATCCTTCGACATGACCTGAGTGACTCAATCATCCCTGAGGAACCAGCCCCAGGAGACGCAGATCCAACCCCCTCAGCTCCACCCCCTGCAGGTGCCGATTCATCTGACCCAGAGTTTTTTTATTTTTTTTAAAACTTAAATTTGTATTTTGACTTACAAACATCAACATCAACAACATTACAACATTACAATTGACAGACAAAATTATAAGAAAATAACCCCTAAATCAAGTGAAAAAAGACGTAAATAATAAATAAAAGTAAACATCGGTCCCTACATTGTTTATTTACATTTCAATTTCTTTTCATAGACCATAAAGAAAAATCATAATACCCTCAAAAAAATTTAAAAGTACTGACTAAGGTGAAGTGTGTGCCATGGGCTCAGAGACCCTCCTTGAACCTCTTTCCTCCTTTACCCTTCGCCCTCTTGTGTTGCATTTGTTTCTTCCTCTGTGATGTCATTCTCGTTCCCCTTATAATCCTCCCACTTTCCCCATCTTTCCTCAAATTTCTCCTCCTGTAGCCTCAGCATGTGTGTTATCCTCTCCATATCCTGTATCTCCTCTACTATTCCTACCCATTGTGCTATTGTTGGTGGATCTTCCTTGTACCACAGTCTCGTTATTGCTTTTCTGGCCGCTATCAACATTATCTTTATTAAATATTTGTAGCCTCCGCTCTCTTCACCGAATACATATAATGATTAACATAAATAAAAAACATAAACTTTACATAAAGTGCTCCCAAGGCGTTCGGGGGGTCCCTGTGTCCCCCCCTGTCACCTGCTGGTGGGTGAGGGGTAATTGCTCTCCTAGCGAGAGGCCCCCTCCTGACGGCTTGGGGGTTTGAAACCCTTACCCCCAACCGCTCGTCATATTTGTCCAGCTTTCTTACTGTTTTTATTGCTGTCGAGCTCCTGGTCAAAAGCGCTCTGTCCTTCATTCCGATCAAAGACCCCCATTTCCTAGGTCCCTCTCAGTGTGGCTCATATGTTCCAATGTCCCTCCTTCCTCCCAAACAAGTGTGTGGTGTCTTCTGTGTACCCCTTTTACTTTCTTTTCCTCCCCTCTATTTTCTATGTGATGTCCATTTATCCCCTTAATCCCTTCCAACTGTGTTGCTCACAGCGTGTGTCTATGTATTTGTTTCAATATGTTCTGTGTTCCGTCTATCATACCTAATTATATTTCCTCCATCAGCATGTGTATTATGTGTCCATGTATACGTTATGTTCGTTCCTATATCCTGCCTCTACCTGGGAATGTGTGTTTATGTATATGTTATTTCAGTTTCTATATTTTGTCTCTATTTGGATAGTTTTTTCAATCTCTTGTGCGTGTACTCATCCCTCCCGCCTCCTCTCCCCTCCTTCTCCATCTCTGGCCTCCTCGTCCGTCTCCGCCTTCGGTCTGTCACGTCTCACCTCGGCCTTCTCCTCTCTCCTCCCTCCTCTCCCGGGTTTCGATCTCCTACTCTGGTCCATCTGCGTGCTTTCTCCAATCTCTGCTGCAGGCTCAGCGTCTGGCCCTCCTGTCCCCTTCCTTCTCCGTCCTCCGCCATCTGCATCCCCCGTCTCCTCATCTCCTCCCCCGCCTCCCGCGCCGTCGCGTACGTCACCGTCCCTTCCTTCCAGTGAATCCTTAGCGAGGTCATGGGTGATTGGAATTTCATTCCGTTTTCTTTCAGAATTCTCTTCAGTCCCGCGTAGGACCTGCGTGTTATTGCTACCGCTGTCGAGTAATCGTGATCAAACGACAGTCTTTTCCCCTCGATTTCTATCTTCTTGGTCCACGCGGTTCTGAGTATCAATTCCTTAATCTCAAATCTCAGAAAGTTAATAATCACCGCCCTCGGAGGTCTGTCCGGTTTCGGTCTCGGAGCCAACGCCCTGTGGGCCCTCTGTATCTCCATTTTTTCCAGTCCTGTCTCCTCCAGTTGTTCCTTGATAAGCTTTTCCACATATTGGGTCACCGATTCCCCTTCGACTCCTTCTTTCAATCCCCATATTCTGATGTTATTTCTCCGTGACCTCCCCTCCATGTCCGATATCTTTGTCTCCATCTGTTCTTGTTTTTGAATCGCACACGTTAACACCTCGTGTATCTCTGTGTTCCATTCCTCCGTTTGCGCCGTTCTAGTCTGTGCCTCTGTTACGTTTCTGTCCTGTTCCGCCATCTTCTCATCCACCCTTTTGAGTTCTGTATTCATTTCACCTCTGAAGTCCTCCTGTTCCTTCCTCAATTCCTCCCATAACTTCCCAATATCATTTCTTATCGTGTCCGAGTTCAGTTTTATGGTCGCCTGCATCGTGTCCGAGTTCAATTTTATGGTCGCCAATATCCCGGCCTGCATGAGCACGGCCCATCCTGGCATTCCCTTGTCCGTCTCAGCCGAAACTCCCCCTTCCTCCGCCTGCCCCTTCTCGGTCTCGCCTCGGGGGTTCTTCTCCATAGAACTCTCCTCTTCCTGTGAGTCCTCCATTTCTCTTTCCTTCATAATTGTTTTCTCCTCCTTCCTTCTCGTTTGCATCTTCATTTTTAATCACTTTTCGTCACTTTTCGGGTCTTTATTTCTCCGTTTTTCACTCTTTTGACCAGGAGCCTCACCACATGCGTGCTACCCTTCCGCTCTCATACCAGAAGTCTACCCAGAGGTTTTTCTGGGTCGTGTAGCTGGTACCTCAGTTATGGAGGAGTTGGGTAAGACAGTACTGTACACACAGCCTGAAGAGAGATGGACCAGAGAGGGAGCTAAGTCCAAGCGGCCCCCCACAAGCTCCACCCCGCACCCGTGGTCTTTGGCTGGTCGGGGCCATCCCCGGGGAAACCGTATCCCCCATGCTCACCAGTCCGCCCCTCCGGTATTCACTGCCAATCCCTTCTCTGTCCTGGATGATGACTTCCCCTCGATCACCTCGGCCGTTGCCCAGTCCTCCAGTAAAAGTAGTGAGCGACGTCATCCGTTAAGATTAGCAGTTAAAAACACTCTGGTCGTTCTTTCTCTCCCAAGTCAGCTGAGGTCTCCCAGCCAGTGTTGCCACGACCATCCGGTCCCCCAAGGCCTCGCCTGGCCTCAAAACTGTCCCCGTCTCCACCAGTGACAATCATAATAGGCGACTCGATAGTCAGACACGTCTCAGTAAAAAATGCACACACTGTGGTTTTTCCAGGTGCCACAGTGGCGGTCATCACGGATAAAATCCAAGAGGTTACGACATCCTTCCCCGCTGCTGATTGGCTCATAGTGCACGCAGGTACAAATGACGTTAGGAAACAGCAATCTTCACTACAGCGTCAGTATCTCCGGCCCCACCCCCTCTCCTGGCCGTGGCCTCGGCCGCTTCTCCAGACTGCTAAGCCTACTCCCCCAATACTCCCACAGTAGTTGATATTACCCCCCCTCCCTCCTCTTCAGGCCTACCAATTTTCAAACTTGGACCTCATACAGTAAATAATATCCCGGTTTTAATCACAAACCGTTGTCCCACTATACCTGGTTATAGACATCGGTCTGTTGACCACAGTGTGCTGGCTAGTCTAGCCAGACCGGCTAACGTGAGTACTCAACCTGATAAAAACATTATCATTGGGCTTTTTAACACACGATCGCTTACTGAGAAAGGTCTGCTACTACAGGGTCTGCTGACCGATCGTAAATTGGATTTCTTGTGTCTGACTGAAACTTGGCAGATACCTAATGACTTTCACAACTTAATGAGACTACTCCGCATGGGTATGTTTACATCCGTCAACCCCACCCCTCCGATAAGCGAGGAGGTGGTCTCGCGATAATCTACAATGAGAAGTGGCAAGTGTCCTCATTGACAGTTCCTGTGTACAAGTCATTTGAATGCATTGCTATTCAAATTCATGGTCCAACACCTACCATTCTAGTGACTGTCTACAGACCACCAAAGCCAAATAGAGATTTTATAGATGAACTCTCTGCCTTTTTAGCTTCACTAAACTTACTGTCTCCTAATATTTTACTGCTGGGGGATTTTAATGTTCATATGGACAATATAAACAATTCTACTACCAAGGAGCTCACATCTTCCCTGGACAGCTGTGGATTTCAACAATATGTTGACTTCCCTACTCACTCCAAAGGACACACTTTGGACTTAGTGTGCTGCTCTGGTGTCGCAGCCCAAAACTGTACTGCGTCTGACCTGTCCATCTCTGATCACAAGTTCATATCTTTTAATGTCATCCTGAAGACACACAAAACAAACGTGTCACGTTCCATCTCTTTCAGGAATATTAGGAACATCGATGTACCTGCTCTATCCAGTGAACTTATTAATAACCTTTCCTGTCATGACAATGAGTCAACCTGTGATGAACTGGTCTCAATGTACAACAATGGACTCCATAACCTCTTAGACACTTTTGCTCCACTTAAAACACGGACTGTCTCCTTCACTCGCTCTGCACCCTGGTTTACACCTGAGCTACGCTGCTCAAAGCCAAAGGCCGCCGCCTAGAGCGCCTCCAGACTAAGACTGGTCTTACTGTCCATAAAGAAATGTACTTTAACCACATACTCCACTAGAAGGAAGCTCTCTCCAGAGCTAAAAGTACTCACTGTGCCAGTGTAATTAGCTCAGGCGCAGGAAGCACTCAAGCCCTGTTTTCCACTGTTAAATCAATCTCACAGCCTCCTGACACTCTCACTCCACTAATGCACTCTGTTTCTCAATGCAATTTGTTCATGGACTTTTTCAATGCTAAAATCGCAAAAATACATCAGCAACTGTGTTCCTCATCTAATGTCACCTACAGTTCACCGTGTTCCTTCCCTGATGCTCCCATTCTCTCGCTCTAGTTTCCTACTCCCATCTGTTAGTGACATATCAGACCTCATCCGAAAAGCTAACTCTTCTACATGCCCTAGTTAAAATCACAAACGACTTACTAGTGGCTGCTGATTCTGCTCTCCTCGCTATACTTATACTTCTGGATCTCTCTGCAGCATTTGACACCATTTCACATTCCATTCTTCTAGACAGACTAACCTCCATTGGCATCACTGGCACCCCTCTTCACTGGTTCAACTCATACCTCACAGGCCGCACTCAATATGTACAACTGAGAGATGTTACATCACACTCCACTTCAGTTACCACCGGTGTCCCCCAGGGTTCTGTTCTGGGCCCTCTCCTTGGCAACATCTTCAGAACATCTGCTCTACAGTTTCACTGCTACGAGGATGACACCGCTCTATGTTTTCCACCAAACCTGACTCTGCACTCCCCACCACCTCCCTTACTGAATGCTTAAAGGGAATAAATTTATGGTTCACACTCAACTACCTAAAACTAAACAATGATAAAACCGAGGTACTCCTCATTGGTTCCAAATCCACCATAGCCAAATCCCACAGTTTCCCCTCACCCTTAACAACTGTACAGTCTTCCCCTCCCCTCAGGTTAAGAGTTTGGGTGTCATCCTCGATAGCACACTGGCATTCAAATCCCACATAAATAACATCACACGGTCCGCTTACTTCCACCTACGCAACATTAATCGTCTCCGCCCCTCACTTACACCCACCAGCACCGCTACTCTTGTTCACGCCCTGGTCACATCCCGCCTGGATTACTGTAACTCCCTCCCCACTGCAGCGGCAAAAGATCTTGCCAAGCTGCAGCAGGTGATTCGCTCCGCGGAGGGGGTGATCAGCTGTCCCCTGCCCTCCCTCAGGTCCCTGCACGACTCCAGGGCGCTGAAGAGGGCGAGGAAGATCATGGCCGACCCATCCCACCCCGGTCACAGCCTCTTCACCCTGCTCCCCTCTGGGAGAAGGCTGAGGATCCCAAAGGCTGTGAAAGCTCGACACAGACTGAGCTTCTTCCCCTCAGCCCGCCAGGCTGATCAATGCCTCAGGTCCCCCCCCCCCCCCCCCCCCCTCTGCCCCCAAGTGACACTGGCACAATGACACTGACTGCACTGCACTAGTCCGTACTGGATCTCTGCACTCTTCACTTTATATATATTTATTGATTAATCCCCCACTGCACTGTTTCGTTTCTTGTCTGTGTTGGTGTTGTTTACTGTGAAAAAAGATAGAAAATGCATACACTGTATTGCTGCAAAGATTACCAATGTGTTTTACACAAATGGCTCAATAAAGGAATCTGAATCCTCATTGGTCTCCCACACAAGTACCTCCATAAACTCCAACTGGTCCAAAACTCAGCCGCCCGAATTATCACAACTCCCTCCACCAACCACATCACTCCTGTTCTCCACCAACCACATCACTCCTGTTCTCCACCAACCACATCACTCCTGTTCTCCACCAACCACATCACTCCTGTTCTCCACCAACCACATCACTCCTGTTCTCCACCAACCACATCACTCCTGTTCTCCACCAAATTCACTGACTACAAAGTATTACTACTCACTTTCAAGGCCCTCCATAACCTAGCCCCTCCTTATCTCACAGAACTTCTCCAGTCCTACACTCCCTCTCGGTCACTCAGATCCTCCTCTTCTTTCCAACTTGTCACTCCTCCTTCCTGTCTGACTACCATGGGATCCAGAGGGCCCCCCCCCCCCCCGCCTCTGGAATTCCCCCCACAAGAAATCTGTGAAATAGATAACCTCCCCACCTTTGTTTCCCGTCTCAAAACACATCTGTTCATTCTGGCATATTCACTTTCATTTTAAGTTTATTACAACTGCTCCCCTATGTAACTCTGTAATACTGTGTTTTTACTGTGTGAAATTGTATTTGTTTTTAACCCTGTATGGCGACCTTGGGTGCTTAGAAATTAGATTAGTGTAAATATTTCAATTCAATAATGTAAATGAGAATAAATGTATATAAAATCTTCATGAACACAAAATCACTATTCTGGCTGCTACATTTCCAATCCCTAATTGTTACAGTGGAACAATTATCAATGAATGATAATATTGCAGCCACAATCTACAACATTATTGATACATACAACATAATATATACAGTAATAACATTATGGAAGTCCATTTCTGTTTTTAAATTGAAGTCCAGGTCCAATGTGATGTGTCCGTCTGTCAACATTGAACACTGAAGTCTTCCTAGGGATCAGAGCTTCAAGCACGTGACCCACCAGTTCTGTGGTGAAACAGGCTCTGAGGTTTTGTCAGATGCTCTCTGGCGCCACCAGTTATTGAAGGAATACACTGTTGCTGTCACACCTCAGTCTTCTGACTGCTACCTTGAACTACTTATGAGCGAAGCCCACTAGGGCACGACATATCTGCAGTAGAGATGTCCGCTGTCACTCCAATACAATGGAGCTAAATGGCACCGGGTTTGTGCCAAAATAATACATTTGAAAAACTCAACATTAATGTCTATAGAGCTTTTTATTTCATTTAGCAACTATTCTCTGTAGAGTATTTTACTTTTAACTTAAGTAAAATATCATGTCCTAATGACTACACAGCATTTGAAATGATAACACTCATAATGAAAGAGTCAAAACAAGCATGAGATATATTTTATTGACTAAATCAAAAAAGGAGGTACAGAATTCCTATTGTGTATACTACTTAGTATAAGTACATGGGGTTCCTATTGAGTATACTACTTAGTATAAGTACATGGGGTTTCTATTGTGTATACTACTTAGTATAAGTACATGGGGTTCCTATTGAGTATACTACTTAGTATAAGTACATGGGGTTCCTATTGTGTATACCAGCGTTTCCGTTAGCCGGTAATTACCGGTATTTGACCGGCAAAATCTGTTGAAGTCCGACATATTTAATCTCTCCGGTCATAATGAAAATAATTCCCTCTAAGCACAATTAGATTATTTGAATTGTATTAAAATAGACTACAATTAAATAGCCTATGCGATGAACGAAACAATCATTACATTTGTTTCATCATTGCTTCACCAAGCAGCCGGTCTAATAATGACACCGCTGTGTCAGCGCGAGCTTGCTGCTCCTAGATTTGTGAGAAACATCCATCTGCAGCCCCACAGAATGCAGTACTCCAATCCAGCCATTGGCAATTCAGCTGTTGGGTGGGCGGCGCTGCTGAGCCCAGACCGGACCGGACCTAAAAACTCTCTTTTGCAAGAAGACTATAATAAGATCTTGAATTTAAAGTATGAATATAACCGCATTCTTAGTGGAAACATCTGTAAACTCTTATTGAAGCTCAAACAGAGACATTTCGAACTGAGCGACAAACCAGAGAGGCTGTTGGCCAGACAGTTGAAAGGAGCACAGGCGAGCCGTGCAATCCACAAAATTGTATCTAAAACAGGTGATTTGTTAACTAACCCTAAGGAAATAAACAACCGCTTTAAAGAATTGTATTCAGAATTATACAAAACAAAGTCTCAGGCCACTAACGCAGACTTTACAATTTTTTTTTGACTCCCTCAACCTGCCAAAACTGGATGAGTCATCCAGGTTAGAACTCGATTCAGATTTTTCAGAGAGTGAGCTAGTTGAGGCAATTAAGTCATTCCCCTCTGGTAAGGCAGCAGGCCCAGACGGATTTTACAAGACATTTCACAAGACACTTGCCCCAATCCTACTCAGAATGATCAATGACTCCATTAAGAATAACAGATTTCCGAACTCTCTGTATGAAGCAAATATATGTATCTTACTGAAGAAGGGCAAGGAGGAAACAGAGCCTGGGAGCTACCGGCCCATCGCCCTCCTTAATTTTGATCAAAAATCGATCACAAAAGTATTAGCCAATAGATTAGGGAGACATATTCCATCAATTATACACCCTGACCAAACAGGGTTTATCCCAGGCAGATTTTCATTTTGTAATGTGCGTCGGCTCCTGAACAATGTTTATACCAACCACGAGGACAACTCCAGAGCGGCCATTTTGTCCTTAGATTCAGCCAAAGCGTTTGATCAAATAGAGTGGCCTTACATGCTCGAGGCACTTAAAAGATTTGGATTTGGAGACTCTTTTATTGCATGGGTCAAAATACTATATCTCTGCCCGACATCCTCCATCCTCACTAATAATGATAAATCTGGACCTTTTGACTTGCAACGTGGGGTCCGACAGGGCGATCCACTTTCTCCCTTACTATTCGACGTTGCTCTGGAGCCCCTCGCGATAGGAATCAGGAGCCACCCCAATATCAGAGGCATTAAGATAGGGGACATGGAAAGCCGGGTGAGCCTTTACGCTGATGACACATTGTTATATCTTTCAGACCCAGAAACCTCTGTTCCTCCCTTGTTAGATTTCATTGAATCATTTGGTAAGCTTTCTGGCTACACAATCAATTGGGGTAAGAGTGAGTTCATGCCTCTCTCGGGCGGCCTGAACTCAGACTTTCTTAAGGCTCTACCATTTAAAGTAGTAAATTACCATTTTTCATATTTAGGACTCAGAATATCTAGAAATCCCAAACTCTTATTTAAACTTAACTATGCTGACATGCTCACAAAGTTAAAACTCAACATAGAGAAGTGGAGGACCCTGCCCTTATCTATGGTGGGGCGTATTAACGCAATCAAGATGGTGTCTCTTCCTAGATTCTTGTATCTATTTCAAAATCTGCCAATCTTCCTCACTGCAGCATTCTTTAAGACACTAGACTATTATTTTCCCATTTGTATGGGGATATAAAACCCATCGCATATCAAAAGGGCATCTGCAGAAGCCAACACAGGAGGGAGGCCTAGGCCTCCCTGCATTCAGGAATTATTATTGGGCAGCCAATGCTAGAGCTCTGACCTATTGGCAGAGGGGACTCTCGGGTGAGACACCATCTAATAATTCCCGCCTGTGGCTAAACATTGAAGCCACAGCAGTAAAAGGCTCCTCTCTCTGTACTTTACTTTTTTCTAAAACAGAATCCCCTCAAAAGCTAATTGGTGACAATTTTATCTTAAGGAACTCACTTAGGATTTTGAATCAGATAAGAGGTGTTCACAAGCCGCCAAATGTCTGTATGTATACCCCTATATGTCATAACACTCCTTTTTGCCATCTCGGACAGATGGGGCATTTGCTGTCTGGAGGGACAAGGGACTCACGACCCTTGGAGACTTGTACATAGACAAACAGTTTGCATCATTCGACCAACTGAAAACAAAATTTAACATTCCTAACTCCCACTTTTTTCGATATCTCCAAATCAGACACTATGTCAAAGAAAAAATTCCACATTTTGAAACCATGCCAGAGAATTGCCCATTCTACGATCTCCTGAAGCCTCCAGACTCCAGACACCTGATATCTCGCTTTATGTCCCTGTTTTCCACCTCTGTGTCCACTGACCATCTGAGAGATGCCTGGTCCACTGAGTTGAATCTAGAGGTGTCTGAGAACATATGGAATGAAGGTTTGACTAGAATCCAAACTTGCTCGATCAATGCTAGGTACAAATTGATTCAATTTAAAGTCATCCATAGACTCCACTATTCAAAGACCAAACTACACAGAATTTATCCATCTCTTTCTCCATTATGTGACAGGTGTAAAGTTGCAGAGGGCTCTTTAACACATCTCTTTTGGCTCTGTCCTCATTTACAAAAATTCTGGGGTGAAATATTCCAGTGGTTTTCCAGGGTCTATGGAAAGGACATTCCCCCTGATCCAGAGTTGGCACTCTTTGGGTGTTCAGAGACTGCCTTAAGGTACACGAGGGAGGAACAACAGACACTAATGCTCGGCATGGTAGCTGCAAAAAAAATTATTCTAACCGATTGGAAATCACCTACACCCCCGTGTTTCCAGAAATGGCTCAATGAAATGATCACAATCATACAGATGGAGAGGATCCGCTATTACAGATCCAAAGAGCACAACATGTTTTCGGACATATGGAGCCCATTCATTGACTATCTGAAGGACAAATAACTGCACTCTGCAGAGACTCACCCCTGTATATCATGTTTGACCTGCACCTTGTAACACCTGGCTATACAACACACTTTAATGCTTTGAGTTAAGTCACACTGTTATTTTATTTTCCTGTCTGGCAGTCCTTTTCGTTTTTTTTTTCGTTTTGTTATGTCTGTTTATTTTTGTTCTGTCTCCTCCTTTTTGTTTGTCTGTTCTTGTCTAGTAAACTGAGAAATAAAGTATTTAAAAAACATGAAGGCCATTTCAACCAATCAGAAGGGTTTATCGTTAATACCGGAAACTGAACTGAAGCCTGGAAGTTCTGGAACACAACATCCCTCCTTGCTTACAGCCAAACAATTCTACAGTTTGCAGCTAGAACAACGTGCAATAAACAAAAAAGGATACATTAAAAAAAAATAAAAACACCGCTGCTCTGTCGGTCTGCAGCTCCATGCTTCACGTAAATCTAACAACAGCCAGCTCGCGCTGACACAGCGGTGTCATTATTAGACCGGCTGCTTGGTGAAGCAACGATGAAACAAATGTAATGATTGTTTCGTTCATCGCATAGGCTATTTAATTTTAGTCTATTTTAATACAATTCAAATAATCAAATTGTGCTTAGAGGGAATTATTTTCACAGGACATTATGACCAGCACCAAGTCGTTGGGAGGTGGAGTCATCACGCAAACCCACGATAATGTTGCCGTCTCTCTCTGCCAAATTTCTCAGTTCTTCGCTTGATATAATTAATACAAATGTCCAATATAACGGAATTCGTTAGCTCATAAAAATGTGATTATAACAGACTGCTGTTTAATGTCGGGCAGACTGCCCACCGACACCTCAAGTCGGCAGCAGCACGAAGTCTCGAGGGACTTATTTTATTTGGAATATATTAATGACTGTATACGCAAAAGTAGCCTAGTTTTAAGTTAAAATATTATAAATGCCTTGATGATGTCATTCTTTATATAGGCCTATCAATTGTTTTTAAGCTCAATAAACTCTGACCGGAATTTATCCCATTTGTCCGGTAGATTGAAATCTACCGGACACTCAGACCTGCAAAAAAAAATTCTAACGGAAACCCTGGTGTATACCACTTAGTATAAGAACATGGGGTTCCTGTTGAGTATACTACTTAGTATAAGTACATGGGGTTCCTATTGTGTATACTACTTAGTATAAGTACATGGGGTTCCTGTTGAGTATACTACTTAGTATAAGTACATGGGGTTCCTGTTGAGTATACTACTTAGTATAAGTACATGGGGTTCCTGTTGAGTATACTACTTAGTATAAGTACATGGGGTTCCTATTGTGTATACTACTTAGTATAAGTACATGGGGTTCCTATTGAGTATACTACTTAGTATAAGTCCATGGGGTTCCTATTGTGTAGAGGTCAAGGTCCTGGCGGGATGGTGCCAGGAAAACAGCCTCTCCCTGAACGTCAGCAAAACAAAGGAGATGATTGTGGACTTCAGGAGGTCGGGGGTCAAGGACTACAGCCCCCTCAGCATCGACGGGGCACCGGTTGAGAGAGTCAACAGCTTTAAGTACCTCGGAGCCTACATATCCGAGGACTTGACATGGACCACACACATTAACAGTGTTGTGAAGAAGGCACGACAACGCCTCTACTTCCTCAGGCGCCTAAGGAAGTTCCAAGTCAGCCAGAAGATCCTTAAGAACTTCTACTCATGTACAATAGAGAGCATCTTGACCGGCAACATCACCTCCTGGTTTGGGAATAGCACTGCACAAGACCAAAGCAGACTACAAAGAGTGACACGTTCAGCCGAACGCACAATTGGAGGGGGGCTCCCCACCCTCCAGAACATTTACTACAAGCGTTGCAAGGGCAAGGCTAAGAGAATCATTAAAGACTCCAGTCACCCGAACAACTGCCTCTTTGAACTGCTGCGGTCAGGCAAGCGATACAGGAGTCTCAAGGCGAGCACAGAAAGACTCAGAAGAAGCTTCTATCCCCAGGCCATCAGGCTGCTAAACGAACAATGAATGAACACTACACAACAACAACCACCAAACGCACATAGCACACACATCCACACGCACACACTCACTTTAAACAAACACACTGTAGCACCCACTCCACACACTTATAGCACACACCCACTTTAAACAAACACACTGTAGCACCCACTCCCCACACTTTATATTTATGGATGAAGGATTGCACTACAACTCGTACACCTTACTGTAAATTGTACCTAAAATTGTACCTCATCCCATTTCTGCTTTGCACTAGATAGTACTGTACATTAGTACACTGCATAGTATTGTGTATTGTATATTATATGGTAACTCAGAACATTGTACATATGTCTATACCGAACACTGTGACCTCATTTTCTTCTTCTAAATTCATGCTATATTATGTTATTATGTTATTTGATACTATCTTGTCTAGCACAGTCTCTGGAGCGTAACAGTAAGAAGCATTTTGTATGAAAGTATTCTGTACTTCTGTATGACAACTATTAAAGAACTTGAGAACTTGTGTATACCACTTAGTATAAGTACATGGGGTTCCTGTTGAGTATACTACTTAGTATAAGTACATGGGGTTCCTATTGAGTATACTACTTAGTATAAGTACATGGGGTTCCTATTGAGTATACTACTAAGTATAAGTACATGGGGTTCCTGTTGAGTATACTACTTAGTATAAGTACATGGGGTTCCTGTTGAGTATACTACTAAGTATAAGTACATGGGGTTCCTGTTGAGTATACTGCTTAGTATGGGAACAGAATGTTTGGGCAGCACGGTGGTGTAGTGTTTAACACTGTCGCCTCACAGCTAGAAGGTCCTGGGTTCGATTCCCACTTGGGGACCAGGTTGCCGCGTTGCCAGGTACCCAGGTGGGGTATCTCCCGGGCCTTTCTGTGTGGAATTTGCATGTTCTGCCCGTACTTGCAAGGGTTTCCCCTCCAGATAAGATAAACCCAAAGGAAAAACATGCAGAACAGATGGCTAACGCTGTCGCGTCCCTGACGAAGACGGACAGGAGCACTTGGATTGGTCCCCGGGCGCGGCCCACGCCACAGCCCATGTCTGCTCCCGGCTGCCCTTGGGGGGGGAAGGACGACGGGATGGGAAAAGTGCAGAGAGACATTTCATCAGTGCATGTGTGTGTGAGTGTTCCTGTGTGTCGCCCATCTCGCATGTGTGTGTGTTCTTCTTCTAAAAAAGTACATGGGGTTTCTATTTAATATACTGCAAACTGTGTTTGGGGACCTGCTCTCTTTATTCTTTTCAAGTCTACTCTCAGCTTAAATGGAAGAACTAAATGGTTTCTTTCCTGTATGAGTTCTAGTGTGTTTCTTCATATTTGATTTATCATTGAACCCTTTCTCACAAACTGAACAACTAAATGGTTTCTTGTATGTGTTCTCATGTGTGTCTTCAGATTTGCCTTCATACTGAAACCGTTCTCACAAACTGAACAACTAAATGGTTTCTCTCCAGTATGTGTTATCATGTGTCTCTTCAGATCTCTCTTCGCATTGAACCCTTTCCGACAAACTGAACAACTAAATAGTTTCTCTCCAGTATGTGTTCTCATGTGTCTCTTCAGTGGTGCCTTCATACTGAACCCTTTCTCACAAACTGAACAGCTAAATGGTTTCTCTCCAGTATGAGTTATCATGTGTCTCTTCAGTGGTGCCTTCATACTGAACCCTTTCTCACAAACTGAACAACCAAATGGTTTCTCTCCAGTATGTGTTCTCATGTGTGTCTTCAGATCTGCCTTCCTACTGAACCCTTTCCCACAAACTGAACAACTAAATAGTTTCTCTCCAGTATGAGTTATCATGTGTGTCTTCAGATCTGCCTTCCTACTGAACCCTTTCCCACAAACTGAACAACTAAATGGTTTCTCTCCAGTATGTGTTATCATGTGTTTCTTCAGATTTCCTTGGTCATTGAACCCCTTCCCACAAACTGAACAACTAAATGGTTTCTCTCCAGTGTGAGTTCTAGTGTGTTTCTTCAGATTTCTTTTATCATTGAACCCTTTCCCACAAACTGAACAAACAAAATGTTTCTCTCCAGTATGAGTTCTCATGTGTTTCTTCACATTTCCTTGGTCATTGAACCCTTTCCCACAAACTGAACAAACAAAAGGTTTCTCTCCAGTATGAGTTAACATGTGTTTCTTCAGATGTTCCTTCCTACTGAACCCTTTCCCACAAACTGAACAATAAAATGGTTTCACGCCGGTATGATTTTTTATGTGTATCTTCAGATCTCTCTTCTTGCTGAACCCAGGCCTGTTAGACAACGTTTGTATTTTCTGTGTCTTCTTTTGTTTTAGTGCCATCAAACCTGGACCTCCACTCTCCTTCCATTCATCACCATCATCAGTCTCGGCTCCAGAACTGTCATCATCACCGTCATCAGTCTCAGCTCCAGAACTGTCATCATCACCGTCATCAGTCTCAGTTAGAGAACAGTCTGAAGAGAGAGGCTGGCTATCTCTAGTTGGTTCTAAATCACCAGCTGGATCTAAGTTACTGGTTAGTTCTGCTACTCCACAGTCCTCTCCTTCAGGTTCTGTTTTCATGTGTTCAGTTGAGGTGCTGGGTAAAGAGTATGCTTCTCTGTTTTTCTCCCTTTGGGTTTGAAGAGGCTGGAAGGACAGAGCGTTCTCTTGACCATCTTCACATTTCACTGGGTCTTCTGTGATCTTGGAGAGATCAGCTTCTTCCAGCCCTTGATCTTGTTCATCTTTAATCTGCTCTGGGTCCCGGTTTTGGCTGAGTTGTGAGGACAGAGTGTTCTCACCTTCATTTTCACATTTCATAGGTTGTAAGGTCATCTTGGAGCCATCAGCCTCCTCTAGATCTTGACACAGTTCCTCCTGTTCCTCTTTAATCTGGAGGGGCTCTGTGTCCTGGGTTTGGCTGAGCTGTGAGGACTGAGGTTTCTCTTCATCATGTTCACTCTTCACAGAGACAGGAAGCTCCTCTCCCTCCTGACTGATCCAGAATTCCTCCTGTTCCTCTTTCATCTGTACGAGCTCTGGCTCCTCCTGGACCAGACTGGGGCTCCTCTCCTGCTGCTCAGGGGGAACCTCCTCTTCACAGATAAACAGCTGTAAGGCCATGGAGTCTAGAAAGAAGGGCATACAATCATTTAAATGTAATTTGTTGTAACCATTGCTTTTGAAAGTAACAAAGGGACAGGTCACTATTTCACACTACTCTCTTAACAGGAAAGTAACAACACGCTTAACCAATATATAGGGATGCACAGATCCTATACCCAATACCACTATCAGGCTGATACTAGCTACATGTGATCAGTATCGACTACAGGTGGTCTGATCCATTACCACGTTGTCATAAAGCATCCTCCTCCACTAACATCCCAGCAGCAGTGCATGGTGGAGAGGAAGAGGGACAATGTTCCTGCTGATTCTGCTTGATGAGATGTTGGACAAAGGTTTGAACTTTTTATTATATAAGGCTATAAAATAACAAGTGGACATGTTATTCAAGTGGACACTAGGGGTGGACGGTATAAACGGTATACGGTATAAACGGTATGAATTTGCTCTACGGTATGGATTTTGACTATACCGTGTAACCGGTAGAGCAGCTCTAAAATAGCAATGACCACAGCGCGACTATTTCAATCGCATTTGCCCCTAAAAATAGATAGAATTAGTCATAGATAATAGATATGTGCAAACTGGAAAAAGTTATTTAGGAGGCTTCGCGCAGTGGGCGTGTCAACACGCAATTGTCATTTCATAATAAACACATATCACCGTGGCGCAAGCAAGTTTCAATTTCAGTTCCTGGCATTTTTAACCAGTGGAGAAAGGTAAGAGATTTCTCTATCGTTTTTCTCATATGAATTATTCTACGTTAATAAAACATACCTGGTGATCAACTACAGTTTGCTGTAAACATTATGATATGTGTGTAGTGTTATGATAACGACGGCTGCAGCGGGAGGACGGCTGCAGCAGTGGATTTGCGAATAGCATGCAGCTGCAGAGCCGCAGAGCCAGGGGCGCTTTCAGGTCTGGTCACAGGCCCGCTCAACAGCGCCCCCCCACCCAACGGCTGAATTGCCAATGGCTGAATTGGAGTATTGCACAGTGCAATACTCCAATTCAGCCATTGGCAATTCAGGCATAGAAGCGTGGCTAACGCTAATGGCACGCATACCAAAGGCTAACTGCCTACGAAAACAGGCACAGAGGCACTGAAAGAGGATTTCACCCATCTAATGAACACACTATACTAGACAAATATCAAGATGTATCCATCAGTGGACCAATTGCATGCTTTTGCAGAGGATAAGAAGCCTTCAGTCGACTCCTTCAGACATTAAGCACCCCCCACAGCCCAAATGGAATGAAAAAAAAAAAATATATATATATATATTTTTTGTATTTTTTTTAAGTCGACCAATAGTCGACTAACGGCGAATTTTGGCCAATCCTAGTCGACCATCGAAATCCTTAGTCGGGGACAGCCCTACTAACTACACACCCTCAAGACCCCTACACTCTGCATCTTCTGGCCGCCTCAGACCTACTCCTATCCGAGCTCCGGGAGGGTCATCAAAGAGAAGTCGCCTATTCTCAGTCCTTGCCCCACAATGGTGGAATGAACTACCCACCCCAGTTAGGACAGCCGAAACCTGTCCAATCTTTCACCGTCGACTAAAGACGCACTTCTTCAACCATTATCTGAAAAAATATATATAATAATAATATTAACACAATACATAAAATCTAACCCTAATTAACCTTACCGTCATGCACTTGTCCTAATAAACTAACATACACTGTAGCACTCAACACTTGATGAACATTGTTACTCAGCTGATAAGAGTTGTACCCTTCCTGATGACTTGTCGTACAGAACTTGTAAGTCGCTTTGGATAAAAGCGTCAGCTAAATTACTAAATGTAATGGTACACTACCTACACTGCCTTCTGTATTGTTGTTGAATGATGTTTCTCAGTTATCAACCTCTGTACATGTAAAGAGACAAATTTTGTCCGGTCTTACGGCTGCCAAAAAGTTGATAGCGTCACGCTGGATTCAACCGGATAAAATGTGTCGGAAGGTATGGGTTCTTACCTATCTCGATGTGATTTATCTAGAGATATCCACTGCACGAATTTTAGGTGTTAATGAAGCCAGCATAGCAGTCAGGGTTTCCGTTAGAAAAAATTGTTGCCGGTCTCAGGGTCCGGTAGATTTAAATCTACCGGTCAAATGAGAGAAATTCCGGTCAGAGTTTATTGAGCTTAAAAATAATTGACATCCTCAAGGCATGTAGATTTATAATATTTTAACTTAAAACTAGGCTACTTTTGCGTATACAATCATTATATTCCAAATAAAATAAGTCCAGAGACTCCGTGCTGCTGCAGACTTTAAATCAAATAGGTGTCTGTGGGCAATCGTCCGACATTAATAAACAGCAGTCTGTTATAATCACATTTTTATGAGCTAACGAATTCCGTTATATTGGACATTTGTATTAATTATATCAAGCGAAGAACTGAGAAATTTGGCAGAGAGAGACGGCAACATTATCGTGGGTTTGCGTGATGACTCTCTCCACCTCGCAATAACTTATTTGCAAAGAGTATGGCGCTGCAGACCAGCAGATTCAGTTGTTTTATCTCTATATATTCTATCTGGGGACCGCTCAACAGCGCCCCCCACCCAACAGCTGAATTGCCAATGGCTGAATTGGAGTACTGCATTGTGCCGGTACAGATGGGTGGGTTATGGTGGATTCTGTGGCTCTGCAGCTGCATGCAGTCGCAAATCTAGCAGCAGCCAGCTCGCGCTGACAACAGCGGTGTCATTATTGTAGTGAAGCTCTTGGTGGTTAGGAAAGGTAGTCAACAACACGGGGTGTCTAGTCAGGACACGGGAGGCAGGAACGTTCTTTGATGAGTTTTATTATTAATGGTCAGACAGATGCACAGGCAATTCCTACTTCTATTTCCCATTAACACGGTGGGAGTATGTGAGAGTGTGTGTGTGGTTCTAAATGGGGAGGAAACAAAGACATCAGCGTTACTAGTACTCATTAATCAGTCTGTTATATACTATACAATATACTGTTGCTACAAGTAACATAAACCTCACGAGTGGAACTACCAATGGGGATAAGCAGTGTTATATTTCGTATGGCATCGCTCCCGCTCTGAGCCTTACGAGATACTCTATATCGCCTGTGATACCTAATGTATCTCCCACGAACAAAAACACATGCACCCCACCTGTATGGGGCCCCGCCCCTTATGGTGGCACCACCCATATAATCATGACTCTGGTCATGACACACCCTTCCTCTATTTTCGTCCCAGCGCACTGGATGCTATGCACCATGCGAGCTAGCGGAATGAAAAGATTAAGGAAGATTAATAATGTTGGAAGCTTACCGGAGGTTGCTGGCCCCTGGCATCTTCGACGCATGTTTTCGGCGACACGACGGGCCTGTGATGTTCCTCGTTTGATGACTGCACATCGAGGTTCAGCTGTACAAGGCTGGCTGTCGGGCCAGCTTGTACTCAGGTAGGCCCTGTGTCTTCAGGCATGGGTATTAGTGTTAGTAATGCTGGTTTGTGTTGTTAACACAACCTTGTTGTGTGTTGGCGCCAGGGGCAAGATGGTTTGGTGAACGTTCTCTGCAGGGAACGGTTTCCAAGCTGTCTTGGGCGTGCTGCTACAACATCTAAAGCTATGCTAACATGCTATCGCTACTGCCGCATGCTATCACTACTGCTAATTGCTATGCTGTTTTAATGTCTCCGCCGTGAGATGTTGTCACTCTCCCGCCTCTTGCCCGGTTCATCAATGAAGGTCAGTCGGTAGCTGTTGTGGGGTTTTGAGTTCTATTTGCCTTTTTCGGGTAAATGGGTTGACAACAGGGTAGGCCGTGGCTAGGTTGCCTAGCCAGGTATTTTACCTTGTGTTCCGGCGGGGTTTGTTGAACGGTGTTCCCATCTGGGTTGGCGTCGGGTAGTGGGGCTATGGGTCCAGCCGACATGGTAAACATGTTGCGTGTCTGTGCACAGGCAATTGTTGTCTTGGGTTCCACATTGCCTGGCGTTAGGCTGCAGTAGTATAAGGGCAGGGCCGCTTGGGAGAAATGTGAGGCCCTGTGCGTTTTTAGACGCGGGGCCCCCCATCTCCTGGGGCGGCCCTGTGTAGGGGGCTATTGTTTCATTTTGTCACTCTGCTATGAGAAGGTCTGTCTTGCTACAGCTTTCTCTCCTCTCAAACCATTCATACTGACGGTCAATCGGTATACTGGGGGAGTAGTGCGGGGGGGGGGCTTTGTTTACCTTTTTTGGTAAATGGGCTAAACTAGGGCTGGTGTTCTGTTGTGAATATTTTGAATGAAGACGGGTCTGGTCCGTCTCCCCTTAAACTTTGTGTGTATGGGTTTGCTCATTCTACAGTTTTTGTGGTTTAGCTCTTTTATTCATTTAACCTTTTCATGGTCCACACCACAGTGGAGGGTGCTGTTTGCAATCACCACTGGTGCTCCATGTTAACGTCAGTCCTTTGTTTTTGATATATTGAAACAATGCCCCGCCCGGCCGACACCATGGGTCGGCCTGGCGAGTGGCTGGTGGGCTGTTAAGGCTTGTACCGCCACGGTATGGAATTGGCAACGATTAGAACTGTGTTCGAATTGGTGTTTTTTCTATTACAGAAATGGTGTCTGGTGGAGGGGCCTTGAGGGCCGGCCGACGTCGACACATCGCGCACGGTGTTGGTAAACCACTCCGTCGAGGATGTTGACGTTATTAGCTTTGACCCAGCCGCAAGCTATAACCTTCGAAACCTTTTGAGGCACACAGTGCGGGCTTCCCCGGCCTCGCCTTCGCCAGGCCAGGTATCATGTTGGTGCTCCCACTCCTGGAATATTGGCAAGTGGTCGCAGCTCACATGGTTTGGGGTGGTAGTGATATCACTGCAGGGCTACGGTGTGTAGGAACCCATGGGGGCCTTACACCTTGCATGTCCGGCTGCAGAACGACTCCTTCAGCATGTTCTGGAGGGGTGTTCAGTGGGGGGGCTTTTTTGATCGGAAGCCCCCCGTATCAGACAGGCCCTTTTTCTGTCGGGGTTCCCCCTTGGGTGCGATTGCCTCGTGGGTGGTGTCAGGGTCAGGTGTTCCGACACGGAACGCGCTCCTCGCACGATTCCAGGGTTGTCTTCGCACAGCGGGGGGGACCGGGCCAACTATCTACAGTTCCTGGCGGACCTGCGCCACGTGACGGCGGGTGCGTTGGGAGTGTCGTCACATATGACTACGGCAGTACCATATGTCGAGGTAGATGGAGAGAACGGTGAGGCGGGGACTTGTGTTTACACAACCCCACCCGTTTTCAGGTTTGGTACAGACCCTGTTGTCGGGGTCTCCAGCAGGGACAGCTCTGGTCGACGAGATCCAATCTCTGTGGACGAAGCAAGCCATCGTCGTGGCGTTCTCCTCCCGGTGTTCTCTGCCCGAGAAGTCGGGAGGGAGGGGTGTAAGACCCAGGCTGGACCTGTCCCATGGGAAGGTTCAAGTTTCAAGTTTCAAGTTTCTTTAATAGTTGTCATACAGAAGTACAGAATACTTTTGTACAAAATGCTTCTTACTGTTGCGCTCCAGAGACTGTGCATGACAAGATAAGTATGAAATAAAAACATAGTAAAAATTAGAGGAAAAAAAAGAGGTCACAGTGTTCAGTTTAGACATATGTACAATGTTCGTAGACGTAGTTACCATACAATATACAATACTGTGCAGTGTACTAATATACAATACTATATAGTGCAAGGCATAAATGGACGAGGTGCAGTTTAGGTACAATTCACAGTAGGTGTACGAGTTGTAGTGCAAATCCTTTATCAATAAATATAAAGTGTAAGTGTGTTTGTGTGATCTAAAGTGTGGAGAGTGGGTGCTGCAGTGTGTTGTTTGTTTGAGTGAGTGTGTGTGTGCGTGTGGGTGTGTGTGCTGTGTGCATTTGATGGTTGTTGCATAGTGATTATTGTTCGTTTAGCGATTATTGTTCGTTTAGCAGCCTGATGGCCTGGGGATAGAAGCTCCTTCTGAGTCTTTCTGTGCTCGCCATAAGACTCCGGTATCGCTTGCCTGACGGCAGCAGTTCAAAGAGGCAGTTGTTCGGGTGGCTCGAGTCCTTAATAATTCTCTTAGCCTTCCCCTTGCACCGCTTGTTGTAAATGTTCTGGAGGGTGGGAAGCCCCCCTCTAATTGTGCGTTCGGCTGAACGTGTCACTCTTTGTAGTCTGCTACGGTCTTGTGCAGTGCTATTCCCAAACCAGGAGGTGATGTTGCCGGTCAGGATGCTCTCTATTGTACATGAGTAGAAGTTCCTAAGGATCTTCTGACTGACTTGGAACTTCCTTAGGCGCCTGAGGAAGTAGAGGCGTTGTCGTGCCTTCTTCACAACACTGTCAATGTGTGTGGTCCATGTCAAGTCCTCGGATATGTGGGCTCCGAGGTACTTGAAACTGTTCACTCTCTCAACTGGTGCCCCGTCGATGCTGAGGGGGCTGTAGTCCTTGACCCCCGACCTCCTGAAGTCCACAATCATCTCTTTTGTTTTGCTGACGTTCAGGGAGAGGCAGTTCTCCTGACACCACTGTGACAGGTTCTCTACCTCTTCCAGGTAGGCCCTTTCGTCGTTGGCAGAGATCAGGCCCACCACTACTGTGTCATCAGCAAATTTGATGATGGTGTTGTTGTTCCGCTGTGCTACGCAGTCATGTGTGTACAGGGAGTAGAGGAGGGGGCTCAGAACACAGCCCTGGGGGGCCCCTATGTTGAGCGTGATGGATGAGGAGGTGCAGTTGCCGGCTCTTACCACCTGGGGTCTGCCCGTCAGGAAGTCCAGGACCCACTGGCACAGGTCATAGTTCAAGCCCAGGTCCCTGAGCTTGGCTATGAGTTTGGAGGGGACTATGGTATTGAATGCTGAGCTGTAGTCGATGAACAGCATTCTCACATAGTTCCCCTTCCTCTTGTCCAGATGTGATGCTGCTGTGTGCAGCACATGGGCTATGGCGTCCTCCGTGGACCTGTTGGGGCGATATGCAAATTGCAGAGGGTCCAGGTTGATTGGGAGGGAGGAACAGATGTAGCCCTTCACTAGCTTCTCAAAGCACTTCATGGCTATGGAGGTGAGGGCTACAGGGCGGTAGTCGTTGAGGCAAGCGGGCGTAGATTTTTTGGGTACAGGGATGATGGTGGACTTCTTCAGACAGGTGGGGATGACGGCCTGTTCCAAGGACAGGTTGAAGATGTCAGTGAATACCGGGGCCAGTTGGTCGGCACAGACTTTTAGGACGCGGCCGGGGATGCCGTCCGGTCCTGCTGCCTTCCTGATATCCACTTTTTTAAAGATCCGTCTCACCTCATGCTCTGTTACCCTGAACACTGAGTCTCCATCAGCAGACCCCCCCCCCCCCCCATTGCCGTGGTTTGTAGGCTGGTGTTGTTATTCACAGCCTCAAACCTCGCATAGAAGGAGTTGAGATCATTTGCTAAGGAGATGTCACTGTTCAGTTTGAGGGGGGTTCCTTTGTAGTCTGTCATTGTTCTGAGGCCCTGCCACATGCCTCTAGAGTCAGCCTGTTCAAACTGAAGTTCAACTTTATCCTTGTAACGCCGTTTTGCCTCTGTTACTGCTCTCCTGACGTTGTATCTTGCCATCTTGTGTTCTTCCATGTTGCCTGTCACCAGCCCGGTGTTGTATGCTGATGTGCGCACTTTCAGAGCCTCACGGACGGATTTGTCTACCCAGGGCTTTTGGTTTGGGTAGATATTAATTTTGGTGGTGGGGATTATTACTTCTACCTGAGTACAGACATAGTCAATCACCGTTTCGGTGTATTCGTTAATATTGGCTGTGTTATCACGGAGTACACTCCATTCTGTGCTTCCCAGCACTGCTTGGAGTGACTCTACTGACGTCACGGTCCAACGCTTAACCTCTCGCGAGACCACCGGCGTTCGCTTGAGACACTGTTTGTACTTAGGCAAAAGAAAAATTGCTGCGTGATCGCTTTTACCGAATGGACTAAGAGCCTGTGACTTGTACCCATTCTTAAATTGCGAGTATACATGGTCTAATATGTTCTCGCCTCTGGTGGGACAGGTCACATGCTGATAGAAATTCGGCAGCACCTTTTTAAGACGCGCGCTGTTGAAATCCCCCAAGACCAAAATGGCCGCGTCAACGTTAGCTGCCTGGAGTTTGTTTACCTCGTCATGAAGTTTTGAAAGTGCGACCTCAGTGTTCGCGTGTGGTGGAATGTACACTCCGATGAGGATGATGGACGTTAACTCTCTTGGGAGGAAGAAGGGTCGACATTTTATCGTGATAAACTCCAGGTCTGGGGAGCAGTGGTTAGACATTTCTTTTGTGTTGCCTAAATCGCACCACTCCTTGTTTATCATGAAGGCAATGCCGCCTCCTTTCTTCTTTAGTGACTCTAATGCCGTCCGGTCTTTTCGTAGAACGAAGAAGTGGTCTGCCGGTTCTATTGCATGATTCGGGACATCTGGACTCAGCCAAGTTTCTGTGAAACAGAGGACGTTACAATCCCGAATGTCCCTCTGGAATTGGATCCTTGCTCTGATGTCGTCCAATTTGTTTCCTATCGATTGCACATTGGCCAACAATATGCTGGGCAATGTGGTTCTGTGTCGTTTGGACCTCAGTCTGTTCCGGACCCCGGCTCTCTTTCCTCGTCTTCGCGGCGGCTTTTGTCCGTGGCCGGCATAACAAAGGATCTCGGCAGGCCATTTCTGCTGTTCAGCGATCCGATCCAGAGAGCAATCCAAACGGTAAGTTTTTCTTAATCCAATGTCAATGATTGACTGACGGTCATACACATATAATGCACCAACAGTTGGTGCAAATAAAACTCCTAATACTATAAAAATTAACAAAATAAAGCACAGTCTCGTCGGAGCGATCAGAAAGGCAGCCATCACAGCAGCGCCAGTTCAGTAGGTTCAGCATTTTTTGGATCGTCTCCTACCTGTTGAACACTGTCAGGTGGGGGTCTGGTTCTCCTCCATAGACCTGTAGGATGCGTATGCGCATCCCCGATCTTCCATCCTAGGGCTTACCTACGCTTCCTTTGCAGGGTTAGCGAATGAGTACCAGAGGCTGCCGTTCGGTTTTCTCTGGCTCCCCGCATCTTCACCAAGTGCGTGGAGGCCGCACTGGGGCCTCTGCGTCATCCGGGGTTACGGAGTGTTCTGCCCTGATGACGTTCTGGTCCTTCGCGGTCAAGGTGGATCGTCAGGTCTCGTACCAGGCAGGTCTCTACCAGCCTGGGGTTGCTGTACACTGGATGTAGAGTATTCCTCTTCCCAGTCAACGGTTGGAGGGCTATGGGCATCCATCTCGGAGCGTGTTGTCAACACGCTCGGGAGGTTCCGTCCTAGGACGGTTACGGCGCTGTCTCACGTCGCGTTTTCACCGACGCCTCCCTCGCTGGTGATGCGTCGGGCCAACGCAGTAGGGGGCAGCTGGCAAACCATGCTGCCCGGTCTACGCTACGTTCAATGTGTTGGTGTTGAAAGCGGTCCTTCTGGTCCACAAATGGTGTTGATCAGGACGGACGATACGACGTCAGTGTCGTGTATCGACAGACAGGGAGGAGTACACTCCCCCTGTCTGCACCAGGCGGCGGGCGGCTGGCTATGGGCGTCCTCCATCTGCGCGGCCTAAGGGCTCCCCACATCCCCGGCAGGGAGAATGTGGGTGCAGGTGTACTGTCGCGGGGCGGCCCTCATCCTGACGGGTGAGGATTGCGTCTGGACATGGCCAGGCAGGTCTGGGACCGATGCCGTGCCGCCAGGGATTCTTCCCCATACATCTGTTAGGTCAGTTGTTGGGACGGGTACGTTGAGGGGTGCAGGTTCTTGATCCTGATGGTGTTACCATCTGGACGGCACATGCTCCCTCCACTGTCGCGCTTACGCGGGCAGATGACGTATGTTCCAAGTGTGGTGTAAGGCGGGGGGCCTGGACTCAGTCTCCTGCCCCCTGGTTGCTGTCCTTAGTTACCTCCAGTCTCTCCTTGATAGACTGTCGGCTTCGACGGTGAGGGTATATGCAGCAGCTATATCCTCCTATCATGGGGGTTTGAGGGGATGTCTTGTTCAGCCACCCTCTTGTGAAGCGTTTCCTGCTTGGCGCTCGACGCGTTAAGCCGGTGCAACGCTCCTTGGCTCCGACTTGGGATCTTCAATTGGTCCTCGGTCGGTTGTCCTTGGCCCCGTTTGAGCCGCTCGAGCGGGCGCCGTTGGGACAGCTGTCCTTCAGGACCGCGTTCCTTCTGGCTGTCACTTCCGCTAAACGCGTAGGTGAGCTCTGTGCTCTCTCGGTACATCCAGAGTGCCTGTCTTTTCGGACCGATTGCGGTGTCACTCTGCGACCTAATCCTGCTTTCGTGCCTGAGAATATCCGGAGTTCCTTCCGCTCCCGGGATATTGTGGTTCAGGCGTTTCGTCCTCCTCCTCACACTGGTGAGTTAGATGCGGGCCTTCACCTGTCATGTCCAGTCCGTGCTTGGGGATTTACCTCAGCCGTACTCAGGATTTCAGGGTTACCGACCAGCTTTTTGTCTGTTACGGTGGGGCTCGTGCTGGTAAGGCACTGTCGGAGCAGCGCCTGTCCCATTGGTTGTGCGAGGGTGTTACCCTCTGCTACACGCTGGCTGGGCAGGATCCCCCTGGGGGCGTCAGGGCGCACTCCACTCGTGGGGTGGCTGCCTCTGCCGCTCTCCTGGGTGGGGCCTCGGTGGAGGCCATCTGTGCTGCAGCTTCATGGTCCTCCCCGGGCTCCTTTGTAAGGTTTTTCCTCATGGACATGACCGGGGGTTCTGTCTCCCAGGCGGTTCTGGGGTCTGTGGCCTTTCCTGCTTCCCGTCCTTTGGTCGGGTAGCAGGAGTGTATGGGTATGGGCCGCAGTGTGTTGAGTCACACGTGGTTCCGCCTGTACGGTGTGTTCAAGGGGTTCTGGCTCCCTCTTGTTCGCATTCAGGTGGAGTTGACTGCGCCCCCCCTTCGTTAGGAAGGATGGGGTGACAGGGCTCCCCGCACCCCTTGATGTGGGCTTACGGGTCCTCAGGGGGTACATCTGTCGGGTCTCGCACCCGCTCTTCCCCATTATCTCGTAAGGCTCAGAGCGGGAGCGATGCCATACGAAATATAACGATAGGTTATGTAGATAACCTAGTTATATTAGTATTGGCTGAGCTCCCGCTCTGCGCGCCCTGAGTTCCCTCTTGAGGGATCTTTTCCTGGGACGGGTTTTTGGCGAGGAAGGGTGTGTCATGACCAGAGTCATGATTATATGGGTGGTGCCACCATAAGGGGCGGGGCCCCATACAGGTGGGGTGCATGTGTTTTTGTTCGTGGGAGATACATTAGGTATCACAGGCGATATAGAGTATCTCGTAAGGCTCAGAGCGGGAGCTCAGCCAATACTAATATAACTAGGTTATCTACATAACCTATCGCTTTACCTATACGAGTTACAGGGGTAAACTGTGCTAGACAGATACTAGATACTATAGTCAACAACATAGATTATACCCAATAGGCTAGATTATCACTATAAACATACTGGTAAATTGCTTCCTAAACAGCTGGTAGAATTATAACATTAGTATAGGCCTTAACCATATAAGTCACCAACAATAACTAAGCATCCTCATCATGCACATATTCAACACTTACTTGTGATCAGGGACGCACACATGAACTGAAGGAATCACTAAGCCCACTAGTATATATGGATGCTGGCTATCGACAGACATGTCTGAGGCATCCTGCTGCAGAACGGCAGAGCAGCCCCCCACAGCCTTTCTGTCTGACTGAGAGGCGTCCCGCTGCAGAACAGCAGGACAGCAGCACAGCACCCCACAGTCCTTATGTCTGCCCAGTCCTTGGGACTTTTGTACAATTATTATACCTGCTTGGTGAAGCAACGATGAAACAAATGTAATGATTGTTTCGTTCATCGCATAGGCTATTTAATTTTAGCCTATTTTAATACAATTCAAATAATCAAATTGTGCTTAGAGGGAATTATTTTCACCGGACATTAAGACCGGAGAGATTAAATATGTCGGACTTCAACAGATTTTGCCGGTCAAATACCGGTAATTACTGGTTAACGGAAACGCTGATAGCAGTCTGGGTAGCTGTGGTGGAGAAGATAAAGGGAAGCATATAAACTTGTAATTTTCTGATGTTAAATGAAATAGTGGATGTATAGTCCAAGTGGGGGTCCTGAGGGGGGGGGGGGGGGTGGAGGGAAGGGGAAGGAAAGAGTGAGGAAGAGCGAGCAAGAGCACATGTATTGTATTTATTATTTTTATGTCTTTTAATCTACATTTATTTTTATTTAATTACTGGACTGTCATTATTGTTATTATTATTTCTGTCATTGTCCTGTGATTTATGATCGATTATTACTGTTACTGTATTGTTTGTCTAGTTTCATGTTAAAAAAAAAGAAAAAAAAACATTTGTTAAAAAAATAAATGTAATGGTACACAGAAGCCACGGTTCGGTACGTACCTCGGTATTGGTGTCACGGTTTGGTATGAGTTCGGTACAACAGGAAAACAGTATTTATAATTATTATTATACATTTATAATAATAATAATTATTATTATTATTAAATAGAATCATATTCTATAGGCTTGCCATGGTAGTCAGTGATACTGGTGTCATTCTGTGTTCAGGCATCCAGTAAATGAATTGCCTACTGCCCCCTTAACAACTTATGCAACAACTTAGTTTCGGTTTCACTTGTAGAGAGGATTTAACTTAACGTGAAGCCGAGACTGAAGAAGACTAGAGAACAGATGACATGTTACACAACAATGGCAGAGGATTTATCTTTTTTTTTTTGGATCGGCTGTGCCCGTGAGACTAAGTCTGCGAGAGAAAGAAGCGTGTGTGTTTGTGTGTTCATTGGTTAACATTATTGGGCGAACAAGAAAACTAAAGGAAACTGTAAAATTGCAATGACCCTGCTGTGTTACAATAAACATTAATAATTCATTCATGGTTTTGTTTTAGGGACACCTAGCTGTACTAGACTAGTAAACGGGAGGGGAGGAGGGGAGAAGCGACCCAGTGCAGTGTCAGTGTTGTTCTGTCCGCTTGTCATCGATCGTGCCTTCTTTACAAGCTTCAACGTTTTATTCATCATCTACATTTGGCCATCCAAGCTTAATATTCAACGTTAAAGATCAATGTAAGCCAGTGTAAAGTAAAGATATTGAGCATAGATTTGTAAAATGTGCAACCCTAGTTTCACCTAGTGGTATGAGACGTATTCTTCGTATGGCTGCGCGTGCCGCATCGTGACGCACGTACCGTAAATTCGCGGGACGAATACACGTACCGTTACACCCCTAGTACATGTACACCTCCAATACTGTACATGTACACACATGTATACCTCTGATACTGTACATTTACACACAACTACAGGTACACCTCCAATACTGTACATGTACACCTCCAATACTGTACATGTACACCTCCAATACTGTACATGTACACCTCCAATACTGTACATGTACACACAACTACACATACACCTCCAATACTGTACATGTAGCTAAGAAAAGGCAAGGGAATCTAGAAAGGAGAACTGAGGATTTTCGAGGTAAGGAGACTAAGGAGGAGAAAGAGACGTAAAGGAGGGGACAGGGACTGCTTACTCTTACAGAGAGTAGGGATGCACCGATATGAAAATTTGCCACCGATACCGATTGTTCAACTAACACAATCGGCCGATACCGATATTTGTGGCAAAAATCTTTAAAATTTTTTTTTTTTTTTATATATATATTTTTTTGTAATATATATATATATATATTTTTTTTATGAAACTACTGTATATTTGTGTTACAAATTGTGCTCACCGATATGAACATAGGCCTCTTTACTTACTTAAAAAAAGGAAACATCAAGAAATAGCACTATCTCTCTCCCAGTATGTTCTGCAGGGCTGCAGCTAGATACTAGTTCTCCCAGTATGGTCTACCGGCTGGGCTGCAGCTGGATACTATTGTCTCAACCAGAGTCTCAACCAATGAAATTTTGATTGACAGTTGATTCTGCCAATTACGTCACACACCGCTTGCACCCGCCTCTGCTGTTACCACCAATCGGCAAGCGCGTATAAATTTTTTACTTCCGCTTTTGTCCGCCATTGATTTTGACGAGAGAGGTTTTCTAGAACAACAACAACGGCGGCGCGGCCGACGTTTAGCTTTTAGCTCCGCAGGATGACTTAAACGAGGCATAATGATTTTACTGCAACGATTGTTATAATAAAACAAAGCCTTTCTATACATGTGTCTGATTGAAAACTTTATTAACAGATTGCAGAATGGGTAAAACTCAGGGCTCTATGATCAACGGAAGGAACTGAGCTAGTATGAACGCGGGCTTGCTACGTTCGGGTAAATAATATGCTGATGTTATTGAACGTGTAACACTAACTATATAACGTTAATGCCACAAAACGAATGCCTTGTTAATCATAAGTAGTAACTTTGATGCAGTAGCTTGTGTGTGTGTGTGTGTGTGGGGGACTGGGGACCGCTGTGGAGGTCGCGAGTGAACCTTTTTTTGTCTTTTGACGCTACACAAATTGATGGATATTTATCGGCTACTGCCATCGGCACATTCGAGCTTATCGGCCGATACCGATACCCGACCGATACATCGGTGCACCCCTAACAGAGAGACGTAAAGGAGGGGACAGGGACTGCTTACTCTTACATATCGCTTTTAAACCGCCCGCGCTCCGGTTCAAGCTCCAGCTCCGTTCTGAACCCTCTGAACCCTGATGTTCTCTGGTGAACCACCCGGCGTTTACACCCATTTAAGCAGAACCAACATTCCACGTCTTCGTCATCAATGGGGGCGTCAACCAGGCGGAGGTAGAAATAATGCGTGGAGAGCGAGTCTCAACGCGAGAGCACACACAAAAGCACACACACGAACTGTATACGTTTGAAAATGAATCGTTCCAGCAAAGTAGGCTTCTATTATTCTAATTACTGTTTTAATGGGTATCACAGTAGTAAGTCCTACTGTAGATAGAGCTGCCGCGGTATTGATGTTTTCCTACCGCACAAATTTGCAAAATATTTCCTACCGCCGCGGTTATTACTATAATGGCAATAGCTATCAAACCCTGTTAGCTCAAAGCTCCTCTTTCAACTTAACAAGCATTAAACAAAATGGCCCAGTCATCTATTCACCTTTGTTTAATACACACAGCGTTGTCTCTAATGTTATCTAACCACTGATAGCTCCCGATATCATCAGTTTGGTGCTGGCTAAGTAGCGTGAGCTAACGTTAGCTTCTAGCCACAATGCTATACTGTTATAATGGCTAATTCCATTGACGTTAGCATGCAGCTAACAATGCTACCGATCGTTTTTTAGACTAAACTATCCGCTCTTGGTGGTCACTTGTGTTGATGTTAGTTTTGTTTCATCAACAAATGACAGGCAGAACACACAGTGAATGTATCCGTTTTGTTTATTGCACTTTTATTAGGCTTTGCTGAAAAAGAATTGCTGCATTGAGTAAATAGGCAAGATGGTGGCGGCGTTTCGACTCCTGGCTAGAGGAGCTTGTCGCGGCTCATGCGCATGCGCGCGCTCGGCCAATCAGAGAGAGGTCTGCAGAAATGGAGCTCAACCAATCAGAGAGGGGTCTGCAGAACTGGAGCTACTATTTGTAGAGACGCACGCCTCCAACGTGTGACGCGTCTCTCTTCTGACCAATCAGTGGTCTGCAATGTTTCACGTGACTTTTCTGGTACCCAATAGGGTCGCTTGGAACCTCGATAGAGGAGTAGGGTATATCTGCAGAGCCGCAAGCCCAACGAGAGGAGGGTACTTTATTATTATTATTATAAAAGACAGCGGTGATGCGGTATTCAGCCTACTCTGCGGTGGCCGTGATGTAACAGCGATACCGCGGTAATGCGGTAATCGCGGCAGCTCTAACTGTAGAACATGACATATTAGCATGACATCTGATTTACTAATGCCAATAATAAACGACAACCGCAATTGGCACTTGAAAAGGGTAAATAATGGTCAGTCGCAATTCATGGCAGCCCGTTTAGCTCAGCAGGTTAGATTCCCTGCCTGTGCACTGAAAGGTCCCGAGTTCGAATCTTGGTAACTTTTTTTTCTTTTTCTGTAACGTTAATTAATTTATACACTGGTGTCCCAAAAAGGACAATAACACTACCTTATGCATACTGCACCTTATGTGAAAACTGTGATACTGTATATTTCAGTTAGTTAGATAGTAAATTATATTGATTTATTTGTTTACACTGCTTGTGTAGTTTTTACTACCTGTACCCCCCCCCATCCCCCATGCTGCTATGATGCCTGCATTTCCCCCAAGGGATCAATAAAGGAATATCTTATCTTATCAAACAGAGTGTATAAATTAATTAACGTTACAAAAAAAAGAATTTACCAAGATTGGAACTCGGGACCTTTCGCTCCACACGCATGGAAACTAACCTCCCGAGCTAAACAGGCTGCCATGAATTGTGACTGACTAATCCATAATTTACACGTTTCAAGTGCCAATTGCGGTTGTCGTTTATTATTGGCATTAGTAAATCAGATGTCATGCTAATATGTCATGTTCTACAGTAGGACTTACTACTGTGATACCAGTGGAGGCTGCTGACCAAATTTTTAGGTGAAGCACAAATTATTATATTATATTATATATTAAATTATATTTTTTAAACATCCCCAACGCTGCAACACCCCCATTCCTCCCAGGTGTCAGGCTCCTCATTCGCTTCCATTCATTTTGGGGACCATGTTTAAATATCATACTTCTGAAGTAGGGATGCTCGATATTGGCTTTTTTACCGATACCGATATTCCGATATTGTCCAACTCTTAATTTCGATACCGATACCGATACCGATATCAACCGATACCGATATATGCAGGGTTTCCCCCCAAAAAAACTGAATAATTTCAGGTAATTAATAATTTCACTGGATGCATTCAAAAGGCGTTCTAAATGTAAGCATTATCTGTGCAAAATATGATAATTAAAAAAGTAAAAATTAACATTACATATCTCTTGTTGTTGAATTAAACCAACATGCATACTTTTGACAATAAATAAAATAAGAATTGGTTCTTACTTGCTTGCCTGGGTAAATAAAGGTTAAATAAATGTAAAAAAAAAAAAAAAAAAAAAAAAAATCTCTTTTTTTTACCGATACCGATATTTTCCGATATCACATTTTACTGCCGATATCGGCCGATAATATCGGTCGGCCGATAATATCGGACATCCCTATTCTGAAGTATAAACAAACTATATTGCTGTGACGATTTCAATAACACAGACCATTCTTAGAGTCAATGGTATGCAAAACTGTACATTGGAATATCTAACATGTATTTACCACCTTCCTCTGCACAAGGCCACAGATGGGTTTTATGTAACACAAGGACAATGAATGAATGAATGAATGAATGAATGAATGAATGAATGAATGAATGAATGAATGAATGAATGAATGAATGAATGAATGAATGAATGATGAATGAAAACTTTATTTAACAGATTGCAGAATGGGTACAATACAGTACGGCTCAATACACACAATTGTTAAGGGGATGCAGACCAGAGAAAGACTTTCGTCTTGTTTACATCAATTCAGTGCCACATACACACAGTCCTCATATCCCTCCTAGTTACACACAGTCATCATTATCCCTCCCATACAATACGCACAACACAACAGACTAACTCGTCTTGCTCAATACTTGTTTATGAGTTTTAAGAGACAGCACTGTAATCTCTCTCAACCAAAGCTCTACTAGTTAACAAAGATCTCCACCTTGCTATCTGAAACACTGACACCATTATCAACCTAATAATATCAACCTGATAATATTGAAACATTATCAATATAACGTTAGCTACCAACTTTAGCAGGGCTCCTAATAACACAAGATACATTTCACTATGAATTGAAAATGGGGGACCCTGATGTAAACAAGACGAAAGTCTTTATCTGGTCTGCATCTCCTTAATAATTATGTGTATTGAGCCGTACTGTATATTGTACCCATTCTGCAATCTGTTAAATAAAGTTTTCATTCATTCATGCCTTTTGAAAAGTGACATGGTCGATGTAGGAGTTATGATGCGGTTTCAATTCGGTTACAGTAACGTTACACAAACTGACATTCTAAAGCCAAGAAGACACGACTTACCCATATCGTTGAATAGTGCAGCTTCTCCATGTGACGAGTCCGACTCGAGCCGCTTGCATTAATCCCATGGAAAATGTAAACAATAGTGCATCGCGAGCCAGCTTGTTGCATCAAATTGATGTTTGGCTTTTGTCTCCCGAGTGACGTTAGAACTACTACACTTCGGCTGCGTCCAGGCTAAGCACTGCAGGCTTTCGTTTTACAACGACTGAGATAAAAAAAATATATATCATCAAACGATGCACAATGGAGAGGCATTGTTGTTATTGATATCATCTTCATCAATGTCATCAGCCCTGTTTAGACATTCACAAGACTTGCGTAACGACAAGTTATCTTCCTGAGATAAAAATTATTTTGAAAACAAGCTCGCTGCAGAGCCACAGTACGGCACAAGAGAAACCATTATCTGATTGGGCCACAAGGCTGTCAATCATGCTAGCTGCAGAGCCACAGAACAGCCAAAGAGAAACCATTAGCTGATTGGTGGATTGAATGATTGACAGCCTTGTTATCCATTCAATGGCAAGAGTTTAACTGCACAGACCGTGCTTAGATGAAGTTAATAGCCTATTTTGATTCGCTGTTATTTATTATTTATTAACAATGGGTCACACCTGTGAAGTTTTCTTCACGAATAATTACTGCAGGCAATACTGCAGTGCAGGCCTGCTCAGAGCTGTCAATTTTGGCCATTTTTGAAGAAAAAAAAATTCACCGGCATTTTTTTTACAGAGGAAAACATTTATAATAAAAAAATAATAATAATAATTAAATTTTTTATTTTTTTTATAGGTATATGTAAATTAATAATAATTATGAATTATGAGTGAATTTGTATTTCACGTGTTGTCATAGAGAAACCTCCACTGTGTGATACCCATTAAAACAGTAATTAGGATAATAGAAGCCTACTTTGCTGGAACGATTAATTTCAAACGTATACAGCGTGTGTGTGCATGTATTCTTTTGTGTGTTGTCTCTTGCGCTGACTCGCTACTACTCGTCTTCACAGCCCACTATGACACGGCCACTGATGATGTCACGGTTCGTGAGGAAAAACCAACTATTTTCCGGTGCCAGCTGAGCACCGATTTGTCACGTTCTGAACCAATTAATCCCGGTCTGAACGCGCCGGCCGGTGCGAGATTACGTTCGGGAACCGGCTCCAGCATGGAGCCTTGCTGGTGTAAAAGGGCCAACAGAGAGACGTAAAGGAGGGGACAGGGACTGCTTACTCTTATAGAGTGAGAGAGACGTAAAGGAGGGGACTGCTTACTCTTACAGAGAGAGACGTAAAGGAGGGGACAGGGACTGCTTACTCTTACAGAGAGAGACGTAAAGGAGGGGACAGGGACTGCTTAGTCTCACAGAGAGAGACGTAGAGGAGGGGACAGGGACTGCTTACTCTTACAGAGAGAGACGTAAAGGAGGGGACAGGGACTGCTTACTCTCACAGAGAGAGACGTAAAGGAGGGGACAGGGACTGCTTACTCTTACAGAGAGAGACGTAAAGGAGGGGACAGGGACTGCTTACTCTTACAGAGACGTAAAGGAGGGGACAGAGACTGATTACTCTTACAGAGAGAGACGTAGAGGAGGGGACAGGGACTGCTTACTCTTACAGAGAGACGTACAGTAGAGGAGGGGACAGGGACTGCTTACTCTTACAGAGAGAGACATAAAGGAGGGGACAGGGACTGCTTACTCTCACAGAGAGAGACGTAAAGGAGGGGACAGGGACTGCTTACTCTTACAGAGAGAGACGTACAGTAGAGGAGGGGACAGGGACTGCTTACTCTTACAGAGAGAGACATAAAGGAGGGAACAGGGACTGCTTACTCTTACAGAGAGAGACGTAGAGGAGGGGACAGGGACTGCTTACTCTTACAGAGAGAGACGTAAAGGAGGGGACAGGGACTGCTTACTCTTACAGAGAGAGAGACATAGAGGAGGGGACAGGGACTGCTTACTCTTACAGAGACGTAAAGGAGGGGACAGGGACTGCTTACTCTTACAGAGAGAGACGTAAAGGAGGGGACAGGGACTGCTTACTCTTACAGAGACGTAAAGGAGGGGACAGGGACTGCTTACTCTTACAGAGAGAGACGTAAAGGAGGGGACAGGGACTGCTTACTCTTACAGAGAGAGACGTAAAGGAGGGGACAGGGACTGCTTACTCTTACAGAGAGAGACGTAAAGGAGGGGACAGGGACTGCTTACTCTTACAGAGAGACGTAAAGGAGGGGACAGGGACTGCTTACTCTTACAGAGAGACGTAAAGGAGGGGACAGGGACTGCTTACTCTTACAGAGAGAGACGTAAAGGAGGGGACAGGGACTGCTTACTCTTACAGAGAGAGAGACATAAAAGAGGGGACAGGGACTGCTTACTCTTACAGAGAGACGTAAAGGAGGGGACAGGGACTGCTTACTCTCACAGAGAGATGTAAATGAGGGGACAGGGACTACTTACTCTTACAGAGAGACGTAAACTCCTGAAATTTGCTGACGACACCACCCTGGTGGGTCTCATCTCCAGGGGGGATGAGTCGGCCTACAGGAGGGAGATCGAGAGGCTGCAGAGCTGGTGCAGCTGCAACAACCTGGAGCTCAACGCTCAAAAGACAGTGGAGATGGTAGTGGATTTCAGGAAGAAAGCAGCCCTGCCCCCTCCCATCATACTGGGAGGCACTCAGGTGACCTCCGTGGAGTCATGCCGATTCCTCGGCATGACCATCTCCCGGGATTTGAAGTGGGAGCTTAACATCACGGGCCTGCTCAAGAAGGCCCAGGGGAGGATGTTCTTCCTCCGGCAGTTGAAGAAGTATAAACTGCCGAGGACCATGATGGCCCAATTCTACACGGCCATCATTGAGTCCATCCTCACCCACTCCATCATCTCCTGGTTCCCTGCTGCAGCGGCAAAAGATCTTGCCAAGCTGCAGCGGGTGATTCGCTCCGCGGAGAGGGTGATCGGCTGTCCCCTGCCCTCCCTCAGGTCCCTGCACGACTCCAGGGCGCTGAAGAGGGCGAGAAAGATCATGGCCGACCCATCCCACCCCGGTCACAGCCTCTTCACCCTGCTCCCCTCTGGGAGAAGGCTGAGGATCCCAAAGGCTGTGAAAGCTCGACACAGACTGAGCTTCTTCCCCTCAGCCGCCAGGCTGATCAATGCCTCAGGCCCCCCCCCCCCCCCTCGGTACCCCCCCCCCCCCCCCCCCCCCCCCCCTCTGCCCCCAAGTGACACTGGCTAAATGACATTGACTGCACTGCACTAGTCCGTACTGGATCTCTGCACACTTCACTTTATATATATATGTATTTTATTTATTGATTAATCCCCCACTGCACTGTTCGTTTCTTGTCTGTGTTGGTGTTTGTTTACTGTGAAAAAAGAAAAAATGCATACACTGTATTGCTGCAACAATTACCAATGTGTTTACACAAATGGCTCAATAAAGGAATCTGAATCTGAATCTGAATCTGAAAGGAGGGGACAGGGACTGCTTACACTCACAGAGAGATGTAAAGGAGGGGACAGGGACTGCTTACTCTTACAGAGAGAGACATAAAGGAGGGGACAGGGACTGCTTACTCTCACAGAGAGAGACGTAAAGGAGGGGACAGGGACTGCTTACACTCAGAGAGATGTAAAGGAGGGGACAGGGACTGCTTACTCTTACAGAGAGAGACATAAAGGAGGGGACAGGGACTGCTTACTCTTACAGAGAGAGACGTAAAGGAGGGGACAGGGACTGCTTACTCTTACAGAGAGACGTAGAGGAGGAGACAGGGACTGCTTACTCTTACAGAGCAACCCGGTCTCATCAGAAAACGTAAATAAAGTACTTAATCGAAAAAAGGTACACAATGTACTTTATATATATAAGTAATTTACATTACATTTTGTATCGGCAAAAGTAAAAAAATTAATTTAAAAGCATGATTGAGAGTCAAACGAACAATGCTTGTCGTTGGGGGGCGAGTGCATTAGATCAAGCCACCCACCCTGATACAAACAGCAATAATATGATGATAGAAAGTTATGGTAACGGTTGTGGTTAGCAGTGGTGCGTTGGTCATGGGGCGGGGTTGCACGCAGAGCAACCGGCTCTGTGCACGGATGTGCACGCGCGTGCACACAGGAATGCGCCAACTCGACTGATGCGCCAACTCGCCAAGTACCCACATGGCTACTTTGCATAACAATAGCTCAGGTCGTCAGGTGTGTTCAAATACGTCCTCTGATACATTCACACAAAACTTGTGAATGAAATGTGTTACATTCCATTCCTAGAGTCAATTAGGCATTGTCTTTAGTCTGTGCGCACGCGAGGGAACATTTATACACATTTATGGACATTTACCGGGGCCAGTTTCGAATTGCAGCCTCCGATAGGTGCTCTTTGAGAGCGGTTTTGAAGGAGGCTAGGGATTCACATTATTTTATGGTTGTGGGTAGTGGGCGTTCCACATTGTTGGCATAATTGCAAAACGTGTTTAGTCTAGCTAACTAATCGATGTGATTGGCTTAGACCGTATTGTGTACGGTTGGCTGGCTGGCTGACTTGTGTTGTGGATTGGGGGTGGCCAGCTGGCTATCTGGCAGTTCGTAGTGCAGTAGCTGGCTGGATAGCTGTTGTATTGTGGGTTAACACATTAATTGCCAATGACAAATATACTTTTTATTGGCCGCCATGCGTTGAGTGCCAACAACGAGTAAACTCGTTTTTATGATCGTTATTTCTTTTATTTGCTATTGGCATTCATAATTCATCCAGGAAGCCTCCTGGAGCCAGCTGGACCCTGTCTGATATTGCAACGCCTCAATACCGCCGCTTGGTGGATTTCGGGCGAGTTACACTCCACTCTAAACCGAAAGTGGCGCTCTGTGCATCGGGGAAAAAGCTCTGCCTTGTAATATCTTGAAACGTGGATCAATATACACACCTCGAGTGCATGGGATCGCTTTCGAGATGCAAGAATCAATATGCTTTCGGCGTTTATTGTGTCATACAAACGGAAAATGGATCTAGCAGATCAACATAAAATAATTGGAATTTTCTTTCTCCAGACGCATCGGCCACAGGTAAGAGGAATCTAGCGTTATGTCCAGCTCGATTGTCCATTTCTTTCATTGCAATCTGTCCGATCAACGTATGGTGTATTACTAAAGAAAGCCGTTAATGACAATCAAAGAATCATAAACCCTAACCCCCCCCCTTTCCTTCACACATTATGGAGCATAATGTATCATATGCATTTGAAATTTTTTAAATAGCGTGTATAGGGACGAAACGCCAATCGATAATGTATAATACGCGCCGGGGCCTATAGCGTGCGTTCTGGGAATTACTGCTATACAGTCTAAAAACACTTATATTCTCGACGGTACGAACACGACAATGTATGAATGGAAAAATATAACGTTCCCACATCCGGAACGATAGATACCCGATGTTGAATGGGCCATAGTAATGTCGATATAGCTATAATATTTAAAAAGTTATAGCCCTGCAAAGAAGGTGAGCCACTCCATAGGGTTACAGCACTGGCAGAGGGTGGTAAAGATGGGCATACTGCGTGGCACCCAATGTGTTAAGGGTAGCCAGCTAGCTTGCTGGCAGTTCGTAGTGCAGTAGCTGGCTGGCTAACGTTGGCCAATATAGCTGTAACTGAACGCCAATAGCCTTATGTGATCTTATTTTCTTTTTTTTGTATCTACTTTTTCTCCCCACTTTTTTCTGTATTTTTCTCCCATCCCAATTTAGTCGTTATGCCAATCCCCCCCCCCCCCCCTTCCTGGTCGTTGCGCGCATTTGCCACCCACTTGCCGGTCTATGGAGGGTTGAAGACTATCACATGTCTCCTCCGATACATGCAGAGTCAGCCAGCCGCTTCTTTTCACCTGACAGCGAGGACTCTCATTGGGGGAGCGTAACGTGTGGGAGGATCACACTACTTCCCGCAGATCCCTTCCTCGCTGAGCAGGTGCCCCGACCAACCTGTAGGAGTCGCTGTTTACAACGACCAGGATACCCACCGCACCGGCTTCCCACCCTCTGACACTGCCAATCGTGTTAGTATGGCCGACCGACCAAGCAGGAGGTACCGCTGACAGCTGGATTCGATACCAGTGTCTCTGCAGTGGTAGGCAGACGCTTAGTCCGCTGCGCTACCCAGCCGCTCCTTATGAGTTTCATTTCATAGGAAAATACTTCGACTATAATGGTCAGAAGTAAATTAACTTAGATGCTGTTGTGCTTAACACCCAGTAAGTACACTTTACTTAATTTCTAAGATTAGATTAGATCATTTAGTCTGGAGTCCAGACTTTGAGAATGCCTGTGTTAGACCTACAGTATAATACTCCCAGCTGCTATAACAAAACCAAAAACTATCGGTATCTGCAGTGTATCTGCCGATATGGCTCATAGACTATCAGTGACTGGTGGCCAAAAACGTGATCGGGGAATCCCTAATGCCTACTATTTATATGAATGATATTGCAAGTAATCTGCGACAGAAGGTTGGCTTTTTGTACGGAAACAAATCCTATTTTCCTATGCTTAGCAGAAGAAGGGTTGTTGAAGCTATTTCTGTTTTGGATTATGGACACATAGTTTATAGTAGGGCTGACCCCTATTAGTCGATTAGTCGACTAATCGGTCGAAAGGAGCCGTAGTCGACTGCCAACCTCTTAGTCAATTTTTTTTTATAATTTTATTTATATATATATTTTTGTATCATTCTTTCCAAAAGAAAAGAGGCCTAGAAATGTGGCTAACGCTAATGGCATGCATACCAGAGGCTAACTGCCTAAGAAAACAGGCACAGAGGCACTGAAAGAGGATTTCACCCATCTAATGAACACACTAGACTAGACAAATATCAAGATGTATCCATCAGTGGACCAATTGCATGCTTTTGCAGAGGACAAGAAGCCTTCAGTCGACTCCTTCAGACATTAAGTACCCCCCACAGCCCAAATGGAATGATAAAAAAAAAAAGACTAACGGCAAATTTTGGCCTATCATAGTCGACTATCCAAATCCTTAAATTGGGGACAGCCCTAGTTTATAGACATGCTGCTGCTTCTACTATAAAGCCACTTTGCACTGAATTGGGAAAATCTGCTTTTAGCTTCTGTGCCCCCGACACATGGAATCTTTTGCAAAGCACTTTAAACTCAACACTTGTTTGCGGACCCATCGTATATTCTATAATATAGCTATGGAGACAATAGTATGTCTAATTTGACAGGCACTATTTATACTCCAACAGGGCCAAAACTGTTTATTTCTACATACCTTCGTTTGTGCGCTATACCACGCAAAAAATCGCCTTGTTGCACTGTCATGTACGAAGGTCTAAGGACCACACAGAATAACAACTGGAGCTGGCTGCACATGAGCAAAAGCAGCCTCTCTCAGTAAATGCTTTCAAAACAATGTCCCAGGTAGGTAAAAAAGACACAACACAAGACGTTTTCCAAATAGTAAATTGTGTATTGAATGGAGGTAGGAATTTAAACCTCCTCCATGGTGCACAGGGGAAAAGGTAGGGGAGGACAAACAAGATACACATATAATACAAACAAACACTTAATAACTAATACAACCACGTGCCCATCATAGGACACCACAGCTAGGAGGATTAATCCACACTCATGTGATAAATGGCACCAAGCCACACAGTATTGCTTCACGCAACAGCTAGGCGAGAAGGGCAAACCTCCCTCACTCCACTCTGGAACGTGGCAGTGAACTAGTGAGGCGCCCCGTGTGTGTGTCATCTTCCAGGTTATATCCACTCATCCACTTGACTGCCCACAGGTGCAATCAAGCAGGTGCAATCAGCTCAATCAGGGGGATGAGTGGTATCTGGGAAGGGAGAAAGAGAAACAGGATTAGAAGATGACACATCACACAAGCAAAAATAACATAACACATACTAATTATACTAACCTGATGTTCACATGGTCTTCCAAATACAGTAATAATGATAATGACCAACCCACGTACGTCACATGCACAATAATCCAGGCTGGTTTTCTAGATTGTGAGATATAGAGTGTTTTGTGCGCATGTGCGCATACTTTTTTTTGCATTTCATGTAAGGTTTAAAATAAAGTTAGATGTATTGGAATATGGAGATTTTCTTCAGATTCATCACAGTATTATGTCACCTTGAAAATGATGGTAATAAGAATCATGGAAAAACATGCATAAAAACAATTGGGGATATAGTTTGAACGATCGCCTCGTCTTTGCATGATTTATTTCAAGCATCTGTATGAACACTGAAGATGGATTTACCTTTTAGAGCCTTACCTCCTCCTGCATTCACAGTTCCGTTAAGTCCTGGTGTTTTAATGCAGTCCACCAAGCAGACAGATAGTTCCTTTAGTCCCAACAGAGAGGGGTGACTGCAAGACGCCATCTCCTCCACTGTACTGGATATCAGTGGGGCTGTGGCCTAAAAAATACCAGATAAAAAACAGTAACAATAAGAGTCTTGCAAAGTACAATGTTCACTCTCCCCAGAGTAATAGACCTGTCGCTAAACCACGCCCCAAATTGAATTTGTCCAATCATATCACAGCGAAAATCCTCGCTTGCAGAAAACGCGGACATCACCTGAAACGCTGTTTGTAGGGCGCATCAAACCAATACCAGATGTCTGTGATCGAAACCACTGTGAAGAGTTCAGTTTCTATGTTTATTATCTAGCTAATATCTGATGGTGAAACGATGTGTGTGGGGTACCTGTAATTCGGACACCAGGTACCCTGAAAGACTGGATGGAGGAGTATATTTTCCGAAGCCCAAAAGAAAATCAACAAATGCAAGCGATGGATTCTGCTGTGTCGTCGACCACATACACAACTGAATGTGAAGACAATTTCCAAGGACACTTATGTTTGCTCAAAGGTAAGGTCAATTCATAAAGACATCATATTTGACGGCATGTATTAGAAACGTAGACCAAACTATTAGTTAGCTAACGTTAGCTGCCAACTAGCTAGCCAGCTAGCTAGCTGGTGTTATCCTAACTAGCTAGCTACAGTGTTATCAACATCAACTTTGCTGTCATTAATTTGCTGTCTGACTTTTCTTCCTCGCTAGTTAGCTGGTGTTTTTAGCTAACTTAACGTTTGCTAACTGTCTTTTGTCCAGATGGGGAGCGCCGGCCTGTGGAGCAGCCTCCCCCAAGCCCAATGGAAGAAGTGGACAAGAGGAGCGAGATGAACGATTGAGAAATCAACAAGCACAAATCGAATCACTGACGAGTATAAATACTGTTCTGAGACTTAATCAAATACCAAATAGATTAACACCAGAGGTCTTGCAGCACAGCCGTGTACCAGACTATTTCAAATATGCCTGTCAAGACTTTTGGTTTATTTAATATAAGGATCAGATATGTAAAGGGTCTAAATAAGTTAACAGGTGTTTGCGCTTGTGAGCATGCGCAGTTGGCGCAGCTGCCTTTTAAATGGTGGCTGGCGATTGTCATTCTAAATATAGCACTGACAGGATCACATCGCCCATTGGTAAGTGGACTTGATTAAGGGATTGAAACATTGTTAACTTGGCTATGTCACATATAAACACAATGTAATGTATCACGTTGGCTGCTGGCTGCTAATGCAGCCTGCGGATAATATCTGCATAAATGAATGAACGTTGTGTCTGAATGTTTGCCGCTAGCTTGTGGCTAGGCTAGCGCACTTCGCTGAAGGTGCACAGCTGAGCTAGTGTCTTTGTGGCTTTCCCGGTTTGTCACGGTGAGATTCATGTGGTGGAACTTTGGTGTGTGTGCTTTGATGAATGAGAACTGCTATCTTGTCCGTTGTGTGTGGGTTTGACTTTGCGCTGTGTCTGTGACGAGGAGCTTAGTGGCTCAGTCTCGGAGGAGGAAGTAAACATTGCCAGGCATTCTGGTTAATGTGAATACATTTATTATGTATTGTATTTTTTATGTTTAAATATCAACATTATCTGTCCACCCTCAGTACATTTACCATCAATATAATATACTCGTCTGACTTTTCAAACACACACACACACACACACACACACACACACACACACACACACACACACACACACACACACACACACACACACACACACACACACACACACACACACACACACACACGCACACACACAGAAGGGAGAATGCCTGCCCCCCCCCCCCCTCCTCACTCTGCCCGTCTGCTGTTCTCTCTACGGCTCTGAACAGGGTTTTAGTTTGTTGTTAGCTTACGCTAACGTAACGTTAATTTCTGCCTTGTTTTGGGACTTGTTTTGGGTCGCAAAATAGGCACACTAGCCTTGCTATGTTGCAATGTGCGTGTTCCAGACGCTACTCTTTTAGAAGGCTCTGCTGCCGCTGTGCTGTGAGCCGAGCGGATACGAGTCGACTCCACGGGATTTTCAAAATAAGAGTATCGATATGAACTGAACGTTGCTAGCTGCCGGAGCCATAGATATTTTGGCTGGAGCTACGCTTCTGCGGAGATGAAACTTGCCACAGGATTTTCAAAATAAGAGTATCGATATGAACCGAATGCCTATCGCACGAGTGCTACTGAAGTAAATCCATTCATCGCACAGACCGATGTTGCTGTAGCACGTGCAACATATATATCGCACTGTTCAGCCCTGTATATATATTAGGGATGGGTACCTTTCACATTTGAACCGATACCGGTACCGGTACCTGTGAATCGATACCGGTACCCAACGGTACCTTTTTTCGGTACTTTAGTCTCAAGAAATTTAATTTACCTACCTCAGTCGAAAAAAAAATCCAAACTTCAAATAACTACAATTTCGACAGTTTTCGGCTTGTCATTGCTCCGACTGCTTTGTTGTTGAATCAAGTCAAATCCTAGGTAAGCATATATTGTGCGTGTGAACGTTGACACGAAAAGAAAAAAGTAAAAAAAACAAAAAAAAAAAAAATTCTTTTTTCTTTTTTTTTTCTCACTTGATTCGATACTCGGTAGTACCGACGTGTTTCGGTTCAGTACCTCAAAAGTACCGAATTCGGTACCCATCGCTAATATATATATATATATTTTTTTTATATATTCGATTTTTTTTTTCATATTCGATTCCCATGCCCATCGAACGAAGCTTCGAAGCTTAGAAGTATTTAAGACAGCCCTACCTTATAGCGATCAATACTAGGGATGCCCCGATCGATCGGCCACCGATCGTTATCGGCCGATAATCAGTATAAATATGCAATCGGTGAATTCCGATAATGCGTCATATTCGCCGATCGCAGAAACCGATCAAGCGGAGATCTCACTCGCCGTCTGTCTCAGACACACAGGACCTGCAAACTGCCGCTCCTCCTCCTCCTCCTCCTCCCTTGCCCCGCCCGCACCTGTGTAAAGTTTGTAAACACAGAGGACTGAGAGGCGGCTCCTCTGCTCGAGTCTATAGTGCATTCGACCATGAGCTAACGTTAGCTACCTAGCTATCGTTACTGTTTAAACAAAATTACCCAGTCAACTATTCACTTTTAGTAGGCATTGTCTAACGGTATTTAGCCGGCTAGCTACTTATAGCTCCTGATATCAACAAATGCTCCAGCAAGTCTAGTAGTGCATGTTGATACCTCTGTTAGCTCACGTTAGCGCACGTTAGTTCACTGTTCAAAACGAAATGTCCCATTGAACTAAATAGTTCACTGAGGCGTTGTCTTAACGTTATATAGCCGGCTAGCAGTAGCTACAGATAGCTCCTGATATCAATGTCTTATAACATTGATTCGATGCGTATTCAAGCTGAGGGCTTGCTGAATGTGATTTATACCAATACTAGGGTCCAGCTGCAGCGCCGGAGAATCATGGCCGTAGCTGGAGGCTCCTCGAGTACACACAGACAGTGGAGCTGTTTGCAGATAGCGAGCATTTTGACTTGTTGCATGGTGGCGATGTCTCGCAGATAATACAAGTACAAGTCTAATTATATAATATATATATTTTATAAAAAAGAATTTAATTTATTTTTAATCAAAAACGATCGGTATCGGATCGGTATCGGCCGATATGGCTCACGACGATCGGTGATCGGTATCGGTGGCAAAAAACGTGATCGGGGCATCCCTAATCAATACCCTATATAGCATTGGTCGGCAATAGGTGGCCCACCAGCAATAACATCTGGCCCGTCAGCGAGGTGCAATGTAGCGCTTGCTCAACATGAATAAAGTCAGTGGACAGCGCCTGGTGCTGAAATAGCAAATAGCAAAAAAGCAGTGTGGTATGAAATTAAAACACCAGTTCAGTGAGTCATTCAAACTTTATCTTTACTTATATATGACTGTGACGGCACCACACATGTGAACTGTAACAAACAATGCAATTAAACTGACGTCAAATCGGAGCAAAAAAAGCTGAATCCGCTTCAAGAAGACACGCTACATTAGGTATAAAATAATTACAACGAGACATTCATTAACTAAATTAAAAATACAATTTGGCACTTAACACTCTAAAGCTGGGCGCAACTCTAGACATAAATATATTTGGATCCGTTTGTGATAAAGACTCGCTTTATTGTATCGGAATCGGGAGATCTCTCAGTCATTGCACGGAAGTAAAGCATAGATAAAATCTTGAAATATCTAGATTGGTTGTTTTCTCTGGACTGCATCTAATCCGCTGTATCTATTCATCATGTATCTATGTCTGTCACTATAGCCAATGGAAATGCTCTAAATGGTCACATGGACTGGGAGAACCAATGGAAAATGCCTATCGTTAGTATATCAGTATATTGCCGCTGGTTGCGCGAAATGTAAGATAGACCGATAGAGAGAGGTGCTTGTCTCTGGTTTTATAATAAAATGGCAAAAAGACAAAGGTATAATGTTCAGTGCAAACATGTATTATATATAGGGATGGGTACCTTTCATATTTGAACCGATATGGTACCGGTACCGGTACCTGTGAATCGATACCGGTACCCAACGGTACCTTTTTTCGGTACTTTAGTCTCAAGAAATTTTATTTACCTACCTCAGTCGTGAAATTTTGAATCGAATACTCACTTGAATCGATACTCTGTAGTACCGACGTGTTTCGGTTCGGTACCTCAAAAGTACTCATCCCTAATTATATATAATAATGGAAAGTAGAAAAAAACTGCTAGTTTATTACGCAGCTCGTTTATTTTTATCCATTTTCTGCCTCTGCCACAAATGTATGTTAAAAGGTGGTCTGTCATAGAGTTAAAATTCTTTCACTATAAATTTATTAAATTAGCCATTGTCTTTGGTTCTGGCCCGCCATATAATGGCTTGGAAAAAATGTGGTCCGGGGCCAAACTTAATTGCCGACCCCTGCCCTATAGAAAGACCACCACACAATGTCAACGCCCTGAGCCTTTGCATGCAGAGCAGTGGAAGCTAACCAGGGCAGGTTCTGGTACGCCAACTCTCACGGTCGTAAAAACCAGTGACACAGAGAAACCAATTTCTGCTAATCGCAACATGACCTTCTGAGAAGAAGAGTCATAAAGGGGCAGCGACAGTGAACCGCCTTCCCCTGGAGCAAGAGCTTCTTTGTGTGTGGCTCTCTGACCACTACTGCTGCTCTGACCCAGCTCTGACCTGGCATCTTGTTCCAAGCATAGGTCGTGGCCCGGTAAGACACTGCTATACACGTACAGTATAGCCTTGCTGTACTTCTTCAGTCCAATAGGGAGGTGTAGTGGTTACGTCATTGCTGTTTGCGGCCGGTCAACCTCGCAAAATTGCAATGTATTCCCCCATTGCCCATTTCTAAATCGTCTCGTTTAAAACAAATAAAGCATGGACATTTGCATGGTGTACTGTTCTGTGCGTATTCATCCACAATATATAGCTCAACATGAAAATATTCGCAATTAAATCGTAAAACTAAATCGCAGAATTTTATTTCAACCAAAAATGCTTAAACAATAATGTTAGTGATAGAAGGGAACTCATTTTGTGCAAAAATGGAAAGCTTTTCAATGTTCATGAGGCAGAATTGTTACAATAGCCGATAATCCATTTCCCCAATGATAAATCCCTATACAGGTGGACCTCGCGGGCGGTCCAAGGTGACGTCAGACTACACCTCCCTATAGAGCCGTACTGTATTGTACCCATTCTGCAATCTGTTAATAAAGTTTCAATCAAAAGGCACCTCCCTATAGCCTTGCTGTACTTCTTCAGTCCAGTGTGCATGTCCATCAAAACAAGACCTGTCCAGGAGGCGTCTTCGGCTGACCTGGGATCTGGGTCAGCAGCAGATTACCCCGGTGACGATGCATCTTCTCATGAAGCCACTTCAAACCATGGCCATCTCTTAACTAGTGTTGGATCACAATACCAACATTTTTACTTCGATACCGATACCAGCCTAAGTATCACGATACCGGTTCTAAATAGCATGGTAAAAAAACTAAAATATCAGGTAAAGTAATGGAATATAATATTAGATGACAGAACACAGAACACATAAACAGAAAATAGTTTATAAACAGTGCAGACACTCTTGACATGCCAACTACGCAAAACAGGCGATCTCTCTCTCTCTCTAGTATCGGTGTATCATGCAACCCTACTCTAGTCTAAACTAGGGCTGAGCCCAAACGTTCGGACTTTCGTTCATTACGTTGGCATTCGAATTCTAAATCAACATTAGAATATATATATATATATTTTTGTGTCTATTCATTCTGTTTAAACCAATGGGGTTTTTCTTCACAGTTGCAGATAAAGATTAGGCTACACTAATATTATAGTATTAAAAACGGATGAGTTATATTCATTAAAGAAAGTTGATAATAAAAAAATTAAATACTAATTTAATCAGATTAATCACTGTATTCAAATTGAGGATTTAGTTTGAGGATATTTATAAAAAAGAAATATAAAAAATATATATATTTTGAAAAGAAAAAAATTAAATAAAACATTTTTAAATTAAAAACGAAGGTTCGAACATCCGTTCGAAAAACCCTGACGAAGTTCGAATCCCAAAAACAGGCTTCGGTGACAGCCTTACTCTAAACCATATATTTTCCAATCCGCCGGTGGTCAGTTCCAACAGCTCCTCTGACCAGGAGGTGTTTTCAGAGGAGCCTGTTTTAATACACTGCCTACGCCGTGGTTAAAGCCACTACAGATGATGATGACCACCAGCAGAAATCTCTCTGCGCTGGCTGAGCCATTGTTTTCCTACGGGGAGAGCGGTGGCTGCCAACTCTACTCTACTGCTACCCTCGGTGTGGCACTCTACGCCATCTTTGCAGGAATTCTGTTGTTATTTGTACTAAAGAAAATACACAACGTCCTCCATGATGACGATCAACTAGATACCTGCACCCAACGTGACGGTGAGCGAAGAGCAGAATTCTTATCGTCTGAAGGCCTCATTAATTGTCTTTTTTCTTTTTCGTTTTTGTTTGTTTGATTGCTGTTGTTGCGATCTCCCGATGTTGACAAATTGTGGCTGAAAAAAAAATCCCCTTTGTGAAAACCTAATTTTATCAATGACTGGATGAGTTTAAACCCATGATAGTGAAGGAAGAATGTCCATTGATTATTGATGTCTGACCTCAGGACGTCAATAGGCTTTGTCGGTTGCGAAGGCTCCAAGTGATCAAAAGCAGTGATTGACTTGGGTGATAGATTCAAAAGTCCATTCTCAAGGCCAAGAAAACTCCCTAGATCATGGCCATTGTTCTACCGTGTTAAGTAAATGCAAGCGTGCTAACAGTGAGACAATGGATATCATAAATCATTGTCAGACAAACTGAAAGAGCAGTCGCTATAGGCTAGATCCTACGCATTTCAAAACAAGCGAAGCCTGACAACTATAAGCCAGGTCCACACAGACCTCAAGACGTACCCAAAATTATCTTTTACACGATAATCACAATCAGAGAAGCAAATTGACGAAATGATGCAAACTGACAGCTGCTCAACTTGGCTATGGAAAGAATTATGTCACAATAATAATAAGCTTTTAATCATGCAGTTTTACACAAATATGATACAGCCTGAGACTACCATGTGCAAACATACCAGAGGCTGCTATCTCAATCCCAGCGATCCTGCATCCAGACTCCACATGTCACTAATTAATTTGGCTGTTCGAGGGCATAAAATGCAAAACATCCATCTTAAAAGTAAACAGTACAAAAAGATTTTGTGGGAACAGTTCCTACACAGAGAGGTTTTAATTTGCGGCAGGCTGCTCTACAAGGACAAGGACTTCCACCGGCGATGGCCTCTATCGGTGTTGAAGGTCCCACTAGCTCCGGCACTATTTGGGAGCGATGCCATATCTGATCTTGATACGCATTTTCAGTCTAATGGAGCTCGCTCAGAGCTGATGTGGTTACGTCAGCGGTTTTAGGGTCTCCCACTCGCAAAAGACGTTCAGATTCATGAGAAGCGTTTGTTTTCTTCCAAGTTAATAGGGCAGACTCAGACCTGTATCTGGTTAGTGGGGGGAAGACTATTTTACTTTCTTCATGCGCCAGCTGCACTTCTGTTGCTCTGAGAGAGCTTATCAAATCGGAGGCCCTGGAGGTGGTTAGGGGACATGACAACACAAGTAATTTTGCCCTGTGTTGAGTTAATAATAGTGAGTAGATCTGCATTCAAAGATATTTCACATGGGGCGGCTGATTGGCGCAGTGGGCAAGGCGCTCGCCTCTAACGCAGGAGACGCTGGGTTCGAGCCCAGCTCTCGGCGTTGCTACCGGCTGGCCAGTCGTTCATACAAACACAATTGGCAAGTGTTAGAGGGTGGGAAAGCCGGTGGGTGGGGATTTGACGTTGTGGACAGCGACTCCTACAGGTCGGTTTGGTGACGCCGGTGCGACGGAAGCAGGAAGTATCGGGGGCAGCGTGAGCCTCCCGTGCGTTACTCCTCGCCACTGAGAGTTCGAGCTGTCTGGTGAAAAGAGGCGACAGGCTGCCTCCTCGTGCACCGGAGGGGACATGTGATGCAAGGCTTCTGTCCTCACTACAACCGACCAGTGGGAGGCATAGTCTAGCAACGTTCAAGACAGGGGAGGGGAGAATTGGATATACGAAATTGGGATGGGAGAAAAATTGAAAATGGGGAGAAAAAGTGGATAAAAAAAAAGAAGATATTTCACATGGTTCACACACACAACATGTTTTTCGCCCGACAGTGTGGACGTTTGATTGAAGTTTCGTCATTATCATCCTATGGGACTTTCTCTTCAGATTCAGCTTTATTGTTGCATCTTCTTCATATACAAAATATTGCATAATTATTGGGTCTTGCCCCCTTGTCTTGTTAAGACAATAAGCAAGGAAGAAAAAGTGAAAAAGTGAGCCAAGTTTCATGTTTCAATTTTTTTAACCCTTTCACTGCCACATGACAGCCGGTTAACCCTTTCACTGTGACAATACAGAAGGTTAGCCCTTTACTATCACACAACCGACGGCGATGCTCCATCATTAGCATCATTAGCTCCGCAAATGCGGAGCTAATGATGCTAATGATGGAGCATCACCGTCGGTTGCGTGATAGTAAAGGGCTAACCTTCTGTCGTGTGGCAGTGAAAGGGTTAAGATAAGAGAAACAAAAGATGTGTCGCAACTTCGTCCCTCAACCAAGGTGCACGAGCGCTGAGCGGGAACACAAAATTCTGTAACTAATTTGAATTGTTCATTTAATTAAAACCAACAACGCATTTCGGCAACATGCATTCATCAGGGTTACCAAACCACTCATTTTAGAAATGTCCGCTTTCATTAAGCAATAACCAAGCTACTGCTAAAGTGAAAGTTGCCTTGTAGCTAAGCTTAGCCCGCTCCTGTCCAACAGTTAACTCTGCTCCCTGCATTCTGAGAGCAGCCCCGGCCTGAAGCACCAGCCTGCTTGTATTCAGTGCTGAATAGTGAATAAAAACCATTACTATGCCTGCGAGCACACGTCACGATTAAGAAGCAGTCCGATCTCGCTTAAAATATGTAAATGAAGTATGTATGTTTTTATGCTTTGTCTCATAGCATGTTATGCTCCACTGCCTGCCTGTTTCGTTTTTATGCTTTGTGTGGGGACTGCGGATGAAAATTAGCTTCCTGGCTAAATCCGGTGTTTTTACACTGCATTTATTTGTAGTGTCCAGTAATATGCTCTGTCCCGTCTAAATAAACTAATAAATAAAAATAAGTACTTATCCACCACAGGGAAAAGGTGCATATTGTATGTTGTGTTAACCCTTTCACTACCACACTACCAAAGGGTTAACCCTTTCACAGCGACAATAGTCAATACAGAAGGTTTAACCACACAACAAAGGGTTAATAAACCTTTCACAACCACACACTAACCGTCTGCAGTGTGGTAGTGAAAGGTTAACCTTCTGTAGTGTGGTAGTGAAAGGTTAACCTTCTGTAGTGTGGTAGTGAAAGGGTTAACCTTCTGTAGTGTGGTAGTGAAAGGTTAACCTTCTGTAGTGTGGTAGTGAAAGGTTAACCTTCTGTAGTGTGGTAGTGAAAGGTTAACCTTCTGTAGTGTGGTAGTGAAAGGGTTAACCGTCTGTAGTGTGGTAGTGAAATGTTAACCTTCTGTAGTGTGGTAGTGAAAGGGTTAACCGTCTGTAGTGTGGTAGTGAAAGGTTAACCTTCTGTAGTGTGATAGTGAAAGGGTTAACCTTCTGTAGTGTGGTAGTGAAAGGGTTAACCTTCTATAGTGTGGTAGTGAAATGTTAACCTTCTGTAGTGTGGTAGTGAAAGGGTTAACCGTCTGTAGTGTGGTAGTGAAAGGGTTAACCTTCTATAGTGTGGTAGTGAAAGGTTAACCGTCTGTAGTGTGGTAGTGAAAGGTTAACCTTCTGTAGTGTGGTAGTGAAAGGATTAACGATAGGTTATGTAGATAACCTAGTTATATTAGTATTGGCTGAGCGTCCCGCTCTGAGCCTTATGAGATACCCCTTATCTCCTATGATACCTACTGTATCTCCCACGAACAAATACATGCACCCCACCTGTATGGGGCCCCGCCCCCATGGTGGCACCGCCCATATAACCGTGACTCTGGTCACCAAACACTCTTCCTCGCCAAATCCCGTCCCAGGAAAAAATCCCTCAAGAGGGAACTCAGGGCCGCGCAGAGTGGGACGCTCAGCCAATACTAATATAACTAGGTTATCTACATAACCTATCGTTATATATCGTATTTGCTTCGCGTCCCGCTCTGAGCCTTATGAGATATGGGGAAGAGCGGACGCGAGGCCCGACAAATGTACCCCCTGAGGACCCGTAAGCCCACATCAAGGGGTGCGGGGAGCCCTGTCACCCCATCCTTCCTAATGAAGGGGGGGCGCAGTCAACTCCACCTGAATGCGAACAAGAGGGAACTAGAACCCCTTGAACACACCGTACAGGCGGAACCACGTGTGACCCAACACACTGTGGCCCATACCCATACACTCCTGCTACCCGACCAAAGGACGGGAAGCAGGAAAGGCCACAGACCCCAGAACCGCCTGGGAGACAGAACCCCCGGTCATGTCCATGAGGTAAAACCTTACAAAGGGGCCCGGGGAGGACCATGAAGCTGCAGCACAGATGTCCTCCACCGAGGCCCCACCCAGGAGAGCGGCAGAAGCAGCCACCCCACGAGTGGAGTGCGCCCTGACGCCCCCAGGGGGATCCTGCCCAGCCAACGTGTAGCAGAGGGTAATGCCCTCGCACAACCAATGGGACAGGCGCTGCTCCGACAGTGCCTTACCAGCACGAGCCCCACCGTAACAGACAAAGCTGGTCGGTAACCCTGAAGTCCTGAGTACGGCTGAGGTAAATCCCCAAGCACGGACTGGACATGACAGGTGAAGGCCCGCATCTAACTCACTAGTGTGAGGAGGAGGACGAAACGCCTGAACCACAATATCCCGGGAGCGGAAGGAACTCCGGATATTCTTAGGCACGAAAGCAGGATTAGGTCGCAGAGTGACACCGCAATCGGTCCGAAAAGACAGGCACTCTGGACGTACCGAGAGATCACAGAGCTCACCTACGCGTTTAGCGGAAGTGACAGCCAGTAGGAACGCGGTCTTGAAGGACAGCTGTCCCAACGGCGCCTGCTCGAGCGGCTCAAACGGGGCCAAGGACAACCGACCGAGGACCAATTGAAGATCCCAAGTCGGAGCCAAGGAGCGCTGCACCGGCTTAACGCGTCGAGCGCCAAGCAGGAAACGCTTCACAAGAGGGTGGCTGAACAAGACATCCCCTCAAACCCCTCATGATAGGAGGATATAGCTGCTGCATATACCCTCACCGTCGAAGCCGACAGTCTATCAAGGAGAGACTGGAGGTAACTAAGGACAGCATCCAGGGGGCAGGAGACTGAGTCCCGGCCCCCCGCCTTACACCACACTTGGAACATACGTCATCTGCCCGCGTAAGCGCGACAGTGGAGGGAGCATGCGCATTCCAGATGGTAACACCATCAGGATCAAGAACCTGCGCCCCTCAACGTACCCGTCCCAACAACTGACCTAACAGATGTATGGGGAAGAATCCCTGGCGGCACGGCATCGGTCCCAGACCTGCCTGGCCATGTCCAGATGTAATCCTCACCCGTCAGGATGAGGACCGCCCCGCGACAGTACCTCTGCACCCACATTCTCCCTGCCGGGGATGTGGGGAGCCCTCAGGCCGCGCAGATGGAGGACGCCCATAGCCAGCCGCCCGCCGCCTGGTGCAGACAGGGGGAGCGTACTCCTCCCTGTCTGTCGATACACGACACTGACGTCGTATCGTCCGTCCTGATCAACACCATTTGTGGACCAGAAGGACCGCTTTCAACACCAACACATTGAACGTAGCGCAGACCGGGCAGCATGGTTTGCCAGCTGCCCCCTACTGCGTTGGACCGACGCGTCACCAGCGAGGGAGGCGTCGGTGAAAACGCGACGTGAGACAGCGCCGTAACCGTCCTAGGACGGAACCTCCCGAGCGTGTTGACAACACGCTCTGAGATGGATGCCCATAGCCCTCCAACCGTTGTGTGGTAGTGAAAGGTTAACCTTCTGTAGTGTGGTAGTGAAAGGGTTAACCTTCTATAGTGTGGTAGTGAAAGGTTAACCGTCTGTAGTGTGGTAGTGAAAGGTTAACCTTCTGTAGTGTGGTAGTGAAAGGATTATAGCCATAAATAATATATTGACGTATTTAAGAAAATGTAGAATGGGTACTACAAATAAGTAATGCATTGACATTACTTAATTACAAATAAGTACATATATTACATAATTAAAAAAAAAAAGTTAGCTTTTAACGTTTTCAGAAAACATTTGAGGACAAACCCGGGACGATCGGATGGGACTCGGGAGGCAAGTGTCTTTACCTCAAGACTACCAAGACACACCATTCTGATAGCCTCACCCAAACCCTAACCACACGGGTACCTTAAATTAACCATAACCCTAACTTTGTATCTTCTTTACCATAACCATTAAACAAACCATCATCATAGTTAGGGCTGACCTTCGAAGCTTTTTTTGGCAATCGAAACTTCGGGGCCGAGCTTCGATTTTAATTCGAAGCTTCGAAAAAAAATAAAAAAAAAAATAAAAAAAAATATTTTTTTTTAATCTTTTTTTTTTACATTTTTTTTTTTTTTTTTTTTTTATCTTATGTTGTGGGACTTGTACAGCACTTTCGTAAACGTTGTTGTTTTTAAATGTGCTCTATAAATAAAGTGGGTTGGATTAATTAATTAAGTAGCCCCTTTCGTGACTGACGCATCCAACAAGGTTTCACTCGGCTGTGTGATTTAATTCAAGGTGGATCGCTGTTGTCGTTTGAACAACTTCAGATTTCATGGGAACTACCAATCCCCCAAATCAAGAATGTTTAAGATGAATGAAGTAAGATTTTGATTATTTGAAATATGGCCTGTGTAGACTAAACTATGCACAGAATTATGTCAGTCTACAAGGTCCGGATTCTACATGGTCCGGCAATGTAGACCTTGTAGACTCCACTACAGACCAATTATCAGTGAATGTTCATGCATTTTTAAGAAGGGCAACTTCCACAAAAAAACAAAGAACTCACCAAAACATCTCAGTAGCACCTTATCTAAATGTTATATTTCATATATGGAGATTCATATTTATTTATGTATTGCATGCATTTCTACATTTTATTTCCTATTTTGTTTATTCATCCCAGTATCTTTCTTTCTTATGTGTGGAATTCTACAAGGTGCGCGCACACACACACACACACACACCTACACACACACACACACACACACACACACTTACATTTAGTCATTTAGCTGACGCTTTTATCCAAAGCGACTTACAAGTTCTGTACGACAAGACAGCAAGAAGGGTACAACTCTATCAGCTGAGTAACAATGTTCATCAAAGTGTTGCGTGTTACAGTGTAGGTTAGTTTATTAGGACAAGTGCATGACAGTAAGGTTAGTCACGGTTAGATTTTTTTTTTTTTTTTTTTTTATCATTTCAGATAATGGTTGAAGAAGTGAGTCTTTAGTCGACGGCGAAAGATTGGACGGGATTCGGCTGTCCTAACTGGGATGGGTAGTTCACACACACACACACACACACACACACACACACACACACACACACACACACACACACACACACACACACACACACACACACACACACACACACACACACACACACACACACACACACACACACACACACACACACACACACACACCTACACACACACAAATCGAAGTAAAAAATAAATAATTGATTTTTTTTTTTTTTTTTTTTTTTTAACTTCGTTTTTTTTTTTTTATGTTCGAAGCTTGTGCCATCGAATCGAACGTTCGAAGCTTCGAAGCATTTAAGACAGCCCTAATCATAGTATTGCTGTGTTTGTATCGGGGTGGGTGTGTTAAGTCCAGTGGTGAGAGACCACAATCATTGGTAGGTAGTTCAACTCTCGGTTGCTTGGTTTGTTTTGGACTTTCGCCGATGCAAAATGAAAATATATTACTTACAATAAGTAAATATATTACTTATTATTATGGCTATAACATAACGTACATTATGTACTTTTTCCCCCCTGTGGTCGATTTGTACTTTATTTACGTTTTCCGATGAGACCGTGTTGCAAGAAGACACACGTCAGTGAAACCAACTGCTACCAAGTCAATAGAGAGAGAGAGAGAGCTTTCGAAGGCCATTCAGCACAACTCTCATTTCTATCACACGAGCCCGCGAGCAGCACGTCACCGTTGGGAGAGCGAGGAGCGTCCACACACAGATCCAGGGGCCAGAGAGACATCATCTCTAGACATCCTTTTCCGGAACCCTAAATCAAATCCCAGGAAGGCATTACCGGTCAGTCCGGGTGCTTCTAGGCGGTAATATCATGGTCCATTAGTACTACTGAGGTCATCTGATCCTGGCCTGCAAGAAGTCAAGAAGCCAGGCAGAGAGGTCCAGGGTGCTGGGACACACACAGGTGTGAGAGCAGCATGGTCAAGGCAACAGGAGCTCCCGCCAAACTCTGACCCCAGATGGGATCAACAGGCCCCTGGAGGGATCCATCACAGCCACAGACAACCAATTAATCACTTAGCATTTTAGGTCCCTTCCCTCAAGTGGCCCATGGCTTCAGGTTCCCTACCCACATTCAAAACCGCTCCTAAAGAGCACCTAAGGGAGGCTGCAATCCAAAACTGGCCACCGTAAATGTCCAAACCCCCCACCACCTCCTAATAGTCAGTCTCCTTCCCACCGCATGTATATATTCTCTCCCCGCCGTATGTATATTTCTCTCCCACCCACCCACCCCCTCCTAATGTACAGCCCCCTCCCCATCATATGTATATACTCTGTCAGGATCTATGAGTAACAGTACTGTATATTTGAATACCGTTTATGTCACAAATGTATCACTAAATACCTGTATGTCCCGACCCTATGCCATAAATGTCATGTATGTTGTGTATGTCATAAATGTCAATATGAATTGAAAATGGGGGACCCTGATGGAAACAAGACAAACGTCTTTCTCTGGTCTGCATCCCCTTAACAATTGTGTGTATTGAGCCGTACTGTATTGTACCCATTCTGCAATCTGTTAAATAAAGTTTTCATTCATTCATTCATTCATTCATTCATTCATTCATTCATTCATTCATTCATTCATTCATTCATTCATTCATTCATTCATTCATTCATTCATCCATTCATTCATTCATTCATTAATTAATTCATTCATTCATTCATTCAGCGAGGGTCCTGTGTCACTGACACAGACACAGTACTTGTCTTGATACAAAAGGTAGGGCCGGGTTTGTGGTGGGACCCACGCTGCAAGCTAGGTGGTTTCACAAACAGACTCACTGCACTACGGTGCAGAATCTGATCTGGTTTCCCCGTATCGCTCTGCATCATCATCATCATCAGCAATGCCAGTGGAAGGGCAAAGAGGAGAAAGTGCAGGCAGATATTTTGAGATGATGTGATTGACAAAGTAGTCCTGGGAAGACTGATTAACCTATTACTATATATCTATCCCCAAGCAATTATTAAAATTGACCTATTTCATAGTATTCTAATAAAGTGTCTTGCTTTTCCTATACCAATATGCCACACTCACAACAATGCCATACACACAGCTCAGTGAGAAGACCTATCACCTGTTATGTGATCATTTGTTAGGCCTACCCGTCTTCCTGTCTAGGATGAAGATGTACTGGATATGCTACTACGGATATCATATCTCCACTCATTAATATGTGTTTGTTGTCAAAGTCAATGATATTGGGGGGTGATGGAAACCTCATGCACTCAAATAATAAAACGTATCCTAATCCTACACCAAAGGCTTTTATAACTGGCATGTCGTCAACAGAACAGGTGGAACTGCATTGTTATATATTTGGTTCCGGGGACATTGTCATCCATTCATTCCAAAATATTTTTTTGTTTTTTTGTCTTTCTTTTCATTATTGATTGTCTGCCACGGTGTCATTACTGGCAGACAAGCAATAATAAAAAATAATAAAAATATAACACCACTCACTGGTGTCATTACTGGCAGACAAGCAATAATAAAAAATAATAACAATAAAACACCACTGGTGTCATTACTGGAAGACAAGCAATAATTAAAATAATAATAAAAAATAAAACACCACTGGTGTCATTACTGGCAGACAAGCAATAATAAAAAATAATAACAATAAAACACCACTGGTGTCATTACTGGAAGACAAGCAATAATAATAAAAAATAAAACACCACTGGTGTCATTACTGGCAGACAAGCAATAATTTAAAAAATTATAAAAAATAAAACACCACTGGTGTCATTACTGTCAGACAAGCAATAATAAAATTAAAAGGAAATATAAAAAATAAAACACCACTGGTGTCTTACTGGCAGACAAGCAATAATAATAAAGAATAATAAAAATAAAACACCACTGGTGTCATTACTGGCAGACAAGCAATAATAAAAAATTATAAAAAAAATAAAACACCACTGGTGTCATTACTGTCAGATAATCAATAATAATAAAAAAAAATACATTTATTTTGCTGTAAAGTGTTGCTTGGCTATACATAACATAACACACAGCAGCCAGCCTGTTAGCAGTGAGCTACATCAGAGACCAGACCTGGGGAAGAAGGAGCGGCGGAGGAGAGGAGCAGCAGTAGACGCCTCCTTCCACCGTGTGTCAACACAATAACTGGTATTTTCTATCCCAAGTGAGCAGAAGAAAGGACATAATATTTTCAAGCTTTTCATTCACACACAGGTTGACGAAAGCGCAGTATTTCTTACCAATATATCGACCACCACCGGCTCCGTTGTTGCCGCTGCTAGCTACTATGAGTACTATCCAGATGCGACGGTTGGTTCTTCAACAATATGCGGAAAACGGTTGGTTCCTCTTCACCTGCAACACACACGCCCCGAGCACACTGCTCACGAATGAATTTCACGTGCGGCTCCCTCGTGAGATCGCGCGCCTGGTCAGGCACACTGGACCAACGACTTGAGCGTGCGGAAGCGAACCGAGGAAGGCACATTTACATTGGGACAGCTGTAAATGCCTAGTCTATATGCAAAGTCAGTCATTTTAGAATGATGATCAGTGTGACTGTACTCCTGAAAGAGCAGCGTAGAGCCCCAGCAGCAGCAAGAGCTCTCTCTCTCTCTCTCTCTCTCTCTCTCTCTCTCTCTCTCTCTCTCTCTCTCTCTCTCTCTCTTCTCTCTCTCTCTCTCTCTCTCTCCCTCTCTCTCTCCCTCTCGCTCTCTCTCTCTCTCTCTCTCTCTCTCTCTCTCTCTCTCTCCCTCTCTCTCTCCCTCTCGCTCTCTCTCGCTATCTCCCCCCCCTCTTCCCCCCCCTCTCTATCTGTCTCTGTCGCGACAGACAGGCATAATTGTTCAATATCCCAACGTACCCAACCCCCCCCACCCAACCTCCTCCAATGTACAGTTTCTACGTCAAATGTATATACTCCCTTTTCTTGACTCCTTCTGTATCACAAACAGTACTGTATTTGCAAATCTGGTATGTCATAAATGTATAGATGTAGCAGTACTGTCTATCTGTATGTCATGTATGTCATATATGTCCTGATGAATTGAAAATGGGGGACCCTGATGTAAACAAGACGAAAGTCTTTCTCTGGTCTGCATCCCCTTAACAATTGTGTGTATTGAGCTGTACTGTATTGTACCCATTCTGCAATCTGTTAATAAAGTTTTCAATCAATCAATCAATCAAGCAACCAGATATAGACAGATAGACAAACAAACAAACAGACAGACAGCCAGACAGACAGGCAACCAGATATGACAGATAGACAAACAAACAGACAGACAGGGCAGGGTACTAACTATAGTAATATTGTTTATTTGCATTGGGAAAGATAGACACATTAGCTGGCTGAACAACATCTATTGAAAGATAGAGAGAAAACGAGAGAGAAAGAGAGAAAGAAAGAGCTGTACTGTAGTGTATACCCATTCTGCAATCTGTTAAATTAAAATATACACTGATATAAGGTTGCTGTTCAATCATAATTAGCTGTCAGGAAACAAATAAAACGTTTGTCATTATAGGTGACAAGGTGGATTGACTTAATGACTGCTATATCCTGCTGTTATTATTATTATTATTATTATTATTATTATTATTATTATTATTATTATTATTATTATTATTATTAATAATATTATTATTATTATTATTATTATTATTATTATTATTATTATTATTATTATTATTATTATTATTATTATTATTATTATTATTATTATTATTATTATTATTATTATTATTATTATTATTATTATGATGCAACATTGTAATAGTTATAGGTATAAACAAACATACAGACAGGGGGGGTTGGGCGTTTATTTGCAGATACAGACACAGCTGGTTGAACAACATCTATATCTGTGGTAATAATGAATGAATGAATGAATGAATGAAAACTTTATTAACAGATTGCAGAATGGGTACAGTACAGTACAGCTCAATACAAGTGTGCGAACCATATCACAATTTTCGGGGGAGCTCCCAAAAATCTCCCGGGGGGGGGGGGGGGGGGGGGGGGGGGGTGCAAAAAAAATAAACTCAGAGCGTGTTTTTATAGTCACATATTTGTTACCCATATGTTCACACTGTTTTGACACATAATCTAAAGATATTAACATGATACCACCTCTAGTGGGCATCACACACTCCCTGACCTTAAAAAAATGGCTCCTGACATTTCCGAAAATCACTAAATACACCCATCCAATATCACCCTCAGGCGTGAACCCCTAACAAACTTCCCATGGGCGGACCGTGGGTGACGGCTGGACGGTAAGCATACTGGCCACGTCGTGGAAGGCCGTAAAAAATTGAATGCAACCATGGCATTACGAAGGGTATCAATTGATGTGGTAGTGGACTGTGGTGTGGTGCGGGCACCATCGGTGGCCACTGTACTACTGAATTCACGGTCACCTTGTTCTGCACTGACGGTTCACCTAGCATATCATACGTGAGACATTGTTTAGGCCTTCTGTCACGGGCAGACCTCCTAACCTCTGACTGGACCTGTTCTACCGGCGAGAGTGGAGGGGTTCGGAGATTGAGCTGGGCTACGGGGGAGTGAGCTTGGGGTTGGGGTTGGGCTATTGGAGAGTGAGCTTGGAAGTGGGGTTGGGGTATTGGAGAGTGAGCTTGGGAGTGGGGTTGGGGTATTGGAGAGTGAGCTTGGGAGTGGGGTTGGGGTATTGGAGAGTGAGCTTGGGGTATTGGAGAGTGAGCTCGGGGGGTCTCCCTTTCTTCTTCTTCCTCTGATTCACTAACATCTCCCTCCGGTCTGGCCAAGACAGGCAAATTCCCATCCATGTTTCCTCCCCTGTCGTCTTCACTCTCAGGGCGCAGGCCTGGCATGACTTCAGGTCGTCGTTCACGGTGACCAAGTGATCTTTCCTCTGTCCTTTCAACAGGTATCCTTAGCCAGTATCCTCTGTCACTGTCACCATCCGAATCACTGTCATTGCTGTCCCTTGTCTCTACTTGTCTTTGTGTGTCTGACATTCTTCCTTGTCTTGGTCTGTCATTCGTTTTCTTCGCAGGGACAGTTCTGGCTGGTGGTGGAGTCATTTCCACGGGCAAATCATTTACCAACAGTAAGAGATTTCGGTGTAGTGTTCTGGTCTTTTTCTGGTCTCCATGTTCAAGGCAGACAATGTATACTGGACTCTCAGCGAGCTGGCTTTTGACCACGTAGATCGCCTTCTCCCAGTACGATCTCAACTTGCCTGGTCCTCCACGCTGATTGAGGTTTCTCACCAGAACTCTGTCTCCTGACTGCAGCACTACTCCTTTTGTTTTCTTGTCATAAGTTACTTTTCCTCTTGCACTGGACTTTTTGCTATGTTCGCAAGCAATCCGATAGGCTTCAGACATCTTCTCAGCCCATTGCTCCGCGTATCCTCTGGGTGAGTACGGTTCCTCTTTCTTCGTTAACCCAAACAACAGGTCAACGGGGAGGTGTGGATGACGACCGTAGCGTAGGAAAAAGGGTGAGTAACCCGTTGATTCATGTTTGGTACAGTTGTACGCGTGTAACACATGCGGGAGGTGGTCCTTCCACCGCAATTTCTCATTTTCAGTCAATGTCATCAACATCTGTAGTATGGTCCGATTGAGCCGCTCCGCTGGGTTGCTCTGTGGATGGTAGGGTGATGTTCTAGAGTGGCCGACCCCAGACAGCCGTTGCAGTGCTTGGAACAGTTTATTCTCAAATTCTCGACCCTGGTCGTGATGTAATTTCGAGGGATAACCGAATTTGGGTATAAAGTCATTAAAGATACGCTCTGCAGCTGTTTTCCCACTCTTGTTCTTGGTGGGGTATGCCTGGGCAAACCTTGTGAAATGGTCGATCACCACTAGGATATATTCATACCCTCCACGACTGGTTTCCAGATGTAGATAGTCGATACACACAAGTTCTAATGGGAAGTTGGAGGTAATGCTGCCCATGGGAGCTCGGACATGGGTGACCGGCTTCTTAGACTTGATACAAGGACATCTTCGGGTCACATATTCTTCAATCTCTCTGGACATGAAAGGCCAGTAGAATCTTTCTCTTGCGAGGTGGATCACTCTTTCTGTTCCAACATGACCCATCTCATTATGTAGATGTTTCAGGGCAAGTGTTCTATATTTTACAGGGAGGACCAACTGTTGGTATTGATTGGTCTTTCTGTAAAGGAGATCATTTTCAATATGTAATCTGCTCCATTCATGAAGTAGCTTTCGGGTTGCTGCGCTTACGGTTCTTCGTACGTCGTCTGACAATTTCGTGTTCGACTCTTTCAACTCCCTGATCGTGTTGATGGCTTGGTCCTCTTTTTGGGCCTTCACCAGTTCATCGTGACTGATTGTTTGTAGGTGTGGGTGAGACTGCTGGTTTGAGTCTGGGGACGCGATGTTGAGCGCCGCAACCCATGCCACGTCTTTCCTTTCAGCTGCTTGGCTTCCTTCCCACGTTGCTCGTACTGCTTCATTAGAGAGCTCTTCTGTGCAGGTCCTTTCATATCTCTCCATATCCAGGGGAAGGCGGGAAAGTGTGTCTGCATCTATGTTGGACTTTCCGGGTCTGTATTTGATGTCAAACCGGAAGTCTGCCAGTTCTCCAACCCACCGATGACCGACTGCATTGAGCTTGGCAGTACTCATTACATAGGTCAACGGGTTGTTGTCAGTGTAGATAGTAAAGTGTGGGGCATAATACAGGTAGTCACGGAATTTCACACACACAGCCCATTTCAATGCAAGGAACTCCAGTTTCCCACTGTGCATATGGTAATTTCGTTCGGCTGGTGACAATGTTCTTGACCCGTACCCGATGACTCTCAGTTTTCCATCTTGATGTTGATACAGAACAGCTCCCAGGCCTTGGTCGGAGGCATCCGTGTGCAACCTGAAGGGTAGGTTGAAATCAGGATATGCCAAGACAGGGGGGTTTGTGAGAAGGTCAATCAGTTGTTCAAGTGCTCTCTGCTGTTCCGTGGTCCACTCTATGGGCTCTCTGGAGGGCAACTGGGGGCGTTTGATGTTCTTACTCCGCGCTGGGGCTGGGGTCTTTCCTGGCTTGATTTGGAGTAGCTCATAGATGGGTCTGGCAATTCGGGAAAAATCCTGAATGTATGAACGGAAATATCCCAGGAATCCTGTTATTTTCCTCACTTCGCCGACAGTTCTGGGTGTCTTACTTGACAGGGCTTTCACGGCTTCAATGTCTCGTGGGTCTATCTTGACCCCTTCTGCTGACACAAGGCGACCCACGTATCTGACTTCTTGCTTGAAGAGGTCACACTTCTCAGGTCTCAATTTCACTCCATGACGTTGAAGGGCTTGGAGAACCTTGCGGAGGGTCTCTACTGTACATGTTCTTCAAATGTCTTTGCGTAACAGAGTACGTCGTCAAGATACGGGATACAGCATTCGTCCCTGAGGGGACCTAGCATCTCCTCCATGCTCCGTTGGAACGTTGCAGGGGCATTCGAAAGTCCAAATGGGATGCGCACCCACTCGTAAAGACCCCAAGGAGTGATGAAGGCGGTGAAGGGTCGTGAACCCTCGGCGACGAAGCCCTGGTGGTAGGCTTTCCCTTGGTCTAGGATACTAAACCAGGTATAGCCTCCAAGCGTGTCAGTCAGGTCTTGTATTCTAGGTAGTGGATGACGATCGGGCACAGTCTTTTTGTTCAGGAGGCGGTAGTCGATGCATAGCCGTAGGCTGCCGTCCTTCTTTCTGACGCAGACTACTGGGGCAGAATATGGAGACTTTGACTTGACTATCCAACCTTTCATTAACAGTTCCTGTATGTACTCTTTTACTTCTTTAAACAGTGGCTTTGGTACTGATGAGTACGTCTTCTGGACCGGGACAGTATCATGGAGAGCGATTGTCATCTGCAGGCTCGGGATGCACCCGATGTCACCACTGTCTTGTGCAAAGGACCCAGCCTCTTCACAAAGCATCCGGTTGACTATTGTCTGTTGTTCGTCGTCGAGGTGACTGAGATCGACGGGGGGTTTGAACAGGATGGAGCTGGGCACAGCCGACGTTGTAGCAGCACGGTTGGGGGGTACCGTGGGCTGGGAGATTTCAGGTGAGTAGGTTGGGATGGGGGTTTGCCGTGGGGAGTCTGTCGTGATGACTTTCCCAACACAATGGATGCTGCCCAGAGCTGTCTTCCTGGAGAGAGTGACGTTATGCCTTGTGTTGTTTCCCACAGGCACGGTGACATACGGCTTCCTGGGGTTTTGCGCTTGCAGCAGGCCTTCTCCAACATCCAGTTCTGCCAGCGCTAAACTGCTGTCATCTGGTTCGAACAGGAAGGTGGGGTCAGACAGGTCCACGTGGGGGGGGATTTGGCACTTGACCCAGGCCACTTGACCGGCGGGGATGACAGTGGCTTGTTTACCTGTTCGTAGGCGACCAACCTGGACAGGGGGTCTGTCAGTCTGGATATAACTCACCAGGAGTTCTGCCTTCTCGGCTGGTATCACCATGGCGTTACAGAGCAGGCTGGTGAGAGTTGGGATCAGTCTTCCAGGTTGTTCTTGTATCATCACTTCCAGCACATTAAAACCCAGTAGGGGTCTCTCAAGGACAAGGCTGCTTACAAGGAAAGGCACAGTGATTGACAGGTTAGGATCTTCATTCCCCTTTAAGTTCACCGTAAGGGCCACCCAACCATCAAATGGGAGGACCTCACCGTTTACCGCGTAGACTTTCAACTCCTCTTCTTCTTCGATGATTTCGCTAAGGGGTCTGACTGGCATGTCAGGTAAGTATCTATTCTTCCAAGTTCTGTCAATCATGCTTACTTGGGCCCCTGTATCAAGCAGGGCTTGGACTGCTAAACCGTTTAGGTTACAATGGGTGAGAGCTCTTCTCCCTACGAGCTTGGCGAGGCATTCACTCTTAGTGTTTGGTAAATTAGGGGGGTCTGTGTGCTTCTGTATCTGGTTTACCGTCTTGGTTCCTGTTCTAGGTGCAGTTTTCTCCTCTCTTACTCTTTCCTTCTCAGGCTCACTAGTACGACGGTTGTCAGGTTGGGACAGTAAAGGGGAACCGGTCAATGGTTGTCCTCTTGCAGTGACCGGCCTCAGTTTCCCTGACGCGGTGGTCTCTTTTGACAGCCTAACGCTCTATGGCCTTCTTCGCCACAATGGAAACAGTGAGGGCAATTAGGTAAATTCTGTGCTACACATTTGCTACAGCCATATGGCCTGTCCCTCTGCCTATTTATCCTCCCTATTCTGACCTGGGGTGGTTGTTGCAGGAGATCCACTAGATTGGTAAGTTTCTCTACTTTCTCTGTTAACTTCTGGATCGGGTCTAGTTTAAGTTTCTTTCCTGTATTTTCTTCCCTAGTGGGGGGGGGGACACTGTGCTCCCTTCACCTCAGCACCTGCACTATGTACATGGGGGGTCTATTGCGATTGGTAGGCCCTAACCGTCGCTGTCTTTCACTCTCATCGCTCATGACCTTTTTCATCTGTCTGAGAATGGCCTCATCAGGTACTCTGTCTTCAAGTAAGGGTTTGAGTTCCCTACGAATGTCATCATGTTTGTGTCCTAAACCTTGATATACAGTGTGGAGAAAGACATCCTGAACGGTTCGTTCGTTGTACTTAACGTCAGTAGCAGCATATTTTGATGCTAGTAAAATCTTCTGCTTGAGTCCTATGACTCTATACAAAAACTGCTGTGGTGTTTCACTATCCTTTTGCTTTGTACACATGAGTTCTTGAAACAACTCTGTATTACTTTGTTCACCGAGGTGAGAATGGAGAAAACCCTTCAGCTCATCGATAGTCAAATCGTCTTTTACCATTAACATATCCTTAAAGCTGCCAGCTTTGATCACTCTCAAGACTGCTCTAACAACCTCTGCATCGCTGAATTGCTCCTTCAGACCTTCGTCGATCTGTTTGCAGACACTGTTGTAACTAATGTCTGATCCCTGGTCTCCTATCTGACCTCCCTGGAGCTTAAACTCCCTGCGGTGAAGGTACGACAGTTCTCGTAAAGATATTAGTTTATCTGGCGACACACCAGGGGTTTCCTGTTTACTTTCGGTGTCTGTTACACTCTTATTCAATGGCACAGCCTGAGCTGTGGGTGGTGGTACACTGGGCAGGCACTGTAAAACCTGGTTGCTTACTTTTGGAGTGGGCACACCCTCAATGGTTTCACTTACATCATAAAAGACGCTAACGGGGTCGACTGGTACTGCATCACTTTGACTGGTGGACCGTAGGCCCTCGGTTTTTCCCTCTTCTAGACCCACCACCTCACTCTGCATAAGTCCATCAGTTACATCTTTTATCTGTAATAAATAAGACAACCCTGTATCCTCTAACTCCAGTAAAACCTTACTGTACAGGTAGTCGTTGATAAAGTTGAAGCACCCCTCCACGTCGTCTACGGTAAGGTGGGTTCGGTCAGACGTCTCCAGTCCTGGTATCAGTTCCAATGCCTCGGCAATGCGAAACAGTTCATCCGCAGGTAGAGTGAGCAGGCTCTTCTTGATGTCCCACACCAAGCTTTTCCTCTCGCTGTCTCCCATGGCTGCTTCCCGATTCCTCGCACTTGGCTCTCAGTTCAGGATCACTGTGACGACTTTCCGTGGTGGGTGGATCTCCTCTACACGACACCGGTCTTCCTTCTCGTCAGGTAGAGTAGTGGACGTAGTCTCGTTGTCATCTGGCATCAGATGAGGCACTTCACTGCTGTCGATACTGCGCAGATCAATCCCTCATTCGACGACCTTTGCACCGGGCGTTGGTTCCTGGTTCATCGGGTCGCGGTTGGTCCAGGTGTCAAGATCTCTGGATCAGCTCCCATCCAGCAGGTGGCGCTGATCCCGGACGAGCCCCCAATAAACTGTTACAGGTACCAGGATATGGCACCTGATAGCAGAGATATGTTTAACCTATGAAACAGGTTGTAGTTAATCATTTGACAAAGGAAAGGTGCAGACACGATGTTATTGACTCTGGCTCCTCCCGGTTGTATATTTCAACAACATTTATTCATTCAATAGAATAATCAATCAATCATCATCATCATTGTATCATCATTGTATCATCATTGTATCATCATTGTATAATCATTGTATCATCATTGTATCATCATTGTATCATCATTGTATAATCATTGTATCATTTAGTTACATTACTTCAATACATTCAATTATAATCCCATACTTGTTATTAATTCAAAAGCATATTCATCATTGCAACACACATTCTACCCTTTTAGGATACCCTGGTTCACTTCAATAGCATTTTCCTTTTAAATGTAGTTATCCAGTATTATATACTGTACATTGTGATTACTTATGTCTTTATACATATTTGGCGTCTTAAATATAAGCACGTGAGAAGAGAAACATTATCCTGTTAACCTCTGTCTAGACATGTCTAGGCATGTTGGAAGGGACCATAGTATGTCTTTTAACCAACACTGTCATTCTCATTGTCTGTCAAACAATTCCTTAAATCACCAATAAGTGTTACCTTTATCATCAGTCACTTATCATCAGTCATATCCACTATTCTCTAGTATACCGAAATACCTCCACACCTCAGTGTTATCCATAGTTGTGTTCCTGTCTCAAGTTCTATTGAAACTCAAATGTGCACTGAAAGTACATTTATATATATATTTGTATCGGGCCGTTCTCAACCCTACTAGGAATTTGCTAAACCGTGACCATGGTATAACTCAAGGGAATAGATTTATATTTACATTTAACTGAGGGCGCACTAGAGAGAGAGAGAGAGAGAGAGAGAGAGAGAGAGAGAGAGAGAGAGAGAGAGAGAGAGAGAGAGAGAGAGAGAGAGAGAGAGAGAGAGAGAGAGAGAGAGAGAGAGAGAGCATGTGGTACAGCCCCGGTGTTTAGCTACCTTCTTGGTAGGGTAAGCTAAAGTACTTTCCCTCTAACCATCTTGTACACAATATACACAGTTACTACACAGCAATTCAACCCAACACAGTATGTATTTCAAAACATAAACTTTTATAATCCCCTTGGCGATACTTAACTTCGACACGTTAGTGCTTAAATGGACAATTGTGTTCCAACACTATTTAAATGTACCAACGAAACGTGGCGCCATCAATAGACGGTCTGCTTCTCAACCACGTTACCTGTCGTCTTAAACTTCTTAAACTTGACTCAAACATCGACAATAGTTACTTCATTTGAACCCTCGACATTGCATGTATCCTTGTTAACCTTTATGTGTGTTTTGTAGTATATTACCCACCTATGAAACAGGTTGTAGTTAATCATTTGACAAAGGAAAGGTGCAGACACGATGTTATTGACTCTGGCTCCTCCCGGTTGTGAGGCTGAGATTGCCTCGTGCGTTCCTAAGCACACAGTAACGGGTCCCTGGAAGGCGAAGTCACTAAACACCAGTCCTATACCGCCACCTATTGACCAGATTATGTTAATGTCTCCCATTACATATAAATGACTCTTCTAACTTGTTTCTGATGGAGGTAATCCTGTACCCATATATTCACACTGTTTTGACACATAATCTAAAGATATTAACATGATACCACTTCTAGTGGGCATCACACATACGTTTATTATTATACACGATGATGATACAGCTCCCAGGGGAGCTTTAGAGACCCCCAGGGGAGCTGATATCTGATCTAGGGGAGCTATAGCGGACCTAGCTCCCCCCGTGGATCGCACCCACAATTGTTAAGGGGATGCAGACCAGAGAAAGACTTTCGTCTTGTTTACATCAGGGTCCCCCATTTTCAATTCATCGTAACATATATGACATACATGACATACAGATAGACAGTACTGCTACATCTATACATTTATGACATACCAGATTTGCAATTACAGTACTGTTTGTCAGTGGTGCGTTATTGAAATCATCTGGGGTGACACGCACCACGTGCACGCGCGCTCCCGGCGCATGCGCGCGCTCCCGCGAATGCGCATTTAATGTCCCCTCGCTTGGGCACAGACTAAAGACAGTGCCTAATTGCCTCTACGAATGGAATGTAACACGTCTTCACAACAAGGTTAGGTGTGAATGTGTCTGAGAACGTATTTAACACACCTGACGACCGGAGCTATTGATATGCAAATAGCGAGTGAGGTTACACACCGTGCTACCCCGTCCCATGAACAACGCATGCCTGCTGTTTGTGATACAAAAAGAGTCCAGAAAGAAAAGAGTATATACATTAGGCGTAGAAACTGTACATTGGATTGGGTAGGTGGGGGTGGGGGGGGGACTGTACATTGGAGGTGGTTGGGTGGGTGGGGGGGGGTATTCAATTGCAGTCAGATATTCAATTGTATTTCTGTGACAATGCGCGTGGCGCGCCGCCTCAAATAGGATCCAGGCGAAAAAATTGCTTGCCGCTCGCGAGCCGTTCTCGAGGCGCGCTCCCGCTCGCGGCCAGTGTGCCATATCTATGAGTGTGCCTACTATCGTCCGTTAACATGGGAGCGGAAGTGAAGAGGCAGCCGCCCGTCCGTCCGTTTGTGAGCAGTGTGCTCGGGGCCGCGCGCACAGGGACCTCTGCCGCTCTGCCGCCCTGCCGCGCCCTGCCGCGCGCTGCCGCCCGCGCGCTGCAACACCTCTGCCGCGCGCGCGTGCAGTGATTTTTCTATCCTCCCCGGCGCGCGCGCGATATAAACAGGTAGCCAGGGAGTGGAAGAGCTCGCGCGTTGTTATTATCCGCCCGGTCGCTGTAAAATGGACGATATATAGGTAGACTAGAAAAAAAGATTACGACAGATCCTTCCCACTACTACTGCGTCTGGCAAGGAGAAAACGACAGTCTGTTTGCAGCCAGGGAGAGAGAGAGAGGGTTTGACACAAGAACACTCCCACTTCGATTATTAAAGCACAAACCTCGAGGCATTTTTTACGCCTGAACAGCGCCCCCTTGTGCTAGGCTACCGGTGTGACAATGAATCAAACATCGATTTGCACCAAGGAAACTATAAAAAGAAGGAAGGGTAATCGCGTCACCGTGTAGCGCGTGAAGTGAACGCACATTCGTTTTTTGTTTTGTTTTTTATTTGTCACGTGTATAAGGTACATGTACATTACAGTGACATGTTTGGTTCTGTATGAGCCCCTGATAATGTGCTTCATACAGTAAACAAAAGCAGTCGAAGGCCTTTTGTAGTCGAAGGCCTACAAAAGGCCTTCGACACTGTCAATCACTCCATTCTAATGGACAAGCTAAAAGCAATTGGTTTTGATAGCCTATCAGTGAGCTGGATGCAATCCTACCTGGAGGGGAGAGAACAGATGGTAGAGGTAAACGGTATTCTATCCCCCCCCCTCACAGTGAGCTGTGGTGTTCCACAAGGAAGCATACTAGGACCGCTACTCTTCCTAATTTATGCAAATGACATGTCGTCAGCCTGTGACTGCAACTTGTTCCTGTTTGCGGACGACTCAGCCCTGCTGGTCTCTGACAAGAACAAATTGCAGGTTGAAAAAACCCTCAGCACGGAACTAGGCAAAATCTGCATATGGCTCGCTGATAACAAACTATCATTACACATGGGCAAAACAGAGTCCATTCTCTTCGGTTCAAATAACAAACTCAGCAAGACCGACGGCTTCTCAGTTACAGTGGGTGACAATATTGTCACAAGGAAAGACGAAATTACCTACCTGGGTTCCATCCTAGAGGCAAATCTTTCCTGTGACAAAATGGCATCCAATGTAATAAAAAAAGTCAACCAACGAACTAGATTCTTGTACCGGATCTCCTCTCTGGTAAACAAGAATACCCTGAGGACTCTGGCAGGAGCACTCATTCAAGGGTACTATGACTATGCGTGCACCTCATGGTACCAAAGCACCTCAAAGGCGCTTAAAACAAAATTACAAACATCACAAAACAAACTGGTCAGACTACTACTTGACCTGAACCCCAGAACCCACCTCACCCCTGCCCACTTTGCCAACCTAGGATGGCTTAGAGTAGACGACAGAGTACAGCAACTTGCAATGGGCCTGGTCTACAAGATACACTATACGACCGGGGTGCCCATGTACATGTCAAAATACTTCCCAAAGGTCAGTGAATACCACAACCACTACACCAGAGGAAGCTCAACAAATCATGTTAAACCCAGATTCGGCTCAAACAAGGGACTAAACACGTTTCGCAATTATGCCACAACAATGTGGAACGCCCTACCCAAAGCTGTAAAGGAATGTGAATCACTGCCCACATTTAAAACCGCCCTTAAAGAGCACCTACGGGAGGCTGCAATTCGAAACTGGCCACCGTAAATGCCCAAAACCCCCACCACCTCCTAATAGACAGTCTCCTCCCCACCGCATGTATATATTCCCTCCCCGCCGTATGTATATTCCCCTCCCACCCACCCACCCCCTCCTAATGTACAGTCCCCTCCCCATCATATGTATATACTCTGTCAGGATCTAGGGGTAACAGTACTGTATATTTGAATACCGCCTATGTCACAAATGTATCAGTACTAAATACCTGTATGTCCCTATGCCATAAATGTCATGTATGTTATGTATGTCATAAATGTCTATATGAATTGAAAATGGGGGACCCTGATGGAAACAAGACAAACGTCTTTCTCAGGTCTGCATCCCCTTAACAATTGTATGTATTGAGCCGTACTGTATTGTACCCATTCTGCAATCTGTTAAATAAAGTTTTCATTCATTCATTAAGTAAAAGAGGAATAACACTACATTACAATATATGGAGGTAAACGGTACTCTATCCCCCCCCCCCCTCACAAGGAAGCATACTAGGACCGCTACTGTTCCTAATGACATGTCGTCAGCTTGTGACCAGGCATGCGTTGCTCATGGGACGGGATTGCACGCAGAGTTTTGTGAGCAGAAGCGCGTACACACACATGCACGGATGTGCGCGCGTGTGCACACAGGAATGCGCTGCACTCGACTGATGAGCCAACTTGCAGTACCCACCTGGCTACTTTGCATATCAATAGCGCCGGTCGTCAGGTGTTACATTCCATTCGTAGAGGAAATAGGCACCGTCTTTAGTCTGTCCTTATGCGAGGGAACATTTATGCGCATGCCCGGGAGCGCGCGTGCATGTGGCGTCATTAGCGTGCATGCGACCAGTGTTGATATGAGCAACGCAACACTGCTTGTTCTTGTTCGCGGACGACTCAGCCCTGCTGGTCTCTGACAAGAACAAGTTACAGGTTGAAAAAACCCTCAGCTCAGAACTCGGCAGAATCTGCATATGGCTCGCTGATAACACACTATCATTACACCTGGGTCTTCGGATCAAATAACAAACTCAGCAAGACCGACGGCTTCTCAGTTACAGTGGGTGACAAATAAATATTGTCACAATTACATACCTAGGTTCCATCCTAGAGGCAAATTTTTCCTGTGACAAAATGGCATCCAATGTAATAAAAAAAGTCAACCAACGAACTCGATTCTTGTACCGGATCTCCTCTCTGGTAAACAAGAATACCCTGAAGACTCTGGCAGGAGCACTCATTCAAGGGTACTATGACTATGCTTGCACCTCATGGTACCAAAGCACCTCAAAGGCGCAAAAAACTAAATTACAAACATCTCAAAACAAACTGGTCAGACTACTGCTTGACCTTACTCCTAGAACCCACCTCACCCCTGCCCACTTTGACAACCTAGGATGGCTTAGAGTAGACGACAGAGTACAGCAACTTGCAATGGGCCTGGTCTACAAGATACACTACACGACCAAGGTACCCATGTACATGTCAAAATACTTCCCAAAGGTCAGTGAATACCACGATCACAACACCAGAGGGAGCTCCACAAATCATGTTAAACCCAGATTCGGCTCAAACAAGGGACTAAACACGTTTCGCAATTATGCCACATCAATGTGGAACGCCCTACCCAAAGCTGTAAAGGAATGTGAATCACTACCCACTTTCAAAACCACTCTCAAAGAACACCTACGGGAGACTGCAATTCGAAACTGGCCACCGTAAATGTCCTAACCCTACCCCCTCCAATGTACAGTAAATTACCTAGTATGGTTTTGTCAATATTCCAATGTACAGTTTTGCTTGTACAGTTGTACAGTGTCCCCCCCCCCCCCAGCGGTTCCAATTGTCTAACATGCTTTGCATCCTCACCAGTCCTGTATACCCACGCCGCGCTAAAAACATTAACTACTGTAATGTTATCTGTTAACTGAGTACTCCAACTAAGCTAACCTGCTAACGCTAACTACTGCTAACGCTAATCACTGGGAAGTGGGAACGCTCAAAGGCATAGTGAGGGAAGGAGGGGCTGAGAATCTCTTCTCTCTCTCTCTCTCTCTCTCTCTCTCTCTCTGTGTGTGTGTGTGTGTGTGTGTGTGTGTGTGTGTGTGTGTGTGTGTGTGTGTGTGTGTGTGTGTGTGTGTGTGTGTGTGTGTGTGTGTCTCTCCCTCTCTCTACATCTCCTGAACCTATTTCATTCAAAAGGAAGATATTGATGGACAGTAGCTATAGTATAACTATTATTCAATAGCGTTTAAATTATAATGCATTAAATAATTGTATAAAGAATTTTCCAAAGCAGCTTGACAACGAATATCCTTTGTGTCTAGTAGGCATGGGCCAATGTGTGATTTTGGTGGTATGTGCTATTTGCACAGATGTTTGTCCCTTAGTATGCACACGCACAGTATAATATGCATGTAATAAATAGTTTGTTTATAAACTCTGTTACTTGAAACATGTTCACTGTGCTCCTAAATTTCTTTGTGTGCTCCTAATATTTTTTATTTATTTAGGAGCACATGTGCTCCCTGGGAAAAGGGTTAGCGTAGAGCCCTATATAATAGTAATAATAATTACACATGGCGATATACTAAAAAGCTATTTCTAATTTCTGGCTGGTAAAAAATCTGCCTGGCTGGTAGTTTTTTTAATCTACCAGCCACCTTGGCTGGTAAGCCAAAAAGTAAATTTTGTTACCTGCTATCTGTATGCCATTTATGTCATATATGTCCTGATGAATTGAAAATGGGGGACCCTGATGTAAACAAGACGAAAGTCTTTCTCTGGTCTGCATCCCCTTAACAATTGTGTGTACTGAGCTGTACTGTACTGTACCCATTCTGCAATCTGTTAATAAAGTTTTCAATCAATCAATCAAAACAATACAATATACAAACTAAAGTACAACCTAAGTACAATGAAGTAAAAATGCAGACAATGAGGTACAAAATGCAGACAATGAGGTACAAAAACTTTTTTTAACGCAATGTGCAAATGCAAATGAGGTATGGAATTCTATGAATGTAGTGCAAATCTCTTTAATAAATAGATAATATAATGTAGTGTTAAAGTATAATAATAATAATAATAATAATAATAATAATAATAATAATAATAATAATAATAATAATAATAATAATAATAATAATAATAATATTAATAATAATAATAATTCATTGCATTTATAAAGCGGTTCTCAGGAACCTGGTCGCTGACATTAGGTGGGGAAAACAGAGAAAACAAAGAAACAAAGGGAACATAAGACCACGGGAAAACAGCATGATACACAGAAAACATAAGGCCACAGTAACAAAGATCACAACAGGTTGGAAGGGGGTGTTAAGGAGTCATTGTCATTGAGCATCCTGATTGTCTGGGGATAGAAGCTCCTTCTGAGTCTCTCTGTGCTTGCCATGAGACTCCGGTAGCGCTTGCCTGACCGCAGCAGTGCAAAGAGGCAGTTGTTTGGGTTCTCTTAGCCTTTCCCATGCACCACTTGTTGTAAATGTCTTGGAGAGTGGGAAGCCCCCCTCCAATTGTGCGTTCGGCTGAAAGGGCCACTCTCTGTAGTCTGATACGGTCGTGTGCGGTGCTATTCCCAAACCAGGAGGGGATGTTACCAGTGCCGTCTGGTAAACGGGTCATTGAATAATAGCGCTGCCCGAGGCTTAGTGGCAATGCACCTGTACAGTCGTACACCTGGCAGTAACAGGGAAAATGCATAAAACACCCTGGAACCTGATAAACAAGCTTAAAGCCAGGTTCATTTTTCAAGCACGACATGCAGATTTGCAGTTTTGCCTTATTTGAATCGAACTCTATAAGCTTAGTACACACGTCACAAACTGCACGATGCAACACACCGAGTGAGAGAGGGAGAGACCGAGAGAGCGCGAGAGAGAGAGAGAGCGCGAGAGAGAGAGAGCAAGAGAGAGAGAGCGAGAGAGAGAGCGAGAGAGAGAGCGCGAGAGAGAGACAGAGAGAGCGCGAGAGCGAGAGAGAGCGCGAGAGAGCGAGAGAGCAAGAGAGAGAGAGCAAGAGAGAGAGCACGAGAGAGAGAGCGAGAGAGAGAGAGATCCACGGCGGGAACAGAATAGATTGCATTAAAAACTCACCCTAACGCAGAATCAGGTCCAAGAGGAAGGAGACGACCGTGGAGATGACAAAGTTCACCAGTCCCATGATATTGTCCCCCCCGTTGGGATGAACTTGGGAGTCTGTTCCTAGTTTTTCTGCCACACGTTAGCACTCGATAACGTAGCTAACGCTAGCTAGTTAGGTTAGCTAACGCTAGTTAGCTGTCCCTGCCTTTAGCTAAGCTACTAGCCGACATGGCTAGCCTGACTGAACGTTCTAACACGCAACAACTATTGATAAGCTTACGGCATGCAGCGTTATTTCTTCTGCTCCGATGCTGCACATTTGGTTTTCAAAAGTAGGATGCTCTTGGCTAAGACATCCACTCGCTTCCGTGGATAGCGCCGAATAGACCCCGTACCTGTACCCCCTCCCCTCGTGGATAATACCGGTCTTCTTCACATCTCTCTACCGACTACCAGACAGACGCCAACCAGCTCCCCCTAGTGTTAGTCCTCCCACGATGCTTTGCACAAAAGTAAACGGGTCATTGAATGACACCAATAGTATATCTGCAGAGCCCGGAACACTATTCTACAAACGTGTCTAATGTGAAATATATAAGCATGTAAGCAAAACTAGATTTTAGGTCTGTAATGGAAGGTGATTGTTAACATTCTATTTATTTTTATTTTTATAAAATAAAAATAAAAAATTATATATTTTTTTTTCGCGAGGCCCCCCTTCTCACGAGGCCCTGTGCGACCGCACTGCTCGCACGCCCCTAGCGGCGGCCCTGGATGTTACCTGTCAGGATGCTCTCTATTGTGCATGAGTAGAAGTTCTTAAGGATCTTCGGACTCATTTTGAACTTCCTTAGGTGCCTAAGGAAGTAGAGGCGCTGCCGTGCCTTCTTTACTACATTGCCAATGTGTGTGGTCCATGTCAAGTCCATTAGTATACGTGGAAACGTTCAGTTCGGCCGATATATTGCTTGATGTATATTTCCTCAGATAGCTGGTATATTTTTTATTTGAATACATACAGGCTTCAATAGAACTGGAACCAAAGTCTGGCACCAAGCAGAGCATAGAACGCTGGTGTTCTGTCATGATGTGACCCTTCCTTCTTTTATAGTTTTCTTGGATTTGCATAGCCCACAGAGACCACAGGATGGATGCCAGAGAAACCCTTGTGTAACTCAAGTGTTTAGCTCTACTCTACTGTAATACGTATTGTGTTTACTCTTTGGCCAACAGAACATAGCAGCTACAGTAGCCTCAAAGGGATATTTCACTGTAGTAGAACTAGTCTTACCCCCATCTAAGATCACAGTAAGCTAGCAACCACTGACTGCTGTCCATGTGTGCAGTCAAAACCACCATTCCTCCATTCATTTTGAGGACCAGGTCTAAATATACCTCTGCAGTATAAACAAACTACACAGCAACATTATTCTTTGCAATATGTTTTTTCCAACACGGTCTCATCAGAGGTAGATAATGTACATTATGTTATATAGCCTTAAGTAATAGATTTACGTATTATATTGGGAAAAGTCCAAAACAAACGCTACAACCACAGGAGTTGAACCAACAATCATTGCAGTCGCAGGTGAGTGCTCTCACCACTATCTAACTATGATTATAGTTACAGTTAGTTTTAACATTCACTTAACGGTTATGGTTAAGAAAGACATAAAGTTATGGTTAAGGTTAGGGTTAGATCCCCAGCAGTCTGATTTTTTTTTAAATATGTAATATATTATGTACTTATTTGTATATGTCGGATACAATACGTACATATATTACTTATTATATACTTATGGCTATAACATAGGCCTACATTAAGTACCTTTTTTCCTATGGTCGAATAGTACTTTATTTACATATTTTAAGCTAGACCAGGCTGATTCTTCTGTAATGGTACTTGTATTTTTCTTTTAAGCTTATGTTGCCATTTTCTAATGATCAGTAAAGGAACTATTTCTCACTTAAGGTGTAGTTTGACAAACTTTTCACAGAATGTTTAGACTCTTTCTTCCATCAAGGCATCATAAGTAACCACCCCCCAAACATTCTGTGCAAGGCAAAGATACACAGCACACTCAAATTGACCTGATCTGCTTTTATTTTTCAAAGGTAATACATCTGTAAAGACACATCAAAAGTCAAAACAAACACATACCTTTGACTCTGAATAGTTTGTTTTTAATTGAAATCTGCAGAGCAGTAGTTTGTTTATACTTGCAGAAGTATGACATTTAGACTAGGTGACCAAAATGAATGGAAGTGAGCAAGGAGCCTGACACCTGGGAGGAATGGTGCAAGCATAGTCGTAGTACCCTTGAATGAGTGCTCCTGCCAGAGTCTTCAGGGTATTCTTGTTTACCAGAGAGGAGATCCGGTACAAGAATCGAGTTCGTTGGTTGACTTTTTTTTATTACATTGGATGCCATTTTGTCACAGGAGAGATTAGCCTCTAGGATGGAACCCAGGTAGGTAATTTCTTCTTTCCTTGTGACAATATTGTCAAGCTGACGACATGTCATTTGCATAAATTAGGAACAGTAGCGGTCCTAGTATGCTTCCTTGTGGAACACCACAGCTCACTGTTCTACATACTGGATACCTCTGGTATAAACACTGATCCATGTTCTACATACTGGATACCTCTGGTATAAACACTGATCCATGTTCTACATACTGGATACCTCTGGTATAAACACTGATCCATGTTGTTCTACATACTGGATACCTCTGGTATAAACACTGATCCATGTTCTGTATCACACTAGCTCCCGCTCAGCGTCTCATTGCATATATCTCGCTTCAGCATATATACACTGAATACATTTCAAAATGTACCTTTAAATGCCAGCATTCATCTGGCCACACCCCCATCCGCTTACCTACATAAGCAGGGGTGGTGCCACACACTCATCTCCTTCTCAAATTTCATCACAAGCAACGTGTTGCTCATATGCCCACTTGACGTGGAGAAAAATATTGGCTGGAAGAGCAATGTTTACGAGGAAAGGAAGAACAAGGAGATACGTTGACATCATATCTTTATTTTCTCTCTCACTATTTTCGAGAAAATACGGCGATATTGTCTTCGTCACTGGAGTGTCTGGAAGATGGTGATCATTCTAAAATCCTCCACCGGTTTTCGTATTGGGAGCACGCCGCTGCATGCCTCTCAACTGCAGTTCCTTGCTGTGTTGGTTGGGGTGAAACCTTTCAGGACACAGCTGAACTGTAGGACGCGCCGCTGTTGTGAGAAGCGGTGGGTTTCAGGTTGGTGAGTACTGTTTTGCTTGCAGCTCCACTTGTCTGTTAGTGCTATGGGGGCTAACTGACAATGTTTACGAACACCGGCCCCAGATTAAGGTCTTTTGTTCAGCCTCTTAGGCAGCAGCGGAAGACCTTGATCTGAAGCCCATTATAGTTTAACTAGTGGGCCACGACCATTAACACTGGTGATCCCTGTGTTTTCTGGACGAGTGGATGTCTCTCTGTCACCGTGTTAGGCCCCATCTTTCATATCCAAATGAGAGTATTCCCTCACGAGGAGATATGGGCATAGATGTTCATTAGCGGAAGATCTGTGTTCAAGTCAGCTACACAGGCCAGTTGGGTATTGTGCTGGCTCCGTCGGGTGTTGGTAAAATCACCGTTGTAAAACTGTGTTAACATCTTGTTTCTCTTTTCTCTTAAAAAGTGAGGAGGGTTTCAGGACGGCGGCCTATCTGGGTGAGTGTTATATCATTGTGTACAAGTTCAGGTGATAGCTGCTTTAGCTTACGTGCTAGTGGTGGCCTACTGTTAGCCAGTCAGCTGTTAGCTGCGGCGCTAGCCTGCTGTGATCACTAGGTGGCCTACCTGGCTAGGCTAGGAAATGTTAGCTTGCTGCTATCGGCCGAGGCCCAGCGCGGGGTGGCTCCGGCCCCTCGCGCGCCGCCGCGGTTCCCAGCTCCCCTCTCCCTCACGGGGAGAGGCGGGGGGGATTCGAAGTCTCCCCTCTGGTTGCGTGCGCCGTTCACTCAGCGTCTCGCGGGCAGGGGCGGTAGCGACCGACGGTTAGAGCGGCCGTTAGCTTAATGCTACTCTGTTGAACGTGCTTTGATTATAACATGTTTTAAACACTCTTGACTACGACGTCATCTTTGACAGAGGATGTTCGTCGAACCTGCCCTGGGCCAGGACGGCAAGGACTGCGTCAACAAGAGGGACCGTAGCGACGGGGTGGAGCGGCGACGCTGCCCAGATCGACAACACGGAACGGCTGTGTTGACTACGGTGCCTTGAGACTGCACTTCGCTTGATCTACGCTCCGGGTAGGCAAGGTTTGGCCAGACCTTGTACACTTCTTCTGGCTTTCCCTTCTAAATGTTTTGTAATTAACGATGTTTTCCAAAACGAGTGTTGCTGCACTACATTTAGGATACGACGCGAGTTGTGTGTGAATTGTCTTGTCACTGGTATTTAGCTTCTCCATGCAAATCTGGTTGTTGTTACAGATGTGAAAATTATCTGGTTTGTTGTGTTGAGAAACATCATGTGTGTTTATATGTACTGTGTACTCACAACTAGGGGGTTAACTAACCTATAAAGCTATGCTTAGTGACAAATGAGTAAAGAATGATTCTTTTCTCAGCCTGTAATGACAATGAACAGTGTGTTCACATATTAACAGGTTTTCCTGTTTTAACTGGCCGTATTAAGGGTAAAGTAGGAGGATTGTGTTTCCCCCCGGTTCCCTGGGGACTTCTTCATCCTCCTCTCAGACATGATGTTGCACTACATTGTGTCACTGTGTGGTAGGGATGCGATGTAACCCTTAGCTTGATTGCTGAGGTTGTGCTAAAACTGCAGGAGAAACTTTATTTTCCTAAAAGAAAAGATTGTTTGGTCGCTTTCGTGTGTGCTTAGCAAGGCCTGTGGCCGATACTAATCGAGAATTATGTATTCTCTCATTATGAAAAACGGCGTTCCTCTGTAGAGTGTTTTTGCCATTTTTTGTAGGTGATGATGGGTTGTGTGTGTCATGTGACCTACAACTGGGTTGGACTGGCCACAGAAGCACATGTGTAAGTTTGGTACCGGGGCTCTTGGAGAGCCCTCTCTATTCTGTGTTTTTTCCTTAGTGAAAATCAGATAGCAGGTTAGCTCATCCGCTGTGTGAAGCTGTCAGACGCTTCATGGAGCTGACTATGACTGTGTCATACTCTCTTTTTGTCATTACATCGTATCATGGGTGTGGGGTCGTAAAGGGGTGAACTGGTAACCTTTCCTCCCCCTTTTTTCTGTTGGTCAGGGGTAAACCCACCTGTCCTTCAAGGTTCCTGTCACGTTGCGATTCGGCACGTTACAGGGGGAGGGGGGGGGGGGAGTTTCCTGGTCCCACGGCCTGGAATATTGGGCGTGTGCACCGCAGAAATTCCCCCGCCATAGAGTACGTCACCGTGCGCGTCTCTGTTGGTAGGACTTCCGTGTGCTGTTCAGGTCCATGTGATGGATCTGTTTCGGGGGGTGGTCAGGGCTCCTCCTCACCAAGCTCCTATTCGGGCCTTCTGTGAGTTATAATAATAATTTATAATTTATAATAATAATTTAGGACCTGCTCCGAGGTCATCAATTGGCACACATGCGATGCATGCATGCAATTCGTATCTGCGATTAACCCATCCCGTCGTCCTTCCCCCCCAAGGGCAGCCGGGAGCAGACAGGCGCAACGTGAGCCGCGCCAGGGGACCAATCCAAGTGCTCCTGTCCGTCTTCGTCAAGGACGCCACAGCGTTAGCGATCTTGTTGTTGTGCATGTTTTTCCATTGGGTTTATCTTATCGGGGGGGAAACCCTTGCGAGCACGGGGAGAACATGCAAACTCCACACAGAAAGGCCTGGGAGATACCCCACCTGGGTAACTGGCATCATGGAAACCTGGTCCCCAAGCGGGATTCGAACCCTGGACCTTCTTGCTGTGAGGCGACAGTGTTAACCACTGAGGAGGGAGCCTCCTTCAGAATACAGAGCCTCCTCCTCAGATTGTCAAGGTGAGTGGACCCTCTAGAAGGAGTCCTACTCTATTGTGTATGTATTCGATTCAATTCGATTATTGAGTGTGTATGGGTTCAGTGCCTCCTCCCCGGAGAGCCCTAAAACCAATTTTTTACATGGCTCAAGGTGTAATATATTCTTTTCAATCTGTACAGCTCGCGTGGGAAGTCTCTCTGGGGATTCCCGTTTCCTTCCTATGGGAGGGTGGTGGGATGTAAAAATGTGATTTTTTTTTACCCCCGGCTGTGTAGACTGGGATACATACTGTTGGTGCTTCCTTCTTTTCTACTAAAAAGAGTTGGAGTTAGGAAGTATCACACCCCTCTTGTCGTTCCCCTGGGCGCCTTGGGGATTCAATGACAGGTCTAAATAGCCTGTTCATTGATGTGGGTGTGTCCCGACGCACGTATAGTGCTAGCTCGGGGTGTTCTGTAAACAGGCGACTGACTGGCACGCCTTGGTTGCTTGAGGTTAAAACGGCGTTTTTATAAAGCAACTGGGATGGAGGTTTTTCCTCTTCCGAGGACCAATTCCGACGACCTGGTTTTGGTTATCGACGGATTCTCGTTCATATCTGGGGGATGATGACGGAATGGATCTGAACATATGTAGAGGGGTCTCACGCCCTGGGGGTGGGCCACCGGGCGCGGTTCGCCCGAACGTCTGGGTGGCGCCTTCTTTTCATGTTTAAGATCAACACGCATATCTGCCCCTTCTCCTGGAGTAGGCATGTCGGCGTGGTTAGGGCACGGGGCTGGTTCTGGTCACGCTGGTCCGGATCAGTTGAACCCGTTGTCCGCCGGGGATGCAGATCTGCTGTTCTGGTACCCTGAGGGACTTGGGCTTTTTTCAGGGGGAAAAATGCCAGGTCGGTCCGGGTGTCACAGGGTTAAGCACTATGGAGACCCTGGTTGGGTACGTTTTTTACTCAGCACTGTCGTAATGGCTTACGGCCATGCCAACCTGTACACGCTCGATCTCATCAGATCTCGGCCGCTACACAGGTTGGTCCTGGTTAGTACTTGGTTGGGAGACCGCCTGGGAATACCAAGTACGGTGTGCTTGGGGCTGGTTCTCCATTATTTTTCGCTCCTCTCTCACGCATGGCGAAGAGGGGCCTGTTGGGGTGGTCTTTGACCTCCTCTGGTGACCCTGTGCTTCCCGTATCGCCGGGCCCGGTCCGAAGTAATGTTTCGTCGACCCGTAGGCCTGGGTTAACCCTTTTTTGAAAAACTGAAACACTTGTACTGCGGTATAGCCGGTGTATACCCGCAGGTGTGTTTTGGAGTTTTTTTCTTGAGGGGTTATAGGAACAACCACCGCATTGGGTAACACCAAGGTGGTTGATTCCCTGGTGTGTTGGCGCAGTGTCAACTCCCAGGTTCACCGGTTGAGGGTGCCCCTGCACGTTCATGACGTCTGCCAATCGTGTCAGCCTTCTCTGCCTCAACCCCTCTGGGTGGGTTTTTTTTAAATGGAGGCTTGGTCATGCAACACCGTCAGCTTCCGCTCCTTCCGCCGGAGCGGCTGTGTTCAGCTGTCCCCTCTGGCGCCTGTCTCGTCTGCAGTCTCCAGGCTAGGGTTAACCGCCTGTTGCCTGGTTTTTCCCCGGTGCGCTGCCTGCTTCCGTTGGTTAACCTTTTTTGTGTGCTTACGGCCATGCTGACTGCCTGTTCTGCAGGGTCAGTGTGCCAGGCTGTGTACTATTGGGGGGACAGGGCCCGCTCGGCTGAGGGGCCTTTGTCCGAATACGCTGGCAATGTGGGGGGCGGGGTCACTAAGTGCCCACCTGGTGGGGTCTTGATGCTGGCATCATGGACTTCTCCGGGCCCCCGTTCCAGGGGGTCCAGTCCCTTTGGTGGGTCTGGGTCTTCCTTCGCGCTCCGCTGCTACGGCCTTGCCACGGGGTTGGGTTTGCCCTTGACCCCGTGATTCTGGGGGCAGTAACGAGGTTGTTCCCTCCGTTCGTTCCCGGGTGGCATGCGGGTTGTGCGTGTCCGTCGCCCTCCCGTGAAGCCCCCAATAGGGGGGATGCCCTCCATTAGGGGGGGTCGGGGGGGCTCGGTCCTCCCTGATCTGATGGTTGTGGGGGGCCTCAGCGGGGTACATTTGTCGAGCTTCTAGCTCCTGCTCAGCTCCTATTATGCAATGAGACGCTGAGCTGGAGCTAGTGTGATACAGAACGTTAGGTTATGACTATAACCAAGTTCTGTTAACACTAGTGGACGCTCAGCGTCTAGGCGCCGCTGCGGCCCTTGATCTTTCATTGTGGTGAAATTTGTTGGGAAGGAGATGAGTGTGTGGCACCACCCCTGCTTATGTAGGTAAGCGGATGGGGGTGTGGCCAGATGAATGCTGGCATTTAAAGGTACATTTTGAAATGTATTCAGTGTATATATGCTGAAGCGAGATATATGCAATGAGACGCTGAGCGTCCACTAGTGTTAACAGAACTTGGTTATAGTCATAACCTAACGTTCTACATACTGGATACCTCTGGTATAAACACTGATCCATGTTGTTCTACATACTGGATACCTCTGGTATAAACACTGATCCATGTTGTTCTACATACTGGATACCTCTGGTATAAACACTGATCCATGTTCTACATACTGGATACCTCTGGTATAAACACTGATCCATGTTGTTCTACATACTGGATACCTCTGGTATAAACACTGAAAACCTTTGGGTGCACTGTGGAAGTTTCACTGTTTGTTGTGTGGCCCTATGGACTTTGCTTTACTTTGTGACTAACTAGCAGGGGTGTAAAAAGTACCCAGAAATTATACTTAAGTGAAAGTATGGGTACCGTCTCAAAATCATACTCAAGTAAAAGTCAGAGTATCTGGCTAAAAACACACTTGAGTAAAAGTCAAGAAGTTTCTACTTTTAAATGTACTTAAGTACTAAAAAGCTAAAGTAAAAACCTTTTCTATTCTTCTGATAGCAGGTGTTTAATCAACGATCCCCGCTTTCTAGTCTTGCACAAGGACCAATCAGCATGGGTATGGGCGGGTTCATTTTCCATTGATGCCACTGCCACCAAGCCTTTTCAACTCATTCAGAACGCAGCGGCCCGCCTGATCTCAAACCTACCGAAATCGGCCCATGTCACCCGACTTCGTAGGGACCTGCACTGGCTCCCCATTGCTGCACGTATCCGCTTCAAGGCCCTCGACCTGGCATACCGTGCGGCAAAGGGAACCGCTCCCGCCTACCTCCGGTCAATGGTCTCTAACTACACACCCTCAAGACCCCTACGCTCTGCATCTTCTGTCCGCCTCAGACCTACTCCTATCAGAGCTCCGGGAGGGTCATCAAAGAGAAGCCGCCTATTCTCAGTCCTTGCCCCACAATGGTGGAATGAACTACCCACCCCAGTTAGGACAGCCAAAACCCGTCCAATCTTTCACCGTCGACTAAAGACGCACTTCTTCAACCATTATCTGAAATAATAAAAAAAATTAAATAAAAAAAATCTAACCCTAACTAACCTTACTGTCATGCACTTGTCCTAATAAACGAACCTACACTGTAGCACGCAACACTTTGATGAACATTGTTACTCAGCTGATAGAGTTGTGCCCTTCCTGATGACTTGTCGTACAGAACTTGTAAGTCGCTTTGGATAAAAGCGTTCAGCTAAATGATTAAATGTAAATGTAAATGTAAGTACTTTACACCCCTGCTAACTAGCTGGGGCTATGGTTGTCCAGTACGAAGAACAGGATGGATTGTGAAGAGAGGACTAGGAGATAGGCGAAGGGTCCAAAATTCTGAACTTAAAGCTGAAGTAGGCAACTTTGTCAAGAATGAGTTTACCTGCTCAGCAGAAATAGAGCAAGCTACTCTTCAAGGACCATGCAGCAACACAGGTTTTCCAGAGGCTTAAATAAATGAATAAATGTAAATCCCAGCCTCTGATTCGCTCCGGGCTTGAGCGAGGTTAAGAGGTTAATACACATCACTGTGACCTTTACAAACTGGTCGACTGGCCCTGCCTCCACACCCGCCAACTCCAACATTGGTTCCATTCCATTTACAAGACAATCCTGGGCAAGAGACCCCACCCTATCTGTCCTCCCTGCTCCACCTTTCTCAGAGCACTTACGGCACAAGATCAGGCGAACTCATCAAATTAAACATCCCAAGTTCAAAGACCACCTTCGGCCGAAACTCCTTTCACTTTGCAGCAGCTTATGACTGGAACGCTATTCAAGACACCCTTAAACGTACAGCTCTTACTTCACCGACTGCCTTCAAGAAAATACTCAACATGCTCTCAGTAGATCCCTCCTGCTCTTGCTGATACCCCAGTTCTGTATCGTAGTGGCTCTCGCTAGGCGTCACGCATGCACTGTCCTCGCACGTGCACGCGCACTGAATAAAAGACCACAATGTACCTTTATATCCCAATATTTGTCTGACCACACCCCTATCAGCTTACCCATATAAGCAAGGGTGGGGCCACCCCCTCGCCTCCTTTCTCGCTTTCACCACAAGGAGTGCCTCGGTAGATCCCTACTTGACGATGTTGTTAGTAGGCGAAGAGTTGGAAAACAAGAGATATGTTGACATCATATCTTTATTTTCTCTCGCACTATATTCGAGAAAATACGGCGTTATTGTCTTCGTACTGGAGTGTCTGGAAGATGATGATCATTGTACACCTCCGTCGGGTTTCGTATTGGGAGTTTATGCCGCTACATGCCTCTCAACTGCAGTCCTCCTTGCTGTGGCTGGTTGCGGTAAAACCTTCCAGCGACACAGCTGGACTGTAGGACGCGCCGCTGTTGTGAGAAGCGGTGTGTTCCAGGTTGGTGAGTAACGTTTTGCTTGCGAGCTCCACTTGTCTGTTAGTGCTATGGGGGCTAGCTGACAATGTTTACGAAAACCGGCCCCAGATTAGGGTCCTTTGTTCAGCCTTCAGGCGACGGCGGAGGATCCTTGTTTTTAAGCCCATTATAGCAATTAGTGGGCCACACGACCAGTAACTGGTGATCCCAGGATCAGGGCCGCCTGGGAGAAATGCGAGGCCCTGTGTGAGATTTAAACGCGAGCCCCCCCCCCCCCCCCCCCCCCCCCAAAAGGTAAAAAAAAAAAAAATATATATATATATATATATATATATATATATATATATAATTTTTTTTTTTTTTTTTTGGGTCAACATATTCGTAAATAATAGCGCTGCCCGAGGCTGGGCATGATACATTCAACATATAGCAAGAGAGAGAGCGAGAGAGAGCTCCCGTTCTACAGTCAATATACAGTGTACAGAGAGAGAGACACATTGGAAAGAAATTGAAATGCTATTTGGCCCTAAACAGAGAGTACACAGTGGCAGAATACCTGAGCACTGTGACTGAAGATCCTTGACTAGGTACAGACTCAGCGAGCACAGCCTAGCCATCGAGAAAGGCCGCCATAGGCAGACTGTGTGTGTTAGAAAGAGAGAGAGAGAGAGAGAGAGAGAGAGAGAGAGCATGTGTGTTAGAGAGAGAGCATGTATGAGAGAGATAAGCAAAGATGACCCCCTAAAGGATATTCAACTTTTAATGAAAGAACAAAACAGAAGGAAAAGATAACTTCACAAAGGCAACATGAATACACATAGATCCAAAAGGACAAAGATCAACACTTAAATCCAAAGAGAAGAGGGTCTATACCAGAGAAAACAAAGCAGCAAGGAGCCAATGGCAGACAGCTAAAGGCTAGCCAGGTAGGCTACTGACACCAGGCCACACACAGCTTTGGCCAACGGCCCAACGCTACCCAAGCTACACAAACGACCAAGACAATGAATTCACACACAGCACATGTCGTATCTCCAAATGTTGTGAAGTAACATATGTTTTGCCTGGAAAAAAACATCGTTATTAACAAAACATTCGGGAGGGGAAGGAAGGAAGAGTGGGGTAATGTCATGACATTTTCATTAATCTTACCTGCACCAAGGAACGCAGGGCGAAAGGCCGCAACACAGGTCTCCACGTTGACGAAAGGCCTCTCGCTGGCGGGACAAAAATAAGCTATGGCCAGAGCCTTGTCATGGTGCAGGCCCGACTACATCTTCTGTCAAAGATGATGTTGTAGTCAGAGTGCCAGAACCCCCTGCTATTCTCACGGCTAATGTCAATGGTCGTAGCACAAGCTAACAGCTAACTCAAGGCTAACTGATAGCATCAAACGAACGTTCCCAGCCGAGCGCAGCCGGCAGCTAACGTCGTAGCTAAACAGCTAACTGGCTAACAGTTAGCTCAACCAGGCTATCGCTAACCATTAGCTAACGCAGAAGCAAGCTATGCGGCTACATACAGGTGCTGACACCAGGCCACACACCGTTAGCTACTAGTAGTACTACAACAGCTAGTCGGCCAGTTTAGCTCCAGAGAGAGAGAGAGAGAGAGAGATGTCCACGGCGGGAATAGAATAGAGTTAATAGAATAGGTTAAAAACTCACCAAACGTCCAAGAGGATGGAGACAACCGCATGGAGTTGACGAAGTTCATCTGCCAAACGACCATCCTCTTCATCTTGGCTGCATGCGCTGTCTCTAGGTTAGCTAACGCTAGTTAGCCTTTAGCTAAGCTAGCTACTAGCCTACATCATCATGGCTATATCCCGACTGCACCATGACAAGGCTCCGGCCATTTGTCCCGCCAGCGAGAGGCCTTTCGTCAACGTTCCTTGGTGACCGACCGACTGATAATGACCGACCTCTTCGTCTTGGCTGGCATAACTAAGCATAATAGTCAAAAGCTGCACGCGCGAAATAGTCAAACGCAGCTGACTCACGCCGGCGTACTACACATGATGTAAGTAACCACTCCCTTCGTTGAAACCAATAGTATGTCTGCTGCAGAGCCCCAGAGCTCCAATAGTGAGTATGTCACTGCGAGGCCCCCCTTCCCGCGAGGCCCTGTGCGACCGCACTGCTCGCACACCCCCTGAGGCGGCCCTGCCCAGGATCTCTGGACGCGTGGGTACTTCTCTGTTACCGTATAAGGCCCCGTCTTTCATATACAAATGAGAGTATACCCTAAACGAGGAAATGTGAGCATGGATGATCGTTATCGGAAAATCCATGTTCAAGTCGGCTACAGCCCAGTTGGGACTTGTACCGGCTCCACCGGATGGTAAAATCACCATTGTAAAACTGTGTTAACATCTCGTTTCTCTTCTCTCTTAAAAGGTGAGGAGGGTTTCAGAATGGCGGCCTGTCTGAGTGTGACTTGTTATATCGTTGTGTACGAGTTCAGGTGATAGCTGCTTAGCTTGCGTGCTAGTTGTGGCCTACTGTGTTAGCCAGTCAGCTGTTAGCTGCGGCGCTAGCTCGCTGTGTTTACCAGGAGCCTGTTGTGTCACTAGGCTAGGTAACGTTAGCTTGCTGCTATCGGCCGAGTGCGGCCGTTAGCTTAATGCTACACTGTGGAACGTTCTGAGACCAGAGGATGTTAGTCGAACCTACCCTGGGGCCAGCCGGCGAGGACTGCGTCAACAAGGGGGACCGTAGCGGCGGGATGGAGCGGCGACGCTGCCCATGCCGACAACACAGGACGGCTGTGTTTACTACTGTGTTTTGTTAGAGACTGCAGTTTCGCTTGATCTGCGCTCACGGTAGGAAGGGTCCTGACCAGACCTTGAACACTTCTTCTTGCTTTCCCTTCTAAATGTTTTGTAAATAACGATGTTTTCCAAAACTAGTGTTGCTGCACTACATTTAGGATACGACGCGAGTTATGTGTGAATTGTCTTGTCACTGGTCTCCATGCAAATCGGGTTATTTGTTACAGATGTGAAAATGATCTGGTTTGTTGTGTTGAGACACATTGTGTGTTCATGTACCGTGTACTCACAACTAAGGGGGTTAAACTAACCTATAAAGCTATGCTTAGTGACATATGAGTAAAGAATGATTCTTTTCTCAGCCTGTAATGACAATGAACAGTGTGTTCACATATTAACAGGTTTACCTGTTTAACTGGCCGTATTAAGGGTAAAGTAGGAGGGGTGTTTTTCCCCCCGGTTCCCTGGGGACTTCTTCACCCTCCTCTCAGACATGTTGTTACACTATATTGTGTCACTGTGTGGTAGGGATACGATGTAACCCTTAGCTTAGTTGTTGGGGTTGTGCTAACCGCTTGAGAAACTATATTTTCCTAAAGAAAAGATTGTTTGGTCACTTTTTCGTGTGTGCTTAGCAAGGCCTGTGGCCGATACTAATCGAGAATTATGTATTCTCTCATTATGAAAAACGGTGTTCCTCTGTAGAGTGTTTTTGCCATTTTTTGTAGGTGATAAAGGGTTGTGTGTGTCGTGCGACCTACAACTGGGTTGGGTTGGCCACAGAAGCACATGTGTAAGTCTGGTACCGGGGCTCTTGAGAGGGCCTTCTCTATTCTGTGTTTTTTCCTTAGTAAAAATCAGATGGCAGGTTAGCACATGCGCTGTGTGAAGCTGTTAGACGCTTCATGGAGCTGACTATGACTGCGTCATACTCTTTTTTGTCATTACATCGTATCATGGGTGTGGGGTTGTAAAGGGGTGAACTGGTAATCCTTTTCTCCCCTTCTTTGATGGGCAGGGGTTAAAACCTCCTGTCCTTCAAGGTTCCTGTCACGTTGCTGTTCGGCACGTTACAGGGTAAGAGGGGGGGGGGGGAGTTTCCTGGTCCCACGCCCTGGAATATTGGGCGTGTGCACCGCAGAAATTCCCCCGCCATAGAGTACGTCACTGTGCACGTCTCTGTTGGTAGGACTTCCGTGTGCTGTTCGGGTCCATATGATTGATCTGTTTCGGGGGGTGGTCAGGGCTCCTCCTCACGAAGCTCCTATTCGGGCTCTCTGTGAGTTAGGACTCTCCTTCCATGTGAGGGAGCCTCCTCAGAGTATAGAGCCTCCTCCTCAGATTGTCAAGGTGAGTGGAACCTCAAGAAGGAGTCCTACTCTATTGTGTGTGTATTCGATTCAATTCGATTATTGAGTGTGTATGGGTTCAGTGCCTCCTCCCCGGAGAGCCCTAAAACCAAACTTTTACATGGCTCAAGGTGCAATATATTCTTTTCAATCTGTACAGCTCGCGTGGGAAGTCTCTCTGGGGATTTCCGTCTCCTCTCTATGGGAGGGTGGTGGAATGTAAAAATGTAAAAAAAAATTACCCCCGGCTGTGTAGACTGGGATACATGCTGTTGGTGCTTCCTTCTTTTCTATTAAAAAGGGTTGGAGTTAGGAAGCATCGCACCCCTCTTGTCGTTCCCCTGGGCGCCTTGGGGATTCAATGACAGGTCTAAATAGCCTGTTCATTGATGTGGTTGTGTCCCGACGCACGCATAGTGCTAGCTCGGGGTGTTCTGTTGAAGATCAGGCGAATGACTGGCACGCCTTGGTTGCTTGAGGTTAAAACAGCGTTTTTATAAAGCAACTGGGATGGAGGTTTTTCCTCTTCCGACGACCTGTTTTGGTTGTCGACGGATTCTCGTTCATATCTGGGGGATGATGACGGAATGGATCTAAACATATGTAGAGGGGTCTCACGCCCTGGGGGTGGGCCACCGGGCGCGGTTCGCACCAAACGTCTGGGTGGCGCCTTCTTTTCATGTTTAAGATCAACACGCTTATCTGCCCCTTCTCCTGGAGTAGGCATGTCGGCGTGGTTAGGGCACGGGACTGGTTCTGGTCACGCTGGTCCAGATCAGTTAAACCTGTTGTCCGCCGGGGATGCAGATCTGCTGTTCTGGTACCCTGAGGGACTTGGGCTTTTTTCAGGGGGAATAATGCCAGGTCGGTCCGGGTGTCACAGGGTTAAGCGCTATGGAGACACTGGTTGGGTACATTTTGTACTCTGCACTGTCGTAATGGCTTACGGCCATGCCAACCTGTACACGCTCGATCTCGTCAGATCTCGGCCGCTACGCAGGTTGGCCCTGGTTAGTACTTGGTTGGGAGACCGCCTGGGAATACCAAGTATGGTGTGCTTGGTGCTGGTTCTCCATTATTTTCGCTCCTCTCTCACGCATGGCGAAGAGGGGCCTGTTGGGGTGGTCTTTGACCTCCTCTGGTGACCCTGTGCTTCTCGTATCGCCGGGCCCGGTCCGAAGTAATGTTTCGTCGACCCGTAGGCCTGGGATAACCCTTTTTTCTTGAGGGGTTATAGGAACAACCACCGCATTGGGTAATGACAAGGTGGTTGATTCCCTGGTGTGTTGGAGCAGTGTCAACTCCCGGGTTACCCGGTTGAGGGTGCCCCTGCACGTTCATGACGTCTGCCAATCATGTCAGCCTTCTCTGCCTCAACCCCTCTGGGTGGGTTTTTTTTAAATGGAGGCTTGGTCATGCAACAACGCCAGCATACGCCCCTTCCGCCGGGGGGGCTGTTCTCAGCTGACTCCTTTGGCGCCTGTCTCTTCCGCAGTGCTCCAGGCTCAGGTTACAGCCTGTTGCCTGGTTTTCCCCGGTGCGCTGTGTTGGTTAACCTTTTTTTTTTTTGTGTACTTACGGCCATGCTGACTGCCTGTTCTGCAGGGTCAGTGTGCCAGGCGGTGTGCTATTGGGGGGAAAGGGCCCGCTCTTGGAGGGGCCTTATCCGAATACGCTGGCGATGTGGGGGGCGGTGTCACTAAGTGACCGCCTGGTGGGGTCTTGATGCCTGGCGTCATTGACCTCTCCAGGCCCCCGTTTTCCAGGGGATCCAGTCCCTTCAGTGGGTCTGGGTCTTCCTTCGTGCTCCGCTGCTACGGCCTTGCCACGGGGTTGGGTTTGCCGTTGACCCCGTGATTCTGGGGGCAGTAACGAGGTTGTTCCCTCCGTTCGTTCCCGGGTGGCATGCAGGTTGTGCGTGTGTGTAGTCGTGGGGTCAGGCCACGGTCTGCTCACCCTGTGCATTTAGTTGCTTAAGTGCCTCTTCCCACGGTCGGGTCCGTCGCCCTCCCGGGAACCTCCAATAGGGGGGGTGCCCTCCATTAGGGGGGGTCGGGGGGGCTCTGTCCTCTCTGATCTGATGGTTGTGGGGGGCCTTCAGCGGGGTGTATTTGTCGGCCGATGGCTTTCGCTCGGCCTCCCTTGTGCATGAGTGACGCCGAGCGAGAGCCACTACGATACAGAACGTTAGGTTATGACTATAACCAAGTTCTGTTAGTAGTGGTGACGCTCGCCGTCCGACGCTGCTGCAGCCCTTGATCTCGCCTTGTGGTGAAAGCTTGGGAAGGAGGCGAGGGGGTGGCCCCACCCCTGCTTATATGGGTAAGCTGATAGGGGTGTGGTCAGACAAATATTGGGATATAAAGGTACATTGTGGTCTTTTATTCAGTGCGCGTGCACGTGCGAGGACAGTGCATGAGTGACGCCGAGCGTCACCACTACTAACAGAACTTGGTTATAGTCATAACCTAACGTTTCACACTTGCATACACCCTCTCACACACAACATACAAGCACTCATTCATCTTCATACTCGCATCTAGACACACGCATCTGTTTGCATACACATGCGTGCACACACACACACACACACACACACACACACACACACACACACACACACACACACACACACACACACACACACACACACACACACACACACACACTTCCACCCCCCCCCCCCCCTCTTTACTCCTCCCGTTTATTTTTTTTGTACATATGCTGTGCATGTGTTTATTTGTTTATGTGTATGGTTCTTAACTGTGTTTTTATTTTATTATATCATCTTTTTTGTGTGTGTATTCCTGTTGGGGCCTCTTGGACCAGATCGACGCTGTAAATAAGAAAACTGTTCTTAATGTTTTATCTGGCAAAATAAAGGTAATAATATTTAGTTTATCACTAATTGATATAAACGGCAACACAATAGTTATTCCACCTATATACCCATTTCATGAATGATTTTACGTTTGCTGTTGTTGGCAGTGGTGTGTGGGAGGACATTCCCGGGAGAGTCTTCGGACACACAGGAAGTGGTATGTTTTATGTCACCAGCAGCAGTTTGTTTGAAATGAAGAGAAGACTAATGATGGATTCAGATAGATGGTTTGTCAGTAACGTCACTTTTAGGACGGAACAGGAAAGAGAAAAAAGAAGGATGGCATGTTGCTATGGTGATGGTACTGTCAGGGGTGTAAAAATTACCCAGAAATTATACTTAAGTGAAAGTATGGGTACTGTCTCAAAATCGTACCAAAATCGGAGTAAAAGTCAGAGTATCTGGCTAAAAACACACTTGAGTAAAAGTTAAAAAGTTTAAAAACGTTTTTTTATTGCAAGGGATAGACCAGGGGTAACTCATTCCATCGTGGGCCAAGTTTTAATTGTAACTACACATTGCACCAGGTGAGTTAGTTGAAGAGGTGAGCCAATTAGTGAAATCATCATCAGCTGGTGTTTAGGCATGGCTGGAATGAAACCAAGCATGCACTCGGCCCACAATGGAATGTGTTCTGCGATAGACAATGCTGAAATAAAAAAACAGAGGACACTTTTTTTTTTGCATTAAAATGATTTAATGCACCTCTCCATCGAATTTGAAAAAAAACATGTCAAGGTAAACTAACATTCACATCACAGCATCTAGTTGGCCAAACAACTACCCAGGTGGCCAGCATATTCGGGCCGAATCCGGCTACTGGTCGGCACACTCGGCTCAGTCTCGGCACGGCACGCCAAAGATTAGTCGGCTCTGGCCCGGTAATGGTTGCCGGGCCAGAGCCGACTCCGGCTCGCCAAAGGTGACACTGGCTTTGGGCATCCGGAACTGGCCCAGTGTGTTTCGGCTGCATCTGGGCAGTCAGTCATTCCGTATCTGGGCCACGTCTTCTGGCAACCGGAACTGGCCCAGTGTGTTTTGGCCGCATCCGGGCAGTCAGCCATTCTGGATCTGGGCCACTTACGGCAACCCACAATTGGGCCGATACATTTCTTCCGGCCTGCCGGATACGGGCCATTATTGGGCTATAACTTTTTTGCCACCTATACAGCCTTGGAAAAAATTAAGGGTTTAGTTCTTTTTTTTTTTTTTTTGTATACGTGGGTTCGACGTTGCAGGATTAATAACGTTAATTCGGCCAGAGAAACAAATATACTAATTAAAATGGTTGGACACTTTAGATCTAAACGTCAGTCTGCTTTCACAGTCTTTTTGAGTGAGATATTGCATCAGCATGTCCCCGACGCTCTGGCCTGGGCCGATTCCATCACTTTCTCAGCTCCACTGCCAAGGGAAACTTGGAGGCAAGTTATTCATTTGAGGTCCTGGAACTCAATCAAATAATCAACCATAGACATAACATCTTCAAACACATTTCTTTAAATGCAACGTGACCTAATCGTTGGCTCTGGATGCTCGAGTGCTGATTTGGGGGGAAAGTCGATGTACATGGGAGAGAGAGAGGATGGGAAGGAAGGATGAGGTCAGCAGCAGCCAATCAGAGAAGCAGGCTGACGGTTTGCCAAGAGATGTTAGACCAGAGTCTGTCTGAAGAGAAGTCTGTTCACTCTGCCGCCATCTTGGTAAAGGGTACTTAACCCTTTCACTGCCACGCGACAAAAGGTTAACCATTTCACTGCCACACTACCAAAGGGTTAACCCTTTCACTACCACACTACAGAAGGTTAACCCTTTCACTGGGCCAATACAGAAGGTTAACCATTTCATTACCATGTGACAAAGGGTTAACCCTTTCACTGGGACAATACAGAAGGTTAACCCTTTCACTGCCACGTGACAAAGGGTTAACCCTTTCACTACCACACTACAGAAGGTTAACCCTTTCACTGGGACAATACAGAAGGTTAACCCTTTCACTACCACACTACCAAAGGGTTAACTCTTTCACTGCGACAATACAGAAGGTTAACCCTTTCACTGCCAACTACATAAGGTTAACCCTTTCACTGGGCCAATACAGAAGGTTAACCCTTTCATTACCACGTGACAAAGGGTTAACCCTTTCACTGGGACAATACAGAAGGTGACAAAGGGTTAACCCTTTCACTACCACAATACAGAAGGTTAACCCTTTCACTGGGACAATACAGAAGGTTAACCCTTTCACTACCACACTACCAAAGGGTTAACCCTTTCACTGCGACAATACAGAAGGTTAACCCTTTCACTGCCACACTACAGAAGGTTAACCCTTTCACTGGGCCAATACAGAAGGTTAACCCTTTCATTACCACGTGACAAATGGTTAACCCTTTCACTGGGACAATACAGAAGGTTAACCCTTTCACTGTCAAGTGACAAAGGGTTAACCCTTTCACTACCACACTACAGAATACAGGTTGCTGTATCCAACCAACGTACTGCTTATCTCTTACAGAATGACCTCCTAGACCCTAATCAGTCAGGCTTCAGGACTGGTCACTCCACAGAGACAGCCCTCATTGCGGTCACAGAGGCACTTCACTTAGCAAAAGCGAAAGGCCTCTCCTCTGTCCTGATTCTCCTAGATCTATCTGCAGCCTTCGACACAGTCAACCACCAGATCCTCCTCGCGGCCCTCGCACGAATGGGAGTGGCTGGCTCTGCGCTGACATGGTTGTCATCATACCTCAATGACCGCTCCTACCAAGTGTCATGGAGAGGGACCCTGTCGGCCACCCGCCCCCTGCGGACGGGTGTCCCCCAGGGCTCGGTTTTAGGACCCCTTCTCTTCTCCCTCTACACTAAATCACTGGGTAACATTATCACGTCTCATGGCTTCTCCTACCACTGTTATGCCGACGATACTCAACTCTTCCTCTCCTTCCCTCCCTCAGATATCCACGTCTCTGAGCGGATCTCGGCCTGTCTGTCCGACATCTCCGCCTGGATGACGACCAACCACCTCAAACTGAACCTAAGCAAAACAGAATTGCTCCACCTGCCGGCCAAATCCTCCCCCCTGACCGACCTTTCCATCACAGTCGAGAATGCAGCTGTGACCGCGTCCCCGACCGTCAAGAACCTTGGTGTTGTCCTCGACGACCAGTTGAACTTCTCTGCTCACATCGCAGCGACAACCAGAACCTGCCGATTCCTCCTGAGCAACGTCAGAAGGATCCGCCCCTTCCTGACAAAAGAAGCCACCCAACTCCTCGTCCAATCAACAGTCATCTCCCGCCTCGACTACTGCAACGCACTGCTCACTGGCCTCCCGGCCACTGCCACTAAGCCTCTTCAACTCATTCAGAACGCAGCGGCCCGCCTGATCTCAAACCTACCGAAGTCGGCCCATGTCACCCCACTTCTGAGGGACCTGCACTGGCTCCCCATTGCTGCACGAATCCGCTTCAAGGCCCTCGACCTAGCATACCGTGCGGCAAAGGGAACTGCTCCCGCCTACCTCCGGTCAATGGTCTCTAAATACACACCCTCAAGACCCCTACGCTCTGCATCTTCTGGCCGCCTCAGACCTACTCCTATCCAAGCTCCGGGAGGGTCATCAAAGAGAAGTCGCCTATTCTCAGTCCTTGCCCCACAATGGTGGAATGAACTACCCACCCCAGTTAGGACAGCCGAAACACATCCAATCTTTTGCCGTCGACTAAAGACGCACTTCTTCAACCATTATCTGAATAAAAAAAAAAAAAAGAAAAAAAATATATATATATATCTAACCCTAACTAACCATACTGTCATGCACTTGTCCTAATAAACTAACCTACACTGTTGTGAAGGGCCAGATTAAACCGAATATATATATTTATTTATATATATATATTTAATTGTATTTGTATATTCTCTAATATTCCCTGATATCCCTTGTATATTCCTTGTACAATATGCATTGAATATCCATTCTAGCCTACTGAACATCCCATAATAGTCTCCATTCTACTATTGGTCGAGACCTTGGTGCCAGGCTGCCATACCCCTCAGACCCAGTTCAAACGTACCGCTCCACATGTACGAACAAGTCCTAGTTCCGCGTAGGAATCTGACTACCGCACCACTAATGGGACTATTTGTTCATAGTGCGTATATATACTGCGCTACTAAAGTAGGACTTCCCTTTCAGTCCAGTTTCTTACCCTCCAATAGAGTCACAGACGTAAAGCCTCCCCGCGACGCCACGTGTGGGAGTAAGGCCAAGTTCGCCTACCATCGGTATTGAGACATCGTGTATATTAATATTTGAATAGTCATATTTGGCACTATATCGTCGAGTTGGACGTAGTCTATTAAGCTAATAATAGTCTGTTAATATATAGTGCTTCGTGCGGTGAGAATACTACCGTAGTCAGTACCCCATCGTTTCGGGCAGAGAACTGGCTGCTTATCCAGGGTGGTTGACCCCACGTGAAGCTGCACCCGAGGAGCCCCAGAGCCGACGAGCGAGTGGACCTGTATACCGGATTATTCTACCGACGACAGCCCGCCTTCCCAGGCACGGATTATGCTTTGTATACGTTGATTATTCCATGGATAAAGACCCCCGACACTGCCGTGTGTTGGAACCCCCCCCCCTGGAGAGGACGCAAGGTGAGGAGACGCTCTGCAAGACGAGGTCGCTTCACGTCTCTCCTCCGTGGACCGGATGACGCCGGCCCACAAAGAGTCCACCTGCTTTCATCTGTGGTCCAAGGATCGCCGGCGCATTGAACGGCACTACAGTGGGTTCACCTGGGATACCCTTGGCCGGATGAGGCAGCCGGATTCTACCCCCCCCCCCCTCCTACTCCTGTCGGCTTACAAGCGACCGGATTAACCCCCCCTAGTGTGTCCAGTATATAATCATTAAAGTATCATTGCTGTTATTCCTTAAACTATTCCAGGTCGTATATGTACCACCTGCGCCTTCAGAGATTGGACATTCTCTATTGATATACCGATGAATACTCTTGCCATAAAAGTGCATACTAATTTCCATTCATAAATGTGATTGATTTGATTAAGTGCTTGCTCTACACACCATCGCTGTGTAGAAATAAAGACCTATTTCTAATTCGTACATTTGTGTTGGATCCGTTTCATCTACGTGACAGTGTTCATCATAATATATTTATGCCGTGTACTGGGTGGCCGAATATTAAGTACAAAGGTAGTGGTAGTAAGTATCATATCTAGTAATACAGTCAGGGAATTGTACCCCTCAGTTACAATTGGTCCTTCGAGCCGGAGGGTAATTAGTGTAATATTAATATAGTGTTATTAATATTGAAATGGCCTATGATGAACACTCCACGAAACGATCCTCCTAACCAACGCCCGCAGCGCGAACGACGGCTCCCTCAGTACTTAGAGGCTTACGCTGTCAGTCAACAACCTAGTCTTCTACTAACAGTAAACGCGGTAAAACTAGAAAGTAAAAGTATGTCTAACCCCAACGCCCAGACTACCCCGACCATAGAGGCCCCTACGGGCTCTAATGTAACTGACCAAGTTCACGGTGGGGACCAGTGGGAACCAGACATGACTTCACACCCCGCCAGTACTGAAGAAGTAGTCCCCGATGAGTCCCGGGAGGAATACAACGCTACCGAGAGAGAACTCGGCACGGAAGAAGACGGGGAGAGCACCGTGGAGATAGAGCTCCAAGGCTCCGCAAGGAGTACCCCGAGGGAAGGCTCCCCTATACAACCGCCTTCTCCCAGCGAGGCAGAGAGGACCCTACAGCAGGCCTTCCTCATCAGCCTGAACGCCGCTGCTGAACGCGACCGACTGCAGATCCAGCAGCGGAGCGAAGAAGAGCATATACGTCTAGAACTAAGACGCATTCAGAGAGAAGAGAATGTGGCCCGAGACCGAGCAGACAGCCAGCGAGCAGCTGCTGGTGCTCTACGGGACGCAGAGCGCGACAGACAGCAAGCGCAACTAATAGAACAGCTGATCAGACGGACAACACCCTCTCCCTCCGCCAGAGGCTCCAGGAACTCGTCTAGACACACCTCCAGGGCGGCATCCCCTAGCCGAGTAAACAACCCTGAACTTGACCAACAGACGAGGTCTATACCCCCCACAGACCACCTCCCCCCACCGGTCCAAGCGAGACCTAGCAACCGGGAAGGAGCAGCATATCCTGTGGAGAGGCTAAACCAGAGACTACAAGCACTGGATGACCTAACTGAAGACGAAGAGGAAGAGGAGGAGAACCACGCCCGACGACAGCACAGTACTCTACCGGACCAGGAGGTCCGGTACAGCCCAGGCTATACTCCCGCGGAGCTGCGCTACAGACCCCCGCCTCTATACACGGGTGAGCACGACGCACGACCCGCACCGAGGAACAGCACCTGGACAAGCGGGCCATGGTACACTGCCGGTACCAGCCCATACCAAGGAGCGGGAGGAGACTCGCATAGGAGGCCTCTCCCCCAACGCTCGCCGATGTATCCACAGTCAGCGTCATACATTGGCCCGCCTATGGTACCCGACTTCACCCAAGAGAACCGGGCCCAGTATACGGAACTCCGCATGTGTCTGGAGACCATGTTGGTGGATGTATTGGATGAACGCCACAAATACGCCATCCTACTGAAGCACTTAAAGGTGCCCCGCGCACATAATATAGCGCTCGCCTACGCGACTTCCACCACCCCATACACAGCAGCGCTGGTAGCATTGGACCAGAGGTATGGGCGCATATGGGATTACGTGATCCAGGAGATCCGACACATCGACCGCTTACCCCCAGCAATAGACAATCGAGCACTGGACGACCTGTCCATCAGAGTGCAGTCCCTGGTAGGGATGTTGGGAGCGCAGAGAGAGAAGGGGAGGCATGAACTTTACGGCAACTCAAATGTGGAAAGGATCTTGGAGAAGCTGCCGCCCGCTCGACAGGAGCGTTTTAGGCGACAGAGGGACCACCGAGACCCGAATGGCCCCGAACCGAACCTCCTCGATCTAGCAGACTTCCTGGCGAGAGAAGTCAGCAGCCTACGGCTAGATACATTCGGACGGAGCACCCCTGGCTCCAGAGAAGGAACCAGACGACTAAATGATGGAAGAAGATCGGTGACTGTGATGCACCAATCGGAGTCAGTACCGAGCAGCAAGAGCCACAGTACCCCCTCCAGAACGGAGAAGTGGAAGATAGTGTGCCCCTACTGTGAGAAAGAACACTGGCTAGCGCAATGTGACTCCTTCCCCAAGCTGAACGCGGAGGAAGCAAGTCAATGGATAAAGTCCAACAAGCGCTGTTTTCGCTGTGCGCGCTCACACATGGCAGCCGAATGCCGCTTAAAGAAAAGGTGCACCAAGTGCGATGGAGCCCATCTGGACATACTTCACGACAGTAACAGACGGCGCCCTTCACCCGCACCACCCAGCAGCAAAGCGAGCGTCATGTACATCGATCCCGCCAGCAGCAGTGGAGCCCGAGTACTCCTAAAAGTAGTGCGTGTGACACTAAGCTACCAGAATAAAGTCCTGGACACTTACGCCGTCCTCGATGACGGGTCAGAGAAGACCCTTCTGCTCGCCTCCGCTGCGGCCCAGCTAGGGCTGCGGGGAAGCGAAACCCAAATGACAATTCGGACAATAAGACGAGATTTGAAGACGATAAAGGGCGAGAATGTCTCATTCTCTATCGCAGCAAGCGGCCAGCCTGAGCGACGGTACCAGATTACAGACGCTTTCACCAGCCAAGAAATAGGACTGTCGCGGTACACATACCCCGTCGCCAAGCTGATGGAGAAATATGCACATCTGCGCAAGTTACCGATCCCGCTCATAGACAATGCTATGCCGACCCTGCTGATAGGCTCCGACCATGCAGACCTCATTGTCCCGATAGACCGGGTTCATACCGGACCCCGAGGCTGTCCTGCAGCAGTCGAGACCCGTTTGGGATGGACTCTCCAAGGCCCGCTCGCCAAATCTCTCAACCGAAGTACAGCCACTAGATGTCTCCACTCCCGAGTCACAGAGGGAGAAACCGCACTCCTGCAACACGTAGAGCGGCTATGGACCTTGGAACAAATGCCCTTTAAGAACGGAAAGAAAGACATTCGCTCTAAAGATGACATTTACGCCATTCACCTCCTCGAGACAGGGACCAAGAGAGTCCCGGTCAACGGCGTGTTGAGATACGCCACGCCACTCCTGCGGCGAGAAGGAATGCCTACTTTCCACGCCAAGACAGACGCCACAGAACGGTACCTGCTGAACACGGAGCGGCGCTTAGCCAAGAACCCCGCCCAAGAGAGTGTATACCGCGCTGAGATTGAGAAGCTCATCACAGCGGGACACGTCACAAAGATGGACATTAAAGAGGCTGACCAGACCACTGAATCGTGGTACGTGCCTCACCACAAGGTCCATCACAACGGTAAAGACCGCATAGTATTTAACTGCAGCTACCAGATCGGATCCCAAAATCTGAATAAAGAGTTACTGCCCGGTCCCACACTCGGCCCCTCCCTACTCGGCGTTCTACTCCGCTTCCGCCAGGAAAAGGTGGCCATCAGCGGGGACATTAAAGGAATGTTCCTGCAGGTGAGACTAGTAGAGGCGGACAAGCCCCTGTTACGGTTCCTATGGAGAGAGAAGCCAGGAGATGAGCACCCAGCCATCTACCAATGGGAAGTCCTCCCCTTCGGAACGACGTGCAGCCCCTGCTGTGCTACATTTGCACTACAGAAACATGTGGCAGAGGACCCAGCAGCGGACGAAGAGGTCCGACACAGCGTAAAGAACAGCTTCTACGTAGACAACTGTCTACAAATCCTTTCAACCCAGGAAGAAGCCGAGGCTCTCCTGATTAAACTCCGCGCCTCATTGATCAAAGGCGGCTTTGATCTCAGGCAGTGGGCCAGCAGCGATCCGCAAGTACTGCGCAGCCTCTCCTCCGAGGACAAGGCAGCCAGCAGCGAGACCTGGATGGCTACAATCCCGGGAGAAGCCCAGGAGATGACCCTGGGATTGGTGTGGCGATTCAAAACAGATTCGCTTCACTACAGACACAAGCCCCTGACTACAGAGCAGGGACGGCCGGCGGCGGCGCCGACCACCAGACGGAGTGTGTACACAACACTCGCCCGACAATATGACCCGCTAGGATGTATTCTACCGTACACCACCAGGGCAAAAATTATTGTACGAGCATTGTGGGACAAGGACCAGGGCTGGGACGACCCCATTCCAGCACACCTTGCATCCACCTGGAGAGAGTGGGAGATGGAGCTCCACTCACTCCCAGGCGTTAATATGCGCCGAAGCTACTTCCCACCCACGGTGAGGCCAGAGACATGTAAAATGGACTTACACGTCTTCAGTGACGCCTCAGAGGTCGCATACGGATCAGTAGCCTACTTGCGGGCCCAAGAGAAGGGGGGAGAGATCTACACAGCATTTGTCCTCGCCCGCTCGAGAATAGCCCCACGCAAGCAACAATCTATCCCACGTCTAGAGCTCTGCGCAGCCCTAGCCGGAGCGCACCTAGCCACGCTCATCCAACGTGAGCTCACCATACCGGTGTCTAGAACAATCCTGTGGTCAGATTCCACGACGGTACTCGCCTGGATCAAATCGGACTCATGCAAGTACAAAGTCTTCGTGGGAGTCAGAGTCACCGAGATTCAAGACTTAACCGAAGAGTTAACCGGAGAAACAGAGTGGCGCTACGTTGATACAAAACAGAACCCAGCTGACGTCATCACCCGGGGGATGCCCCTGGATGACCTCACCCGTCGCAATGTCTACAGTGACGGCCCCGCATTCCTAAGACTCCCGGAAGGACAGTGGCCCATGCCTATCCCGAGGGAAGCAAGTCCAGAGGAGGTGGAAAATAAGAAGTCTGTGTTCTGTGGATTGAGCACCGTGGCCTCCACCGACCCTAACATAGACGATTGCACGTCCATAGAGAGTGCACAACAAAGAACATTCCTGCGGTACCACCCGGAGTGCAAGTCCCCCGCTGATATGTCAGCAGCTAACTACGAGGAATCAGAATTGCTTCTACTGCAGCGAGCCCAGAGAGACTCGTTCCCCGATGAATTGGCCTGTCTACAGGGAGGAAAGCCCGTCCCATCCGACAGCAGATTAATTCATCTGGCCCCCGAGAGCGACGCTCATACCCTCATCAGAGTGGGTGGTCGCCTACGCAGAGCCCCCAATCTACCGGATGACATTAAATACCCGATCGTATTGAACAGCCGACACAAGGTCACAGAGCTGATTATAAAGAAATACGATGAGGATGTACATCACGCAGGAGCAGAAAGAGTCTTCGCGGAAATCAGACGTCGTTACTGGATCCTACAAGGAAGAGAGGCGGTACGACGCTTCCAGCGAACATGTCTAGACTGCCGCAAGTGGCGCGCGCAGCCCAGCATACCAAGGATGGCTGACCTTCCTCCATGTCGCCTCCGAATCGGTGACAAGCCATTCCACTCAACGGGTATGGACTGCTTTGGCCCGCTGCACATAAAGAAAGGAAGAGGAACCGAGAAGCGGTGGGGTATTGTATTCAAATGCATGACCACCAGAGCGATACACATCGAGCTTCTCCCGACCATGAGCACAGACTCATTCCTTATGGCCTTCCGTAGATTCACATCACGGAAAGGAAGACCGTCTACCCTATTGTCCGATCATGGGACAAACTTCAAAGGCGGCGAAAGAGAGCTGAGAGAGAGCTTCCAAGCTATGGGCCCAGAACTTAAGACCCACCTCGCTCCAGCACAGGTTGATTTCCAATTCAACCCCCCAAACGCACCCCACTTCGGTGGCACTTGGGAACGAGAAGTGCGCTCCATAAAGACAGCCCTGTACGCAGTACTTGGGGCCCAGACTGTGGCGGAAGAAGTCCTAATGACAGTCCTCACGGAGATTGAGGGAGTACTTAACTCGAAGCCCCTCGGATATGTCTCCAGTGATGTGGCGGATATCGACCCAGTTACCCCCAACACACTCCTGATGGGGCGGCTAGATCCTGCATTACCCCAGACAATGTACCGGCCTGAAGAAGCGAACGGCCGACGAATGTGGAGGTACAGCCAAGTATTAGCCGACAAGTTTTGGAGCAGTTTCCTACTGCACTACCTACCGTCTCTACAGACCCGCCAGAAGTGGGTAAAGGAGAGAGACAATTTGACAGAAGGAACAGTCGTCATGATTATTGATCAATCACTGCCCAGAGCTATGTGGCCGGCCGGCCGCGTAAGCAAAGTGATCACCGGTGCCGACGGCAAGGTCCGAGCAGCTGAAGTGCTTGTCCAGGGTCGCACTTACACCCGTCCCGTGGCGAGGCTCATAGAACTGCCCCGACTCCCAGACACAATCGATGATGACCATGACCCTATAACCCTATGACTTTGTGAAGTTGACTGACCCCTACAGCAAACCCTTATGTGTAAATAGACAACGCGATTAATCTGTCTCTGTTTAACTGATTAGGTCTGGGACCAATCAGGGGGTGGCTGTTGTGAAGGGCCAGATTAAACCGAATATATATATTTATTTATATATATATATTTAATTGTATTTGTATATTCTCTAATATTCCCTGATATCCCTTGTATATTCCTTGTACAATATGCATTGAATATCCATTCTAGCCTACTGAACATCCCATAATAGTCTCCATTCTACTATTGGTCGAGACCTTGGTGCCAGGCTGCCATACCCCTCAGACCCAGTTCAAACGTACCGCTCCACATGTACGAACAAGTCCTAGTTCCGCGTAGGAATCTGACTACCGCACCACTAATGGGACTATTTGTTCATAGTGCGTATATATACTGCGCTACTAAAGTAGGACTTCCCTTTCAGTCCAGTTTCTTACCCTCCAATAGAGTCACAGACGTAAAGCCTCCCCGCGACGCCACGTGTGGGAGTAAGGCCAAGTTCGCCTACCATCGGTATTGAGACATTGTGTATATTAATATTTGAATAGTCATATTTGGCACTATATCGTCGAGTTGGACGTAGTCTATTAAGCTAATAATAGTCTGTTAATATATAGTGCTTCGTGCGGTGAGAATACTACCGTAGTCAGTACCCCATCGTTTCGGGCAGAGAACTGGCTGCTTATCCAGGGTGGTTGACCCCACGTGAAGCTGCACCCGAGGAGCCCCAGAGCCGACGAGCGAGTGGACCTGTATACCGGATTATTCTACCGACGACAGCCCACCTTCCCAGGCACGGATTATGCTTTGTATACGTTGATTATTCCATGGATAAAGACCCCCGACACTGCCGTGTGTTGGAACCCCCCCCCCTGGAGAGGACGCAAGGTGAGGAGACGCTCTGCAAGACGAGGTCGCTTCACGTCTCTCCTCCGTGGACCGGATGACGCCGGCCCACAAAGAGTCCACCTGCTTTCATCTGTGGTCCAAGGATCGCCGGCGCATTGAACGGCACTACAGTGGGTTCACCTGGGATACCCTTGGCCGGATGAGGCAGCCGGATTCTACCCCCCCCCCCTCCTACTCCTGTCGGCTTACAAGCGACCGGATTAACCCCCCCTAGTGTGTCCAGTACATAATCATAATTGCTGTTATTCCTTAAACTATTCCAGGTCGTATATGTACCACCTGCGCCTTCAGAGATTGGACATTCTCTATTGATATACCGACGAATACTCTTGCCATAAAAGTGCATACTAATTTCCATTCATAAATGTGATTGATTTGATTAAGTGCTTGCTCTACACACCATCGCTGTGTAGAAATAAAGACCTATTTCTAATTCGTACATTTGTGTTGGATCCGTTTCATCTACGTGACAGTGTTCATCATAATATATTTATGCCGTGTACTGGGTGGCCGAATATTAAGTACAAAGGTAGTGGTAGTAAGTATCATATCTAGTAATACAGTCAGGGAATTGTACCCCTCAGTTACATACACTGTAGCACTCAACACTTTGATGAACATTGTTACTCAGCTGATAGAGTTGTGCCCTTCCTGATGGCTTGTCGTACAGAACTTGTAAGTCGCTTTGGATAAAAGCGTCAGCTATATGACTAAATGTAATGTAAATGTATGTAACCCTTTCACTGGGACAATACAGAAGGTTAACCCTTTCACTACCACACTACCAAAGGGTTAACCCTTTCACTGCAACAATACAGAAGGTTAAGCCTTTCACTGCCACACGACAAACGGTTAACCCGTTCACTACCACAATACAGAAGGTTAATCTTTCACTACCACACTACAGAAGGTTAACCATTTCACTACCACACTACTGTGGTAGTGAAATGGTTAACCTTCTGTAGTGTGGTAGTGAAAGGGTTAACAAGACCTGACCCCTATCTCTTTGAATGGAGCGTCATCTGTATCTAAGAATCATACTTATCAAGAGTCATATTACATATAATCTTTCCGTTTTCCTTTCATATTTGAAATCACTGGTAAATGACTGACGACACCGATTGGTAACTTAATTTGGTCAAAAAGGACAAATAAGAGGCCTTGTTGCAAGTTGCATGGAATGTTTGTGTGGTCCTCTTTCTTCCAACATGGCTGCCTGTAACCATGGTAACCACTTTGAAAATAAAATACCAAATTTCTGTGCAGTGTTAAAGTAGGTAAAAACACTGGAAAAGCATGGTATTACTGTTCTAATGCTTTAAGATACTATATGTAAGGCGCTAAATAAAATAATATGTATTATTACTGTGACTTGTTTTACAAGATCCGGTAATAATAAGACACATTATTATGCTGTTGTTGCACATCCGCAACCGTCGTCTCTTCCATTGCTGTGTACAAAACAATGGTTGCTATGTTACAGGCAGCCATGTTGGGAGACTACACAAACATTCCATGCAAGGACTCTTATCAGTGATATGATTGTTTTTTCCCCCACTCCCCCGTCGAGACCAGCCTCTACGTGTGTGCCGTACAGGGGAGTCCCTTGTTACCATGGTAACCACTCACCGCACGATTCCCAGCCTTTTGCGGCAAAGTTCGTTATTGTTATTTAATAAAAACATCTTTGTTGTGGATCGTTGAGAAAATAGATTACATTTACACTGAATTGGATTGAGTGCTCACACATTATGCGGATTAACAACAACAACAAAAACACTCATATTTCATCTCAAGATGCAGTAAATTATAATTTTACTCTGGTAATAATTTCACAAGATAAAATCACATCAGGAAGGGAGTCCATGCCCTTCAGCCTGTTTATGGAGACGAGGGCCCGGTGCCTCTAAGAACAGGACTGGAGTATCGGAGAGGACTGACTGGTTGTCTTGAGTATAGGTACAAATAGGACCGCTAGAGGAAAGGTCAGAGGGTAACCGTGATGGCTACCGGCCTGTGAACTGAGGGAAACAATTCAATTTCTGTCCCTGCTACTGACATCACTGCCAGTGACTGTGTAGTACGACTGACAGGTCAGGAGATGAATCTGCACAACTAATTGTATGGCAATAATACAGCCATTACTTTTCAAGATATTTTGTTCCGTTTGGCCTGATGGTGGCGCTAGAGGAAATGTCCTGGGGTGGCTTCTTCCTCTTGGAGTCATGAATGTGCACAGCATGTGAGATATGTCGCAGACAGACACCCAGACAGATAGGCACATAGGGGCGGGAACATAGTCTCTCTCCATTACTTGTTGAGACACGCAGACAGACAGGCACATAGGGGCGGGAACATAATCTCCATTACTTGTAGAGACACGCAGACAGACAGACACGCAGACAGACACGCAGACAGACAGGCACAGGGCAGGAACATAATTTCCTTGGCGGAAGTAACTACACAGCGATCTGTCTCTGGTTAGAAAATGGGGGACCCTAGGGCGGTTAGGTGGCATAGCGGAGATTGCGTTCGTCACCAACCCCGAAGCTGTGAGCTGGATTCACCTGTTCGAATCCAGCTCACAGCTCCGGGGTTGTCACCAGCTTGGCTGGCCGCTCACACTAATACAATTGGCTGTATTAGAGGGTGGGAGAAGCTGGCGGGGTGGGTCCGGGTCGTTGTAAACAGCGACTCCTACAGTTCGGTCGGGGCGCCTGCTAAGCGCGGATAGGACCTGAGTGGGATAGTGTGATCCTTCCACACGCTACGCCCTCTCGGGGAGGATCCGCGCTGCCAGGTGAAAAGAAGCGGTTGATTGGCTGGACGTGTGTCGGAGGAAGCACGTGATAGCCTCCACTCTCCCAGATGATCTGACTGTGGGGGGTAAGTGCGCAGCGACCAGGAAGGGATTGGGAATTGGCATACGACTAACATTGGGATGGGAGAAAATCGGAGGAAAATGGAGGGGGAAAAAGATCAAAAAAAAAGAAAACAAAAAAAAAATGGGGGACCCTGATGTAAACAAGACGAAAGTCTTTCTCTGGTCTGCAATCCCCTTAACAATTGTGTGTATTGAGCCGTACTGTATTGTACCCATTCTGCAATCTGTTAATAAAATGTTCAATCAATCAATCAAGAATAGAATGGAAAGTATCATACAATATCAAACCAATAATATAACATTTTCAATTGACATTTGCATACATTTCAGAAATCACTGAGAAATATGCTTCTAATAATCATTAATGTAGACAATAAAAGTGTGCATCATGATTCACAATGTAAAAAAAATATCCACAATATGATAAACTGACATCTGTCTATTGTCCGGCCTAATGTTATAAATATACAAAGTCTTAGGTATAGGCATGGACTGGGAAGGCCACCAGTCCACTTCCAATCAAGAGATAGTGTATGTTGTTCTAAAGCCCTGAGGAATGTGACTGCACCTGTATCCATACATACACCCCAAAATACATTATGGTCATTCAAGAGATTCCAGCCTCCCGTTCGGGCCATGGGATCTACTGTAAACATACTGTGCTTCTCAGAAACTAAGCTTGACGATTCTGTAAAAGATCCAGAGATAGAGATTGAGAACTACTCAATAATCAGGAATGATAGGAACAAACATGGAGGTGGCGTCTGTATGTACATACACAAAGACACCAAATTCATCAACAGAAATGACCCGAATCATGAATCAATTGAAACTGTATGGGTGGAAATCCTATTCGAAAGGGCGAAATCCCTACTGGTTGGCTCAATCTACAGACCGCCAGATCATAGTGGCTTTTATGATACACTTGACGGGTGTTTATCTGGAGTTGAGGATGTAGACAAAATTCTTATTGGAGACTGGAACACGGATATGCAACGAAAAGATGCACCCGTCTTCAAGTCATTCAGTAGGTTTTGTGATCTGCACGGCCTCAGCCAGCTAATCACACAACCCACACATGTATGTGAATAAACTCAGACTACCATTGACCTCATTCTGACCTCCGACAAGTCCAAGATCTCCAATAAAGGGGTTATAGCATGCAGGGTAAGTGATCATTATATGATATTCTGTACCCTAAAAAAGCTAAAACAAAAGGCTGGCTGCCACAAAACAGTCACATCTAGAGACCTCAAAACCTACTCTAGCGAGGCCTTTAACCTTGAACTGGAGAGTCTGGACTGGTCAGATGAACTCAATGGTACACTGGCTGAAGAAACATGGCTTGGTTTCAAAACCAAATTTTCAACAATACTAAACGACGTGGCCCCCCTATGAACCACCAGGGTCAAAAATCGCACTGAGCCGTGGATGCACTCCGAAATACTGGCCGCTATGAAAACCAGAGACAAAAAATGCTCTGAGTTTCGTAAAAGTCAGTCAAAGCTTACCAAAAGCACGAGCAGTGAACTCCAAGCCCACGTGACTGAACTTAAACTGGAAAAAACAGACTAAGAAACGACGTAAACTCCATGATCAAAACTGCAAATAAGAATTTCATCAATGACAAAACTGAGGAAAACAAAAACAAACCACGTGAACGTTGGAAATTACTCAATAATCAACTAGGCTGCAGTAAAAAACGTAAAACCAGATTCTCAAACATAAACATAAAAACGGACAACACGCTCCTCACAGACAAGCTGGATGTAGCCAATTACTTAAACATTTTCTTCACAAACATAGCCACAACACAGGTAAACAAACTACCCTCCCACTCAGGGCTTTATGGGGTAGAACACATAGTAGCTTACTACAAAAACCTAGGGGTCCGCAAGGACGACTTCAAGCTGGAAATGGTAACAACAGATGAGGTACTCAAAAAACTGAGCGCCCTCCAACCTAACAAGGCCACTGGCCATGACAACATCCCCTCCAAATTCCTCAGAGACTCAGCAGCCGCCATCACCCCAGTCATCACACACATAATAAACCTCTCCATAAAACAGGGACACGTCCCCAAGGACTTCAAAATTGCGAGGGTGACCCCTCTGCACAAAAAGGGCAGCAAATTAGACCCAGGCAACTACCGCCCTGTTTCTATTCTCACCTCCATCTCGAAAGTCATGGAAAAATGGTCTACGAACAGGTCGAAAAGTACCTAGCGGAAAAAAATCTAATCTACGAATTCCAATCTGGCTTCAGAACATCCCACTCCACTGACACATGCCTTCTCTATTTAAACGACCACATCAAACAAGAGGTGGACACGGGCAAATACTGCGGCATGGTCATGCTGGACCTACAAAAGGCCTTCGACACTGTCAATCACTCCATTCTGATTGACAAGCTAAAAGCAATTGGTTTTGATAGTCTATCAGTGAGCTGGATGCAATCCTACCTTGAGGGGAGGGAACAGATGGTGGAGGTAAACGGTACCCTATCCCCCCCCCCTCACAGTGAGTTGTGGTGTTCCACAAGGAAGCATACTAGGACCGCTACTGTTCCTAATTTATGCAAATGACATGTCGTCATCTTGTGACTGCAACCTGTTGCTGTTTGCGGACGACTCAGCCCTGCTGGTCTCTGACAAGAACAAGTTACAGGTTGAAAAAACCCTCAGCTCTGAACTCGGCAGAATCTGCATATGGCTCGCTGATAACAAACTATCATTACACATGGGCAAAACAGAGTCCATTCTCTTCGGTTCAAATAACAAACTCAGCAAGACAGACGGCTTCTCAGTTACAGTGGGTGACAATATTGTCACAAGGAAAGATGAAATTACCTACCTGGGTTCCATCCTAGAGGCTAATCTCTCCTGTGACAAAATGGCATCCAATGTAATAAAAAAAGTCAATCAACGAACTTGATTCTTGTACCGGATCTCCTCTCTGGTAAACAGGAATACCCTGAAGACTCTGGCAGGAGCACTCATTCAAGGGTACTACGACTATGCTTGCACCTCATGGTACCAAAGCACCTCAAAGGCGCTAAAAACAAAATTACAAACATCTCAAAACAAACTGGTCAGACTACTGCTTGACCTGACTCCTAAAACCCACCTCACCCCTGCCCACTTTGACAACCTAGGATGGCTTAGAGTAGACGACAGAGTACAGCAACTTGCAATGGGCCTGGTCTACAAGATACACTACACGACCAAGGTACCCATGTACATGTCAAAATACTTCCCAAAGGTCAGTGAATACCACGATCACAACACCAGAGGGAGCTCCACAAACCATGTTAAACCCAGATTCGGCTCAAACAAGGGACTAAACACGTTTCGCAATTATGCCACATCAATGTGGAACGCCCTACCCAAAGCTGTAAAGGAATGTGAATCACTACCCACTTTCAAAACCACTCTCAAGGAACACCTACGGGAGACTGCAATTCGAAACTGGCCCCTGTAAATGTCCTAACCCAACCCCCTCCAATGTACAGTGATTTACCTAGTATGGTTTTGTCAATATTCAAATATACAGTTTTGCTTGTTTGTACAGTGTTTCCCCCCCCCCCCTCCAATGTAAATTACCTAGTATGGTTGTCATTGTCAATATCCCAATGTACAGTCTTGCTTGTACAGTTGTACAGTGTTTCCCCCCCCAACCCCACCTCCTCCAATGTACAGTTTTCACGTCAAATGTATATACTCCCTTTTCTGGACTTTTTTTTTTATCACAAACAGTACTGTATTTGCAAATCTGGTATGTCATAAATGTATAGATGTAGCAGTACTGTCTATCTGTATGTCATGTATGTCATATATGTCCTGATGAATTGAAAATGGGGGACCCTGATGTAAACAAGACGAAAGTATTTCTCTGGTCTGCATTCCCTTAACAATTGTGTGTATTGAGCTGTACTAGGACCGCTACTCTTCCTAATTTATGCAAATGACATGTCGTCAGCCTGTGACTGCAACTTGTTCCTGTTTGCGGACGACTCAGCCCTGCTGGTCTCTGACAAGAACAAGTTGCAGGTTGAAAAAACCCTCAGCTCGGAACTAGGCAAAATCTGCATATGGCTCGCTGATAACAAACTATCATTACACATGGGCAAAACAGAGTCCATTCTCTTCGGTTCAAATAACAAACTCAGCAAGACCGACGGCTTCTCAGTTGCAGTGGGTGACAATATTGTCACAAGGAAAGACGAAATTACCTACCTGGGTTCCATCCTAGAGGCAAATCTTTCCTGTGACAAAATGGCATCCAATGTAATAAAAAAAGCAACGAACTAGATTCTTGTACCGGATCTCCTCTCTGGTAAACAAGAATACCCTGAAGACTCTGGCAGGAGCACTCATTCAAGGGTACTATGACTATGCATGCACCTCATGGTACCTTGTTACTCAGCTGATAGAGTTGTGCTCTTCCTGATGGCTTGTCGTACAGAACTTGTAAGTCGCTTTGGATAAAAGCGTCAGCTAAATGACTAAATGTAAATGTAAATGTACCAAAGCACCTCAAAGGCGCTTAAAACAAAATTACAAACATCACAAAACAAACTGGTCAGACTACTACTTGACCTGAATCCCAGAACCCACCTCACCCCTGCCCACTTTGACAACCTAGGATGGCTTAGAGTAGACGACAGAGTAGAGCAACTTGCAATGGGCCTGGTCTACAAGATACACTATACGACCGGGGTGCCCATGTACATGTCAAAATACTTCCCAAAGGTCAGTGAATACCACAACCACTACACCAGAGGAAGCTCAACAAATCATGTTAAACCCAGATTCGGCTCAAACAAGGGACTAAACACGTTTTGCAATTATGCCACAACAATGTGGAACACCCTACCCAAAGCTGTAAAGGAATGTGAATCCCTGCCCACATTCAAAACCGCTCTTAAAGAGCACCTACGGGAGGCTGCAATTCGAAACTGGCCACCGTAAATGCCCAAAACCCCCACCACCTCCTAATAGACAGTCTCCTCCCCACCGCATGTATATATTCCCTCCCCACCGTATGTATATTTCTCTCCCACCCACCCACCCCCTCCTAATGTACAGTCCCCTCCCCATCATATGTATATACTCTGTCAGGATCTAGGGGTAACAGTACTGTATATTTGAATACCGTTTATGTCACAAATGTATCAGTACTAAATACCTATATGTCCCTATGCCATAAATGTCATGTATGTTGTGTATGTCATAAATGTCTATATGAATTGAAAATGGGGGACCCTGATGGAAACAAGACAAACGTCTTTCTCAGGTCTGCATCCCCTTAACAATTGTATGTATTGAGCCGTACTGTATTGTACCCATTCTGCAATCTGTTAAATAAAGTTTTCATTCATTCATACTGTATTGTACCCATTCTGCAATCTGTTAATAAAGTTTTCAATCAATCAATCTAGACACACCCTTATTGCCTCTGCAGCGCACTATGACGCAGGGTGTTACGTCATCCTGTTATGTCACCTGTGGGCAGTGCAGCTGAGCTCGAAATATACTGCAAATATTGAATAAAGCTGGGTAATCGCGAAAAAGGTTAATTTATATAAATTGTGCCCTTGTCCCAAAAGGAGATGACAAGTGACCATGGAATTCTAATAGGAAATACATTTTTTTAATTCATGGATACGACTGAAGAAAAATGTGTAGCTGAACGCACGCGTCAGTTATCAATCAAATCCTAACAATATCAATGACACTGTATTTAGACCACTACTACCATACCGTCTTTACACCTGTATCACTGTACATATTATACTACAACTCTGTACATACACCTGATAGCACTACTTCAGTAGTACTAATTTATATATTTTATACCCAGTTTAATCACCTGTACTGTACATTACTGTTGCACTTTACTGTTACATTTGCACTCTGGTTGGATGCCAAACGTTTTTGTTGTACTGTACTAGTGCTGTTTAATGACAATACATTTGATATACATGAATGAATGAAAACTTTATTTAACAGATTGCAGAATGGGTACAATACAGTACGGCTCAATACAATTGTTAAGGGGATGCAGACCTGAGAAAGACGTTTGTCTTGTTTCCATCAGGGTCCCCCATTTTCAATTCATATAGACACACATTTATGACATACACAACATACATGACATTTATGGCATAGGGACATATAGGTATTTAGTACTGATACATTTGTGACATAAACGGTATTCAAATATACAGTAAAACATCTAATCTAATTTAGCAAACAGACACAATGATAACAGTTCAGAAGAACAATACTGCCACCTGGTGTCAGTAAGATGTACCAACAGTTATATTGTGTCGTCACAGTTGTATTGTGTCAGTGTCGTCTCTAGGGACCATCAGAAAACACAGGACTGCAGGAGCGTTTTTTTTTTTAACTTTTTTTTTTTATTTTTTTTAGTGTTTATCGCTTTTCCTGGTCAAACATTTCATCAAGGGGATCAATAAAGGAATATCTTTTCTTATCTTAATTCAACACGTATAGCAGCAGCAAAAACAACCATTCACACTAAAGTTTCCCTTACAAGTTCATAGTGAAATCATTGGCTAGCATGCCAAGCAAAGCAGATGATGTGGACAACTCAACGTAGAGATTAGTGGAGGCAAATCATTACGCTGCTGGCCTGTCTGACTACTACCATAGTGTCTTTATACCTGCATCACTGTACATATTTTATACTACAACTCTGTACATACATCTGATTAACACTATTATTCAGGAGTACTAATTTGTATATTTTATACCCAGTTTAATCACCTGTACTGTACATTGTATATTACTATTGCACTTGGCTGTTACATTTGCACTCTGGTTGGATGGCAAACTTATTTGCGTTGTACTGTACTTGTGCTGTATGATGACACTAAATTTTAATCTAATCTAATATCGCCACATTAAATAATAAGTATATGAAGATATGACTCTATTTGTGCCAGGAAACACTAGAATAAGAATGGTTGCAATCCTGAATGAAATACAGTATATCCGGGAATTAGTCCAAGTCGTGATGACCTTCTTCACGTCATCAGTGTCTATAGATTCACGGATGAAGCCCCGGCTATTGGCAGGTCTGTGTTGGTTTGGCGCGGGGCTGTTTCTGCGTCCTCTTCCTCGGTTCGTCACAATATGGTACGTTCTCCAACAGCAGGCTTTCTCTCAGTCGCAGTACTGTTAGAGAAACCAAAAGACCCACCGCCTGTTCGTTACTAGTTCATACGGTCTGTATAATGAGGAGACAAGAGTTCTTTAGTCAACACTAAAGATGGCGGCAACAGCGGAACTACTTGCTACAAAACAAACATATTAAACTCTCACCTAACTTGCAGTGTGGCATCTGGGTACCTACTACCAACATCTTTAATGTCATTTAGATAATTGATAACTGTGTGACCACCAGAGCCAATCAAATGGAGTAAAAATGCACGGTAAAGAGGAGGTTGCTTGTGAACGCATCGTCTGATTTGCACCAAATCTGACAAATATGTCTGCCTTACAATACCAAGGAGGCCTGTGACATATTAAGTCATTGTACCAGATGGTGGTGCTATTCTCACAAAACGAAACACATGAACTACTCCTCAACGGTTTGCCCAATCGTGATATTGGAAATGTGTTGTTACTTTGTGATATTATTGTGAGATGTAAAAATATATGACCCCCCCCCCCCCCACACACAGTTCGTAGGCCAACCCATTTGATCAGATTAGGGGCGTGGTCAAGAGGTGTCATTGAGGATCTGTTTCGGGGATATAGAGATGGCTAGTGTGACGTCACAAATTACTTCCGTGTGTGCACTAGCATGTTTAGTCTAATGCGGCCAATGTAAACAGCAATGGCTACAGCCCAAGAACCGGTCACCCTTTTTTTACTGTGACATCCTACTTCGCTGACTTCTCAAAGTCTGTGAAAAAGGGTCTCAACTCGTATAACTCAAACCAATTTTTTTTTAAATAAACGGTCACGGAGGAAAGCGGTAGTAAGAGACTGTTTTGTTGACATCATTTCTTCTTTATTATCTTTTTCCCCCCTCCTTTTTTCTGATTTTTCTCCCATCCCACTGTTAGTCTTTATGCCAATTCCCAACCCCCTTCCTGGTTTGTTGTGCACCCACCCTAGTGTTGGTCCGGGAGGCCGGAGACTCTCACATGCTTTCCTCCGACACATGTGCAGCCAGCCTGGCAGCGCAGACTCTCACTGGGAGAGTGTAACGTGTGGAAGGTCACACTACCTCCCTCCAGATCCTTCCCTTGCTGAGCAGGCGCCCCGGCCTAACTGTAGGAGTCACTGCCCACAACGCCCAGGACCCACCCACCAGCTTTCCCACCCCTAACACTGCCAATTGTGTTAGTATGAGCGACCAGCCAAGTTGGTAGCAACGCCGAGAGCTGGGCTCGAATCCAGCGTCTCCAGCGTTGGTGGTGAGCGCCTTGCCCACTACACCACCTAGCCGCCCTGTTGACATCATTTCTATTGCTGCAACACGGGACACAGCACTGCACTATTTTACTGCCTTTGAATATCCCGTCTGGAAGCAACAGGACACGGAAGTGGTCGTTTTGGAATATGATGACGTAGCGCCTAGCCATCCCTATCCCCACAGTCGGCCACTGGGGGCAAAAGAAGTTGATACAACCACTAGGCTACAGTACTTCAATATAAATGGTACTGAATCAGAACACGAGTCAGACCTTATGATGTTCTGGACCTTTGTCTGAGGACATTTTCTCTGACTGGACCTCTTTGAAATGTATACATTTGCTAGATAAATGCTAGATTTGCATGTTATTTTATCTTTTAATTTGGTGCGTTACTAGTCAGGTTGTGGAAGTGCCGTTTTGTGTGTCTGTGCATTACGCACTTTGATTATATGCACTTTTACTGTAAATTGCGCCTATATGCATTATGCACTTTACTATGATAATGATATGCACTTTAGGGGATGTTGATCTTAATTCTTAACCTTAGCATTTGTCCTTTTTATACTGTCTGTGTGTTTTTCTTACTGTCCATGTTTTTTTTGTACTGTGACAAAGACACCCAGCATCATCTTTTTGTACCGTTTCTGCTCTGTTCCTGTCTTGGTTTAGCTGTAGACACACAGTATTGCTCTGTTCCTGTCTTGGTTTAGCTGTAGACACACAGTATTGCTCTGTTCCTGTCTTGGTTTAGCTGTAGACACACAGTATTGCTCTGTTCCTGTATTGGTTTAGCTGTAGACACACATTATTGCTCTGTTCCTGTCTTGGTTTAGCTGTAGACACACAGTATTGCTCTGTTCCTGTATTGGTTTAGCTGTAGACACACAGTATTGCTCTGTTCCTGTCTTGGTTTAGCTGTAGACACACAGTATTGCTCTGTTCCTGTCTTGGTTTAGCTGTAGACACACAGTATTGCTCTGTTCCTGTCTTGGTTTAGCTGTAGACACACAGTATTGCTCTGTACCTGTGTATTCCAATGTGGATTCGTCCATACATGGCAAATAAAACCTCTGATCTGATCTCTGATTTAATTGAAGAGCCCTGTCATAGTTCACAGCACCAGAAATGAAGGAGAGGAGGATGATGACGTACACAGTGTGTCTTCTCCTACGTGCTCGCCCTGTATCACAGCTTCTCTGAGGATGGCCTCAACAGACGAGCCCATTTTGATCATCTGAAAACAGAAAATAACAGGATAAGATCAAAAAATATATATAAAAAACAAATAAATAAATGCGTATACATTTTGTATATAAAACTTTTGTAACCTTTCGTTTTTGCAAAATAATGTACTGAACTATGTTTTGTTACGTTTTTTGTGTGTAAATAATGTAATGTAAAAAAGGGTAGGCAATTATACGCCTCGGCTTCTGAGCCGACACCTTTTCGGTCATTTTCTTTCTTTTATAAATGTTCTACTACTGTTACAAAGGGTCAGATTAAACCGAATATATATATTTATTACTTGAGATATATTGTATAGTATTTGTATATCGTCTGATATCCCTTGTATATTCTTTGTACATATACACGGAATATCCCTTTACCTAGTACAGGCCAGACCATAATATTCGTTCTCCTATTGGACAGCGACCCCCCAGGCGCCACGGCCATACCCCCAATGTCTAGTTCAAAGTCACCGCTAAGACATGTCTCAACATGCCCGGTTTTGCGCAGTAATATGAGACAGAAATAAGGCTGGTACTAGATTATTCACCTTACGTATAAATACGGTGCAGGTGGATACAGCAGTAGTCTAATCTTAGTAACAAGTTGAAGCCTCACACCATGATACAACGTGCTGTGAAGTGGGCCCGTTTTGCCCCGAAATAGAGCCTTGAGACCGCGTGCGAATTGATAGCTGAAGTGTCAGAGTTTAACGCTGTATCGTCGAGTTCGACCTATTCTATTTAGTAATAGTCTATTATGTATAGTGTATTGTGCGGCTACCGTTCTACAGTGACCAGCATTACCAACGTTTCATCGTACCAAGCTAGTGTGCTTATCCAGGCTGGGCGGCCTAACCTTGTGCCGTCATCCGAGGAGCCCTAGACGAGAACCGTGTGGATATGTACACTGGATAACCTACACCGACGACTACAGAGCCCTTTTCGGCTGGATTATAATGCTTTGGTCCTGTGGCTGCTGGAGCAGAGAATCGTCTACCCCCACTACCGTGTGGGATTTACCCTGTGAGGAGCACCGTCGAGCCCGCCTCTAGGACTCTGAGGCTGGCTAGCTTTCACCCATGCGGCACTGCATACCGGAGAATAGCTGTTGCTTTGTCTACGGATCAAGGGATTATTGCACCATCTCCTGTACCTGGAGTCTCCTTATTCCTCGTTGATCCAGACTTTTGCTACCGACAAATCCTCTCCCCTGCTGGCTTACAACCGGAGGGAACCCCCTTAGTATCTCCAGCTGACCTACTAGTGTACCATATATAATTCTTATGCTACAGGTGGTATTAATTATCCCCTTCGTAATATGCTCATGGACTTACGCTCTTGACCTATTCATGCACATTCTTCGCCTTACAAGCGCAACTCTCATTCTTAATAAATGTAAGATAATCTTGGTGCTCTTCTAATAAATATTATAAACAGTACTTTCTTGTTAAGCCATGTTATTGTGTGGGTGTTCATCTCATATACATGTGTACTGTATGGCCAGTAGTAATGTACATAACTCAGTAGTGGTTTAATGATACCATACTTATTCAATACAGTCAGGGAATTGTACCCCTCAGTTACAATTGGTCTTTCGAGCCGGATGGTAATTAGCGTAATATTAATATAATATTAATATTGACATGGCCAACGATGAACACTCCACAAACGGTTCTCCTAAGCTAGATCGCCCGCAGCGCAGACGGCAGCCACCTCCTTACCTAGAGGACTACGCTGCCAGTCTACTACCTAGCTTTATACAGACGTTACACGCGGAAAAAGCGGATAGTAAAAGTATGTCAAACCCTACCGACCAGGCGACCCTGCCAGTAGAGACCCTAGTGGGTTCTAACGTAACTGACCAAGCTCACGGGGGGGACCAGGAGGGACATGACATGACTTTACCCCCCGCCAACGTCCACGGGATAGTCCCCGGAGAGCTCCAGGATAAAGAAAGCGCTCCAGGGACGGAACCCGACCCACCACCAGAAGAGACGCGCACCCAGGAGACGGACCTCCTCGGAGCGCGATAGGAGAACGGATCTCCAATGAGCACTGCCAGAAGCCGATCACCTCCATCAGTGTCTTCCCCCAGCGAGGCGGACAAGATGCTGGCGCAGGCATTTATCGCCACCCTGGCAGCCTCCACTGAACGCGATCGACTCCAAGCACAGACGCTTAGCGAGCGCGAACATTCTTCCATGGAACAAGAGCGCCTCCGCGCGCAACACCAAAGTGAGCGCGAACACTCTACCATGGAAAGAGACCGCCTGCAGGCTCAACAACTGAGTGAGCGCGAACAATCTGCAGACCAAAGAGAACGCTTCCACGCGCAGCTCCAAGCGCAAGCCCTTAGTGAACGCGAACACTCTGCGACCCAGCGAGAGCGCTTCCAGGCGCAGCAAAGGAGTGAAGACGACCGCATACGCCTGGAGACCAGACGCCTCCAGACGGAAGAGAATATTGAAAGGGACCGCGCCAAAGCCCAGCGCGCCGCCGCCGATGCACAGCGCGAAGCTGCCAATGCACAGCGCGACGCAGCCCAAGCCCAGCGCGAAGCAGAGCGCGACCTCGCTCACATCAAGCGCGAAGCCGAGCGCGACCAATTACAAGCGCAGATAATTGAGCAACTGATTGCCAGGGCGACTCCCCCTCCCTCCGCACGGAGCTCCAGGGCCTCGTCAAGACAAGGGTCTAGGGCACCCTCCCCTACCCGATCAAGCGACCCGGAGCCCGGTCAACAGAAAGAGCCTATACACGTCTCCGAACCCCCTCCCCGACCGGTCCATGCGAGACCTAGCAACAGGGAAGAACCGGCCTACGCCGCCGAGAGACTAAATAGACGATTACAGGATCTAGAAGACCTGGCAGAGGAAGAAGAAGAGGAAGAGGAGGAAAGTCAAGCCCAACAGCAGCATCGTACTCCACAGGACCAGGAGGTCCAGTACAGCCCAGACTTTACCCCCGAGGCCCTGCGTTACAGACCCCCGACTCAACTCAAGGGTGAGTTTGACGCACGACCAGCCCCGAGGAACAGCACCTGGGTACCCGGGCCTTGGTACCCACCAGGTACCAGCCCACAACGACACGTAAGAGGAGACTCGCCTAGGAGGCCTCTCCCCCAACGCTCACCGATGTGCCAGCCATCCATGGCATCGTACCTTGGCACACCGACGTTCCCGGACTTCACACATGAGGACAGAGCACAGTACACAGAGCTACGAATGTGCTTAGAGACAATGATGTCCGATGTCCCCGATGAAACGTACAAGTATGCTATCCTACTCAAGCACCTGAAGGTGCCCAGAGCGCATAATATAGCGCTGGCATATTCCAACTCAAGTACCCCATACACCGCGGCTCTAGTAGCCCTCGACCAACGTTATGGACGCATATGGGACTACGTAATACAGGAGATAAGGAATATTGACCGTCTACCCCCAGCCACAGACAATCGCTCATTAGATGACCTCTCCATCAAGGTACAATCCCTGGTAGGGATGCTGGGGGCACAAAAGGAAAAGGGTAGGCACGAACTGTACGCGAACTCTAATGTTGAAAGAATATTAGAGAAGCTTCCGCCCGCCCGACAAGAGCGCTTCAGGCGGCAAAGAGACCACCGTGATCCCAACGGTCCCGAGCCATCCCTCCTAGACCTGGCGGACTTCCTGGCGAGAGAAGTCAGCAGCCTACGACTGGATACGTTCGTGCGGAGCGTACCAAGCTCCAGAGAGGGACCTAGGAGATCAAACGATAACCGCAGGCTGGTGACCGTCATGCACCAAGCCGAATCAGTACCGCGTAACAAGAACCACAGCACCCCCTCGAAGAAAGAGAAGTGGAAGATTGTATGCCAGTACTGCGAAAAGGAACACTGGCTGTCACACTGTGACACGTTCAAGAAGATGACCGCCGACGAGGTGAGTCAATGGATAAAGTCCAACCGCCGCTGTTACCGCTGTGCGCGCAGTCACATGGCAGCCGAGTGCCGCTTAAAGAAGAGGTGTAGTCGGTGTGACGGAGCCCACTTGGACGTCTTACATGACAGTAACAGAAGAAAGCCTGCACCCTCAAGCAGCACAAAGGCAAGCGTTATGTACATTGACCCCGCCAGCAGCGGGGGCGCCCGGGTGCTCTTGAAGGTGGTCCGCGTAACATTGAGCTACGAGGACAAGGTCATGGACACCTACGCCGTCCTTGACGACGGGTCAGAAAAGACCCTCCTCCTCGCATCCGCTGCGGCCCAGCTGGGGCTGCGGGGGAGCGAAGAAACGATGACGATTCGGACTATAAGAAGAGACCTGAAGACGATCAAGGGTGAGAACGTCTCCTTCACTATCGCAGCAAGCGGGCAGCCAGAGAGACGGTATAGGATCACTAACGCTTTCACCAGCCAAGACATAGGCCTGTCGCGGTACACCTACCCCATCGCCAAGCTGATGGACAAATACGTGCACCTGCGTCAACTACCTATACCGCTCATAGACGGCGCCACCCCGACCCTGCTCATAGGATCCAACCATGCACACCTCATCGTCCCGATGGACCGGGTCCACACTGGGCCCAGAGGCTGTCCAGCAGCAGTCGAGACCCGCCTAGGATGGACACTACAAGGCCCCCTCTCCAGGTCTCCCAACCGAACAGCAGCCACTCGCTGCCTCCACTCCAGAGTGACAGAAGAAGACACCGCCCTCTTACAGCACGTCGAGAGGCTATGGACACTAGAGACAATGCCCTTTAAGAACGAAAAGAAACACATTCGTTCCAAGGAAGACATTTACGCCATAGCCCTCCTCGAGCAGGGGACAAAGAGAGTCAAAGTCAACGGAGTGATGAGATACGCAACTCCACTCCTGAGGCGAGAGGGTATGCCTACCTTCCACGCCCCAAAAGAAGCGACGGAGCGGTATCTATTGAACACAGAGCGGCGCCTAGCCAGAGACCCCGCTCAAGCTACTGTGTACCGCGCTGAGATTGACAAGCTAATCACAGCGGGACACATAAAGAAAACTGACTGGCGGCGTCATGCGCTGCTCCGCGCCTCCCTGATCAAAGGCGGCTTTGATCTCCGGCAGTGGGCCAGCAGCGACCCTCAAGTACTGCGCAGCCTCTCCCCAGAGGACAAGGCAGCAAGCAGCGAGACCTGGATGGCGACCATCCCAGGTGAAGCCCAAGAAATGACATTAGGACTAGTCTGGCGCTTCAGAACAGACTCGCTCCATTATAGACACACACCCCTGACCAAGGAGCAGGGAAGGTCGATTTCACTACCGACAACAAGACGGAGTGTATATAGAACACTCGCCAGACAATATGACCCGTTGGGATGTATTCTACCTTACACCACCAGGGCAAAGATGATTGTACGAGCGCTATGGGACAAGGACCAGGGCTGGGACGACCCCATACCCGACCACCTTGCTTCCACATGGAGAGAGTGGGAGACAGAACTCAGCTCGCTCCCAGGTGTCAACATACGCCGCAGCTACTTCCCACCCACAGTGCGGCTGGAGACGTGTCAGATGGACCTGCACGTCTTCAGCGACGCCTCCGAAGTAGCCTACGGTTCGGTGGCCTACTTGCGGGCCCGAGAGGAGGGAGGAGAAATACATACTGCTTTCATCCTGGCTCGCTCAAGAATAGCCCCCCGCAAGCAACAATCTATCCCGCGTCTAGAGCTCTGCGCAGCCCTAGTAGGAGCGCAACTCGCCACGTTAATCCAACGTGAACTCACCATCCCGGTGCAAAGAACAATACTGTGGTCAGACTCCATGACCGTACTCACATGGATCCAGTCCGATTCGCGTAGATACAAGGTGTTCGTGGGAGTCAGAATCACAGAGATCCAAGATCTAACAGAAGCAGCATGCTGGAGGTATGTGGACACAAAGCAGAACCCAGCCGACGTCATCACACGGGGAATGTCCCTGGATGACCCCACACGTCACAATCTCTATAGTGACGGTCCCGAGTTCCTCAAGCTCCCGGAAGAAGAGTGGCCTACACCCACCCCACGGGAGGCGAGTGAAGAGGAGGCAGAGAAGAAGAAATCTATGTTCTGTGGGTTGACACACACACTAGTCCCCACATATCCCAACATAGACGACTGCCCCACCCTTGAGAGTGCGCAGTTAAAGACATTCCTGTGGCACCACCCTGAGGTTCCGTCCACTACTGACATTAATGCAGCTAACTACGAAGAAGCAGAACTCCTTCTGCTACAGCGAGCCCAAAGAGACTCGTTCCCCGACGAGCTAGACTGTCTGCAGGGATCAAAGCCAGTCCCGTCAGACAGCAGACTGCTCCACTTGGCCCCTGAGAGCGACGCCCATAATCTCATCAGAGTGGGTGGTCGTCTGAGGAGGGCCCCAGACTTAACGGATGACGTCAAGTTCCCGATAGTCTTAAACAGCCGACACAAGGTCACAGAGCTCATCATAAACACTCATGCCGCACACACGCACACTTATGGCCAGAGGAAAGGCCACTTAAAATAGTATAACATCAGGAACAGTGTATTGCACTACTAAAGCTAACTAGCATGTCCTATATGCTCTGTAAATACTAATGTACAGATACCGAGATGGCACACCATGTACCTGTTTATTGCACTGTTTTATTGGATTCTATTAATATGTTGTACCACTGTATTTTATTGGATTCTATTATATGTTGTACCACTGTATTGCACATCGTCGCGGGCAAGACCAGCCGCATTTCATTGTATACCTGTATGCCGTGACAATTAAAACTCTTGAATCTTGAATCTTGAATCTTGATAAAGAAATACGACAAGGACGTGCACCACACCGGGGAAGAGAGAGTCTTCGCGGAGATCAGACGTCGCTATTGGATACTGCAAGGAAGAGAAGCAGTACGACGCTTCCAGCGGACCTGTCTAGACTGTCGCAAGTGGCGAGCACAGCCCAGTATACCCCGGATGGCTGACCTACCCCCCTGTCGCCTCCGACTCGGCGACAAGCCCTTTCACTCCACCGGTATGGACTGTTTCGGCCCGCTGTATGTGAAGAAAGGAAGAGGGACGGAGAAGCGGTGGGGTATTGTATTCAAATGCATGACCACCCGAGCGATACACATAGAACTCCTTCCAACCATGAGTACGGACTCATTCCTTATGGCCTTCCGGAGATTCACAGCGCGGAAAGGAAAACCGTCTATATTATTGTCTGATCACGGGACAAACTTCAAAGGCGGAGAAAGAGAGCTGAGAGAGAGCTTCCAAGCTATGGGCCCAGAACTTAAGACCCACCTCGCTCCCTCTCAGATTGATTTCCAGTTTAACCCCCCGAATGCACCTCACTTCGGGGGAACTTGGGAACGAGAAGTACGTTCAATAAAGACAGCCCTGTACGCCGTGCTTGGGGCCCAGACCGTGGCGGAAGAAGTCCTCACGACAGTCCTCACGGAGATCGAGGGAGTATTGAACTCAAAGCCCCTCGGTTACGTCTCAAGTGATGTAGCAGATGTCGACCCAGTCACCCCCAACACTCTCTTGATGGAGCGGCTGGACCCCGCACTCCCACAGACAGTGTACAGACCTGAGGAAGCGAACGGCCGAAGAATGTGGAGGTACAGTCAAGTATTGGCTGACAAGTTTTGGAACAGTTTCCTCCTCCACTATCTACCGTCTCTACAGACCCGCCAGAAATGGGTAAAAGAAAGAGACAATTTGACGGAGGGCACAGTCGTCATGATTATCGACCAGTCACTACCCCGAGCTATGTGGCCGGCCGGCCGCGTAAGCAAAGTGATCACTGGTGCCGACGGAAAGGTCAGAGCGGCAGAAGTGCTCGTCCAGGGGCGGACATACACCCGACCCGTGGCGAGGCTGATAGAGTTGCCAAGGCTCCCCGACTCTCTTAATGACGACCATGACCCCCTGACTTTGTGAATTGCCCTACTCCTCACAACGGACATTGAGTAGTGGACAGTGCGGTTAATCTGTCTCTGCTTATCTAATTAGGTGCGGACTAATTAGGAGGCGGCTGTTACAAAGGGTCAGATTAAACCGAATATATATATTTATTACTTGAGATATATTGTATAGTATTTGTATATCGTCTGATATCCCTTGTATATTCTTTGTACATATACACGGAATATCCCTTTACCTAGTACAGGCCAGACCATAATATTCATTCTCCTATTGGACAGCGACCCCCTAGGCGCCACGGCCATACCCCCAATGTCTAGTTCAAAGTCACCGCTAAGACATGTCTCAACATGCCCGGTTTTGCGCAGTAATATGAGACAGAAATAAGGCTGGTACTAGATTATTCAAATACGGTGCAGGTGGATACAGCAGTAGTCTAATCTTAGTAACAAGTTGAAGCCTCACACCACGATACAACGTGCTGTGAAGTGGGCCCGTTTTGCCCCGAAATAGAGCCTTTGAGACCGCGTGCGAATTGATAGCTGAAGTGTCAGAGTTTAACGCTGTATCGTCGAGTTCGACCTATTCTATTATTAAGTAATAGTCTATTATGTATAGTGTATCGTGCGGCTACCGTTCTACAGTGACCAGCATTACCAACGTTTCATCGTACCGAGCTAGTGTGCTTATCCAGGCTGGGCGGCCTAACCTTGTGCCGTCATCCGAGGAGCCCTAGACGAGAACCGTGTGGATATGTACACTGGATAACCTACAGATACAGCACTCAAAACTCAAACCTCTCATGCGCCTCTACCACTCCTCCACCACTGCACTCCAAACTGATTGTGTGACTCCTATTGTTCTTGACCGGGCCAGATTTCACACCTCCACTTCCTCCCACAGGCTGGGCAGATTTTCATCTTAAATTTTTATTCGTCCCAAATGTCCCAGCCCCATCAGATTTCTTAGCTTTTTTCACAGTTTACTTATCATGCATTGCAACACTAATATATGGTCAGTACCCCAAGTCAGACTGCCCATATAAAAATTATTTTGGGGGTCTGAGGGCAGTAGCCCCCGACCCCCTCCCCGGGGAAGCACTTAAGTTAACTACCCTCCCTTTGTTCCCCCAGCCAACAGCCCTGGTAAATTAACACCTGAGTAGACTTAAGTGGCACACAAGCAGCAACAAGCAGCAGACAAGCAGCAGAATTGGTTTGATTTTTGAGCGCTGCGTCTGTACACCGACGACTACAGAGCCCTTTTCGGCTGGATTATAATGCTTTGGTCCTGTGGCTACTGGAGCAGAGAATCGTCTACCCCCACTACCGTGTGGGATTTACCCTGTGAGGAGCACCGTCGAGCCCGCCTCTAGGACTCTGAGGCTGGCTAGCTTTCACCCATGCGGCACTGCATACCGGAGAATAGCTGTTGCTTTGTCTACGGATCAAGGGATTATTGCACCGTCTCCTGTACCTGGAGTCTCCTTATTCCTCGTTGATCCAGACTTTTGCTACCGACAAATCCTCTCCCCTGCTGGCTTACAACCGGAGGGAACCCCCTTAGTATCTCCAGCTGACCTACTAGTGTACCATATATAATTCTTATGCTACAGGTGGTATTAATTATCCCCTTCGTAATATGCTCATGGACTTACGCTCTTGACCTATTCATGCACATTCTTCGCCTTACAAGCGCAACTCTCATTCTTAATAAATGTAAGATAATCTTGGTGCTCTTCTAATAAATATTATAAACAGTACTTTCTTGTTAAGCCGTGTTATTGTGTGGGTGTTCATCTCATATACATGTGTACTGTATGGCCAGTAGTAATGTACATAACTCAGTAGTGGTTTAATGATACCATACTTATTCAATACAGTCAGGGAATTGTACCCCTCAGTTACACCAATATTTGTCTGACCACACCCCTATCAGCTTACCCATATAAGCAGGGGTGGGGCCACCCACTCGCCTCCTTCCCAAGCTTTCACCACAAGGCGAGATCAAGGGCTGCAGCGGCGTCGGACGCCGAGTGTCGCTATACTAACAGAACTTGGTTATAGTCATAACCTAACGTTCTGTATCGTATAGCTCTCGCGCGGCGTCACTCTCTGCACAAGGGAGGCCGAGCGAGAGCCATCGGCCGACAAATACACCCTGCTGAAAGCCCCCCACAACCATCAGAACAGGGAGGGCCGAGCCCCCCCGACCCACCCTAATGGAGGGCACCCCCCCTATTGGGGGCTTCACGGGAGGGCGACGGACCCGACCGTGCGAAGAGGCACTCAAGCAACTCAACGCACAGGGTGAGCAGCCATGGCTTGACCCCACGACTACACACACGCACAACCCGCATGCCACCCGGGAACAAACGGAGGAAACAACCTCGTTACTGCCCCCAGAATCACGGGGTCAAGGGCAAACCCAACCCCGTGGCAAGGCCGTAGCAGCGGAGCGCGAAGGAAGACCCAGACCCACCAAAGGGACTGGACCCCCTGGAACGGGGGCCCGGAGAAGTCCATGATGCCAGCATCAAGACCCCACCAGGTGGGCACTTTGTGACCCCGCCCCCCACATCGCCAGCGTATTCGGACAAAGGCCCCTCAGCCGAGCGGGCCCTGTCCCCCCAATAGTACACCGCCTGGCACACTGACCCTGCAGAACAGGCAGTAAGCATGGCCGTAAGCACACAAAAAAGGTTAACCAACGGAAGCAGGCAGCGCACCGGGGAAAAAACCAGGCAACAGGCTATTAACCCTAGCCTGGAGACTGCGGACGAGACAGGCGCCAGAGGGGACAGCTGAACACAGCCGCCCCGGCGGAAGGAGCGTAAGCTGGCGGTGTTGCATGACCAAGCCTCCATTTAAAAAAAACCCACCCAGAGTGGTTGAGGCAGAGAAGGCTGACACGATTGGCAGACGTCATGAACGTGCAGGGGCACCCTCAAACGGTGAACCCGGGAGTTGACACTGCTCCAACACACCAGGGAATCAATTACCCAATGCGGTGGTTGTTCCTATAACCCCTCAAGAAAAAACTCCAAAACACACCTGCGGGTATACACCGGCTATACCGCAGTACAAGTGTTTCAGTTTTTCAAAAAAGGTTTACCCAGGCCTACGGGTCGACGAAACATTAATTCGGACCGGGCCCGGCGATACGGGAAGCACAGGGTCACCAGAGGAGGTCAAAGACCACCCCAACAGGCCCCTCTTCGCCATGCGTGAGAGAGGAGCGAAAAAGAATGGAGAACCAGCCCCTAAGCACACCGTACTTGGTATTCCCAGGCGGTCTCCCAACCAAGTACTAACCAGGACCAACCTGTGTAGCGGCCGAGATCTGACGAGATCGAGCGTGTACAGGTTGGCATGACCATAAGCCATTACGACAGTGCTGAGTAAAAAACTTACCCAACCAGGGTCTCCATAGTGCTTAACCCTGTGACACCCGGACCAACCTGGCATTTTTCCCCCTGAAAAAAGCCCAAGTCCCTCAGGTTACCAGAACAGCAGATCTGCATCCCCGGCGGACAACGGGTTCAACTGATCCGGACCAGCGTGACCAGGACCAGTCCCGTGCCCTAACCACGCCGACATGCCTACTCCAGGAGAAGGGGCAGATATGCGTGTTGATCTTAAACATGAAAAGAAGGCGCCACCCAGACGTTCAGGCGAACCGCGCCCGGTGGCCCACCCCCAGGGCGTGAGACCCCTCTACATATGTTCAGATCCATTCCGTCATCATCCCCCAGACATGAACGAGAATCCGTCGATGACAAAAAACCAGGTTGTTGGATTTGGTCGTCGGAAGAGGAAAAACCTCCATCCCAGTTGCTTTATAAAAACGCCGTTTTAACCTCAAGCAACCAAGGCGTGCCAGTCAGTCGCCTGTTTACAGAACACCCCGAGCTAGCACTATACGTGCGTCGGGACACACCCACATCAATGAACAGGCTATTTAGACCTGTCATTGAATCCCCAAGGCGCCATGGGGAACGACAAGAGGGGTGTGACACTTCCTAACTCCAACTCTTTTTAGTAGAAAAGAAGGAAGCACCAACAGTATGTATCCCAGTCTACACAGCCGGGGGTAAATTTTTTTCACATTTTTACATCCCACCACCCTCCCATAGGAAGGAGATGGGAATCCCCAGAGAGACTTCCCACGCGAGCTGTACAGATTGAAAAGAATATATTGCACCTTGAGCCATGTAAAAAATTGGATTTAGGGCTCTCCGGGGAGGAGGCACTGAACCCATACACACTCAATAATCGAATTGAATCGAATACATACACAATAGAGTAGGACTCCTTCTAGAGGGTCCACTCACCTTGACAATCTGAGGAGGAGGCTCTGTACTCTGAAGGAGGCTCCCTCACATGGAAGGAGGAGTCCCGACTCACAGAAGGCCCGAATAGGAGCTTGGTGAGGAGGAGCCCTGACCACCCCCCGAAACAGATCCATCACATGGACCTGAACAGCACACGGAAGTCCTACCAACAGAGACGCGCACGGTGACGTACTCTATGGCGGGGGAATTTCTGTGGTGCACACGCCCAATATTCCAGGCCGTGGGACCATGAAACTCCCTCCCCCCCCCCCCCCCTCACCCCGTAACGTGCAGGACCGCAACGTGACAGGAACCTTGAAGGACAGGGGGTGTACCCCTGACCAACAGAAAAAAGGGGGAGAGGAAAGGTTACCAGTTCACCCCTTTACGACCCCACACCCATGATACGATGTAATGACAAAAAGAGAGTATGACACAGTCATAGTCAGCTCTATGAAGCATCTGACAGCTTCACACAGCGCATGAGCTAACCTGCTATATGATTTTTACTAAGGAAAAAACACAGAATAGAGAGGGCTCTCTAAGAGCCCCGGTCCAAACTTACACATGTGCTTCTGTGGCCAGTCCAACCCAGTTGTAGGTCACATGACACACACAACCCATCATAACCTACAAAAAATGGCAAAAACACTCTACAGAGGAACGCCGTTTTTCATAATGAGAGAATACATAATTCTCGATTAGTCACGATGGTTTCAACCGGAAAAAATTTGCCGTAAGGTCTGGATTCTTACATATCTCGATGTGATTTATCAAGAAATATCAACAGCTAGAATTTTGGGTCTCAATGAATCCAAAATGGCAATGTGGTTAGAAGTGGTGGAGAGAATAAAAGCCAGCATATAATGGTAGTGTCTGGTTAGGAACAAATTATAATGGTTGGATTATCCAATGGGGGGTCCGGGAGAGGGGGGTACGAGCTGGAGCATATGTGTATTTGTATATCCTATTGTGTGTTGTCATGTTTGTTTATGTGTTTGTTTAAAAAATAATAAAAAAATAAAATACAAAAAAATAATTCTCGATTAGTATCGGCCACAGGCCTTGCTAAGCACACACGAAAGCGACCAAACAATCTTTTCTTTTAGGAAAATAAAGTTTCTCCAGCAGTCTTAGCACAACCTCAGCAATCAAGCTAAGGGTTACATCGCATCCCTACCACACAAAGACACAATGTAGTGCAACAACATGTCTGATAGGAGGATGAAGAAGTCCCCAGGGAACCGGGGGGAAACACAATCCTCCTACTTTACCCTTAATACGGCCAGTTAAAACAGGAAAACCTGTTAATATGTGAACACACTGTTCATTATCATTACAGGCTGAGAAAAGAATATTCTTTACTCATTTGTCACTAAGCATAGCTTTATAGGTTAGTTAACCCCCTTAGTTGTGAGTACACGGTACATATAAACACACATGATGTTTCTCAACACAACAAACCAGATCATTTTCACATCTGAAACAACAACCCGATTTGCACGGAGAAGCTAAATACCTAGTGACAAGACAATTCACACACAACTCGCGTCGTATCCTAAATGTAGTGCAGTAACACTCGTTTTGGAAAACATCGTTATTTACAAAACATTTAGAAGGGAAAGCCAGAAGAAGTGTACAAGGTCTGGTCAGACCTGGCCTACCCGGAGCGTAGATCAACGAAGTGCAGTCTCAAGACACCGTAGAAAACACAGCCGTCCTGTGTTGTTCGATCTGGGCAGCGTTGCCGCTCCAACCCATCGCTACGGTCCCCTTTGTTGACGCAGGCTTTGCCGTCCTGGCCCAGGGCAGGTTCGACGAACATCCTCTGTCAAAGATGACGTCGTAGTCAAGAGTGTTTAAAACATGTTATAATCAAAGCACGTTCAACAGAGTAGCATTAAGCTAACGGCCGCTCCAACCGTCGGTCGCTACTGCCCCTGCCCGCGAGACGCCGAGCGAACGGCGCACGCGACCAGAGGGGAGCTCGCGGCGGCGCGCGAGGAGCCGGAGCTACCCCGCGCTGGGCCTTGGCCGATAGCAGCAAGCTAACGTTTCCTAGTGATCACAGCAGGCTAGCGCCGCAGCTAACAGCTGACTGGCTAACAGTAGGCCCAACCTATGTAGGCCACGCAGTGATCACAGCAGGCTAACGCCGCAGCTAACAGCTGACTGGCTAACCGCAAGCTAAGCAGCTATCACCTGAACTTGTACACAATGATATAACACTCACCCAGACAGGCCGCCGTTCTGAAACCCTCCTCACTTTTTAAGAGAAAAGAGAAACAAGATGTTAACACAGTTTTACAACGGTGATTTTACCAACACCCGACGGAGCCAGCACAATACCCAACTGGCCTGTGTAGCTGACTTGAACACAGATCTTCCGCTATCGAACATCTATGCCCATATCTCCTCGTGAGGGAATACTCTCATTTGGATATGAAAGATGGGGCCTTAACACGGTGACAGAGAGATATCCACTCGTCCAGAAAACACAGGGATCACCAGTGTTAATGGTCGTGGCCCACTAGTTAAAACTATAATGGGCTTCAGACCAAGGTCTTCTGTCGCCTAAGAGGCTGAACAAAGGACCCTAGCCTGGGGCCGGTTTTCATAAACATTGTCAATTAGCCCCCATAGCACTAACAGACAAGTGGAGCCTGCCAGCAAAACATAACTCACCAAACCCGGAACCCACCGCTTCTCACAACAGCGGCACGTCCTACAGCCCGGCTGTGTCTTTACCGCAACCAGCACACAGCAAGGACTGCAGTTGGAAAAGTATGTAGCGGCGCGAACTCCCAATACGAAAACCGGTGGAGGATTTTTAGAATGATCATCATCTTCCAGACACTCCAGTACGAAGACAATATCGCCATATTTTAAAGAAAATAAAGATATGATGTCAACGTATCCTTGCTTTCCAACTCTTCTCCTACCATCACATCACTTCAAGTGTGGGGATCTACCGAGGCACTTCCTTGTGGTGAAAGCGAGAAGGAGGCGAGTGGGTGGCCCCACCCCTGCTTATATGGGTAAGCTGATAGGGGTGTGGTCAGACAAATATTGGGATTAAAGGTACATTATGGTCTTTATTCAGTGCGTGTGCACGTGTGCGAGGACAGTGCAGAGAGTGACGCCGAGCGAGAGCTATACGATACAGAACCAAATAAACCTACTCCACACAGTGCACCCAAAGTAGGTTTCAGTGTTTTTATTTCAGCTTGACTTTACATTCGTTGTAAATGTAAACAGTACATAATAGAAAGAAATATTCACAGTATATTCTCTCTCTTTTTTTTAAATCAGCTAAAACAGTTACAGGTACACTACATACATACATGGTGCCACTACATACATGGTGCCACTACATACATGGTGGCACTACTGCCAGTGAAACATTAACAGTCTCACCAGGACAAGACAAGATACAAGATTCCTTTATTGCCACACAACCAGGTTGATGGTATTCGTGATCGGTACAGAGTGTAATAAGCTCTACAGTACATAAAACTGGAACATAGATAGTATACATTTACCCCCCCCCCCTTCCCTGAAATGGATACATAATACAGCACAACATGACACAATAAATACATAAATATGGACGCGAGCTGAAAATCGATTATCTTATTTCCTCATCAGCGATCGCGCACACACAGACGCATCACATAGGGCAAACGCTGAGATCTCAGCGAATACAACTCTGATTATCCCAAGTCTGGTAAAATAGAATCCTTACCTCAGATCAGATGTTCTCCAAAAAGATCATTCCAATTCCTGATCGCCATTCCAAATATCGATCACGCTTATTGATTTAGTATTGGCTGCTGTGAATATATATATTCCAGGCTGATTCCCGTCCCGCGATGACTTCCATGTTGATCAGACTTCTTGCCAGCACAAGGAACCAGCTGGCTCCGCCTCTACATATCTACAGATAGTCTAAGCGACTGACCTGCAGTTACACAGGGATAGATGAAAGGGGGCGCTTTTTTTCATTCTGAGCTCCTGTAGGAGCTGGTGTACCAACGGGAGACTCTGTGGATGAAATATGATTTCAGATTGCCAATAAACCGATATTTGTCGTCGTCTGCACTCAGTGGGGGGGCTAATAAAACGAGATGTCGTCCGTGGCACTGAAAGGGTTAAAGATTTAGACAGAACAGGTCACGAATAAGAATAACAAAACAAGTCAAATTGCCTAAGATAAGAGTAGAATAAAAATGGAATAAAATATACAGTAAATAAATACAGTAAAAATATACTGAGGTCTACAGTAGGTGTAGTATTGCAGGCGCTAGTGAGCGGTGAATGGAGTAGTCGCATTTTTCTGAGCTCCCTCCTCAACTTCTAATTTTGTATTAAAAACACACGTTTATCTAACAGTTTGCTTGAAAAAGTATCAACAGACTAAATATAACACTACCGCCGTGGAAAGTTGAGATTATAGGGAATTTACCGATGAGAAGCAGCAGCCCAAACATCTGATGACACTGCCAGCGCTGCTATTCTGGCTGCAATTGAAAGCCAGGGTAAGAGTCTGAAGAAAGCGATGGACGAGACCCGAGTCTCTATCACATCCCGGTTGGACAAGTTTGAAGCCACTTTGGCATCCCTGCAGTCCGAGCAGAACAGCGTGAAGCAGCTAGTGACGGGGATAGAAGTGACGGTGAACGACCACGACGCGCGTCTGAAACTCCTGGAAGAATCCCAAAAATCCTTACGGAAGGAAGACACAGAACTCCGGGCTAAGCTCAACGACTTAGAGGGCCGGTCCCGCCGGCTGAACCTCAAATTCGTGGGAATCAAAGAGGGCGAGGAGAAGGGAAGGCCTACTGACTTTGTGACCGAGTTGGTCTCGCAACTACTTGGCAGTGAAAACTTCACCAAGCCAATTAAAGTGGACAGAGCCCATCGTATCCTGTTAGCCAAGCCCGCTGAGGGGGAGAAACCACGCACCATTATCGCCAAGATGCACCACGACAAAGACAAGGACCGGGTCCTGCGTCTCAGCCGCGAGCACGGTCCTCTTTACTACAAAGGATCCAGAGTGTATATTTTTCCTGATTATACAGCGGACGTGATGACCCAGCGCAGAGCCTTCAGTGATGTGATGAAGACCCTCCGAGAGGCAAATGTGAAATACAGCCTACGCTTCCCAGCCAAGTTGCGCGTCGAGCACAACTCTACTGTCACAATGTTTGGCACCCCGGAGGAGGCTGTGCGCTTTTCCAAGACTCTCAACTGATGGACCTGGTCCCATGCTGGAGGTCTGAAGCAAACTGTATATAAGCTGATTTGTTGACTATTCAACATAAAACACGTGTGAACACTTTATTATTTTTCATCCACTGAGTTGTGGAGGGACAGCTGTCTAGGTATTGGTAACTATAACGTTAACCGGTGCAATGCGATGCCTATTCTTTTGCCCAGCTGTCTTCGTGAGTATATGGGGATTTTGCCGTTCAGTTTTGGTAAGCGGCGGTGGGGGGGTGGGGGGGTTTATTGTGTTGCCAGTCCTTATTGTTATATTTTTGTATCTGAAGTCTCTTTCAAGAAGGTGGATGATCAATGGATTAAAATGTACTTCATATACCATGCTGTTTGTATTAAGATTGTTATCACTTGGTCGTGATGACGCAAGGGGTTAATATATCGGGGGGTGAGAAGCCTATTACGATGGTGTCATGGAACACTAAAGGATTGGGTAGTGCAGTTAAAAGGGGAAAAGTATTTGCTCATTTGAAAACATTGTCTGCAGATATTATATTTTTACAAGAGACCCATATAGCTCCAACGGAACAGAGGCGCCTGAGGAAGCACTGGGTGTCACAAGTGTACCAATCTGCTTTTTCTTCCAAAGCAAGAGGGGTTGCTATTTTATTTAGTAAATCTGTCCCATTTCAAATGACCACGGTAGTCTCCGACCCCGGAGGCAGATATGTCATGGTGTCTGGTAGCATTAATTCACTACCAATAACATGCCTGAATATTTATGGTCCTAACATTGACGACCCAAGCTTTTTTCGTAAAATATTTGACATAATCCCTGATCTGAATACCACCAACTTGATTTTAGGTGGAGATTTTAATTGCTATCTAGATCCCTATCTTGATCGTACGTCCACTCGTCCGCCTCCGACCATTAATTCCGTTGGAGTACTAAACAATTTAATGCGTTCTATGAACATAGTTGACATATGGAGATTGCAGCACCCTACAGACAGGGATTATTCTTTCTTTTCCCACGTCCACAAATCGTATACAAGAATAGATTATTTTCTTGTCGATGCTAAATTTATATCTAGTGTGCTGCAAACTAAATATCATAGCATCCTTATTTCAGATCATGCGCCAATCACTATGTTGGTAAAGCTGGCACTGCCACAGACGCGATACAGTTGGCGCTTCAACCCCTCTTTGCTCTCGGAGAAAGCATTTCGCGATCAAATGAGATCTCGACTCATTGAGTTTATGGAGACTAATGATACCGGTGATGTCTCCGACGCTACACTATGGGAGTCTCTTAAGGTGGTATTGAGAGGGCACATTATATCTTATGAAGCCTTTGGAAAGAGAGAAAGACGTAAGCGCCTGGCTGAGATTGAGGCACGGCTCCCCTCGCTGGAGCAGGTTTACAGACTATCACAATCCCAAATGGACTTAAATAACATTTTAAAATTGAAGTATGAATACAATTCTATTCTGGGCAAGCAGGTTAGTACCCTCCTCCTTAAACTCAGACAGAAGCACTTTGAACTAAGTGATAAACCAGACAGACTGTTGGCTAGGCAGCTGAGGGGTGTACAGGCCAGCCAGGCAATTCATAGTATCAAATCTATATCGGGCAGCTTGCTGACTAACCCTAAAGACATAAATGACCGTTTTAAAGAATTTTATACTGGCCTTTATACCTCTAGATGCCATGCCCCAGACTCTGAGGTTGAGAGCTTCCTGGACAATATTGATATGCCAGTGCTTAGTGATAAGGCAAGGGATGAGCTAGATGCTGATTTCAGCCTGCAGGAAATAACAAGTGCAATAAAGTCTTTCCCTAGCGGGAAGGCCGCTGGCCCGGATGGGTATGGGGCGGAGTTTTATAAAACTTACAGTGACATTTTGGCCCCTCTACTTCTTAGAATGATTCAACATTCTATCACTAATAATGTCTTCCCTGACTCCCTTTACGAAGCAAATGTGTGCCTTTTACTCAAGAAAGGTAGGGATGGGACTGATCCAGCAGGGTTCCGGCCTATAAGTTTGTTAAATTTTGACCAAAAGACAGTTGCCAAGGTGTTGGCCACTAGGTTGGCTCAGCATGTCGGATCTCTCGTCCACTCCGACCAAACGGGATTCATTCCTGGCAGGCTTGCTTTTTCTAATATTCGGAAATTACTAAACATATTGTACTCTAACCAAAGAAAGGACACTAAGCCGGCGATCATATCACTTGACGCTGAAAAGGCATTCGACCAGATCGAATGGAAATATATGTTCAGTGTCCTCCAGCGCTTTGGTTTCGGTGACAGGTTTCGTTCTCTTATTGGAATGTTGTATGCTCATCCCAGAGCTTCCATTCTTACCAATTCTGATAGATCTGACTCCTTCCCACTCCATTGCGGCACCCGACAAGGATGTTGTATTAGTCCCTTACTGTTCAATTTAGCCCTCGAACCCCTGGCTATCAGTATCAGGAGTCATCCCAACATCACAGGAATAAAGTTGGGAAAATATGAGAGCCGTATTTCGCTATATGCAGATGATGTGGTCCTGTATCTTGCTGATCCTGCCTCCTCCGTCCCATGTCTCCTAGATTTAATCAGGCAGTTTGGTACTTTCTCTGGTTACTCCATTAACTGGGAGAAAAGTGTGTTCATGCCCATCTCAGGGAGCCTAGACTCTTCCTTTACTGACAGCTTACCCTTTAAAATAGAATATGACCACTTCACCTATCTGGGAGTAGTTATACCAAAGGATCCCAAACTCCTATTTAAACTGAACTTTGGTGAAATGGTCTCAAAATTGAAGAAAAATATGGAGAGGTGGAGAATTTTGCCAGTGTCTTTGGTGGGGCGTGTGAATGTCATAAAAATTGTGGTTCTCCCCAGGTTCCTTTATCTTTTTCAGAGCGTGCCTATTTTTTTGACTGCCTCTTTCTTTAAACAGATAGACACTATACTTCTGCCATTTGTCTGGGGCTATAAAGCACATCGTATTTCAAAAGCACACTTGCAGAAGCCAAAGCATATGGGGGGGCTGGCCCTGCCGGTATTCCAGCACTACTACTGGGCTGCTAATGCAAGGGCCATGACCTTCTGGCAAGATTACTTCATAGGTGATGCTACAGTAGCCATGGACGCCCCCAGGTGGCTAGACATGGAGGCGCATGTGAACCTAAAAAGCTCTCTTCCTGCAATGTTATTTTCTAAGTGTGATACGATTAGTAAAATGGCTCAACAATTTTATCCTTCGGAACTCACTGAGAATATTGAGTCAAATCAAAAAGGTTTTCAAAGTACCTTCAACCTCGGCATATGCTCCAATATGTGATAACCATAATTTTCCCCCTGGTCAATCTGATATTGTTTTTTCATTATGGAAGGGAAAGGGACTGGCCACTATTAAAGATCTATATGTTGATCGTCACTTTGCCTCATTTAACGAACTTAAGTCTAAGTTTAATCTTACAAGCTCACACTTCTTTCGTTACCTGCAGGTTAGAAATTATGTCCGCAGTAATATCCCAGACTTTGAGACATGTCCTGCTGACTACCAGTTTTATAATCTCATGAGCCGATCACCAGTTTCAAAACACCTGATATCTGATTTTGTTTCATATTTCTCTGTCCAATCTATGGCTTCCTCCGACCACATTAAAGATGTATGGTCCACAGAGCTTAGTATGGAAATCTCTGATGAGATGTGGGAGGAGGGACTTAGCAGGATACATAAATGTTATATTAATGCCAGAGTCCAACTTATACAGTTTAAGGTCATTCACAGACTACATTACTCTAAAACCAAACTGCATAGAATCTATCCCTCTGTATCGCCTATCTGTGATCATTGCATGTCCGCAGAGGGTAATCTTTCACATATGTTTTGGTTTTGTCCCAAGCTATTTAAGTACTGGGTAGACATTTTTGACTGGTATACCAAGGCGTACAAAAGAGAGATTGCCCCAGACTGCCTTCTAGCTTTACTCGGCTGTTCAGCTAACACTGCAGAATTACCTTACAATGAGCAGGAGGCCCTGATGTTTGGTATGGCTGTGGCCAAAAGAATTATCCTGAAGGAATGGAAAGACACGTCGTCTCCAAATTTTAAAAGGTGGCTCACTGAGATGGTCTCCTCTCTGCAGCTGGAAAGCATTCGTCACAGTAGGTCTGAGACCTTGAACAAATTTGAAATGATATGGGGTCCCTTTTTGGAATGCTTAGCTAGAACATAAGTGCTTCTCAATGTCCTCCTGTGTATTTTCTGTACTATGTATTGACAACACTACTATGTATGTGTGTATATATATATATGTATATATATATATGTATGTGTATATATGTCAGAGAATCAGCCCCTTGCGTCCTTAGTGTATAGCATTTGACATGGTGTATGTTTGTTCATTGATGTGACAGTGTCTGGCAACATACTGTTTGTGTTCTTTTTATTTATTTTTTATTTTCTTTGTGTTTGTGATTTGTCTTGATGTATGTTTGTGAAACTATAAAAGCTGAAAATAAAATATTATAAGGTGTAGTATTGCACAGTGCTGTTTCAAAACTAAGAGTCCAGGAAGATGGTAACTGTCACTCTGTGCTCAGGGATGCAGTGAGGCACAGTGATGCGTTGTATAGTCTGATGGCTGTTGGAATGAAGGACTTCCTGTGCCGTTCAGTGCTGCATTTAGGTAGTGTGAGCCTGGCACTGAACATGCTCCTCCTGTCAGCCAAGTCTGTGTATAGTGGGTGGGAGGGGTTTTCCCTGATGGCCTGGAGCTTAGCAAGGCTCCTCCTCTCCGCCACCCTTGCTAGGGAGTCCAGCTCCACCCCAACCACGCTACTGGCCTTCCTGACCAGCTTATCCAGCCTGTTTGTGTCCCCTGCTCTCAGTCCGCTGCCCCAGCAGGTCACAGCGTACAAGAAGGCGCCCGCCACCACTGACTCATAAAACATCCTCAACATCCTTGTACAGACATTGAAGGATCTCAGCCTTCTGAGGAAGTAGAGTCGGCTCTGGCCATGTCCACATCGACTCCCCTCAGTCACAGGTGCACTCCTCCTCCTCCCCAGCTCCACCACCAGTTCCCTGGTCTTCGCCACATTTAGCTGCAGGTGGTTTTTATCACACCATGTGACGAAGTCCACTACCAGTTCCCGGTATTCCCCCTCGTCACCGTCATTTATACATCCCACTATCGCAGAGTCATCAGAAAACTTCTGAAGGTGGCAGGACTCTGACCGATAGTGGAAGTCGTTGGTGTAGACGGTGAAGAGGAAGGGAGAGAGGACTGTCCCCCGCGGGGCCCCGGTGTTGCTGACCAGTCTGTCTGACACACAGCTCCGTAGGCGCACGTACTGTGGTCTGCCCGTCAGATAGTCAACAACCCAGGACACCAGGGGGGCCTCTACCTGCATCTGTGTAGAACTCATTACAACTTCACTTACACCCATGAATTGAGTATTGACTTTACTGTCTTACTATATTAGAAAATTGCTGGCATGGCTCTTGTCACTGTAAAGTCAATTGTCCTACCGACGTGTGTTGTGGTATAGAAGCGATCACCACAATTATTCTCTGCCGGCTACTGCTAGTCATCCTAATCAATGCTGTGTTTCAGTGCATAGCCTGATCAATGCTTCTTCTCCTGGTGTTTCAGTGCAGAGTCTGATCAATGCTGCTTCTCCTGCTTCTCCTTGTGTTTCAGTGCATAGCCTTCCACGATGTTTCTCCACAAGCCCCCACGCACTTCCTGGTGGTTCCGAAGAAGCCCATCGTCCAACTATCAAAAGCGGAGGACTGCGATGCTGCAGTAAGTGTTTTTCTTCACCATAACGAGCGATTCACACCCGGCCGCCCGCACGCCAAGGCCACGCCCCCGGCTGAAGTTTGTGTTCAGATCAGTGTGTTTTCTCAGTTTATTTTTTCAAGTTTTGTTTTATTTGTCACATCAAATCAAATGTATTTGTAAAGCCCGACAACACACGTTAATGTCCCCATGGGCTGGACACGTCTTCTTTAAACAAGGCAAGAAGAAACATCACAATATAATGACACATAAAATCCAAATATGCAACACTCCCAGACATTCCCCAGCGAAGGTAAGGAAAAACTCACTAAAAACCTAGCATTAGGAAAAAAGCACCACAGGCGATGTGGACGAGAGAAACCTTAGAAGGGCCGTTCAAAGGGGGGATCCCCCTACTTAGATGTCCGTGATAATAGTGTTTCTATGGATGATCGATGGGTGGAGAATAAAACAGGCAAATAGTTGTTATGTATGTATATATACGTGTAATAAAACAAATGTACATGCAATAGAAACTGGGGTACATAAGAAAAATTTTGAAAGATTTGAATAGAATAGAGCTAAGAGGGTTGCCACCCGTCCCTTAAAATACGGAATCGTCCCGTAATTGGAAACTAAAAGACGCGTTTCGTATTGAACTGATACGGGACGCCCTTTGTCCCGTATTTTAAGGTTGCCAGTTTAGTGAGAGAAATGAGCCAGCCGAGCTACAAAAACAAGCAAAATTGTGTCAAAGTTGCGGGAAATAAACAGACATGGCAACTCTGGTATGGTGGGCGTGCGCTCAGCAGCTCACCGACCAATGAGAATTAGCGCTTTCACGTTGCTAAGAAGAGTTCTGTGCCGTTGTGCCAATCCTATGTCTGTGCGCTGCGTGATTTCTTTTCGTAGACGCTTTGAAAATGTCTACAGCAGACACTGTGACTCCACCACGTCCTAAAAAGACAAAACGCCTCAAGAAATACAGACCTGAGTGGGAAGAGGCAAACCCCTGGCTTGATAGCGTCAGTGGAGATGTTTACAAAGCAAACTGTAAAGTATGTAGGCGTGTGTTTTCTGTGGCGCATGGTGGACTGACTGATCTCAGACAGCATGCCTCAGGAGAACAATATGCCAGAAATATAAGAACGCAAAGGACCCAAGCACAGGTGTCACAGTTCTTCATGACTGAAACATCTCCTGAGATTGATTCAGTATGGGATATTACATCTTATTTATCTGGTTGTGTTTTTAACTAGATGTCAGTATTTCTATTTACCCATGCCCTGGCAGCCAGGAGCCTACATATTGGCTGCTGATGTGGGCATAGTCTAGGCTATTTCAGTTGACTAATATGGTTGATTGTTCATTAACACTTTCAGTGCCACCAGGTGGCGCCAGAGTTAGCGCTTGAATGCCACCATCCACTTTAATGTTAACGTTAATATCGCCTAATCTATGTTTTAAATTATGGCTATGTGTCTAATCTGCCCGTCGCTTATCAAAGAATCATTTTCCAGTCAGTGCTGTCAAGGCAGATTGGTTTTTTATCGCTTCATTTCCGTTTGAGAGCATTTTGAAAAGCACCCGTTTTGAGGTAAAAAACAGACCATTCTGGGCCATTCTGTGAGAATCGTCTTTTACTGGAATATTCCAGAACGTTGATATTTGTCGGCCTATTTATGAATCGTTTTCAAATAAACGCTAGATGATCAATATTATACGTACACGCACGCCCATTCGAGCCGCGCGCTGATAATAGCCGTGTTCATTTCCTCATGGATTTTACAGTGACCGATAGAGGACATTTCACAAAACAGCTTATATCTTCATCAAAATGAGTCTGATTATCCTAACACTGATAACATAGATTCCTTACCTGACATCAGATGGTATCCAACTGGTATATTCCAATTCCTGATCACCATTCGAAAAAATCGATAAGTGTATAGATCTAACGTGTATACAGTAGATCTCATGATCCGCGGCGCTCAGAGGATCCATAATGAACTCTAGTAACTCTAGATTTTTTCCCCCATCCATTTTCATTGAGTCCATTCCAAAATCCCTTATGTCATCTGGGAGACAATAGGGGGCGCTTTTTTCCACATCTGATCGCCGGCGGCTCTCGGGTAGACTAAGGTAGGCTCGCGTGATGCAATATGATTTCAGATCGCTAAAAAAAGAAGAAAAAGAATTCAGAGAAATCTCGTGAGTGGCTTTCAATGTAACTATTATAAATCCGAGAAAACTTGTGAGTGGCATAGAAAGTGTTAATGCTGAGTTTTTAAAGTCTAATAAATAAACATGTATTTAATATATATTAATAAATATAATTAAATAGTGTGCCCATTTAAACTCTTATGTTGTTATGCTCTGGAAAACGGAATTCTTCATAATGGATTAACAGTTAATAAATACATAAATAATATAATTCATAAATGCAAAAATACTTAAATAAATACTTAAACATAAATAAATGTTCAGACAACAATATAAAAGTCAATGTCATACTGTTCAATTTCATTTAATTTAAATTTGATCATCCCACTCCTCCCCTCTAGGTTACTGCAGCTGAGGTGACACAGGTATACCACACGGTTAAACACAACCTCAGCTACAACAGTGCTGACTGTGCACACAAGCTCAATCAAAAGATTCTACATGATTCCAAAATAGTAAAGAAAATGACTTTAGGAAGAACAAAGGCAGAGGCTCTGGTCAAAGACGTCCTTGCTCCAAAGGCAGTGGGTGATGTTCTCAAGGCCTTAACATCAGACAAACCCCTCCCATTCTCCATACAGACGGATGCATCAAATAAAGGGAGGAAAAAAACAGGAAGATGTTTCCCCTTGCTGTCCAATACTTCACTCCAGAGTGTGGGGGCACCAACAAAATGCTAGATTTCATTGAGAATCCAGATGAGTCAGCTGCCGGGATTGTAGCTCTCCTAGAACAATCCCTTGAGAAATTTGGCTTATCATTAAATCAAGTGACAGCATTTAGTGCAGACAACACAAATGTTAATTATGGAATTCACAACTCTGTCTTCACCAACCTGAAGAATAAAAAAAAATATCTGCTGCAAGGAAACTGCCATGCCCACATATTGCACAACACAGTGAAGCACGCTCTTGACAAGCTCACCATAGATGTGGAAAATGTTGTGCTGAAGGTCTATGGCCACTTCTCTGTATCTGCCAAACGAAGAGAATCACTCAAAGAATTTTGTGAGTTCTGTGATGTTGAGTTCCAAGAGATTCTACGACATGTCACAACCAGGTGGCTCTCTCTTAATCCAGCCATCCACAGACTAATGCAAACCTGGACTGCATTGAAGTCTTACTTCATCAGCCTGGGGGATGAGTGTCCCAAACGGCTTCAAGAGTTGTTAAAGCTCAGTGAAGACTCAAATGAGGAAGATGGAGACATAGTGGAGGTTTACCTTCTCTTCTGCAATAATATCCTCTCCCTCTTTGAGGAAGTTGTAAAGAAGCTGGAGAGTAATGCAACTACCTGTTTGATTGATTGATTGAAAAGTTTATTAACAGATTGCAGAATGGGTACAGTACAGTACAGCTCAATACATACAATTGTTAAGGGGATGCAGACCAGAGAAAGACTTTCATCTTGTTTACATCAGGGTCCCCCATTTTCAATTCATCATAACATATAACTGTGTTGAGTTATATTCCATCATGGATAACTTCAAGCAGAAACTCACACAGAGACGAGATGACCAGTTCTACGGCTACTTAACTAAAGTGAAGCTGCAGCGCCTCCTTCCACAGGAAGCAGATATGGCAAGGGCAGAGTTCACTGCATTTCTTAACACGGCAATCTCATATGTTGAGAAATGGTTCAACTTCTCAGAAGACAACTGGCTGTTCTCACTGCAACCTCTCTCTCTGCACCATGGCACCTTGACCTTTGATGACATTGAGAAGGTGGCTAGTAAGCTCAACCTCATCCATAAAGTCAAGATGGATGCACTTTATGATGAATGCACCACAGCCAATACCATTCTGAAGAGGCTCAGAGAAGATGCTGAGGATGAATGGAAGTCCAAAGGTGTGGCCGCCAGGTGGATGGCTGTTTTTAAAGTAGCTGACCTGCCTAACATGCTGTCTATCATCAGCCACATCTTGAGCATCCCAGCATCCACTGGATATGTGGAAAGGATTTTTTGACCAACACGTGGAGTGACAGCAGGAACAGGTGCTCAGTGGAGCTCATGAGGAGTGAGCTCCTGATCACTCTCAACTTTGAGCAGTCCTGTTCAGAGTTTCACAGCACTGCTTTGAAAGACAAAGAGCTACTCAGTGCTGCAAGGAGTAACAAGAAGTACACTTGGAAAAAGAAGTAACACAGTGAGGAAGAGAGGGAAGGCTGTTGACTGTTTAACCCTGGTCTACACCAAAGAGGACATAAACACTTTCTGATGGACCCATGACTTTTTGGCTAAGAGGGTTGAGGGAAGGAGGATTTCTTTGCACTTTATTTTTTATTAATCTTTTAATTTGGGTCACACAAGTGTTTCATTGTATTATTTATTGTCCTCTTTCAGTAAAAGTGTTCCCAGGCTTTGTTTTTACAGCACGTTATATGCATACAGTATTATGCTCAAGTTGAGGCTATAGTTCAGCCAATTTATTTAAACAATGTTAAATGCAAATAAAGCACTTTAAACTTTAAGTATGACTAAATGCTTTCTTGACTATATATAGTAACTGTTCCAAAATGCATAGATTTCTATGTATTTTAGGGGTTTGGGGGCTAGCTCTTTTTAATATAAATGTCATAGATTGTTTTATATAGATTTCTATGCATTTCAGGAGTTTGGGGGGCTGGCTCCCCAAAATAATTAAATAACATAACCCTAACCCTAAAACCGAAATAAAGTAAAAAAAAAAAATAGTGACAAAATCCGCCCATTTTCGCCCCAAAAACGCCCACGCTACGTGCACGCTCGATGACGGGTGTCCCTTATTTCTATTAGTCAAAGGTGGCAACCCTAGCTAAGAACAACAACAACAAAAGAAAAAGCATAGGGAAACGAGCGCTAGTATGAAAATAAGATGAGGGCAAAATGTCAAGGCTCACGGCTCAAAATATTCCATTTGGACGAATGTATGTATTCCGCTTGGATCCATTTGAAGTATGGGGGGGGGGGGGGGGGGGGCGACGTAGAGAAGATCGCACCACCTTGGCCATCACCAAGGTACATATAAGGTACATTACAGTGAAACGCTTGGTTCTGTATGAGCCTCCTGAGATTGTGCTTCATACAGTAAAAAAAAAGAATAAAGACCAAACACTATACAAAATATACAAACTACAGTACAAAATGCAAACGAAATGCAAAAATGCATCTCCCAACTGTGTGGTAGGAATCACAAGTTCATTTCAAACCCTTATTTATATATTTAAAAGCAACCGAGGTTTCCCTCATTTACAGTTACGTCGAGTTTACATACAGAGATAAGCGATCATACGATAAGATTCCTTTATTGATCCCCTTGGGGAAATCCGGGCATCATAGCAGCATGGGGGAGGTACAGATATGGGCAGGGTAATAGTAGAAAGACATAAATATAGGCAATGGAATTATAGTAAATATAAAAATAAACAGTGTAAACAATATTAACTCTGACTATAAGAATATGAGAAAGTAAGCAGTGTAATCAAAGGTGCAGATGAGGGTCTGTATGCCCTATCAGTTATATTATACGTTACAATAAATATGGCCTTAAAATGAGGGCCAACCAACCCTCTCATAAAGGACACCGTGATGAGTGTCATATCTATCGCCAGTAATGAATCTGAGGGCAGAGTGATAGTCTAATGATTTAATCCCACATTAAGTAGGGTCGGGTAGAGCTGAAGTGAAGCTGAGGATAGTTGAGGATGAGCACGCTACCAAAGACCTTTAAATATAGGAAGAGGGCAATCAGTGGGAATAATTAATGAGATGCCGGTACCTGTGAAATGTGAATCGATACCGGTACCCAACGGTACCTTTTTTCGGTACTTTAGTCACTAAAAATGTAATCTAACTACCTCAGTTGTAAAATATTTGTCCAAACGTCAAATTATTTATTATCATTATTATTTATTTAGAACAATTTGTTAATATATATATATAATATTGTCTGCATCTAGCTTTGTAAAGTGTAACCACACCTGCAACGGTTTTCGGCTTGCCATTGCCCCGACTGCTTTGTTGTTGAATCAAGTCAAATCCTAGGTAAGCGTGTATTGTGTGCGTGAACGTGCGGCACACTTCATAGGTTTCGTTTCGCGGTAAACAAAACGTTGACGTCATCGGGCTTAAAAACAGTACCGAAATGTGGCACCGGTGGACAGGGCCGTAGCCAGGGTTTAGAAATTAGGGAGGTCCATTTATTTTTTTGGCCCAGACCGGCCCACTATAATCGGTCGGACACCACCCACCAGTACACCATCCTTACGGTCCCCTTAAATATGCGTACCTACTGTACTATTCCCCCCCCCAACCCATTACAAAGCTGGGTAGTAAGTGCCATGGACAAGTGGACCAGTGTAGTCACTCGCTCTTGGCTGAATCTTGTTTTGGGTGGTGATGTAAAAACACCTGCATCATAGCAGGCTCAGGATGGGCAACGTAGTCTATAGCCTGTTCATCCCTGTCTCTCTCCTCCACAACCTGGCTTGACTAGACATAAGGAGAGAGATGATTACAATTAACTGGTACATTCAGGTCCAGAATTGTTGGAATCCCCTGACAAAGATGTGCAAAAAGCTGTACAATTTAAACAATACCATACTGGTAATGAGAAAATAGTTGTTTATTCAATGAATGCATGGAGCAGTTCTATCTTATTTAATTTGATACTAACTACTCAGTTCATACAGATTTCAAGTATTCAAATATCAATGATGAATATTGCATAAGGTTTACACAGTTAATAGATCACCTTCTTGTTTTATATTCATCTTATATGGCAATTAAATCAATGGTGTGTTTGTTTGGGGAGTTTGACCTATGTGCCTACCACGTGAAGGTGCATGATCAATGGACAGCACAAAAACAATTTGTGTAGGTGGAGACTAGAGCTACCACAGATAGTAATAAGTTATTAAGAGTAAGTAATCCATACCATATATATCCTAATAGTTACCTTATTACCATACTTGGCTGAAAACAAACTTTGCTGCCTGTTGTGAATGTGTTTTTCCCTGTAGGCTAATACATAAGTAGGCATACATTTTTGCAGTTGAGGAAAAATTTGCAGTTGAGTAGGCTATAATGTGCTGTGTTTTTATGTCTTCCATCGAGGATCACATTGGAAATAAGTGTTAATGTTTGTTAATGAATGCTTTTAGGAGATATCCTCAGGAATACAAATTGGTCAAGATCATTTGTTTTTATGATGTGTTTTTAATTTCCAAATAAATCTAATCAAATAAAAAAGCAGTTTTTGCAGTTGAGCTACTGGTGTTGTATATTATACAGCCTTTTCATGCATCTTTATCAAGGGAACCCTTATCCTAATGATTTAAAAAAGAATATTATGATGATACGATATGGACCTAGTAGTTGGGTCATCTGTGGCACTTCGTTTCTCAATGGATTTTTTAAAAAGGCGGGGGAAATTTGTGAGAGACCAAAATCCAAAATGGCTGCCGTGGAAATGAACTTTTTAATGGTTTGACCTACAATGATGCCCAATACATGGTACCAGCCCCCTCTCAGTCATGTACCAGCCCCTCTCAGTCATGTACCAGCCAGCCCCTCTCAGTCATGTACCAGCCCTCTCTCAGTCATGTATACCAGCCCCCTCTGTCATCTACCAGCCCCCTCTCAGTCATGTACCACAGCCCCATCTGAGTCATGTACCAGCCCCCTCTCAGTCATGTACCAGCCCCCTCTCAGTCATGTACCAGCCCCCTCTCAGTCATGTACCAGCCCCCTCTCAGTCATGTACCAGCCCCCTCTCAGTCATGTACCAGCCCCCTCTCAGTCATGTACCAGCCTCCTCTCAGTCATGTACCACAGCCCCATCTCAGTCATGTACCATAGCCCCATCTCAGTCATGTACCACAGCCCCCTCTCAGTCATGTATACCAGCCCCCCTCTCAGTCATGTATACCAGCCCCCTCTCAGTCATGTACCAGCCCTCTCTCAGTCATGTACCAGCCCCCTCTCAGTCATGTACCAGCCAGCCCCCTCTCAGTCATGTACCACAGCCCCCTCTCAGTCATATACCACAGCCCCCTCTCAGTCATGTACCACAGCCCCCTCTCAGTCATGTACCAGCCCCTCTCAGTCATGTACCAGCCCCTCTCAGTCATGTACCAGCCCCCTCTCAGTCATGTACCACAGCCCCCTCTCAGTCATGTACCAGCCCCATCTCAGTCATGTACCAGCCCCCCTCTCAGTCATATACCTGCACGACTGGTGGGGGGGGGGGGGGTGCTTAGTAAGAGATGTGATTGGGCCAGCCCAGTGTCAGTCAGTACCAATGGGCCGATGTCTCAGCCTAGTAGTGGGCTGGTCGTTGACCAAAAAAAAAAAAAAAAAAATTATATATTTTTTTTTCTTTTTTTTAATAGTTACAAATAGTTACCGAGGTCCGGACCTCGGTGACCTCATAGCTGGCTACGGCCATGCCGTTGGATCTCACGTGAATCGGTACTCAGTAGTACCGACGTGATTCGGTCTGTACCCTTAAAAGTACCGGATTCGGTACCCATCCCTAAACACAGCGTCATTCACGACAATGTCATGTGTGCACCTACAATTGTCTGTGGGATGGCAATCAACTGCTTAAATATCAGGAATGTCAATTTCAATATTGTAAATAAAATATGTTCTCATTTTGATGTCAAACCTAGTCAAATCAGCCTAGCTGATTGCCGTTGTCTGTTACGTCATCAGAAAAGGTGAAATACGTCATCGATATGTACAGTACCCAAAATGGTACTCAGACCCACTCCTATCCGAGATCCGGGAGGGTCATCAAAGATAAGTCGCCTATTCTCTGCCCTGGCTCCACCATGGTCGAACGAACTCCCCACCACAGTTAGGACAGCCGAAACACGACCAATCTCTCGCCGCCGACTAAAAACACACTTCTTCAATCAATATCTCAAAACTTAATGTCTTAATTGTTTATTATAATACCCCCGCCCCCCCCCCCCCAGAGTTGGTGCTTTTATGCTAGACATTGCCACGCTTATGGTTTTTCCCCCTCTGAAATTATGTAATTATGTCACTGACTGATCTCAAAAGTCTCTAATCATTGGAATTTGCATGCAGTCAGTGACATCATTTCAGAGGAGAAAAAAAACACAAGCGTAGCAATGTATAGCATAAAAGCACCAACTCTGGGGGAAGAAAAAGGTATAATAATCATAATTTGAGTTCTCTTTAGGAAATAGTTTTCTTGTAATATCTTTGATCTCAAAAGTCTATAATCATTGGAATTTGCATGCAAAGATATTACAAGAAAACTATTTCCTAAAGAGTGGGTATGCTGACTAGTGACTACTGGTAATGGACTACAATAAAGTTATGCACACGCACACACACACGCACAGCCACGCACAGACACACACACACACACACACAGATACGCGCACACACACACACACACACACACACACACACACACACACACACACACACACACACACACACACACACACACACACACACACACACACACACACACACACACACAGACACACACCACGCAAGCTTCTACGATTTTGGCCATGGGACCTTCTGTCAGTGACCAGTAGATGGAGCTCTTTGCTGCAGACTGAGCTGGAAGCTTGACCCACACACTGACTGTACTGTTCACCCACCATGACTCACACATTCTGTCTCTGGCTGCAGGATACGGCTCCCTCTGTTCTCTTCACCACTAGCTGTTGGGACTCTTTTAATATACTCATACACACTGATGCGCCTTTTTGCGGACAAATCACAGATACCAAGTACAGGGTTCGCACAAGGTCCTTGAAGTGCTTGATTTATAAAAAATAAAAAAGTCAAGGCTCAAGGCCTGGAATTCCTTGAACAGCCAATTCTTTTAAGAAAGTTTTGTTCATCCATGATAAAATAGTTCTTAATCAAGATTCTTTTAAATTCTTTTTTTATGTGAAACTAATTGTCGGAAATTGGTTTTAAGCCATAAATATTGGATCAGATAATTTTTTCAATAAAAAAACTGCATTTAAAAGTGTACTGTATCATTTTAAATAAAAAAAATTTGCTTAGAAAAATACTTGAAAGTCCTTGAATTTCATTTTGCGATGTCTGTGGGAACGCTGACACTGATCAGCCTTTTTGCTGACAAATCGCAGATACCAAGTACCAAAATTAGGACTTTGCTTGACATTGACTATTTTTGTCAAGTTACTTTATTCCGTCAAGAATTGTGTTGGAAAACATTCTTTTATATTATTTTACATAAAAAAAAAATTTATCTGATAAAATGCCATCCTCCCCAATTTATTTTCCAAATGTCACTGATAATGATCATTTCATTATCATCAAAACCCATTGTGCTAGTACATATGTCCTTCGGATGAGACGCTAAACCGAGGTCCTGACTGAATTCGGTCATTAAAGAACCGAGAGTAGGGGGTTCCCCGATGTTCCTGGCCAAATTCCCAATCAGGTCTCTGACATCAAGGCCACCTAATCATCCCCCTCCCCCTTAATTGGCTGATATCAGTCGCTGTCTCCTGAGCCGTTCAGCCATTGTGTAGTGTGATGTGTGCCTGGTGCCAGTGTACCAGTGAGCCTGCGTTGCCCAAGGTTGGGTGCTACCAGTGGTGGTGAAGGAGGCCATTTCCATCATTGTAAAGCGTTGAGTGTCTAGAAAAGCGCTATATAAATGCAAGTAATTATTATTATTATTATTATTAGTACTCCCTTCTTAGTATCTGATGGGCTTCCAGTGCCCCTCCACTGTCCTAATAGAGTGAGATGGTGGAGAATGTCAGGATGTCTGTGTGCTGGAGCCTGCATTATGTACTTTTAGGTTTTTAAGTAATTTCCAGTAATTTTTCCAAAGCGACTTACACATTGTGTATAACAAGTCAGCAGGAAGGTACACCTCTGAACAACAAGTCAGCAGGAAGGTACAGATTAAACATGTTGACAAAGTTTTACTTTGCACTTGAAAAAAGGTAATATATTGCAATATTAATATCGCAATACTCAGCATATCGCAATATATTTTGTATCGCAATACTATCGTATCGTGAGGCCTCTGGTGATTCCCACCCCTACTTCTGAGTGCATAGTAGTATAGACATATGAACATAGTAGGTAGTACTATAGGTATAGTAGTATAGACATATGAACATAGTAGGTAGTACTATAGGTATAGTAGATAGTAGTATAGACATATGAGCCATTGTGTAGTGTGATGTGTGCCTGGTGCCAGTGTATGGCAGCCAGTGAGCCTGCGTAGCCCAAGGTTGGGTGATACCAGTGGTGGTGAAGGAGGCCATTTCCATCATTGTAAAGCGCGTTGAGTGTCTAGAAAAGCGCTATATAAATGCAAGTAATTATTATTATTATTATTATTAGTACTCCCTTCTTAGTATCTGATGGGCTTCCAGTGCCCCTCCACTGTCCTAATAGAGTGAGATGGTGGAGAATGTCAGGATGTCTGTGTGCTGGAGCCTGCATTATGTACTTTTAGGTTTTTAAGTAATTTCCAATTACTTCCATTTTTCCAAAGCGACTTACACATTGTGTACAACAAGTCAGCAGGAAGGTACACCTCTGAACAACAAGTCAGCAGGAAGGTACACCTCTGAACAACAAGTCAGCAGGAAGGTACACCTCTGAACAACAAGTCAGCAGGAAGGTTCACCTCTGAACAACAAGTCAGCAGGAAGGTACAACAAGTCAGCAGGAAGGTACAACTCTGAACAACAAGTCAGCAGGAAGGTTCACCTCTGAACAACAAGTCAGCAGGAAGGTACAACTCTGAACAACAAGTGAGCAGGAAGGTACAACTCTGAACAACAATCAGCAGGAAGGTACAACTCTGAACAACAAGTCAGCAGGAAGGTACAACTCTGAACAACAAGTCAGCAGGAAGGTACAACTCTGAACAACAAGTCAGCAGGAAGGTTCACCTCTGAACAACAAGTCAGCAGGAAGGTTCACCTCTGAACAACAAGTCAGCAGGAAGGTACACCTCTGAACAACAAGTCAGCAGGAAGGTACACCTCTGAACAACAAGTCAGCAGGAAGGTACACCTCTGAACAACAAGTCAGCAGGAAGGTTCACCTCTGAACAACAAGTCAGCAGGAAGGTACAACAAGTCAGCAGGAAGGTACAACTCTGAACAACAAGTCAGCAGGAAGGTTCACCTCTGAACAACAAGTCAGCAGGAAGGTACAACTCTGAACAACAAGTGAGCAGGAAGGTACAACTCTGAACAACAATCAGCAGGAAGGTACAACTCTGAACAACAAGTCAGCAGGAAGGTACAACTCTGAACAACAAGTCAGCAGGAAGGTACAACTCTGAACAACAAGTCAGCAGGAAGGTTCACCTCTGAACAACAAGTCAGCAGGAAGGTTCACCTCTGAACAACAAGTCAGCAGGAAGGTACAACTCTGAACAACAAGTCAGCTGGAAGGTACAACTCTGAACAACAAGTCAGCAGGAAGGTACAACTCTGAACAACAAGTCAGCAGGAAGGTACACCTCTGAACAACAAGTCAGCAGGAAGGTTCATCTCTGAGCAACAAGTCAGCAGGAAGGTACAACTCTGAACAACAAGTCAGCAGGAAGGTACAACTCTGAACAACAAGTGAGCAGGAAGGTACAACTCTGAACAACAATCAGCAGGAAGGTACAACTCTGAACAACAAGTCAGCAGGAAGGTACAGGGTAGGTGTACTGCGAGAGTCCTATTTCTTGGCTGGTGAAAGCATTTGTGATCTTGTACCGTCGCTCTGGCTGCCCGTTGGCTGCGGTAGTGAAGGAGACATTCTCGCCCTTTATCGTCTTTAAATCTCTTCTTATTGTCCGAATCGTCATTTCGTTCTTGCTCCCCCGCAGTCCCAGTTGAGTCGCAGCGGAGGCGAGCAGAAGGGTCTTCTCTGACCCGTCATCAAGGACGGCGTAAGTGTCCATGACTTTATCCTGGTAGCTCAATGTCACACGGACTACCTTTAAGAGCACTTGAGCTCCGTTGCTGCTGGCGGGGTCAATGTACATGACACTTGCCTTGGTGCCGCTCCGTGGTGCAGGTATAGGCCGTCTTCCGTTACTATCGTGTAGTATATCTAGATGGGCTCCATCGCACCGGCTGCACCTTTTCTTTAGGCGGCATTCGGCTGCCATGTGGGGCCGCGCACATCGATAACAGCGCCGGTTGGACTTTATCCATTGGCTCACTTCTTCTGCATTCATCTTTGTGAATGAGTCACATTGTGACAGCCAGTGTTCTTTCTCACAGTAGGGACACGCTATCTTCCACTTCTCCTTTCTCGAGGGGGTGCTGTGACTCTTACTGCTCGGTACTGACTCTGATTGGTGCATGACAGTCACCGATCTTCTTCCATCACTTATTCTCTTGTGTCCCTCTCTGGAGCTTGGCGTGCTCCGCCCGAAGGTGTCCAGTCGTAAGCTGCTGACCTCTCTCGCCAAGAAGTCGGCCAGATCAAGGAGGGATGGCTCGGGGCCGTCGGGATCTCGGTAGTCCCTCTGCCGCCGAAAGCGCTCCTGTCTTGCGGGTGGCAGCTTCTCCAAAATCCTCTCAACGTTAGAGTTGGCGTACAGCTCATGCCTGCCCTTCTCCCGTTGAGCTCCCAGCATCCCCACCAGGGACTGCACTTTGATCGACAGGTCGTCCAGTGAGCGATTGTCTGTGGCTGGGGGTAGGCGGTCAATATGCCTTATCTCCTGGATTACGTAATCCCATATACGTCCATATCTTTGATCCAGCGCTGCAAGGGCCGCTGTGTATGGGGTCGAGGAGGTAGCATAGGCTAGCGCTATATTGTGCGCTCGCGGTACTTTCAGGTGCTTCAATAATATTGCATACTTGTGGCGTTCATCAACGACATCCACCATCATTTTCTCTAAACACATCCGGAGCTCCGTGTACTGTGCTCGACTCTCATAGGCGAAGTCTGGGAATGACGGCGTGGCGTCGTATGACGCCGTGGATGGCTGATACATCGGCGAGCGTTGGGGGAGAGACCTCCTGGGCGAGTCCCCTCTTGCGCCTCGCTGTGGGCTGGTACTGGCAGGGTACCATGGCCCGCTGGTCCAGGTACTGTTCCTCGGGGCTGGTCGTGCGTCGTGCTCACCCGTAAATAGAGTCGGGGGTCTGTAGCGCAGCGCCGCGGGGGTATAGCCTGGACTGTATGGGACCTCCTGGTCCGGTGGAGTACTGTGCTGTCGTCGGTCTTGGTTCTCCTCTTCTCCCTCTTCTTCTTCTATCAAATCTTCCAGATCTTGTAATCGTTTATTTAGCTTCTCCGCAGTGTAGGCCGCTCCTTCCTTGTAGCTGGGTCTCGCTTGGACCGGTATGGGAAGGGGGTCTGCAGGGGGTCTAGACTCGGTCTGTTGGTCAAGTTCAGGGTCGCTTGCTCGTTGCGGTGACGCTGCTCTTGACTGTTGTCTCGACGAGTTCCTTGAGCCCCTGGCGGAGGGAGAGGGAGTTGTCCTTTTGATCAGCTGCTCTATCAGTTGCGCTTGTAGTCTGTCGCGCTCTGCGTCTCTTTGGGCACCGGCAGCGGCGCGCTGGGCGTCGGCCCGGTCTCTTGCCATATTCTCTTCCATCTGGAAGCGTCTCATCTCCAGACTTGTGCGCTGTTCTTCGCTCCGTTGCTGTGCTTGGAGGTGTTCGCGCTCGCTGGTCGCCTGGGCTTGGAGACATTCGCGCTCGCTAAGCGTCTGTGCTTGGAGCCGATCGCGTTCGGTAGAGGCTGTCAGGCTGACGAGGAACGCCTGTTGTAGTATCCTCTCCGCTTCGCTGGGGGAAGGCGGTAGTGGAGGTGAGCCGCTCCTGCGTGAACCGCTCCTGGGGGTACTCGTTGGGGAGTCCTGGAGCTCTAGTTCTTCGGCGCTCTCCTCTTCTTCTTCCGTGCAGAGTTCCTTCTCTGTAGGGCTATCTTCCTCCCGGGGCGTGTCGGGGACTACTTCTTTAGTAGTGGCGGGGGGTAAAGGCATGTCAATTCCCTCCTGGTCCCCACCGTGGGCTTGGTCAGTTACATTAGGACCTACTAGGGCCTCTGTGGTCGGGGAAACCTGGTCGTTAAGGTCAGACATAATTTTACTTTCTACTTTTACCACGTTTACCGTTTGTCGAAGGCTAGGTAGTTGACTGACAGTGTAAGCCTCTAAGTACTGAGGTGTCTGTCGTCTGCGCCGCGGGCGTTCTAGGTTAGGAGGATCGTTTCGTGGAGTGTTCATCATAGGCCATTTCGATATTAATAACACTATATTAATATTACACTAGTTACCCTCCGGCTCGAAGGACCAATTGTAGCTGAGGGGTACAATTCCCTGACTGTATTGTTAGATATGATATTTAATACCACTACCTCATGTACTTTAACTTCTGGCCACCCAGTACAAGATATAAGTATGATGAACACTTTCCCACCTGATGAAACGAACCAACACAAATGGACCAAATCGAATATTTAATACAGCAAAGGGTGTATACAACATTCACTTAATTACATTTATGATTTGAAATGTTGAGTATGCACTTTTATGGCAAATGAGTATTCGTAGGTAAATCAACATTGAATGTCCAATCTCTGGTTGCGCAGGGAGTAAGTATACAACCTGGAATATTTAGGAAACGATAGCGATAGTACTTAAATGATTATAGCTGGATACACTAAGGGGGGGGGGGGGGGTCCCGCTGGTTGTAAGACAGTAGGAGGGGGGGGTTAGAGAAGTCGCTGGCGGTATCCCATCTGGCCGACGGTGTCTTGGGAGAATCCAAAGTCTTAGACCCAGTGCCCACAGAACCTCGGGCCGTAGACGAATACAGCTGGACCCTCTGTGGAACGGTATCTGCCGGTCCACAACGGAGAGACGTGGTGCGACCTCACGTGTAGAGCGCCGCCTCACCTGTAGTCCTCTCCGGGGGGTAATTCCAACACTCGACAGTGTTGGCCTTTATCCATGGAATAATCAAAGCACATAAAGCATAATCCAAGAGCCGTGGAAGGCTCGCCGTCGTCAGGTAGAGTAATCCAATATACAGGTCCAGTCGCTCTTGACCCGGAGCTCCTCGGATGCAACCACCACCAGGGGTCCGACCAGCCTGGATAAGCGTCCAGATAACGTCAGGAACGATGGGGGTACTGATAACTGTAGAACTCGAACCGAACGATGCACCATACATAAATAGACTATTATTAGCTTAATAGAATACGTCCAACTCGACGGTATGGTGCCAAACTATGACCATTCAACTATTAATCTACACGATATCTCAATGCCTATTCTGGGCCAAGTAGGCCCTACTACACCGCACGTGCTTCGTGGGGAGGCTTTTGCGTCTGTCACTCTGTTGGAGGGTAAAGAACTGGACTAAAGGAAAGTTCTACTTTACGAGCGCCATATATATATGCGCTATGAACAAATAGTACCACACGTATTTCGCCCGGCATATTACTGCGCGGAACCGGGGGTTGCCTCGACATGTTAGGCGGCACGATTGAACTTGAACCTAGGGGTATGGCAACCTGGCGCCAGGTTCTTGTCCAATGGTAGAATGAAACTATTATGGGCTGTTTAGTAGAAACGGGGATATTCAATGCATATTGTACAAGGAATATACAGGGGATATCAAACGATATACAAATACAATTAAATATATATATATAAATAAATATACATATTCGGTTTAATCTGATCCTTCACAACAATAGTAGATAGTAGTATAGACATGAACATAGTAGGTAGTACTATAGGTATAGTAGTATAGACATATGAACATAGTAGGTAGTACTATAGGTATAGTATAGTAGTATATACATGAACATAGTAGGTAGTACTATAGGTATAGTAGTATATACATGAACATAGTAGGTAGTACTATAGGTATAGTAGATAGTAGTATAGACATGAACATAGTAGGTAGTACTATAGTAGATAGTAGTATATACATGAACATAGTAGGTAGTACTATAGGTATAGTAGTACATTTACATTTACATTTAGTCATTTAGCTGACGCTTTTATCCAAAGCGACTTACAAGTTCTGTACGACAAGCTATCAGGAAGGGCACAACTCTATCAGCTGAGTAACAATGTTCATCAAAGTGTTGAGTGCTACAGTGTAGGTTAGTTTATTAGGACAAGTGCATGACAGTATGGTTAGTTAGGGTTAGATAATTTTTATTTATTTTTTTTAATTCAGATAATGGTTGAAGAAGTGCGTCTTTAGTCGACGGCGAAAGATTGGACGTGTTTCGGCTGTCCTAACTGGGGTGGGTAGTTCATTCCACCATTGTGGGGCAAGGATTGAGAATAGGCGACTTCTCTTTGATGACCCTCCCGGAGCTTGGATAGGAGTAGGTCTGAGGCGGCCAGAAGATGCAGAGCGTAGGGGTCTTGAGGGTGTGTAGTTAGAGACCATTGACCGGAGGTAGGCGGGAGCAGTTCCCTTTGCCGCACGGTATGCTAGGTCGAGGGCCTTGAAGCGGATTCGTGCAGCAATGGGGAGCCAGTGCAGGTCCCTAAGAAGTGGGGTGACATGGGCCGACTTCGGTAGGTTTGAGATCAGGCGGGCCGCTGCGTTCTGAATGAGATATATAGTAGTATATACATGAACATAGTAGGTAGTACTATAGGTATAGTAGATGGTAGTATATACATGAACATAGTAGGTAGTACTATAGGTATAGTAGTAATATAGACATATGCACATAGTAAGTAGTACTATAGGTATAGTAGATAGTAGTATAGACATGAACATAGTAGGTAGTACTATAGGTATAGTAGATAGTAGTATATACATGAACATAGTAGGTAGTACTATAGGTATAGTAGTATAGACATGAACATAGTAGGACTAGGTAGTACTATATAGGTATAGTAGTTAGTAGTATAGACATAGCAGCATCATACATAATAGTAAAAGACGGTAAGAGAAGGTTCATTTTTTTCAGTGGTGTCTCATTCTATCATTAATTCTCTCCCTCTCTCACCCCCCATCTTTCTCTCCCTCTCTCTCCTTCTATCTCTCTCTGCCTCTCCCTCTCCTCTCCCTCCCTCTCTCTCTCTCCCTCTCTCACCCCCCAGCTGCTTGGCCACTTGATGATCGTGGCTAAGAACTGTGCCCAGAAGGTGGGCCTCCCCAAAGGCTACCGGGTGGTCATCAACGACGGCTCCGACGGCGGCCAGTCCGTCTACCACATCCACCTCCACGTCCTGGGCGGGCGCCAGATGGCCTGGCCCCCCGGCTAACGGTCCGTCACGCGACCACGCCGACACAGACCACCACCGCCGCACATCCGTTGTCACTTTTTGTCCTCCGGTAATCAACCAGCCATAACTATAATGATGACCCGTCAGTTTATGTCACGTAATGGAGGGAAGTTATATCTGTGGTAAATAAAAAAGCACTTCGCAAACAAAAACTGTGTGACTGGTGTTTTCCTCTCTTTTCCTTTATCTCTGCCAGCCAGCCGTGTTGGAGTTACTACAGAAGGAGGCCACAGAATGTCTATGTATTTTTTCAATACAAAGAGAATTAGTACTGCAGTGGGTTTGCAAGCACAGCGACTTCCTTTGCCTTTTGTGCTTGGTGTGTGTGTGGGAGAGACGGAGAGAGAGAGAGTGAGGGAGAGTCTGCTGCTGTTACTGGGAGAGGAATAATTATCTGTGCGCTCGATCAGCGAGTTTATTTAGCGGTTTAATTATAGACTTTTCCGTGTCCATTGCTCTCTCTGGAAAAAGTTTGGACTCTGCCTTTATCGGCCCGGGCGCAAGAAATATTAAAGACCTTAACGGGATTTACAAGTAATCTGTCGTTGAGCCGTCCAGCCTGGTTGTGAAACATTAAGGACCCACAGAACACACCTCATCCCCATATTACCTCATTATAACAAGTGTGGAAAACCTGAATGCAATTTCACCAGTGGTGGAGGAAGTACACAGTTCCTTTACTTCAGTAAAAGTAGAAAATAACCAGATAATATTCATGAAGTGCATGTAGCCCTATTGTCCCTGGACCCTAAGAAACCTACAGGGCCAGATAATCTGGGCCCTTACTATTTAAAACTGGCTGCCGATTTCATTGCGGAACCATTGACCTGTTTTTATAACTTAACCCTAACTACTAAGGAAATCCCCCAAATCTGGAAGATGGCTTGTGTTTTCCCCATTCTAAAAGGTGGCGAGCCTTTTAAGTGTTAACAACTACAGGCCTATCTCACATCTGTCCCCTTTAGTCCAAATTCTGGAGAGCCTGGTAAGTGACCAACTGAAAGAATACTTATACAAAAATGCTATTTTGTCCTGTTATCAGTCCGGCTTTAGGAAGTCTCACAGCACCATTACTGCAGCTACAAAAGTACTAAGAGACAAAATTGTAGCTTTGGATAGAAAAACAACACCGTGCATCTTTGTTTATCGACTTCTCAAAGCTTTCGATACGGTAGACCATGACATTTTGAGGCATAGGTTAATTGGTGTAGGGTTGTCTGACTCCGCTGTTGGCTGGTTCTGTAACTATCTCTCACAGGACCCAATCTGTTAAAGTTGATGGTTGTACCTCCAATGTCCTGTCTGTCCTCAAGGGGGTGCCACAGGGCTCTGTGTTGGGCCCCTTATTGTTCACAATATATAAATGACTTGGGTAAGGATGTACCCAATGCAAATTTGTATTACTACGCAGATGACACTAATCTATTGTTGTGCAGGAACTTTGTCTCAAGCTGCTGAGTATTTACAGACTGCTTTTAAACAAATAGAAACCCAACTTCTGCAGCCAAGACTAGTACTAAATGCTGGTAAAACCAAAATTATGGTCTTCTCAAAATCGAAAACTACGTCTCAGGGAATTGCTCTTGAAATTGTTTCTGCTTTCAAATACCTTGGAATTATTCTGAATGACAACTTGTCTTTTAAGCCACATATTGAAAATCTGGTTAAGAAGCTGAAGGTATACGGTTGGGTTTCTATTTTAGAAACAAGGCTTGTTTCTCCTTTCATTCTAAAAAGAGGCTTGTCGCTGCAACTTTTTTACCGGTAGGGCCTACTCGATTCTGGTGACGTGTTGTATATGGATGCCTGTTCTACCTCGTTGCTTATGCTGGATGTCACTTATCATGGTGCGCTAAGATGCATTACTGGCTGTAGATCTCTCACTCATCTCTGCATTTTGTACAAGAAGGTAGGTTGGCTGTCCCTGCCTGCTAGTAGGCTTCATCATTGGTACATCTTCCTCTATAAAGCATTACTTGGACTGTTGCCTCTATATCTCTGTATCTCTTAACGTTTCGTCAAACTTCCTACAGCTTGCGTTCTCAGGACTTTCTACCCGCCTCAGTCCCACGAGTTCGCACTGAGTTTGGGAAGAGGGCTTTTGTGTACTCTGCTCCATTTACCTGGAATGGACTTCAAAAATCTCCAGGCTTTTATTACATTGCACAGTTTTAAAACACTAATTACTGACCTTTTAATGACCGATATGGGAGTGTGCAAATGCTTCTCAGGTTAAGCATTTGCTCTCCCGGGCTGCTGCTTGCTCTTTTTATCTTTATCTTTTTGTCCTTTGTCTATGTTAATTTACTGTCCTGTATGGTTGTTTGTTGTTTTATGTCAGGAGCTCAAGCTTCTTACCAGTTGAAATAAAGGTGAAATAAATAAAAAAATACTTTAGTATCTAAAGTAAAAGTACACGTTCTACATGATGTTTGTGTATTTCAGACAGTGGTTGGGAGCATTCAAACCTCGAACCATTGACCTCTAAAGGTTAAAGGAGTCAAAAGTACAATATGTTCTTTGAAATGTAGTGGAGTAAAAGTACAAAGTTCCCTAAAATGAAAATATTCACGTAAAAATTATACTTACTTGAGTAAAAATACTGTTACTTTCTACCTCTGAATTTCACAAAGTTAGAATGAGCGGAGATATGCACAGGCATACTTTTGCCCACAAGAACGTCTAATCCTTTACCTCTGTGAAGCTATAATACAGGAAATTAACAGGCAGGGGGGCTGAGCCCAAACGTTTGAACGTTCAAACTTTTGTTTGTTACATTGGCATTCGAATTTAAGTATTATAATTTATTCTTTCTATTTATTCCATTTCAACCAATGTGGTTTTTCTTCACAGTTGCAGATAAAGATTAGGCTACACTAATATTATAGTGTTAAAATAAACTGATGAGTTATATTCATTAAAAAAAGTTGATTTAATAAAAAAAATACTAATTTAATCAGATTAATCACTTTATTCAAATTGAGGATTTAGTTTGAGGATATTTATTTAAAAACAAATTATGTAAAGAATAATTTAAAAAAATGTATTGAAATTTCTTTTTTTTGAACGTTTGAACGTCCGTTCGAAAAACCCTGACGAAGTTCGAATCCCAAAAACAGGCTTCGGGGACAGCCTTGATCAAATCCAATCCCAGCACCATCACCCTCCAGCTGGACAAAACCCTCCGCAGATCAGTGGGTAACCACCAGCAGTGCGCCAGGAATCCACACGGGAATTACAAATATTTTTAAGGAAAACTCCAACATTTTGGGAAATTCGCTTATTTGCCATCTACCCTGGAGTTAGACAAGAAGATGCATACTTTTTTTCTTCTCTGTGCATGGAGTAGGAGTAGGAAGACACGCACCGTTAGCCTAGCTTAGCGTCAGTCACTGGAAGTAGGTTCCTCCATTAGCCTAGTTCCCAACGTCTTCCTACTCCTACTCAGGGGTGTAGCTCCAGATTCTGGGCCCCATGAAAGAATGTATTTGTAGGCCCCCAGTGAATGCGAGCGCGCGTAAGTGTGCGAGCGGATTTTTTTTTGGCCATTTCTTTTTGGATGAAAACGCATAATATGGTTTTTACCTATACATTCGGATCAGCAGTTCAGCACCTGCACTGTTGGTGGGTGAGCCTAGTAAAGGATGTCGCATTGCGTTCATCTTCAATGAATGGACCAATGCAATAGTCTACCAAAGCCCCCCCTCTCTCTCTATATATCTCACACACACACACACACACACACACACACACACACACACACACACACACACACACACACACACACACACACACACTTCAGAAACAAACATAGTATCAATGAGAGCATCAATAATACACCCCAATTTCTTTATTCTTTTTTATTTTTGGCCCCCCCCCCCAGTGCTGGGCCCTTGGAATCATCCTAAGCTACCCCCCCCCCCCCAGCTACGCCCCTGCTCCTACTGCATGCACAGAGAAGAAAAAGGTATGCATCTTCTTGTCTAACTCCAGGGTTCCCAAAATGTTGGAGTGTTAAGATACATACCTTTTTCTTCTCTGTGCATGCAGTAGGAGTAGGAAGACGCGCACCGTTAGCCTAGCTTAGCGTCAGTCACTGGAAGTAGGTTCCTCCATTAGCCTAGTTCCCAACATCTTCCTACTCCTACTGCATGCACAGAGAAGAAAAAGGTATGTATCTTCTTGTCTAACTCCAGGGTAGATGGCAAATAAGCTAATTTAATTAGGAGATACAACTGGGATTGAGGTTAGAGAAGGAATGAGACATTTGACGGTTTCTAAAAATAGCACTGTGCAATATGCATGGCAGGCCGCGAGGGGGGGCGCTGAGAGAGTGGCTGGCATGCGCCTTGGATGCTCGCTCCCCGCAACAAAGGTTCGCTGGGAAGTAGACATCTCATGTGGGTGTTTGAAATTGAGTGCCTCCAAAGAGCCCTCTCTCTCTCTCTCTCTCTCTAGTGATGTGACGCTAGCGAACAATCCGATTATTTTGAACGGCTCTTTGGTACGAACGAAGGGAGCCGAGTCATACTTGATTATTTTGAAGGGGTCTTTGGTTTGAACAAAGGGAGCCGAGTCATACTTGGTGGGAGCCGTTGTTATACTGAGTTTATTTTAATATGACGTAGCGCGATTCATTTTTACGATCTCATTTCCCCCTTCTGCCTTCTATAACGTGATAAGGATATAAGCATTACATTTTTACTGTAAGGGGACATGATATGGTGGGGGACAGGATATGTTGGGGATAGGATACTGTAAGGGGACAGGATGCCTGTTACTGTTCCGCAACAGTAAGTTACTTCCGGGGTAGGCCTGATTGGCCCCGACAGGCACGTGACAGGCGCGGCCACGCCCCGCGGCAGCCTCAGGACGCGTAACGAGGCTGCTGAGAGCTGTCGCGCGGAAATAGGCTGTCTATTGCCATTCTCTAAGACAAACTCTAACCTTAACCAGCTCCTTAACAGCGCCTAAACTTAACCCTTTAACCTTAAGCAACTCCGAAACTATGCCTAACCTTAACCTTAACCATGCCTAACCTTAACCATAAGGCATAACCAACTCCGAAAGAATATTGCCATTCTCTAAGACAAACTCTAACCTTAACCAGCTCCTTAACAGCGCCTAAACTTAACCTTTCTAACCATAACCAACTCCGAAACAATGCCTAACCTTAACCAACTCCGAAACAATGCTTAAAGTTAACATGCCTAAACTTAACGGTGAACGAATGCACGTTAAAAAAAAAAAAAAAAAAAAATTGAAGGGAATCGAACTCACCAGCAACAGACGGTAGGATCCACACCAATGCAGCGTTGCCAATTAAGCTATTTCTGGATAGTGAAAAAGGGCGTATTACTACTACATAATGCTGCCGCGGAGCGTGCCGCGCGGCAGAGAAAGTTGCGCGTCCTGAGGCGGGCGCGGGGCGTGGCCGCGCCTGTCACGTGCCTGTCGGGGCCAATCAGGCCTACCCCGGAAGTAGCTACAGTTGCGGAACAGTAAAAAGCGGACAGGATATGGTGGGGACAGGATATTGTAAGGGGACAGGATATGGTGGGGACAGGATATTGTAAGGGGACAGGATATGGTGGGGATGGGATACTGTAAGGGGACAGGATATGGTGGGGACAGGATATGGTGGGGGACAGGATATGGTGGGAGACGGATGATTTAATTCAGGGACTGTCCCTGAAAATCGGTGATGGCTTGTCACCTTAATATAGGCCTACATTTCTTCATAAAAATGTTGGTGGACGTCACATATCTCATGTTGGATATCACATACATTTTAACGATTTGAGGCTCTACGTATCTAAGTTTGAATCTGATCCAAATCTTATCATGATCCTATTGAATCCAAGTCAGATACCATATGATATACATAATTTCTTCTGTTTGACACCAAGGAAGCTTTGTTCCATGGACCTTGTTGTTATCACTCTAGTTTCAAGTTCAAGTTTTGTTTTATTTGTCACATATAACTTGCTTGGGTCTGTATGAGCCTCCTGAGATTGTGCTTTATACAGTAAAAAGGTAAAAAGAATAAAGACCAAACACCATACAAAATATACAATATACAAACTACAGTACAAAATGCAAAAACCTCTCATGGAAAGGAACAGAGCCAAAACATCCAGTTCCCTTCAAAGAGCCGCAACTCCACATCACTGCTCCTCTGCTTCACCATGGCAGAGACTATTAATATGCTAATGCAAAAAAGAGAAGTTTGCTTTTTGGGGGCGACTCATTTGGCTTTTGTTGTAAATGCATTAGTGTTCCAGATGGTTTATTTGTAGAAGCGGCACATAGTGTACTACTTTCATTTTGAGGGTGAATGAATAAGGAAACATTGGCAAATTGGATACTGTGTACTGTGGAAGCCATCCAGTAACAACACTTTGCCCAATTTTAGGACTACAGTCCTAGTCCTACCTGTAGGACCTGTCTAGTGGCAGAGGTACAGAAACAACCAGCACCCACGGAATTTAGAGACAGGCGTATGTAAGGGGACAGGATATGGTGGTGACAGGATACTGTAAGGGGACAGGATATGGTGGGGACAGGATATGGTGGGGGATGGATTACTTAGCCATAGCTGGAAAAAAAAGATGTTTTCCTATATTTAAATCTGAAATATTATGACTTCATTGTGCTGTACATTAGAAGGCATTCACAAAAAATGACATCGGAGACGGGCTATATAATGAGACGGAACATTGTTTTGAATTGCCAAATGCAGAACACAAAGATGGCGGCATTATTAGAAAAGACATGAAAGAAATGGTGCCTGCCTGGATTCAAACCAACCCTTTTTGGATTGTGAGGCCTTTACTTTACCCCTTGACTAAGCCTTCCTCAGTGAAACACTGGACCACAGTGGAAGTGCCTCTTTTATTTTTTTATCGCTTTTCCTGGTCAGACATGACCGACAGATGCAGTGAGGGTGAACCGGGAGAGAGAGCAGGGGAAGACATTCGGCAAATAACGGCGGGTCCGGGAATTGAACTCGGCTCGGCCGATCCGCGATGCAGCGCGCTACATGGTGTGCTAGCTACTGGAGCGCCCCAGTGGAAGTGCCTCTTAACAACACTTTGAGTGCCATGCGTATCGCTTATCTTTACCCCTAGAATGCCAGCTTTATAGTAGTTTCCGCGGCCGTTTCACTATGTTTGCGAAGCTGTGTGTGTGTGTTCTGTATTATAGCTGTGGAGACATGGTGTGGCTCATTTTGACAAACATTACTTATAGTGCAACATGGGAATAATAGTTTGTTTCCACACGCTGTAGTTTGTAGTTTATTACACGCTAAACATCGTGCATCGAGAATCCAGTATTTTTTCATAGATCGCGAGATAAAACGCGTTATGTGCAATAAGCCTAAACCGTTCTGGCTGATCTCCTGAAACCCCAAATACTCCAGAATCAAAGGTATATGACATATATATATGTACCTTCACAAAATCATCAAGGAGGGAGGAGGTCGTTTTAACTCAAAACTGTGATCGTGTTTGCCGACCATGGTTTTCGTCCGGTGAAACACAGAACTGTGATCGTTAGAAAAACACATTTCAGATTCAGTAAAATAGACATAGAATGTGTTATGGTTTGACACCGACCCCAAACGCAACGACACAAGAGAGTAGGATTCAGAGTTGCCAAAAACAGGGGCTTGTTTATTGAGACTAACTAAACAGCACAGAAATAGGAAGAGTCTAAACTAGACTGGACTTCAAGCAAGGATGAATAGTTCTGCTGCTCTGCAGCTTCTCCCGAGGTGGTAGTAGGGGGTAGCAGATGCTGATGTCAGAGCCGCTCTGCAGACTTCTCTCGGCAGAATCTCCGAGGTGATGCGGGACCGAGAGAGAGAGAGAGGGAGCGAGTCAACACAGGGTGCAGGTAGAACGAGCAGGAGAACAGGAGAGGTGACTTGTACCAAAAAACAAAAGTTATCCAAGTGAACTAATCTTCGTGTAAACACACACAGTGAGCAATGTTCCAAAACACAATCCCAAGTGAAAAATATCTTCGGTGCAAAAATAGACACTGAGAGCGAAGTCCAAAATACAATCCAATGTGATAATATCTTCGGTGTGATAAACACACAGTGGGAGATGTTAGGTCAAAATATTATCCCAGTGAAACAATCAAAAAGGCAACCGCTGGGTGAGTGACTGTCTGATAAAAAGGTGGTAATCTTCAGTGTTATAAAAACACACGAAAACGGAATTTGATCAAAGACAGTCATTAAAAACTCACCCAGGCGTTGTGCGTAAAGAGCGCTGGAACAGCAGCGGAGCGAGCGCGTCGCCACGGAAAAAAGGTGTCCAAGAGGAAGGCTTCTTGGATATCCTGGAGGTAAAGCACAGGGAACAACAGCAGCAGCAGGAACGGCGAATGCAAACAGAAAATATCAAAACGATCCAACAAAACTTGAGTGGGGAAACGGGGTATAAATAATACGGGATTGATTGATTGACAAGCAGTGACAGCTGGGGGATGTGATTGAAAAGCGTGTGGACGGGAGAGAACCAATCAACGATGTCTCTGGGAAGAAGCGTGTGAATGGGGGAATGAAATGATTAACAGAAACAAATGGAAAACAGAGCGAGGTGGTTTAAAGGAACAGAGCGAGTAGTGAGCGAGTAGTGAGCAAGGACAGAAACCTCACAGTACCCCCTCCTCCACGGGAGCCACCCGGCGACCAGGCCGACCCGGCTCGTCAGGATGGGCACGATGGAAGTCAGTGATCAAGCTGGGATCCACGATGAGCTGCCGGGAGACCCAGCTACGCTCCTCAGGACCGTAACCCTCCCAGTCCACCAGGTATTGGAACCCCCGGCCCCGCCAACGAACGCCCATCAACCGGCGGACCTGCCACTGGGGGTGACCATCCACCAACACGGGAGGCGGAGGATCAGGAGCTGGAGGCATAAGGGGACTGAGGGAGACGGGCTTAACCCGGGAGACATGGAACACGGGGTGGATGTGCATGGACGCAGGAAGTTTCAGGCGCAGGGCCGCCGGACTGAGTACCTTCAGGACCTCGAAAGGTCCGATGAAACGGGGGTTGAGTTTCTTGGCCGAGGACCGTAGCGGGAGGTCCCTTGCGGAGAGCCACACCCTCTGCCCAGGGCGGTAAGTCGGCGCGGGAACCCGGCGCCGGTCGGCACCACGACAGGCGCGCTCAGATGTCCGGAGCAGCGCGGTCCTGGTGATCTCCCAAACTCGTCGGCAGCGGTCGAGGTGGTCCTGCACGGAGGGAACTGCCACTTCCGCCTCCTGTGCGGGACCCAAGGAAGCCGGCGATCAGGGGCACCGGAGAGGGGGACAAAGACAGAGGCCCGGAGAGGGGGACCGGAGACGTGGACAGAGGACCGGCGACGGAGGCCGGAGACGGGGACTGGGACCCGGTGAGAGGGCTGGACGGCACCTGAAGACACCGGGCACGACAGGAGGAGCTCCACCCCTTGATGGTACCGGAGGACCAGGCGATGTGGGGCTCGTGCAGCGCGAGCCAGGGCCTGCCCAGGACCACAGGGACAAGAGGAGAGCTGGTGACGAAAAACTGGAGCCTCTCAACGTGGTCACCAGCAACGGTGAGAAGGACTGGACAGGTGCGTTGAGTGACGTCAGCCAGGCGGCAATGATCCATTGCGAAGACCTCCAAGGGCCTCTCGAGGTCCTCAAGTGGAATGTTGGCCCGGGTGGCAAACCCAACGTCCATGAAACTCCCATCAGCACCAGAGTCCATGAGTGCACCCACGTCGCCCGCTGGTCCGCCCAGGCTAGGGTGACGTCCGCCAGACGGTTGGGTGGTGCACGGGTGGGGGAACAGGAAAGACAGCTCACCAGGATCTCCCGGGGTCTCGGCGAGCCTGGTCCTCTTGGCCGGGCACGGCAATTGGAGACACGGTGTCCACCCCGGCCACAGTAGAGGCAACGGCCGGAGAAGAGCCTGGACTCCCGTTCGGCCGGGCTAAGGCGGTTGCGTCCCAGCTGCATGGGTTCCCCCTCGGTCACGGCTCGAGAGGGAACAAACCCACCAGTCACGGAGGGGGCAGGGCGGTCAGCACTGTAGAGGTGGCCGCCGGGAAAGGGGGCCCCTGAGCGGAGGTCGATGGCACAGTCATAAGGCCGGCGAGGCGTAAAAACCTGAGCCCTGGACTCCCTGAAAACCCCCTCGGGGTCGTGGTACTCGGGGGGTACGTCTGGGGTACAGAAAACCTCCTCGAGGTCGTGGTCCTCGGGGGGTACGTCTGGGGTACTGAAATCCTCCTCGAGGTCGTGGACCTCGGGGGGTGCGTCTGGGGGTCCCCGTCGGGTTCCCTCACGTCTTCTCTCCTGGAGGCGTCCGTCGATGCAGATGGCGAGGCTGAACAGGTCCTCGAGGGAATCAGGTTCCTCCCGGGTCGCGAGCTGGTCCCTGACTGCGTCACTGAGCCCACTCATGAAGGTTAGGCGAAGTGCTGAGTCGTTCCAACCACTCTCCACCGCCGCCAGTCGAAACTCCAGGGCGTAGTCAGTTACCCCGCCGCTCCCCTGTCGGAAGGTACCCAACCGGGCTCCAGGGTCCAGACCACGGGCTGGATGGTGGAACACCCTGCGGAGCTCAGCCACGAAGTCTGGATAGGAGAAACAAAAATCTGCATCCATTGCCCAGGAGGAAGTGACCCACTGGGCTGCCCGGCCTGAGAGCAAGTTCGTCATATAGGCCACTTGGGACCCTCTAGCAGTAAAACGGCTTGGTTGATGACGGAAAACCAACTCACATTGCATGATGAATGTGGCACAATCCTCGGGATTGCCGTCGAACAGCCGTGGGACGGAGAGACGGGGTTCCCGAGGTGCGGGATCGGGAAGCGTGGGAACTGCTGGGACTGCGGGGAATGCTCCTGAAGGAAGTGAGGGAATTAAAGCGTTAACGGTGTCGCTCAGCGTGTGAAGCTGAACGAGAATACCTGACTGTTGTCCTGCCAGAGCGGCCAGGGAACCCTTGAACAGGCAGGACCTGCTCTCGGAGTCCCTGTACAGCAGCTGCAGCCGCATCCAGCTGTAGGCTGTGTTCCTTGGCTGACTCTAACTGGACTGCCGCTGCTGTGCTGACTCTCTTGCGGGCGCAGACCGCGCAGGCCAGTACGAACCCCTTGACGTCGTTCCTCATGGTGGGCCACCAGAATCGACGAGCCAGGAAGGAGAACGTGCGATGAACGCCCGGGTGGCAGGCGAACCGGCTGGTATGGCCCCACTGGAGGACCCGGGACCGGACTGAGTTGGGGACAAAGAGACGATTAACCGGTACATTGCCTGGAGCGCGATGGAAGCGTAGGGCACGCCTTACCACCCCCTCGATGCCCAAGGTAACTACTCTCTCTGTGTCGGCTGGGGTCGTCATTGGTTGGATCGTAATGTTATGGTTTGACACCGACCCCAAACGCAACGACACAAGAGAGTAGGATTCAGAGTTGCCAAAAACAGGGGCTTGTTTATTGAGACTAACTAAACAGCACAGAAATAGGAAGAGTCTAAACTAGACTGGACTTCAAGCAATGATGAATAGTTCTGCTGCTCTGCAGCTTCTCCCGAGGTGGTAGTAGGGGGTAGCAGATGCTGACGTCAGAGCCGCTCTGCAGACTTCTCTCGGCAGAATCTCCGAGGTGATGCGGGACCGAGAGAGAGAGAGAGGGAGCGAGTCAACACAGGGTGCAGGTAGAACGAGCAGGAGAACAGGAGAGGTGACTTGTACCCAAAAACAAAAGTTATCCAAGTGAACTAATCTTCGTGTAAACACACACAGTGAGCAATGTTCCAAAACACAATCCCAAGTGAAAAATATCTTCGGTGCAAAAATAGACACTGAGAGCGAAGTCCAAAATACAATCCAATGTGATAATATCTTCGGTGTGATAAACACACAGTGGGAGATGTTAGGTCAAAATATTATCCCAGTGAAACAATCAAAAAGGCAACCGCTGGGTGAGTGACTGTCTGATAAAAAGGTGGTAATCTTCAGTGTTATAAAAACACACGAAAACGGAATTTGATCAAAGACAGTCATTAAAAACTCACCCAGGCGTTGTGCGTAAAGAGCGCTGGAACAGCAGCGGAGCGAGCGCGTCGCCACGGAAAAAAGGTGTCCAAGAGGAAGGCTTCTTGGATATCCTGGAGGTAAAGCACAGGGAACAACAGCAGCAGCAGGAACGGCGAATGCAAACAGAAAATATCAAAACGATCCAACAAAACTTGAGTGGGGAAACGGGGTATAAATAATACGGGATTGATTGATTGACAAGCAGTGACAGCTGGGGGATGTGATTGAAAAGCGTGTGGACGGGAGAGAACCAATCAACGACGTCTCTGGGAAGAAGCGTGTGAATGGGGGAATGAAATGATTAACAGAAACAAATGGAAAACAGAGCGAGGTGGTTTAAAGGAACAGAGCGAGTAGTGAGCGAGTAGTGAGCAAGGACAGAAACCTCACAGAATGTACCTTACCTTAGCCAGAAGGTATTCCAAGAAGAATAATTCCAAGTGATCGCATCGCCATCGCGATTACCCGTGTATATGTCTATACTTGTGTATACAGGAAATAGGCTTCAGGCAAAAAAATCTCGAGGCCACCTGGTGATAGTCGATCGGCATTGCAGTTATAGCGTATAGCCAGGGGTGTAAAAAGTACCCAGAAATTATACTTAAGTGAAAGTATGGGTACCGTCTCAAAATCTGACTCAAGTGAAAGTCAAAGTATCTGGCTAAAAACACACTTGAGTAAAAGTCAAAAAGTCCTACTTTTAAATGTACTTAAGTACTAAAAAGTAAAAGTTTTTTTTTTTAAAGGGATAGACCAGGGGTCTAACTCATTCCATCGTGGGCCAAGTTTACATTTTAACTATACATTGCACCAGGTGAGTTAGTTGAAGAGGTGAGCCAATTAGTGAAATCATCAGCTGGTGTTTAGGCAAGGCTGGAATGAAACCAAGCATACACTCTGCCCACAATGGAATGTGTTCTGCGATAGACAATGCTGAAATGAAAGAAAGGAGGACACTTTTTTTTGCATTAAAATGATTTAATGCACTTCTCCATTGAAGGTAAACTAACATGGGTGGCATTCACATCACAGCATGAATAATATCACAATATTAAAAACAGAATGGATTAACCTGAATAATATCACAATATTAAAGGCAGAATACTGGAGTACCCTGAATAATATCACAATATTAAAGACAGAATACTGGAGTACCCTGAATAATATCACAATATTAAAGACAGAATACTGGAGTACCATGAATAATATCACAATATTAACCACAGCATAATGCGGATCTGACTGTCTATTCTTCTGATAGCAGGTGTTTAATCAAAGATCCCCGCTTTCTAGTGTTGCGCAAGGACCAATCAGCATGGGTATGGGCGGGTTATTTTCCATTGATGGGGATTTGATTGGCTGTTTACCTGCGGTCGTTAACGTTAGTTCGGCCAGATAAACAATTAAAATATACTAATTAAAATGGTTGGACCTGTGAGATTTGTACTTTGTAGGTCTGCATTTTAAATGTAAGGCGTAAAAAGTACGTTTTTTTTTTTTAAATGTAATGGAGTAAAAGTACAAAGTATACAAACCTAATATTACTCGAGTAAAGTACAAATCCCCCAAAACAGTACTTAAGTATTGTAACGAAGTACAATTACTCAAGTACTTTACACCCCTGCGTATAGCTTACGCTCTGCGCTCAAGTGGAACATATCCTATATCAGTCTAATACTGAATAAATGTCTTCACATGTACACACCCATCCGCCTGGCCACGCTCCTCTACATAAGCGGGGATGTGGCCATACTAACAGCTTATTTTCACCACCGAAGGCGAAGACCACGTGGTCCTCAGTGAGTCCAGCGCAGAGCGCTCGCTATACTCATATAACTATGGTTATAGGATAACCGTATGTTATATAGCGTATAGCAGGGCTATTCAATTAAATTGTTCAGGGGGCCACATTGTCAGAAACCCAAGGGGCCAGGGGCCGGACTGCCACGGCGCCTCCCCGTGCTATGAATATATGTACACTTGACACAACACGCAACCACATTTTCACAACTTTTATTTAACTACATTGCAAAAGTAGTATACTTTTCAAAAAAAGTGCTTCATTTATGTGCCACATCTGCAACATCTCCTGCAAAAAGTGCTTCATTTATGACTGTGCAACAACTGCAACATCTCCTCTTCAACATTTCAATATAAAAATAAAATAAAAAACAAACAAGTGCATGATGTGCATCTGAACATTCTAACATCAACACTTGAACAAAAAAACACATTATAGTGCAGCTGAGCTTATGAAAAAGTGCTTCATGTCTGTGCAACAACAGCAAATCACAGCATCTTATTAGCACTTATTGTCCACTCTTAACTCTCAAACATCAGGGGGGTGGGGGGCAGACAGGCCTAGCCTACATACACACATCTAATGAGAGCGATTGTACTTCTTTGACTGGGCAATGGCAGAGAAAGAGGGTTAAGTGAGGGCTACCCGCAAACAGTGATGCAAATGCTCATTTGTCAAGGAGGCACGGTTGCTTGTTTTAATGGCATTCATGTGAGAGAAACTGGATTCACAGGTGTATGTTGAGCCAAACATTGTTAGCACAGATATTGCCAGCGTTTTTATTTTGGGGAATGTCTTGACATGAATACACTTTATCCAAAATGTTGTGGTGGATTCATTCTCAAGTGCCTGCTTCAGAGCAGATGATGCTTGCATGTCAATTATTTCAAGTTGCAGGAGACCTTCATCAATGTGAAGTGATGCAAGGAACTCTTGTCCTTTTGTGGAAATAGCAGCTACATTGGCAAATGGGTTGCTCACAAAATGCATCAATTCTCTGGACATGTCAAATTCATCAAATCGACTTGCAAAGTTTTCCCTCAATTTATCAATGAAATCTGTCATTAATTGAGTGACTTTTGGCTCAATTGTGCGTGTTAACGTTGACATGGGAAAAAAAATGAAAAAAAAAAAAAAAATGAAAAAAAATCTTTTTTTTAAATTTAATTTTTTTTATTTATTATTATCATGTAATCTTTGGCGGGCCGGTCAGAATCATCCCGCGGGCCGGATCTGGCCCGCGGGCCGCCAGTTGAATAGCCCTGGCGTATAGCTTACGCTCTGCGCTCAAGTGGAACACAGGAGCTGAGCAGAGCGGAAGCTCGACAAATGTACCCGCTGAGGCACCCCACAAACATCAGAACCGGGGAGGACCCGAGCCCCGGGACCCCCCTAGTGGAGGACGGGAGGGAATCGGATCCGACTGTGCGAAGAGGGTTCAGCAACTCAAACGCACAGGGTGAGCAGATCGTGGGACTTACCTTCCCACAGAAGAACCCACGACTACACAGGCGCGCAACCCACATGCCACTAGGGAACGAACGGGAAGAAAAAAACTGTTACAACCCCTAATATCATGGGGTCAAGGTCAAGAACCCAACCCTGTGGCAAGGCCGTAGCAGTGGAGCGCGAAGGAGGACCCAGCCCCAGGAAGGGTCAGGACCCCCCGAAAAAAAGGGGGCCTGGTGAGGCCAACGACGCCGATTGTCCCTGGGTCAAATGTTAATAAGGAAAATGTCTACCTATAGCAATATGTATAATGCAGTAGGCATAGGCAATTGTATGAAAAAACACTTAAGTACTTGATATGTGGGGATATTTATAGTGTGTGTGTTGGCCATACAGGTCTGCCATGCAGGGTGTCTGTTTAGAAGGCTGGAAGTTAAGCTAACAATAGATATATTGAAGGTTGAGAGGAAGTATAGAAAGTCACGCCTCACTGCTGACATCGACACATATCACAACCTCTTGTTAACATTCTCCAAAACCATTACTAATGCCAAAGCTTCTTTCTTTCACCATAGGATCGAGGCCTCTGCCAAGAATCTTCGCAAACTGCATGCTACCATGTCCTCCCTCCTCACTCCCCCCCCCCCCCCCACCCCCTCCTCCCTCATCTTTCTCTGCCAAAGACTTCGCGATCTTCTTTGAGGAGAATTCCCCCCCTCCCCTACCTGGTTGTTGTGCGCATGTTCCCCCTACTGGTCGGTACAAGGGAACCCTGAAGTCTACCACATGCTTCCTCCGACACATGCAGAGACAGCCAGCGGCTCTCTTTTCACCTGGCAGCGAGGTTCAAGTTCCTTTTATTGCCACACGGCCAGGCCGGTGGAATTCAAGCACAGTGCAGGTGGTAGCTGCGACAATACACCACATAAAACATAAAATACACATGGAACAGTACAGTACAGAAAACACCACCTAGAACATATAAATGACGGAAACAGTACAGTACGAAAAACTATAGATGTCAGTTCAATGTAACATAAACCAGATAAACATAACAGCAGGGGGTAAATTTAGGAGGAGTTGGAGTTGAGCAGTTGTATGGCCTTGGGGAAGAAACTATTATTGAACCTTACAGTACGACTACCTAGTGACCTAAACCTCCTACCAGAGGGGAGGTGTTGGAAGAGGTGATGAGCTGGGTGCAGGGGTGTTACGCTCTGGTTTGCTGACAGCTGTCTGAGAACCACCCACCATTCTGACACCTGTCACTTGACTCCTGTCACTTGTCTCCCCTGTCACTTATTGTCTGGGTCTCCTGATTGGCTGTCACGGGGGTGTGTGTGGTATGTCGGAATGTGGCCTCTATTTAACCCTTCTCTCTCTGTTTGCTCTTCGTCAGGTCTTCACAATAACGTTCGGAGATAACGTGGCGGTTCCTGTTTCTGGACCCCATTAAGCTTCATATTATTTCCCTCTATCTATCTTGCCACTCGGCGACTGTATCGTATTATTACTTGTGGTGTACTTTACCATAAAATGTAACCACTATTGAAGAGTATACCTTCTCCGTCTCATTGATTGCATACCACAACTGGAACTCACCTACCTCCATCCAGACAGAAGACCTGACCATCATCAAGTTCCATGGATGCAATTTTGGAGATGCTCCAGGCACAGAAAAGTGCGCTGGAGCGAATGGACGGACATCAACAAACCCTCCCCAGCATGTCCAAATGACTACAGACCGGTGGCACTCACCTCTGTGGTCATGAAATGTTTCGAGAGGCTGGTCAAGGACCACATTTGTGCCTCCCTCCCCAGTGATATGGACCCTATGCAATTTGCATACAGGACAAACAGGTCCACCGACGACGCGGTCTCCCAGGTACTGCACAGCACCCTCTCGCACCTTGACCGTCAGAAGGGGGGCTATGTGAGACTGTTGTTCATTGACTACAGCTCAGCGTTCAACACCATAGTCCCCACCAGACTGGTGGACAAGCTGATCGAGCTAGGTCTGAGCTCCGCCCTGAGCGCCTGGGTACTGGACTTTCTGAGCGAAAGACCCCAGGCGGTCAGGGTGGGGGGTCAGACCTCCAACACCATCACCCTGAGCATCGGGTCCCCCCAGGGCTGTGTTCTGAGCCCCCTGCTGTACTCACTCTACACACACGACTGTGTGGCCAAGTTCAGCTCCAACTCCATAGTGAAGTTCGCAGATGACACGGTGGTGGTGGGGCTGATCTCGGACAACGACGAGAAGGCCTACCGGGAGGAGGTGGAGGTACTGGAACGCTGGTGCCAGGACAACAGCCTGCTCCTGAACATTGGCAAAACCAAGGAACTGATCGTGGATTATAGGAGAGGACAGCAGGAGACACACACACCACTGATGATAAACGGGGCTACCGTGGACAGGGTGAGCAGCTTCAAGTACCTGGGGGTCCACATCTCAGAGGACCTGACATGGTCAACACACATAGGCACAGTAGTAAAGAAGGCGAAACAGCGTCTCTACCACCTGAGACAGTTAAGGAAGTTCAGAGTATCGGGGAAGATACTCCAGTCCTTCTACTCAGGAGCTGTAGAGAGCATCCTGACCGGAAACATCACTGCCTGGTATGGAAACAGCACGGCACAGGACAAGAAGGCCCTACAGAAAGTGGTGCGCTCAGCCGAGCATACCACAGGTATTGCACTACCCCCCCTGCAGGTTCTATACAACAAGAGGTGCAAATCCAGAGCCTGCAGGATAATGAAAGACCCTCACCACCCCAATAACAGCCTGTTTCAGCTGCTGAGGTCAGGCAGACGCCTGCAAATCTCAGCTACTAGGACAGAGCGGCTTAGGCTCAGCTTCTTCCCCCAGGCCATCAGAGCCATGAACAATGTACATTGAGTGCTCAGAACATTGAACTGTCCACACACAAGCACACATGAACACACACACGACACGCACACTGTGCACGCTCACACACGAGCAGCCACTTAACACTTTAACATGAGCGGGCACACACTCATGTCGCACACACGCACACTTATGGCCAAAGGAAAGGTCACTTTAAATTAGAATAACAGGAACAGTGTATTGCACTACCAAAGCTAACTAGCATGTCACACATGCGCTGTAAATAACTATGTACAGATACCGAGATGTCACTCCATGTTACCTGCTATCTGTTACTGCACAATGTTGTTTCTTCTTTTGATTCTATTATATGTACCACTGTATTGCACATCGTTGCGGGCAAGACCACCCGCATTTCATTGTATACCTGTATGCCGTGACAATTAAAACTCTTGACTTGACTTGACTTGAGTCAGCGCCGAGCTGGTTCGGCTGGGCGGGCTCACCATTACTTCACAGGAGACAGCGCATTCGGCGTTGCTCGCGGCCCAGAGGGTGCAAGTCGAGGTGGCAGGAGTGAGGACAACGGTGGCAGAGGCGGCGTCGGGAGAATCGGTGGTCAGCGGCGAGGATGGTCGGGGAGCTTTTGGTCACCAGGAGCGGGTCCAGGAGCCACGGCTATCTCCACCGGGCCGCTATGCGGGATCACCGGAGGGATGTAGAGAATTCATCACCCAGTGTTCACTCGTGTTCCAGCTGCAGCCACGTTCATTCCCCTCTGCCAGATCCCAGGTCGCATATGTCATTACCCTTCTCACCGGCCGAGCACTCTCCTGGGCTACGGCCGAATGGGAAAGTGGGTCAATAATCTGCAACAGTGTGGAGAAGAGTCTTCGATACTTCCCGAGTACTCTCGATCTTCAAGGCCGGTGGGCGGCTTCTCGCCTGCCGGCAGGGCCTCCGCACTGTCTCAGATTATGCCATTGATTTCCGGATTGTGGCTAGAAACATGGGAACTCTCTAACCCCTGTCCCACCCCCCCCACCCCCATCTCTCTGAGCGGTTGTCTTGTAGTGCTGACTAAGGTGGTGGATGTCTCGGGGTCTTGGCCAAGACTGCAGTGACTGTTCTACGTGCACCACCGAGGCCATGGATCAGCTTCTTACCGCCTTCTGTCCGTGGTCCGTCAACGTGGTTCAGACGTGGAGTTCATTGCTGGGTTAAGTACTTTTATTCTATTCACATATATGCTTACCACTTGTATCTATTGCTATGTCCGCCCATCACAATCACGTGAACTGTCTAACGCCTGTCCCGTCTCCCTGTCTCCCTGTGAGTGGCTGTCTCGGAGTGATGACCGGAGTGTTGGACGTCCTGTGATGATGACCGGGAGGATGCGACCCTCTCTGTGCCGCTCCTTTGCCTCAAATAGATCCACTATCAGCTCTATCTTTAATCTTTCAAAATGTCCAGTTGCTATCGCATGCACTTACTCACACATGTGAGTGCATGCTTTACCAACTGCTCGCCTGTTTTACTGCAGCACTACTATCACGACATCTAAGAAGGGAGATCCCCCCTTGAATGGCCCTTCTAAGGTTTCTCTCCTCCACACTGCCTGTGGTGCATTTTTTCCTATTGCTAGGTTTTAGTGAGTTTTTCCTTACCTTCGCGTGGGGTATGTCTGGGAGTGTTGCATTTATTTAGCATTTATTTAAAATAATTTTTACTTTATGGTGGTTTGTTCTTGACCTATTGTGATGTTTCTTCTTGACTTGTTTAAAGAAGACGTGTCCGGCCCATGGGGACATTAACGTGTGTTGTCGGGCCTTACAAATACATTTGATTTGATTTGATTTAAAAGTAAAAGTCCAGGAAGATAGTACTGTACTGTCACCCTGTGTTCAGTGATGCAGTGAGGCACAGTGATGCATTATAAAGTCTGATGGCTGTCAGAATGATGGACTTCCTGTGCCGTTCAGTGCTACAAGGGTCAAAGTGGGTATTAAACAGGAGGGAGGACTGTCAAGTTTTAAACTGTGGATACCAAACAGAGAAGGTAAAGACGACTTTCAACTGTTGAACAGTAATCCAGAACTATTTTATTGCACTGTAAAAAAGATTTAATTTTTTTTATCTATTCTATTCTACTATTTTATTGCACTAATAATAATAATAATAATAATAATAATAATAATAATAATAATAATAATAATAATAATAATAATAATAATAATAATAATAATAATAATAATAATAATAGATCAAATTTATATAGCGCCTTTCATAGAACCCAAGGTTGCTTCACAATCAAGACAAAAAATAGGACTAGGGAAATAGGGGGAAAAAGGGGATGAGGGAAGGTAAGGGATAATGGATAATGGACCTAATCTAATCTAAACTAACTGATGGGGAAAAGCCTTTGTGAAGAGGTGTTTTTAGAGCAGATTTGAAGGTGTCCAGGGTTGGGGTGTTGCGGATTTCGGGGGGGGGGGGGGGAGTTCCAGAGGGTAGGGGATGCCACGCTGAAGGCTATGTCCCTAAAAGTCTGTAACCTGGTGCGAGGGATGGAGAGGAGACCTAGATCAGAGGATCGTAGGTTCCGGGATGGAGTGTGCTGGTGGAGGAGATCAGACAGGTATCGGAGGGCAAGTGCATGGAGGGACTTGTAGGTGAGGAGCAGGAGTTTGAAGGTGATGCGGAACTTGACTGGGAGCCAGTGGAGGTGGATGAGGGTGGGGGTGATGTGCTGCCAGGGCTTGGTGTGAGTGAGAACCCTGGCAGCTGAGTTCTGAACATACTGGAGTCTGTCCAGGGCTTTGCTGGGTACCCCGAACAGGACTCCGTTACAGTAGTCCAACCGGGAGGTGATGAATGAGTGGATCAGGGTCTCAGCCACAGAGTCTGAGAGTGAGGGTCGGAGACGGGAGATGTTTTTGAGGTGGTAGAAGGCAGACTTGGTGACAGATTTGATGTGGGAGTGAAATGAAAGTGTGGAGTCAAGGGTGACGCCCAGGTTACGGACTTCGAGAGACGGGGAGATGGAACAGCTGTCAACGTTGAGTCCGTAGTGACGTATAATCTGACCGAGGGGGAGCATGTAAATGGTGAATAGTAGGGGACCCAGCACGGAGCCTTGGGGGACACCATGGTTGACTGGGGCCGGGGGGGAGGATGAGCCGCTGATGCTGACAAACTGAGATCTATTTGTGAGATATGAATGAAACCAAGACAGAGTTGTACCGGTGATGCCAAGGTTGTCGGAGAGGCATTTGAGGAGGACTGAGTGGGATATTGTATCGAACGCCGCGGAGAGGTCGAGAAGGATGAGGAGGCTGATGTGTCCGGAGTCTGCAGCAAGGAGGAGGTCATTAGTGATCTTGATGAGGGCGGCCTCTGTGCTGTGATGTGCTCGGTAGGCTGACTGAAGGGGTTCGTAGAGCTCATGGTTGGACAGATGTTGATGAAGCTGGGCGGCGACTGCCCTTTCCAAGGTTTTACTTAGGAAAGGAAGGTTGGAGATTGGCCGGTAGTTATCCAGCACCTCAGGGTCCAGACCAGGCTTCTTTAGGATGGGAGTGATGGAGGCGGTTTTGAAACAGGAGGGAACTATTCCAGATGACAGAGAGGAGTTGATGATGTCCGTTATGATGGGGCAGAGGGTAGGAAGGCAGGCCTTGACCAGGACCGTAGGCATGGGGTCGAGGGAGCAGGTGGAAGCTTTGGCTCTGGTAACCAGCTTCATGACCAGCAGAACATCCACTGGGGAGAAGGAGGAGAGAGAGCACTGGGGATGGAGGGATGCAGCTGGGAGCATGTAGTCCGGCGTCAGGGGTAAGTGAGGAGGGGAGGGGGTGGGCACCGTGAGTTGTTGGTGGATGGAAGTCACTTTAGCCTGGAAAAAGTCAAGGAACTTAGAGCAGAGGTCAGGAGCATCAGCAGTGTGAGAGGCAGTGAGAGGGCGGAGGAGACAATTTATAGTCGAGAAAAGCGATCTGGGGTGATTTTGCTGTTAGGTGATGAGGGTGGAGTAGTACGCGGTCCTGGTCTTGGAGAGAGCCTCTTTGTAGGACCTCACGTGGTCGACAAAGGCCAAACGGTGGACGGTGAGGCCAGATCACTTGGAGAGTCGCTCCAGTCGTCGACCAGCTCTTTTCATTGAGCGGAGGTCAGAGGTAAACCATGGGGCAGGGCGAGGAAAGGACACATTCCGGCTTCTGAGGGGCACCAGAGAGTCCAGGCTGAGGGAGAGGGCGGCATTGTAACGGGCCGCTAAGGTGTCCGGGGAGGTATCGGAGGGAACCGGGGCCATGTGGGTAGTGATGAGGTCAGATAGGGCTGATGCACAGACTGACTTGGTGTCCCTGAATGTGATGGTGCGTGTTGGGCGCTGCCTGGGCAGGGGGATAGGCATGGCCGCCTAGTTATAGTTGAAAGTGGGGGTGCATTTTTTTTTTTGTTTTTTGTTTTTTTTACATTTTTTTTTTTTTTTTTTTTTGCAAGGGGTGGTTTGGAGGGGGTCCGGCACGACCCCCTCCACGGCAGATTTTTTTTCATTTAATGAACACCTGTATGTGCAATTTCCTGCAATATAGAGCCTTCAATCTTGACCAAAATAAAGCTGCTCTTTTCACTATAAAACTCAGTTTATATTGCAGTATGATAGCTATAATAATAATAACTTCACTGCGAGGGCTCTTTTAGCTAACGCTAGCTAGGCACGTATGATAGCCAATTACTATTATAATAATAATAATAATAATAACTTTCCCATCCTCCCAAAGCCCCTCCAGCCCACATCCGCAGCACCAACAACAACAACAACAACAACTAATTGACGCTATCAATAGCCCCAGTGAGCGCGGCGGCTGAATGAATGAAAACTTTATTTAACAGATTGCAGAATGGGTACAATACAGTACAGCTCAATACACACAATTGTTAAGGGGATGCAGACCAGAGAAAGACGTTTGTCTTGTTTACATCAGGGTCCCCTTTCGTGACTGTGCTGCACCGAGTGAATCCACAGTCACTTGCTCCTCAATGGGAAACCAACCTAGATTTACCATGAAGGACTGGTTCTGGCCGAACCGTTCGTTATACAAGTATCACAGAGACATTACAAAGGTGCTCACAGTTGCACGAGGGGTTCGCACAGAGATACGGGATGGTTTGAAAGCTCGGCGTTGCTAATAAATATTTTTAATATTTTTTTTATAAACTGCTCAAAGCGGCATTATTTCCGCCGTTGGGTGATCACAGCGCATGCGCACCATCCTGTATCTCTGGATTCACTCGGTGCACTGGGTGCAGCGCCGAGGCTCACCATACGAGAAATATTCAGTTTCAATCTGTTTGCGCATTTAGTATACAGTCACAGTGTTCGACTTACGTGATGATTTGCTCCATTTTGATGTAAACGCCGAAGAATAATCCTCACGAGTCACAATGTTATCCAATATCCAGCCTGAATTTTTCAATCAAGGGCTTTCGAAAAAGCCGCCTCCCCCAACATGTCGTATACGTCATGCCGACGAACCGTGGATCAAACCATTGGATCAAACCATTAAAGTGGGGGGTCACACAATCTTTGGAAACTTAAAAACTTGCTATTAAGTGTCATTGCGTATTATTAATTTGATTGAAATTACGTAGTTTGGTTCGATAAGATTTATATATTGGGGGGGGATATTTATATCATATGATATGATCAAAAAGTGAGGGAGCAAAGAGACAAGCTTGCTCCCCCAAGTTCAATAGTCCTGGAGTCCGTGCATCGTCTGCTCCGTTAAGTGGGCGCCTATGGGGATAGGGACAGTGAAAAGAATGGCGTGATGGTCAGATACCGCAAGGTCTAGACACTGCAGGTGGGAGGGGGGGTTACCGGCGGAGCAGACCAGATCCAGAGTGTGACATTTGGAGTGGGTGGGGCCCTGGACATGCTGCATGATGCTGAGGCAGTCCAGAAGCGACAGGAAATCTGCGGCAAAGTTGCAGTTGGTGGAGTCAACATGAATGTTGAAATCTCAGAGTGATAGGTGGTCGGGGACTTGGAGCAGAAGGAGGACAGGAGCTCAGTTAGCTCTGACAGGAAGGTGGTGGAGGCTTTCGGGGGGCGGTAAATCAGGGCAAATTGAGGTTGAGGAGATCCGGAGAGAGAGAATGTAATGCACTCGAATGATGTGAGATCAGGAGTGGGGATCTCCTTGACCTTGAAGTCTGTACGATGAATGACAGTCAGCCCGCCGCCACGGCCCGTGGAGCGCGGTTTCTGGAGGTAGATGTAAACGGGGGGTGTAGCTTGGTTTAGTGTGATGAAATCCAGTTTATTTTGCCATGTTTCAGTCAAACATAAAAAATCCAGTTTTCTTTCAGTGATGATATCATGGATGAGTAGTGCCTTGAGGGAGCGAGTATTGAGCAACATGAAAGTGGCTGTGGAGGAGACAGGGAGTGGGAGGGGTGCTACTGTCAGAGCAGGCCAGGGGCTTCAGACAGCTGGTGCGCACGTGAGGTGTGTTGTGATGACGTTGACGAACAACACGGAAGCACGGAGCAGATACTACCACGGGAATAGTGGAATCTGTGCAGATGAGTTTGTAGTGGGATGCTCGATGTATATAGCGGGGGCGTTGAAGGAGTCCGAGTGATCTGATGGTATCCAGGCAGATTGGCGCAGCGGCGTTGAAAAAACTCAGAAGTTGGCGAGAGGAGTATGTGAGCATATCGACCGGAGCAGGTAACCGGCTAACAACCAGCCACACACAACAAATCCAGCCTCAGACAACAGCACACTGCGGTGGAGTGATCAAAACTCACGAACAATCCAGGTACATGTAGAGAGTTAATCCAGTTCGGGAAAAACAGGTGACGGAAGAAGATGATCCAAACCGAGAACCCAGGAGCAGAGGGAAGCCGGCTAGCTAGTTTGACAGCGGGGCTAACGATGCTAACAGCTGATGTTGACATCTGGCAGGTAGCAAACACTAGCCCCAGACAGCTGATCAGCAGAGAGGGTGAGTAAACACAAAAACCGGATAAATGAAATTATCACACGGTTATGACAAAGTAAAAAAATCTGAATCTAACGTTAGCAGCCCAGACGAATTTTTTTTTAGCAAGGGAAGGAACGTTAACTCAGTGGAGCGACTGAGAAGCGGCGACATCAAACGCCAGCGTCCTCTAAATGCACTGCTCTATTGCACTATTTTACTCTGTCTATTTTATCTTACTCTTTTTATTATTGTCTATTTAAAACTGAATCAAACCATAAACAAGGTGGCCTGTTAGATGGATGTTGGATGTTAGATCCTAATGTAAAAAAAAAATTATATTATATGTCTGCACTTTATGTGCTCATTTTATGTCTGTCTTTTTTCTGTTGTGAAGCACTTTGAGCTGCAGTTTCTGTATGAAAGGTGCTATACAAATAAAGTTTATTATTATTATTATTACATCTCGGGAGTCTCACGGCACGGGCACACTGCTGACGAATGAACACGGACGGACGGACGGGCGGCTGGCTCTTCACTTCCGCTCCCATGTTAACGGACGATAGTAGGCACACTGGCCGCAAGCGGGAGCGCGCCTCGCAAGCCGCTCCCGAGCGGCAAGCTATCTTTTCGCTTCAATCCTATTCGAGGCGGCGCGGGAGGCTTGCGCCACGCGCATTGTCACAGAAATACAATTGAATATCTGCATTCTTACCACAGATATAGATGTTGTTCAACCAGCTGTGTTTGTTTATACCTATAACTATTACAATGTTGCATAATAATAATAATAATAATAATAATAATAATAATAATAATAATAATAATAATAATAATAATAATAATAATAATAATAATAATAATAATAATAATAATAATAATAATAATAATAATAATAATAGCAGGATATAGCAGTAATTAAGTCAATCCACCTTGTCACTGTAATGGGAAATATCTAAGGATAAACGATGAGCCGTTTACAAATCATTCTGAGTCATTATTAATAATAGAAAGGTTTATTTAACAATAATAAGAAAGTTTATTTAACAATAAGGAAGTTTATTTAACAATAAGAAGAATGAAAGTTCAGTTTACAGTCAAAGACATATGTTCACACAGTAGCCTCTGGCCATAAAATGACCAAGAGTTCTGTTCAGACATATGTTAAATACACAGTTGTCAGACGTAACATATTATATCAGATATGATGACGTACATTAAGATGACACATAGATTTAACATAGAAGAGAGAATAAAAACAGAAGATAAGTCTAAAGGTTTATCGTCCCTGAGACAAAACTGGAGTCAAGATTAAAGAAGAAAAGAACAAGATGTGATTTACTTGAAAATGTCTATCTGTCCTATACCCTTGAGGTTTGAGGTTGTTATCACTGAACGTCAGCCAGACTGTCGCCCTAGTGTCTTTGAGCTCTGCTAGTTGACCTATATTAAACTAGTCAAGGCTTATCGAATATGTATGATAGAATATGCATTTCAACACAGATCTATAATGACATGATAATATATTCCACGACAGTTCCCTCCTGTTGATAATATTAATTACAATCATTATCACTTCATAAAGACAACAAAAAATATTATCATCATTAAACTCAGCAAAAACTATTTTTATTATCTAAACACAGTCACTAGAGGGAGAACGAAATCCACACATCAATGAATGATGACGAATGACAGGTAAACAGGTGGTATCCAGCAAAACCCCTGTCTGGATGATCGGGATTTCACAACTCAGTGTCCAGGCTCTGGGCGGTCAAGGGTGCAGACTACAGATATGACCAACCACCAGGCTGGAAAATAGAAATCACAAAAGAAAACAGGAGAGTACCTCGCAACACGTGACTGCATTCCCTCAGAGGCCGGGAGATAGCCAAAACAAAACAAAAACAATTTGCAGACTCCTCACAAAGAATGAAACATAACTGGTTACCATTGAAATGTACAGCATATTCAAAAACATCTCCAACTGAATCAAAGTTCATTACATCATTACCTAATATCTCTTAGGACGATACTGTAATATCTGTAAGTATTGTGGTTCAAACTTAAGTATTGTGGTTAAAACTTGCCTCATCCCGGAACGGTCTCTCCTCCTTCCCCCGGCCGCTGGTCCAAGCACCCTCCCCTGCAGTCCATGTGGTGCCGTGGCTCGGTCCCGATGATCCTGTCCGGTGAATGGCTTAGACTCTCTCAGAAACCAGCTGGAAACTGTCATTAAGATCTTTATCTCAGGACCACTCATAATATCAGGCCGGTAGTCAGTTGATGTCCTTAGCGTCCCATCAGCTGTCGGTCGATGGTCTTAACGCCCCAACGTTCACTAGCCGATAGGCCCTCTGCCCCCCAGTTCTGGAGCAGATTGGGACAGCTTACTTTCTCAGAAACCAGCTGTAGTCGGTCTCCCCACTCAGGCCCTCGGTTGTGGCCCTCATGAAACAGCTGCAGAGCGGAGCTCTGGTCAGTAGATTAGCTGGGCCAGCTTGTCTCATGAAACAGGCCTGCTGGAAACCGTCTCACAGATCTTTGTCTCGGCTGATGGTCACGGAGTACTGTCCAATGTCACAGCTGTAACTGCAGAAGCCCGGTACAGTAGACCAGCTGGAACTGCACTCAACAGTGGTCCTCTGCGCGTCCTCCTCTTGGGCAGAGACGGGGTGCCTGGACCGCACAGGAGACTGAAGAGAGACACGCTCAGCGAGAGACCCCACCAAAGGAAAAAGAGAAAAAAGAAACAACCATCAATACATAGCTCAAAAACAACTGAAAACAACCACGTGCACGCCTGTGACATAACAAGAGTAAAAAGAGAGAAAGAAATAAAAAATAAAAAACTTGGTCTTGGTTTTGATCACCTGATTGTTTGTGTGAGTGTCAGGTCATTCAATTACACTGTCACTCAGGTTTAGAGTGTTGTAGTTCTCACGGTGAACTAATATATATAACAATGAAACTTCCCCAGTTGATTACTTATATTAAGACAATACTTTTTTTGTATTACAATTGTATGTTCGAATATGCAAATGAGGCCTGATCTACTTAAATATGCACTAATTTGCATATAATTCCAGGACAGAAATCTGAACATTGGATAAAGCCATATTCAAAATTATAGTTTCATTTTGTTGACATATTAGAGCCAAAGGCTATTACAGAGGGGATTTTGGATATCACTTTTTATCACTCCATAAATCAGAAAATACTCCATTCAGTCCATTGTTATGGTAAAATTCCATACTACGCCATGTTTTTAGGAATAAAATGTCCTTGAATGCAACGTGGTGGACACAGAACAAAACAGGAGTTTATCAAAAATAACAATATCTATTGGAACAGATATTACATGGAAAACAAAAACATTTCCCCCCCCTATGATTCTAATAATCCCAGAATCATAAATCATATTTGGTTTCTCAATTAATTATACCCCAAAAAAAAATAGGCCCCCCCTCCTGGTTGTCATGCGACGCGCTGTCATGACAAACGCGTTTAACCTTTACACACATTTCACTGTCAAAACCTCCATCGCGCCCTGCCTCTGTTGTGTCTTCAATTCTCTGTAGTGTAAAACACCACTCCTACACTGTGACCTATGCGTCTTCAAAACACATTACAGCTGGCTTCCCCTCTTCTGGTTACTAGGTGCCGCTGCCATGACAACTGTTTATAACCTTTCACACCATTAAAACGTTTCATTACTGCAAAAAAACTCTATCGCCCTGCTCCTGTGTCTCCTGCCTCGCCGTTATCTTTATTGTTGTCCTAGGAAATTCAAAACATTTCTGGTACTCACACTCACCCCCTGCTCGCTTCGAAACCACCGTATATCACCCTTTGCTATGGCAAACACATTTCGATCATCGTGTGTATTGAGCCCTACTGTATTGTACTTGTGCTGTATAATGACAATACATTTGAATCCAATCTAATATATAAACAGGAACATAAAAGACACTATTAATTTACCAGGGACAATGCACATTAATCAACATTTTCAGTTTCCACATAAATGTACTGGAGTTTGCCAGTTCATTTTCATCCCTAGTCTCTGCCTCACATGTGACCATTAATTTGCTACTGTCTGTTTTAGTAAACTTTAGAGCATATTGCTTTATATTAGTTTATGAACTAAAATATACATCGAAAAACTCTGTTCCCCCCCCCTCTCAACACGGGTGCATTGTGCAGTCAAAATTATGTTAGACTTGAGGACATCTTTATGTTTTTCATTTCTGTTGAGGGGACTTTATTTTAGGCAGCTGGCTGATGTCATAAATGACAGCAAAAATGTATTGAAGGATTAAGACATCTAGCCTATACATGGATTAAAGAAGGCAGCGCCGTGTTCCTGTTTCAGAAGAAATGTGAGTAAGAGATCATTATTCTGCGCTACAAGCATGTCTTCACTATACAAAGAGAAAAGCATCAACGGTTGTTTTACCAGCTCGGTGCGGCTCGCAAGCCAAAACGCGACCATGTGCACGCTTTGAATGCGAGTAAATCTGGCAACTTCTGGGAACTCTTGGCCTTAATGCAAACTAGCTCTCCATTGGTCTGACGTGTCTAGGGAATTCCATGCAAAAAACCTTTGACCCGTGTACATGCAAAACACAGTACATATTATGTTAGGTAAGGGCTGAGGTCATTGTGAACTTTGGAACTTTGAACTAAATAATTGTCTTTCAGATTTGCAGATGTAGGTTATTGGGTGAACAACTAACTTTAGGTTCGATTTAACGTTAGCTCCTAACGTTAGATGCAGCTACTACAGGCAATCAACGCTGAAGACCAAGGAAGCGTCAAATGCCTATATCCCAGAACAGTAGCCCTGTGGTGTGTAGGCAATCTACCCGTTATAATAAATTGATTCATGTTTAACTTGTCCCCGCTGTCAGTCCTTTGACCACCCGCTTATTGTAAACAATGATGCATGTAATTGTGTTAACGTTATTCTGTGTCGTAGCCACCCGTTTATTCATTTTGTTAGTTATTTAGCTAATGTTGTTATCACTGCACGCACACCACCCATAACGCTACCTCGTTAAAAGGAAACACTATTGAGAAATGTAGTTAAAGCTATATGTAATTAATCGATTTACTTATTGTATGATAGCGCACATAATTCCAGTAGGTCCCTTTAGGTCTAGGTCAAACTGCCCAGTGTGTCTGTCCAGAGGCACCAAGCCCCCAGTAGCACCGCAGTGTTTGGACTTCCTTTTACGGCATGAAGCACACCCTCAGAAGGCTCACACAGAACCAATCATTTCACTGTAATGTACCTGTATGTACCTTAATAAAACTTGAACTTAAATGAAGAATTATGAATTTAAACCCCTTTTTCTAATTTTCTCCGTGTCTCATCCTCCTGCTCTCTCCTGCATTTACACTCCCAACACCAGAAACCATGCAGCCTGCCCTGTTTGTTTATATCGAATGATGTTCTAGCTAAGAATGTAAACATTCTCTCGCTGGCAGTGAGCTGCCCACCACTAGACTGCTTCCTTCACCGTTCAAACCACCACCATCTTAATGCTGGTTTTCAATACAGTTAAATTTTCCAGGAACACTGTCTTTTCGTCTCAACCTGTTTTCGTATACAAACAAATTGTCAGATGCAATCAGGTTCATTCTTATTTTACTAGGTCAGCTGATGATGGACAGATTCTGTCACCACGTCCAAAATCAAATGCTTTAAAAAGGACTGTCGTTTATCGTGCCATCAATCATTGGAATAACTGCCCACTAAGTAAATTGAATAGTAAAGTGTGTCTTTCAAATACCACCTGAGAATGCACTACTTAAATATGTGTGCACAATATTCTGATGTTGATAATGATGTCTACAATGTTTACTGTTTTTAGATTATCATTGTGATTGTCATAATCTCATGTTGTTATGTTTTGTCTTCTACGCCAAGCACATTTCAACCTCTGACCTAATATATATATATATATATATATATATACACACACATACATATATATATACATATATATATATTCAGTGGCTTCCCCTCGCCACTTAGGCGACAGCTAATGGGGATCCTTTTAAACAATAAACAACAACAATAAACAATATGACTTGCTGCCATAGTGAAGCGTCTCATGTTGTTATGTTTATAAACCAAATATACATTGAAAACCCCGTTTTCTCTTGATGTGTTAATGTCCAATTTACAACAGTAATCCATACATCTTATTTCTGTGGTGTGTGTGTGTGCGCCTGTGTGACTGTGCACATGCATTCACGTGGAGGCTAAAATGAAACATTGCAGTAGGTTGGTAAGCTCAATAGCCTTGGGCCCGTTCTTATTCCGATCCCTCTAAAAAACCAATGTACTCTTACTTTTCAGTACAATAAAATAGGCTCCCTCACCCAAACAAATGAAAAATAGAATTCACCCTTAAGAGATGCTGAGATGCTGCATTTAATAAAAATAATTACCCATATTGTGCCTTTATGGCTGCTTTTTTGTTTATGTTGATTCAAAGCAGGGTATTTATTGAAATGTATTTAAACCCTTTACCACAAACTGAACAACTAGATGTTCTCTCCCCTGTATGAGTTCTTGTGTGTGCCTTCAGATTTCTTTTATGACTGAACCCTTTCCCACAAACTGAACAACTAAATTGTTTCTCTCCTATATGAGTTATCATGTGTGTCTCCAGATCTCCCTATGTAGAATTGTATTGGCGCATACACAAAGCATGATAATAAAGGTGCAATCTTGTGGGATAAATTTGACAATCAGCCCAAAACCAGCAGCATAATCACTGATTATTACACAAGGACTTTTTGACTTTTACTCAGAAGTGTGTCTTACTAGTTATGCTACACTGCCATAGTGTCTTTATACCTGTACCACTGTACATGTTAATACTATACTCTGTACATACATCTGACCAACACCATTACTCAGTAGTACCGTGGCTGGTACAATGTGATGATGAGCAAAGACAGTCCAGCTTTTTAGTTCAATAACAAGATACTAGAATGATGTAAATTGACCCATGCCAATGTCATCACATACAAACGATGCAGATAAAATAGCGAATTGTTTATCCCCTATCACAGCGTGCGTGCATGTAAACATGTGTGTGTGTGTGTACACAGACAGCGGAAGATTTCTATGTAATATAACAGTGTTTTCCGCAGTGCAGCGGTGAGCGTGCACCTGCCTGAAAAAAAACCCTAGAGCCTCAACTCGAGTTGTTTTATACCCTTCTCATAGCATGCCTACATGCAAACATGTTTGTGTCATATACTCTGCCTGCCATCATCATGTCCTCAGGTCGATACCTTCCCGCAGTGCCGCCCAGCCAATGCGCTGCCGGCCTCCGTCCCGCCTCGCAACTCTGTTTTCTTCCGTCTCGGGATGCTCTGCCCCACGGAAGCTGTGAGAAAAGTCCTCACCAGGGCTAACTGTGACTGCCCGACCGTCCAATCTCCTCGCAACGTGGCCGTTGTTGTGGCGGGAGGCCGGTAACGCACCCGGGAACCTGCAGACGGGAAAGCACCGCCGTGGGGGAAGAAAAAAATAAAACAAAGTGTCAGGTTGCTGATACCTCCATTTTAACACGCTTATTTTCTTTTGACAGACAAAAACAAAACAAAAATAATATATGTGGCCCCCAAAAAATTAGGTTCCTCTGCACTCGGAGATAAAAAGCTCTGTGAAAACAGCGTATTTAACGCCCTATCCTATTTCTTTTAAGAAAAACTGCAGTTTTTGACCAGATAGGTGATAGAAACTAATCACACACACACAGCACCTGTTCCCCTCTTGGTATTCTCCACGCACGGACCCTCTTCCCGCCTCTTTGTGAAATAATAACCCAAAAAACAATCAGTGCTTAAAATCGCATGAACTCCTGTAATTCCTAACATACTTCACAGTACACCTTACACATGTAATTCTCGCTAATTACAAGAACGCACCCCTTAAATCCCAGTAATCAGAGGAACACAAGGGGGTTACACACAGAAAAAAAAATAAATAAAAAACTATGTTCTAATGACCAAGAACCCCAAAAATAACTTCAATACCCCACTCGCATCCCCCCAGGTTTACCTGTCAGAGTTGACAAGACAGTCGTAGACAGGCGTCCCCCTTCTCCCGTATTTATCTCAGAGGCTTTGAGGCAGGAGATATTAATTCACCCCTGGACTGCTCGTCGGCAATCACCACTCTGTCCTACGCTATCTGGTCAACCAGACGTCCTAATCTAAACGTAACCTAACTACTTTATAGATGCAAAACAAAACCGCTTTAAACAGAATGGCAACAGCTCACCGAATATCCCCCCACGCGTTCCCACGGTCCTAGCCGGAGTTGACAGCAAAACGGACGGCACAGGTGGTTCTCTCTCCCCTTCCCATGCGCGGAGGAGTTTGAGATAAGGAAACTCAAGATTCAACCTGTCCGCAGAGCCCGCTTCGCGGCCAACTCGACCCCCATCGCTTTAAAATCTAATAAACTAGTTAAAACAAAAAATATCCCATAATTCTTCTCGTCGCCATCTGTAATGGGAAATATCTAAGGATAAACGATGAGCCGTTTACAAATCATTCTGAGTCATTATTAATAATAGAAAGGTTTATTTAACAATAATAAGAAAGTTTATTTAACAATAAGGAAGTTTATTTAACAATAAGAAGAATTTTAACCCTTATTTCACCGTGGCCACAATGAAAGTTCAGTTTACAGTCAAAGACACATGTTCACACAGTAGCCTCTGGCCATAAAATGACCAAGAGTTCTGTTCAGACATATGTTAAATACACAGTTGTCAGACGTAACATATTATATCAGATATGATGACGTACATTAAGATGACAAGATTTAACATAGAAGAGAGAATAAAAACAGAAGATAAGTCTAAAGGTTTATCGTCCCTGAGACAAAACTGGAGTCAAGATTAAAGAAGAAAAGAACAAGATGTGATTTACTTGAAAATGTCTATCTGTCCTATACCCTTGAGGTTTGAGGTTGTTATCACTGAACGTCAGCCAGACTGTCGCCCTAGTGTCTTTGAGCTCTGCTAGTTGACCTATATTAAACTAGTCAAGGCTTATCGAATATGTATGATAGAATATGCATTTCAACACAGATCTATAATGACATGATAATATATTCCACGTCATCACCTATAATGACAAACGTTTTATTTGTTTCCTGACAGCTAATTATGGTAATTATGATTATTATTATTATGATTGAACAGCAACCAGTAGGCTTATATCAGTGTATATTTTATTAACAGATTGCAGAATGGGTATACAATACAGTACAGCTCTATCTATCTGTCATATCTGGTTGCCTGTCTGTCTGTCTGTCTGTCTGTCTGTCTGTCTGTCTGTCTGTCTGTCTGTCTGTCTGTCTGTCTGTCTGTCTGTCTGTCTGTCTGTCTGTCTGTCTGTCTGTCTGTCTGTTTGTTTGTCTATCGTCTATATCTGGTTGCCTGTCTGTCCCGACAGAGACAGAGAGAGAGGGGGGGGGGAGAGGGGGGAGATAGAGAGAGAGCGAGAGAGAGGGAGAGAGAGAGAGAGCGAGAGGGAGAGAGAGAGGGAGAGAGAGAGAGAGGGGGGAGAGAGAGAGAGAGAGAGAGAGGGGGGGGGGGGGATAGAGGGAGAGAGAGAGAGCTCTTGCTGCTGCTGGGGCTCCACGCTGCTCTTTCAGGAGTACAGTCACACTGATCATCATTCTAAAATGACTGACTTCGCATATAGACTAGGCATTTACAGCTGTCCCAATGTAAATGTGCCTTCCTCGGTGCGCTTCCGCGCGCTCAAGTCGTAGGTCCAGTGTGCCTGACCAGGCGCGCAATCTCACGAGGGAGCCGCGCGTGAAATTCATTCGTCAGCAGTGTGCCCGTGCCGTTAGTCTAACACTGAACAATAGAGGGACACAATCCTCAAAAGCTCTTAATTCGAGTGGAGACTTCATTGGTCGTCCTGGACGCCCTCCCTTTCAGAGGACAGTGTGGACATCCAGTGAGGATAATAAAGTGTCCATTTCATCCGTCTGGACCCCGAGTGATAAATGCATATCGTCCTCAGGGGTGAGTCCTGTCACCTATATCACCCCCTCGTCACAGGACCTGAAGAAAGGATCTGACAGTACAGGCCTGGTGGTCAGCCTGTTGTCCAAAGATAAGCAACGTCATCAGAGCCAAGTTCTGCAGGACACTCTGTGATGTGGGTCGATGATTCCTAGAAATAAAGAAATAAAGGTATAAATAAAGTCCTTAAAGGCTTTTGATACAGACCGTCTCATCCTGCGACCCTTCTGCAGGTCATACATGAAGAGCGATTTAAGCTTTTTGGATGATTTGTTGGTGTAGTAATACTTAAATAAAATTTAAATACAAGGCTAACGGCGGTCGGGTGGCGTAGCGGAGATTGCGCTCGTCACCAATGCAAGATGCTGCGGTCTCGACTCCTGGAGTCAGCATTGCCTGCGGCTTCGGCCGGTCGTCATACTAACTCGTTTGGCTGAGTTAACGGGAGGGAAGTCGTGGGTGGTAATCTGGCATTGTGGACAGCGACGCCTACAGGTCAGGTCTGGGCGCCTGCTCAGCGAAAGGCAGGAAGTGGTGAAGGCAGCGTGACCTCCCACGCGTTACGCTTCACCAATGAGAGTCCTCGCTGTCAGGTGAAAAGAGAGTCGCTGGCTGTCTCTGCATGTGTCGGAGGAAGCATGTGGTAGACTTCAGGGTTCCCTTGTGCCGACCAGTAGGGGGAACATGCGCACAACGACCAGGTAGGGGAGGGGGGAATTGGCATAACGACTAAATTGGGATGGGGAGAAAAGCATAGAAAAATCAGGTGGAGAAAAAAGAGGATTAAAAAAGAAATACAAGGCTAAGAGAATAATCAAAGACTCTAGTCACCCAAACAACTGCCTCTTTGAACTGCTGCGGTCAGGCAAGCGATACCAGAGTCTCATGGCTAGTACAGAGACACTCAGAAGGAGCTTCTATCCCCAGGCCATCAGGATTCTCAATGACAATGAGACTGAGTACATGATGACTGTATGTAACAAACCATCATCTACACTCACAGCACACACATACACATGTACACACTCACTTTAAACAAACACTCACCTTACCACTCACTTTACTCACTTTAGACAGTTTAACACACTTTATATTTATCTATTATTAAAGAGATTTGCACTACATTCATACCTCATTTGCACCCTACCCTAAGTTTTGTACCCCATCTCATTTCTGCATTATACCTCACTGTTACTCATTTTACTCTGTATTGTATATTGTATATATGTATATATTGACTTTACTTACTTCTTAATTACTTAATTTTTTACTTACTTTCTTTTTACTGTATATGTAGCATACTCTCAGGGGCTCATACCATAGACAATTCTGCGTGGGGGAAATTGTGAAAGTGTGGGTGACGCCTGTGCACCGCCGGCCAACGGGAGAGGGTCTCTCGCGAGTCTTTATGACAAACAAAAAAAACATATTAAAAAACTTTTCCGAGTTTTTGAAATTTTTGGGACTTTTTCCGAGTTTTTTTAATGTTTCGAACCTTTCAGATTTTTTTTTTTTTTGACTTTTCCGGGTTTTAAATTTTTTTCTGACTTTTCCGAGTTTTATAAATTCTTCTGACTTTTCCGAGTTTTAGAAATGTTTCGGACTTTTCAGAGTTTTTTGAATTTTTCAGACTTTTTGAAAATTTTCTGACTTTTCAGAGTTTTTAAAATGTTTCAACCATTTTAATTAGTATATTTCTCTGACCGAACTAATGTTAACGTTATTTATCCTGCGGCCGCACTTTATTTTAAAACAGCCAATCAAATCCCCATCAATGGAAAATTAACCCACCCAAACCCATGCTGATTAGTCCTTGTGCAAGACTAGAAATTATGATGTCTGCTTGGTTTCATTCCAGCCTTGCCTAAACACCAGAGCCCTCATTCATCAACGTGTTCTACGCACAGATCTGTGCTTACCCTGTGCGTACGATCATTTCTAAGCAAAGAGTGGGATTCATCAATTTCGATTTGAACTTGACTCCGTGCTTACATCTACGCACAGGTCAGACCACACTTACCTGACGCCCAGTGGTAGAATATATTATTACAACAAGGAAATGAGCTTCTGTGCATAATAACACTGGCATGTTCTGTACGAACCGTAGTTCATTATAGTTCATTGTAAAATAGCAACAGTAGTGTAATTATGGTCAAAACCCTATAAATAGCATTTGGAATAATAGATCTTTCTCTCAGAATGAATGCAGCATGGTTTATATAGCGTTATCGGAATATACGGGGTGTAGGCTACTGACTGACTGCGCTCCGCGTAGCTTGATTGATTGATTGATTGGAAAGTTTATTAACAGATTGCAGAATGGGTACAGTACAGTACAGCTCAGTACATACAATTGTTAATTGGGGATGCAGACCAACTTTCGTCTTGTTTACATCAGGGTCCCCCATTTTCAATTCATCATAAATCATAAAGCTCAACTCGTTATTATTTTGCGCAGACCGCAGAAACACGGGAACGTCTTGATTATATTTAAAAGGCTTTACGTTAAACGAAACAAGTGGAATTTCGAAGCTGTAAGCAGAATACAAGTCATATGAATATAGTGTTCTTTCCCCTTTTTACTGTATAAGAAATAATAGAAAACGCATTGCAATGACACCATAGTGGACAGACTATGTATATGATGGGATTCAAGTTTGCGTTTTTGTTGATCATAGGCATGCTGTCAGAGTATGATATCTTCAAACATTCTAGAACATTTGTCGTCACAGATCATGTCCTAATAGAACATAGGCTATGGCATGGATCGTGATATTGTGTGGACTGTAATTATTACTGTACCGGTACCACCCATTGTGACAACAGCCTTGTGAGTCCCGCACACAAACATGATGGAATTCAAGTTCATGTATTGAAAGGCAGGCTACATCATACATGCAGATGCAGTGAGATTCATTGTTCTTGTATATGATCTCTATTATTGTTTATATAGGCTACCCAATACTGACATCAAAATAGATTGTAGTATGCCTCTAGAAATCATATGCAGCAGGTAGAAAATCGACGGGAGATCCATCGCGATTTGGAATAAAATTGAGGAGAACTTTAATCCCTGGCCCTGGGTATTAATCAAACAACACGGGAAAAGGCAGTCATATTCCAGCGCGGTCTTTATTAGCCGACAACAAAATAGATGCCTCTAAAAATCATATAGCCAATCGAACACAACTAATAAAGGCATTCATATTACAGCACGGTTATAATGACACACAACCAACGCCAAACAGTGGTCAACGAACGGTCTTTATTAGTATTTTGAGCTGTCCAGGCAGAATTGCAGCAATGGTCTTAGGGAGCCGTTGATATCTGACATCACCGTTTACAAATCCGCCTTTTATTTATCCCATAATACGCGATAGTGTCTTCTTGGTTCGACAGCAGTGAATTCTTCGTGGAGTTTCTCAGAGTTCCGCTCGGGTCAGTCCATTATTTCACATCCCATGGGGGGTGTTTCCTCACTTTCATGACCATATATGGATAATCATGCACGAGCATTGACGGTAGAACAAAGTTCTACGGAGGAGCGTAGAGCCTGTGTACGCACCGTGTGATGAATCCCGACTTCCCTGTGCGTACACTAGTTCTACATTCCGTGCTTACGTGTGGAAATAGAAATGTTCTACGCACACTATTGATGAATGAGGGCCCAGCTGATGATTTCACTCATTGGCTCACTAACTCACCTGGTGCAATGTGTAGTTATAATGAAAACTTGGCCCACGATGGAATGAGTTTGAGACCCCTGGTCTATCCCTTGCAATAAAAGATAAAAAAAAGTTTGTACTTCTACTTTCTAGTACATTTCAAAGTAGAAACTTGACTTTTACTCAAGTGTGTTTTTAGCCAGTTTTTTACTTGAGTAAAAAAGGGAGGGAGCTCCACAAATCATGCTCCCAGAGGGAGCTCCACAAATCATGTTAAACCCAGATTCGGCTCAAACAAGGGACTAAACACGTTTTGCAATTATGCCACATCAATGTGGAACCCCTACCCACAGCTGTAAAGGAATGTGAAAGAATCACTACCCACTTTTAAAACCACTCTCAAGGAGCACCTACGGGAGGCTGCAATTCGAAACTGGCCCCTGTAAATGTCCTAACCCAACCCCCTCCAATGTACAGTAAATGTCCCGACCCAATAATACACAAGACCCTCTTCTTGGGACCAAGTAAGGTTTAGTCGATAATCCTATCACTCAAAAGGGCATTTTAGCGTGATGTTTTCAACCGTCGGGGCCCCAGGGGGGCGATCGACCTGCCCCCCCCTGAGTCCGCCAGTGTGATGCCAGTAGACATGATGATCAGGTGACCACATGTCAATGTAAACAAAGCTTCACTTCACCTCTCTGGATGTAGACGTAGTCTCTGCCGTCTCCTTTTATATAAAACCAATAAAGCGGCTTCCACTAAACAAGGTGTTCTCTGTTTGTCTGTTAAGCGCTCAGATAGATAACAGTTGAGCTGGAGAGGTTCCAGTGTGACTGGTCTGAAGGCGCGTGATTTTTTTACGTAGCCTATGTGTGCGAAGACGCTCTCTGATTGGCTGGCCGCATACAGCGAAGACCCTCTCCGATTGGTTTAGCTCCGAAGGGTCTCTTCCGCCTTGTACATATATATATTCTCTGCTTCAAAGTGGTTATGCTTTGGCCCTCTTTCGAAGTGGGTTATGCTTAGAATTAGGGTTAAGGTTAAGGTTAGACGGAAGAGACCCTTCGGCGCTAAACCAATCAGAGACCGTCTTCGCACACATAGGCTACGTTTAAAAATCACGCGCACCAGGCTGCGTCTATGCCTTCTACAACGCTGTTCGGTTTCCGGGTTGGCCTGATTGGCCACTAAGCCCACGTGACCCTACGCCCCAGTTATCGCTTACGCCGCGCATGCGCATGAGCCGCGCGAAGCTCCTCAGCCTCCTCATATTTGCGAATGCATAAACTATATCTTAAATTATGGCTATGTGTCTAATATGGCCATCGCTTATCAATTACTTGTTTTGTTTACATCAGGGTGAACGCTGTTGCATTCGCAAATATGAGAGCTCTGTCAATTGATAAGCGACGGCCATATTAGACACATAGCCATAATTTAAGATATAGTTTATGCATTCGCAAATATGAGAGCTCTGTCATTGAAGTGGGTGGTGGCAGCGTAACAGCGTTCACCCTGATGTAAAGTAGCGATTTTTTATTGGTTTGTCATGACAAACCAATTACATAATCCAACATATGTGTAAAGAAACAACATATTCCAGTTAACGGTATATTTTTTTAATGATTCATTACGGTATAAATTAGGTTAACTGGAGCTGCGTATTGCTGGCTCTCATGTTTGCGAATACAACAGCGTTCACCCTGATGTAAACAAAACAAGTCATTGATAAGCGACGGCCATATTAGACACATAGTCATAATTTAAGATATAGTTTATGCATTCGCAAATATGAGGAGGCTGAGGAGCTTGGCGCTGTGAGGGCTGTGTGTGTGTGTGTGTGTGTGTGTGTGTGTGTGTGTGTGTGTGTGTGTGTGTGTGTGTGTGTGTGTGGGGGTCATGAGCAGATAACAGGGACTCTTAAAGTTATCCATGAAATGGACAACCACTAGACTGCTTATGCAGATATTTTAGGGGAGGGGAAAAATTAAACAACAGAAAACAACCTCTACAGGTGGAAATCTCAAAGTGAGTTATTAAGAAAATAAATCAAGTCCCAAAAAACAGGACTACTCTCAATAAAGAGGTATAGTATAAAAGTAAATAAGCCACAAGGACACCTCCTAATGAAGGAGTTTATATTGGAAAAAGTAAAACAATAAACCTCCACTAAGGGAGTTTATGTGTAGAATCACGTGAGTAGCCTAAAATAAGAATGACTACCATAAGGCTCAATTCTGAATCAGAGATCAGACTACACTTCAATATAATGAGCGTGACCAAAAGGACAGCCAACACTAGGAAAATGAAAAAGCAGTTGACACTGCGATCTCCAAACTTAAATGTGTCACCTAGCAGCGCTTGCGACCACAACTCGGCCCGCCCCTTTGTTGGCTAGACCTTCTAGAGTTTTCTCTTTTTTTTTTATGTGTTTTTTTCTTTTCTTCACATTATTATAAATTGAATGTATAAGTACTTGTTTACTATAAAAACGAACAGTTAGAATATCTAAAATAGTGTCAAACCTGTGTTTAAATTTAGGTTGTTCACGGACTTTATTTCAATGAAACGGGGGCGTAATTACTGTATTTGCATGTGAATCAAACCTAGCCTGCAGCCCGCAGAGATTTACATTGGGGGAGTGTTTGAAGCGACGCACTGGCTGTTTACACTTTCAATGGGATTAGCACTCTGGATCAGAAAGAGATGAATGCATTGGATCTAATGAACGAGTACATGAACGTTGTTAAACCAGTTGATTCAGTCTCTGGCTCTCTGCTCACCGGTGAAAACACCGCGCTATTCAACGAAATTAACTGAGATCGGTCGAGATGCGTCTGCATGGGTAAGTTTAAGAATGTTTGTTTATGTTTACAGTAGCATGTTTACAATTCCGCATCTTTGATAAAACTACACCAAGTTTTTCTGCCGACCACAAGTCCAACCATGTCACGTTTATTACATTAACGTTAGCGTTCGTCTTGTTTACATCAGGGTCCCCCATTTTCAATGCATTATAACATTGACATACATGAACACAACGCATTGTAACGTTAACGCAGCTGTCAACTGTACTTTACTATGGAATATACATGTATATTATCGCGACGCGTCGTCACAGACTAAACAGTGTTGTGAACACAACACATTGTAACGTTAACGCAGCTGTCAACTGTACTTTACTATGGAATATACATGTATATTATCGCGACGCGTCGTCACAGACTAAACAGTGTTGTGAACACAACACATTGTAACGTTAACGCAGCTGTCAACTGTACTTCACTATGGAATATACATGTATTGTTAGAAAATGTTTTGGATCTAAATCACTTGGAGTTTGAAAGTGATATCAGAAGAAACTACTCAACCTCGGCTGTCTTTAACTATGATTGAACACAACACTCTAACTCACCATGTTTAGATAATAAAGTACTCAACCTCTACTTGTCTACTGTCTGACTGAACACAACACTCTAACTTACCATGTTTAGATAATGAAGTACTCAACCTCTACTGTATTTAACTATGAGTGAACACAACACTCTAACTTACCATCTTTAGATAATGAAGTACTCAACCTCTACTGTATTTAACTATGAGTGAACACAACACTATAACTTACCATCTTTAGATAATAAAGTACTCAACCTCTACTGTATTTAACTATGAGTGAACACAAAAGTTAGAGTGTTGTGTTCACTCATAGTTAAATACAGTAGAGGTTGAGTACTTCATTATCTAAACATGGTAAGTTAGAGTGTTGTGTTCACTCATAGTTAAATACAGTAGAGGTTGAGTACTTCATTATCTAAACATGGTAAGTTAGAGTGTTGTGTTCAGTCAGACAGTAGACAAGTAGAGGTTGAGTACTTTATTATCTAAACATGGTGAGTTAGAGTGTTGTGTTCATTCATAGTTAAAGACAGCCGAGGTTGAGTAGTTTCTTCTGATATCACTTTCAAACTCCAAGTGATTTAGATCCAAAACATTTTCTAACAATACATGTATATTCCATAGTAAAGTACAGTTGACAGCTGCGTTAACGTTACAAGGTGCAAGGTGGAGAGCTGTAAACAAGACGAAAGTGTATGGATGCAGGGTCCATGTGTGTGTGTGTGTGTGTGTGTAATAACAACAAGTTTATAATCTCAGCACAGATTGCAGAATGGGTACAGTACAATACAGCTCAATACACACAATTGTTAAGGGGATGCAGACCTGAGAAAGACTTTCGTCTTGTTTACATCAGGGTCCCCCATTTTCAATGCATCATAACATTGACATACATGACATACAGGTAGACAGTACTGCTACATCAGTGTCTAAGAGAGGTGATGAGCATCAGATAGCAAGGTGGAGAGCTACATAACATTAGGTTGTGGTGGCTAGGAGGGATATGAGAACTGTGTGTGTGTGTGTGTAGTTTAAGATGCTGCATCACCGCTTAGCCACTGAGTCCAGCTAGTTTAAGATGCTGCATCACCGCTTAGCCACTGAGTCCAGCTAGTTTAAGATGCTGCATCACCTCTTAACCACTGAGTCCAGCTAGTTTAAGATGCTGCATCACCTCTTAACCACTGAGTCCAGCTAGTTTAAGATGCTGCATCACCTCTTAACCACTGAGTCCAGATAGTTTAAGATGCTGCATCACCTCTTAACCACTGAGTCCAGATAGTTTAAGATGCTCATCACCTCATGACATGAGGACCGTGCGTATGTGTAGCTAGGAGTGATATGATAAGCAGTGTGTAAGCAGCTTGCAGAGCTACATAACATTAGGCCCATGCCACTGAGTGAGGACTTTGTTGCTTTTTCTCGTTGTGACATAGATTTAACAATAATTCTGGTGTCAAAGCAGCATGGGGGGGGGGGGGGGGGTACATAGCTTCACAGTCCTATACAGTCCAGATAGGGGGTCCTGGAGAGACAGGGGTCCTGAGGAGAGAGAACTCTGATTCAGCAGCACTTAATTATGTTAATGTTATTCAGGTGAGGGGCGTTGCTGGAGGGGGGTTTGTTGACGCCCAGTTGAAACTGTCTGAAGTGTGAAAAGTTGCCTTCCTTTGAGACACCTTTTCACCTCTTTGGTAATTTAGAACACAGCCAGTTTTAGAAGTTATAATTGGGCACATCGTGTTCAAAACATTCTCAGATGTCAACATATGACACATCATTTGAAAGCTTAGATTCTGTACTTTAGCAATCTGGAATAATCTGAAAAATGAAAATGTAGAGATCTGGCATAAAGCGCTGTGAGGTGACACAAATAGACTCCACATGGCCATAGGCACAGCTGGACTGCATCAGGTGCAATCAAGCCCACACACCTGCCGACCCATGAGGCAATTAACCACAGGGAACAGGGATTAACAGCTATTCCTCACAGAGAGGTGAAATAAAGCAAAAATAGACAGCTGTCCCTCACAGAAAGGTGAAATAAGGCAAAAACCATAACAGGACCCCCCCTCTAGGGGAGCGGCTCCAGACGGACCCTCTGAGACACGTCTCCGAAACTCCCGAACAAGCTCAGCGTCCAAGATGTCCCTGGCCGGAACTCACGTGGGCTCCTCTGGCCCATAACCCTGCCAGTCCACCAGGTACCCCTACCAACCCGCCTACTGGACAGGATACGCCATTCAGTATACACAGGTTGGCCATCAACGAATCGAGGGGGAGGTGGAGGTCTCTCTGCAGGAACCAACAAGGGTAACCGAAGACGCATCGTGACTGTGTTTATCTTGCGAACAATAGTGAAAGTGCCCACAAAACGAGTTTGCGTGACTCCACCCGTAATGGAAGATCGCGTGTGGAAAGCCACACCTGTTGGCCCACACGGTAGGAAGGCGCAGGGCGACGGTGTAAGAGAAAGTATTAAGATACACCACCTGTCAGACCATATATGGAAAGTTTGATTGATTGTAACCACGCCCCCTTTTGAGATGATTTATGACCCATAAGTCCCGCCCCCTTATCTGATTGGTCGAGGATTCAAGGAGGCGGGACATCCGGTTTTAGGAGGGGAGGGACATCTGGTTACGGAAGGGGAGGGGTTTTCAGATTTTTTTTCAAAATAAACGTTTTTTTAATTTACATTTTTTTTCAAAATAAAAGATTCAAAAATACGTTTTTTTTTATTGTCAAAAATAAAAGATTCAAAGTTTTTTTTAATTTTCAGATTGTATTTGTGTATTCCAAGGTTTTCAGAATAAACATTTCACAATAAGTAGTATTCCAAATACTACTTATTCCAGTATAAGTAGTATTCCAAAAGTCTTAAGTATAAGTAGTATTCCAAAAGTCTTAAGAAAAATACAATATCTGTGAGGTTTGGTCCGTTCCCCGCCACACGCTCCGTTCCTTTAAGGTACTATGTTGATTGATGCATTCCCCGCCACGCGCTCCGTTCCTTTAAGGTGCCGTGTTGATTGGTGCATTCCCCGCCACACGCTTTTGGAGCAAGTATCGATCTCATCACGCAGCGGTCACAGTTTGTAATTAGCGCCCCTGAAGGCTTTATATACACAGACCTTCTTGCTATCGTTGTCGGGTCGTTCTGGAATACAACTGCTTTGCCTGCTTTTTTCCCGTTGCTGTTTCCTGGTCTATATTCTCTCCAGGACCTTTCTGTGGAGAACTGTTTGGAGCTGCGCCTTGTTACCCGTTACGCGTTGCACTTGGGTGAGTGGAACCAAACCCCTCTGGATAATTTGGATTGTGTGTTATTGAAGAAACACAGAAGATATCATTTTGTTTGCTCTGGATAGTTCTGATTGTGTGTTATTGAAGAAACACTGAAGAGATCATTTTGTTTGCTCTGGATAATTCTGATTGTGTGTTATTGAAGAAGCACTGAAGATATAATTTTGTTTGCACTGGACTCAGCCGGATTGTGTGTTATAGAAGAAGCACTGAAGACATCTTTTGTTTGCACTGACTCTGCTAATTGTGTGTTGGGGAAAACACTGACACCTCTCTCTTTCTCCGTTTCCCACCTCGAGGAAGAGCTGGGAGTATCTGCAGAGCCGCTACAACATCATATGCCAAATTCCCACCACTGTCGCCAGGAGGATTCTGCAGAGCGGCTGATGACTCTGCCGGAAGCAGTCTCCCCGTTTGTTTGATTACTGTACCTATTCCATCCTTTGACTCTGTAAATAAATACGCCCTAGCATTTGGCTAACTCTGAACTTCCTGTCTGTGTCGTTGCGTTTGAGGTCGGTTACAAACCATAACATTACGACCCGACCATGACGACCTCAGCCGACACAGACAGGGTCAGAACAGCGTTGGCCGTCCAGATTGAGTTAACCAACGACCACAGCCTACAGCTAGGTGCGGCTGCGGCTGCTGTACAGGAGCTCCGAGACCAGGTCCTGCCTATTCAGGAGTCCCTTGGCTCTCTGGCTAGCCAGCAGACAGCCCAGGGTAATCAGCAGACTAATATTCTCCACCAATTACAAGCGCTGAGTGAAGCCGTTAACACCTTGCTTGTAACCCCACCTACTTCAGGAGCCTCGGCCGGAGCATCACCCGCAGCCCTGGCAGGCCCCGCGCCTCCCGATCCCGCACCTCGGGAGCCCCGTCTCTCCGAACCACGGTTGTTCGATGGTAACTTCGAGGATTGTGCCACATTCATCATGCAATGTGAGTTGGTTTTTCGTCATCAACCCAGCCGATTCACTTCAAGGCAGGGTGACCAGATGCAAAAAGTCCAAAAGCAGGACAACAGTAAGATTTTGGTGGGACAAAGTGGGACAGATAGATAATGTAAATTTTTTATTAGAATAACATGGTCTTCACAGAGACCAATGTTTTTTTTTTGCTTCAAAAAGAGGGACATCCTCTCAATATGTGGGACGTTCGGTCAAATGGTGGGACAGTACAACCAAAAGGGGGACACCTGGTCACCCTACTTCAAGGGGAGCCCGAGTGGCTTACATGACTAACTTGCTCTCAGGCCGAGCAGCCCAGTGGGTCACTGCCTCCTGGGCAATGGGGGCTGATTTCTGTTTTTCCTACCCAGACTTCGTGGCTGAGCTCCGCAGGGTTTTCCACCACCCAGCCCGTGGCCAGGACCCTGGAGCCCGGTTGGGCACCTTCCGGCAGGGCAGTGGCGGGGTCACCGACTACGTGCTGGAGTTCAGACTGGCGGCAACGGAGAGCGGTTGGAACGATCAAACGCTTCGTCTCACCTTCATGAGGGGGCTCAACGACGCTGTCAGGGACCAGCTCGCGACCCGTGAGGAACCTGAGTCCCTCGAGGACCTATTCAGCCTCGCCATTCGCATCGACGGACGCCTCCAGGAGAGAAGACGTGAGAGAACCCGACAGGGACCTCCAGAGGTTCCCCAGACCCCCCGTACTCGTGACAGTACTGCGGTCCGCCCTGCTCCCAACACGACTGGTGGTTCCTTCCCCTCCCGTTCGGTGCCCGGGGAGGAACCCATGCAGCTGGGACGTTCACATCTTAGCCAAGCTGAACGGGAGGCGCGGTTCAGGTCCGGCCTTTGCCTCTACTGCGGTCGGGATGGACACCGTATCGCCAACTGCCCCACCCGGCCAAAAGACCAGGCTCGCCGGGACCCCGGGAGATCCTGGTGAGCCGTTTTTCTCGTTCCCAGAGCCGTGCACCACCTAGCCGTCTGATGAGCGTCACCCTGGCCTGGGCGGACCAACGGGCCACGGTGGAGGCACTCATTGACTCGGGTGCTGACGAGAGTTTCCTAGACTTCGAGTTTGCTACCCGGGCCAACATTCCACTAGAGGACCTCGTGAGGCCATTGGAGGTGTTCGCATTGGACCAACACCGCCTGGCTGACATCACTCAACGCACCTGTCCTGTCCTGCTCACCATTGCTGGTAACCACGTTGAGAGACTCCAGTTTTTTATCACCAGATCCCCTCTTGTCCCAGTAGTCCTGGGCCGGCCCTGGCTCGCGCTGCACGAGCCCCACATCGCCTGGTCCTCCGGTACCATAAGTGGGTGGAGCTCCTCCTGTCATGCCCAGTGTCTTCAGGCGGCGTCCTGTCCCTCGCCCCGGAGATCCGTTTGTGAGCCGCCTCCGGACCTCTCGACCATACCCCCCGAGTACCACGACCTCGAGGAGGTTTTCAGTAAGTCCAGGGCTCAGGCCCTTCCGCCTCACCGGCCTTACGACTGTGCCATCGACCTCCGCTCAGGGGCTCCCCTTCCCGGCAGCCGCCTCTACAGTCTGACCGTCCGTGAGAAGGCAGCGATGGATCAATATATCTCTGAGTCCTTGGAAGCAGGACTCATTCGGCCTTCCTCCTCTCCTGTGGCGGCCGGTTTCTTCTTTGTTGGGAAGAAGGACGGAGACCTTCGACCCTGCATCGACTATCGCCAGCTCAACGAGATCACCATTAAGAACAAGTACCCTCTTCCTCTCATGAACTCCACCTTCGAGCCTCTCACCCAGGCTACCGTCTTTACCAAGCTGGACCTCCGGAGTGCCTACCATCTAGTCCGTATCCGAGAGGGCGATGAGTGGAAGACCGCCTTCAAGACTCCCAGGGGCCACTACGAGTACCTGGTAATGCCGTTCGGCCTCACCAACGCTCCGGCGGTATTCCAGGCGCTCATGAACGACGTCCTTCGTGACATGCTGGAGGAGTTTGTGGTAGTATACCTAGACGACATCCTCATTTTCTCCAAGACCCTCGAGGAACACATCCAGCATGTCCGCCGTGTGCTGGAGCGCCTCCTCCACAATCGGCTCTTCGTCAAGGCAGAGAAGTGCCGATTCCACTCCGACTCCGTCGATTACCTGGGCTTCATCGTGGAGAGAGGCTTGACCCGAGCTGACCCTCGCAAGATCCGGGCCGTGGAGGAGTGGCCGGAACCCACCTCTCGGAAGGAGTTACAGAGCTTCCTCGGGTTTGCCAACTTCTACCGAAGATTCATCCGGAACTATAGTCAAGTGGCGGAACCGCTTACCAGGCTGACCTCTCCCGCCCTGCCGTTCGACTGGTCCCCAGCGGCGTGTGCTGCGTTCCGCTCCCTCAAGAAGAGGTTCACTTCCGCCCCGATCTTGCTCCATCCAGACCCCAAGAGACAGTTCATCGTAGAGGTGGACGCCTCGGATACTGGACTAGGAGCTATCTTATCCCAGCGGTCGGCAACGGACCAGAAGGTACATCCGTGCGCCTTCTACTCGCGTTGTTTTCTCCCTGCCGAGAGGAACTATGACATCGGCAAACGGGAGCTGCTGGCGGTTGTGGCTGCCTTGGAGGAGTGGCGTCATTGGCTAGAGGGGGCCGAGGAGCCATTTACCATTTGGACAGACCACAAGAACCTGACGTACATCCGTGCTTCCAAGCGCCTCAATGGCCGGCAGGCAAGATGGGCCAGCTTCCTCAGTCGGTTCGACTTCTCGCTGACGTTTCGCCCTGGTTCCCGCAACACGAAGGCCGACTCCCTGTCCCGGTTACACTCCAAGGGGGCTCCAACCACTGAGGACCCGACTCCCATCCTCCCAGAGGCCAGGGTGGTAGGAGTAGTCACCTTGGGCATCGAGGGGGTGGTAAGGCGTGCCCTACGCTTCCATCGCACTCCAGGCAATGTACCGGTTCATCGTCTCTTCGTCCCCGACTCGGTCCGGTCCCGGGTCCTCCAGTGGGGCCATACCAGCCGGTTCGCCTGCCACCCGGGCGTTCATCGCACGTTCTCCTTCCTGGCTCGTCGATTCTGGTGGCCCACCATGAGGAACGACGTCAAGGAGTTCGTACTGGCCTGCGCAGTCTGCGCCCGCAGCAAGGCCTCCCACCAGGCACCCTCCGGGCTATTGCAGCCGCTTCCCAATTTTCAAGCCGTCCTTGGTCCCATGTGGCGTTGGACTTCGTCACGGGTCTTCCTTCTTCCCAGGGGAACACGTGCCTACTGACCGTGGTGGATCGGTTCAGCAAGGGGGTTCACCTCGTGGCCCTTCCCAGGCTTCCCTCGGCGGCCGAGACGGCGGATCTCCTGACACGCCACGTGTTTCGCCTCCATGGTTTTCCCCAGGACGTCGTCTCGGACCGGGGGCCCCAGTTCACTTCCCAGGTATGGCGGGCTTTTTGCAAGGGATTGGGGGCAACGGTCAGTCTTTCCTCTGGTTATCATCCCCAGACTAACGGACAAACGGAGAGGATGAACCAGAGTGTGGAGTCTGCTCTTCGGTGTGTGGCTGCTGAGAAACCCGCTTCTTGGAGCCGTTTCCTTCCCTGGGTCGAGTACTCCATCAACTCCATTGTCAGTTCCGCCACCGGCCTCTCACCCTTTGAGGTATCCCTGGGCTACCAACCCCCTCTTTTCCCTGCACAGGAGTCGGAGGTGGCAGTTCCCTCCGTACAGGACCACCTCAACCGGTGCCGTCGGGTCTGGGAGATCACCAGGACTGCGCTGCTCCGGTCATCGGAGCGCGCCAGTCGTGGGGCTGACCGGCGCCGGGTCCCTGCGCCGACGTACCACCCTGGGCAGAGGGTGTGGCTTTCCGCAAGGGACCTTCCACTTCGGTCCTCGGCCAAGAAGCTTAACCCCCGGTTCGTCGGTCCTTTTGAGGTTCTGAAGGTACTCAGTCCGGCGGCAATGAGTCTTAAGCTTCCTGCGTCCATGCACATTCACCCCGTTTTCCATGTGTCCCGGGTTAAGCCTGTCTCTCTCAGTCCCCTGATGCCTCCTGCTCCGGAACCACCTCCTCCCGAGATGGTGGACGGTCACCCCCAGTGGCAGGTCCGCCGGTTGATGGGTGTTCGACGGCGGGGTCGGCCTCCACGCGCTCCGTTCCTTTAAGGTGCCGTGTTGATTGGTGCATTCCCCGCCACACGCTTTTGGAGCAAGTATCGATCTCATCACGCAGCTGTCACAGTTTGTAATTAGCGCCCCTTAAGGCTTTATATACACAGACCTTCTTGCTATCGTTGTCGGGTCGTTCTGGAATACAACTGCTTTGCCTGCTTTTTTCCCGTTGCTGTTTCCTGGTCTATATTCTCTCCAGGACCCTTCTGTGGGGAACTGTTTGGAGCTGCGCCTTGATACCCGTTACGCGTTGCACTTGGGTGAGTGGAACCAAACCCCTCTGGATCATTTGGATTGTGTGTTATTGAAGAAACACAGAAGATATCATTTTGTTTGCTCTGGATAGTTCTGATTGTGTGTTATTGAAGAAACACTGAAGAGATCATTTTGTTTGCTCTGGATAATTCTGATTGTGTGTTATTGAAGAAGCACTGAAGATATAATTTTGTTTGCACTGGACTCAGCCGGATTGTGTGTTATAGAAGAAGCACTGAAGACATCTTTTGTTTGCACTGACTCTGCTAATTGTGTGTTGGGGAAAACACTGACACCTCTCTCTTTCTCCGTTTCCCACCTCGAGGAAGAGCTGGGAGTATCTGCAGAGCCGCTACAATATCATATGCCAAATTCCCACCACTGTCGCCAAGAGGATTATGCAGAGCGGCTGATGACTCTGCCGGAGGCAGTCTCCCCGTTTGTTTGATTACTGTACCTATTCCATCCTTTGACTCTGTAAATAAATACGCCCTAGCATTTGGCTAACTCTGAACTTCCTGTCTGTGCCGTTGCGTTTGAGGTCGGTTACAAACCATAACAATATCTTCACAATATGTATTTGTGTGGACATAAACATTTCAAATGTCTGTTTCTTAAGATTGTGTGTATTCCAAGGTTTACAGATTAAACATTTAAAGTGTGTGTGTTTTCTTAATGCCAAATGCCAAATGCAAAATACAATGTGTGTTTTCTTGCAAGTGGTATGGTTTGAGCAGAAAGAATTCTCCCCATGCTGTGTGTTTCTACCTCTCAGTACAGTGTTTCTGAAATGTCAAACTGCAGCTTCTCTGAAAAGTGACATCCCCCTTCGCTGTCATAGAAGGCGGGAGAATGACGATAACGAATAGGTGGACTCAAAAGTGCCGTATTCAGTTACTGCCAAGTCCAAAAGATTTATGACCCTCCGACTTCCCCCTCTCTGCCAGTTTGGTGTGTGTGTTCAGAAAATGTGTGTGTCTGTGTGTTCGCTCAAGGAAACTGTTGGTTCTCCTTTTTTCTGCAGAACACACTTATTCTGCAAGGGTGTCTAACCACTCAAGGAAACTGTTGGTTCTCCTTTTTTCTGCAGACCACACGATTCTGCAAGGGTGTCTAACCACTCAAGGAAACTGTTGGTTCTCCTTTTTTCTGCAGAACACACGATTCTGAAAAGTGACACTTATTCTGCAAGGTTGTCTAACGATGAAACCCCCTTTGTGGTCGTGAAGGAGGGGGTTTCATGATGAAGGGTGGTTCTCCTTTTTCTGCAGAACACACGATTCTGAAAAGTGACACTTATTCTGCAAGGTTGATCCGACCCTCTCAGCAGAAAAAAAGCAAACCCCCTCAAAAAGGTGTCACGGTGTGTCTGTTTGGCACAATGGTGCTTAGAACTGTGTTGAAAATATAGAGATGTCTCTGTCATTCAGAAACCTATAATGTTTTTTTCTTCAGAAGTGGCATATTACTATCGCTGATGGGGGTAGGTAGTTAGTAATAAAACAGGGGTGTGTATAAGGGTGTCTTCACAACTTAATATTACAGTGAAAGAATAAAAAAGGAACTATGTCCGCACAGACAGAGGCATTAGAAAACCCTACTACTATAGATTTCTCAGAGGATGATCAAAACAGTATTATTTCGATGGAGAGTTTTAATAGGCTACTAATAAAGGTGAGCATTGGTGATGATATGCATGGAGGCTAAGTTCTGCTAGATGGCTGCAACACAGGGGTGAGGGCCTGATTACAACCACTGTTGTAAAAACCGGTGAAATGTTTTATTTAAAAATAGATTATTTTAAAAAGGTAGCATTACAGTGTTTTTTTGTATTATTCACATTAATTATAAAAGTTAAAGACATGATAGCTTAAAGAGTTGGGGTGAAAATATCTGTTTGTTTCTCGCTCTGTGTGAGGGGTTTGAACAGGGGCCATGTTAGGTGTCAAAACAGCCCCATGGGGGCGTGAAGTTTAGGGGACAGGCAAACTCAGATGTTACAGGCAACATTCAACGACTTTCCGACTTCTCCTTTATGCAGAGGCATGTGTGTGTGGCAGTGGAGGCTGCTGACCAAATTTTTAGGTGAAGCACAAATTATTATATTATATTATATATTAAATAATATTTTTAAAACATCCCCCACTGTGTGTCAGTGGTCAGTGGACACAGATGAAAACATATTAACATTAGGTGACAGCGGACCTGACCAGATGAAAACATATTAGATGACAGCGCACCTGACCAGATGAAATCATATTAGGTGACAGCGCACCTGACCAGATGAAATCATATTAGGTGACAGCGCACCTGACCAGATCAAAACATTTTAGGTGACAGCGCACCTGACCAGATCAAAACATATTAGGTGAAGGTGACAAGGAAGCCACAGACTCATACCCCCCCGACACTCAACTAACCGCCTCGGACAGTCCTTCATACCAGTGGCCATCAGGCTCCACAACAGTGGGCAGCGACTGCTGCCAGACATCGACCTAGAACTAATAGGAACCCAAGTAGGACAATAACACTACCTTATGCATACTGCACCTTAATGTATATTTCAGTTAGTTAGATAGTAAATTATATTGACCTATTTGTTTACACTGCTTGTGTTGTTTTCACTACCTGTACCCCCCCCCCTTCCCCCATGCTGCTATGATGCCTGAATTTCCCCAAGGGGATCAATAAAGGAATATCTTATCTTATCTTAAAAGGAAAGATGAAATTACCTACCTGGGTTCCATCCTATAGAGGCAAATCTTTCCTGTGACAAAATGGGATCCAATGTAATAAAACTAAGTCAACCAACAAACTAGATTCCTGTACCGGATCTCCTCTCTGGTAAACAAGAATACCTTGAAGACTCTAACAGGAGCACTCATTCAAGGGTACTACGACTATTGTTACAAAGGGTCAGATTAAACCGAATATATATATTTATTGCCTGAGATCCCATGTATGGTATCTGCATATCGTTTGATATCCCCTGTATATTCCTTGTACAATATGCACTGAATATCCCTTTAGTCTAGCAGGACAGACCATAATATTCATTCCTCTATTGGAAGCGATCCCATGGCGCCAGGTACCGAGTAAAGCCTTGCCCCCTCGAGCTGACTTGAAAGGTACCGACGAGATATGTCTGAACATGCCCGCTTTCGCCCACGGCTACGAGACCGGGAGGCGACAGAAATGAGATAGGCACTATTTGTCCACCGTGGATATAAATATGGCGCAAGAATACAGAACCCCCGCTTGCAGTTCCCCCTTGCAGTTCCCTTTCAGTTCGCCTTCAGTTCAGTCTGGTTCAGTTACTAAGTAAAGCCTTACCCACTACGCAACGTGCGGTATAACAGGGCTCGCATGCCCCAAGATAGAGCCTCGTGTTATCCTAAATACGTCTGTTTGTCGTATCGTTCTCTATATATTAGTAAACCTTCATTACGAGTCAAAGACCACGTGAAGTGGGTAATTGTGTGTCTATAATAGAGCACTTATTGCCGCGTGCTAATAGTACAGTAACGTCAAGTTCAGCTGTGCACTACCGCACCGGAGAGGATATCTACACCGGAGCAGCAGCACCACGGAGGACTTACACCCCACCGGCAGTGCCACTCTCCGGGCAAGGATTATTATTCTTCAGTGCTTTGACTGTGGCGGCTGGAGCAGAACCGTCTGCCCCGCTGCTGCTGTGGGAACTACACCTGCCCGTGAGACCATCACTCAAGCCTGTCTCTGTCGTAACAGAGGCTCGACGGCTCTCATCTGTGCGGAGCGCACCCTGGGATCACCACTGTTTCCCCGCTGCTCCAGAGGTGACATCACCTCCTTGAACCCTGGACTTGCATAGAGCTTTGGCCCCCTCTGCTGGCTTACAACCGGTAGTACACCCTTTCCCAGAATAACCAGATCTAATTACCTTAATATTCACTATTGATTTACCTGCACATTCGTTGCCTTATAAGCGCAATCTAAGTACTGTAAACAATCCCTTTTATGTAATAAATATTGTAAACTAGTATTTTGTGTGGAAAACCTGTTATTGTGCGAGTGTCGTCATCTAGAATACCTTTGTACGGTGTTGGCCAGCAATGTACAAGTCGGTAGTGATTCAATGATATCAGTACTTGATTAATACAGTCAGGGAATTGTACCCCTCAGTTACAACTATGCTTGCACCTCATGGTACCAAAGCACCTCAAAGACACTAAAAACAAGATTACAAACATCACAAAACAAACTGGTCAGACTACTGCTTGACCTTACTCCTAAAACCCACCTCACCCCCTCCACTTTGACAACCTAGGATGGCTTAGAGTAGACGACAGAGTACAGCAACTTGCAATGGGCCTGGTCTTCAAGATACACTACACCACTAAGATACCCATGTGCATGTCGAAATACTTCCCAAAGGTCAGTGAATACCACAACCGCAACACCAGAGGGAGTTCCACAAATCATGTTCAACCCAGATAAAATAATTAAAAAAGTAAAAAAAAAAAAAAGATTTAATAAAAGAAAAGGTCATAACTTAGAAATGAGATTGCATAGGTCTATGAATCGATATCGCGATTCTGTTTCGATTAATTGCCCAGCCCTAAAGTGTGTACAGTAAGTTAACTTGGTGATTATCATTGTGATGTAGGCTAAGCTGGCTAGCTACTGTTAGCATACAAGCTTTTACAAACACTGTAGCCTACTTACTTTTTCATCCACAACGTTTTTTCTGATCCAGATGCATAAGTCCACTTCTTCATGTTGCTCAGTTGCTGGTTTATACTTCGGTCCTAATGTTGGCGCAAAGTTTAATTTAGCCTGACTTGACTTGTTATAGCTGTACAGCTTACTAACTACTAAACAACAACTAAACGGGTCCAGCTGCATGTCCGGAGGATAGGTTTAGCTCGGGCCAATCTCAAGTTTCTCAAGTTTCTTTATTAGTTGTCATACAGAAGTACAGAATACTTTTATACAAAATGCTTCTTTATGTTACATTTTGTATAAAAGTATTCTGTACTTCTGTATGACAACTAATAAAGAAACTTGAGAAACTTGAGATTGGCCCGAGCTAAACCTATCCTCCGGACATGCAGCTGGACCCGTTTTGACTTTGCAATGCAGCAATCTCTGATTGGATTTGCAAGGCTGCCAATCATATTCAACCTCCGTGTATTGGATGTCAAGGGCTGTCAATCATTCAATCCTCCATTCAATGGCAAGAGTTTAACTGCACAGTCCGTGCTTAGATGAAGTTAATAGCCTATTTTGATTGGCTGCTATTTATTATTTATTTAACATTGGGTCAACCTGTGAAGTATTCTGCACGAATATTACTGCAGTCATTACTGCAGTGCAGGCCTGCTCAGAGCTGTCAATTTTGGCCATTTTTGAAGAAAAAAAATTCACTGGCATTTTTTACAGAGGAAAACCTTTCTAATAAAAAAATATAAAATAATAATAATTAAAACAATTAAAATTGTATATATAAATTAAAAAAATATATATGTAAATTAATAATAATTATGAATTATGAGTGCATTTGTGTTTCATGTGTTGTCATAGAGAAACCTCCACTGGTGTGTGTGTGTGTGTATGTTTGTGTGATAATTTTTTTAAAGAAAATTACAAATGTGCCTATATTCTAGTTTTCTTGGATAAAGCCAAATGAATGTTAGGGGATATTTTTAAGACAATACAATGTCACAATCTTTAGATAATTGTGTTCAGAAAATTACAAATGTAATGTGCCTATATTTTTTAGTTTCCTATGGAAGAGTGTGTTTAAGCAAAAGTCTAAATAAAAAGAAAATACAAATGTAAGTGGATAGGTTGAAAAAAAGAGTGATAACTTGTAACCAGACTAAGTATGTATGTATGCAGGGCCGCCTGGGAGAAATGCGAGGCCCTGTGCGAGATTTAAACGCGAGGCCCCCCCCCCCCGCAAAATACCAGAGAAAACAAAGTAGCAAGGAGCCAAGGGCCGACATCAGCTAAATAGGCTAACTGCAAATAGAGTAGCCAGGTACTGACACCAGGCCACACACAGCTTTGGCCAACGCTACCCAAGCTACACAAACGACCAAGACAATTCACACACAGCACATGTCGTATCTCCAAATGTTGTGAAGTAACATATGTTTTGTCTGGAAAAAAACATTGTTATTAACAAAACATTCGGGAGGGGAAGGAAGGAAGAGTGGGGTAATGTCCAATGGACATCTTACCTGCACCAAGGAACGCAGGGCGAAAGGCCGCAACACAGGTCTCCATGTTGATGAAAGACCTCTCGCTGGCGGGACAAAAAGAAGCTATGGCCGGAGCCTTGTCATGGTGCAGGCCCGACTACATCTTCTGTCAAAGATGATGTCGTAGTCAGAGTGCCAGGGCCCCCTGCTATTCTCACGGCTAATGTCAATGGTCGTAGCACAAGCTAACAGCTAACTCTAGGCTAACTGATAGCATCAAACTAACGTTCCCAGCCGAGCGCAGCCGGCAGCTAACGTCGTAGCTAAACAGCTAACTGGCTAACAGTTAGCTCAACCCGGCTATCGCTAACCATTAGCTAACGCAGAAGCAAGCTATGCGGCTACCACTGAAAAACTGTACAACGTGAGAAAAGCAATACAGGCCAACACTTCAGACAGCCGCTGTGTTTTCCTCTTCTCATACGAAGAGAGAAGGGAAAAAGAAGGCAATACACGTCCCACTACAGAGTGGTGTTTACCATAGCGGTGCCGGCAACAAGTCCAGGCCACACACCGTTAGCTACTAGTACTACAACAGCTAGTCGGCCCGGTTGGCTCCCGAGAGAGAGAGAGAGAGAGAGAGAGAGAGAGAGAGAGAGAGAGAGAGAGAGAGAGAGAGAGAGAGAGATATCCACGGCGGGAATAGAATAGAGTGCATTAAAAACTCACCAAACGTCCAAGAGGATGGAGACAACCGCGTGGAGTTGACGAAGTTCATCTGCCGAACGACCATCCTCTTCATCTTGGCATAACAATGCTGCACGCGCTGTCTCTAGGTTAGCTACTAGCCGACATCATCATGGCTATATCCCGACTGAACCACACGTTAGCACTCAATATTATAACGTAGCTAAAGCTAACTAGCTGTCCCTGTCTTTAGCCGGGATGGCTAGCCTGACTGAACTGTCTAACATGCAACAACTTTCATCTTCAGTCCATCTGCCGAACGATGTCCTCTTCATCTTGGCTGGCATAACCTCCAATGCTGCACGCGCGAAATAGTCAGACGCTAGTGATGGGTCGGTCATGAGCGACTCGTTCATAAGAGCCGATTCATTGCCGTGAGCGTGAGTCGAATCGTCTGGCAATGAGTCGGTTCACGCCCCCCCCCCCCCCCCCCGGCACGCACACAGACACACACAATGAACTCAACGGATGCTACCTTACCTGTAACCCCTCCCCTCGTTGAAACCAATTCTGCTGCCTGCAGAGCATCAGAGCTGCCTGCAGAGCCTCAGAGCCAGGAACAAGTCAGACACATTCTACAAACGTGTCTAATGTGAAATATATAAGCATATAAGCAAAACTAGATTTTATGTCTGTGATGAAAAAGGGCCTCGCGGGAAGGGGGGCCTCGCAAAAAAAAATTAAAATAAGAATAAATAATAATAAATAAAAAATATTTATTTTTAATTTGTTTTAATTTTTTTTGTGCGAGGCCCCCCTTCCCGCGAGGCCCTGTGCGACCGCACTGCTCGCACACCCCCTGAGGCGGCCCTGTATGTATGTATGTATGTATGTATGTATGTATGTATGTATGTATGTATGTATGTATGTATGTATGTATGTATGTATGTATGTATGTATGTATGTATGTATGTATGTATGTATGTATGTATGTATGTATGTATGTATGTATGTAGATATGTATGTATGTATGTATGTAATATGTAGTGTTTGTGTGTGTGTGTGTGTGTGTGTGGAGGATTGTTTTTTTTAAAGAAAAATACAATGTGTCTATAAAATGGTTTATTGGATAAAGACACATGTGTTCGGAAAATATAAGTGTAGATAAAATATATGGGTGTTACAGCATGGTGTAATGCCAACGGGGGACAGGGCTAGTGTTTAAGTCATATGCTTGGAGGCTAAGTTCTCCTAGATGGCTGCATCACAGGGTTGAGGGGCTGATTACAAACACTGTTGTAAAACCGGTGAAGCGTTTTATTTAAAAAATAGATTCTTTTAAAAAGGCTGCATTACAGTGTTTTTTGTATTATTCACATTAATTATAAAAGTTAAAGACATGATAGCTTAAAGAGTTGGGGTGAAAATATAAAGTGCTGAAAATATCTGTCTGTGAGGATCTCAGTGTGTGTGAGGGGTGTGAACAGGGGCCCTGTTATAGGTGTCAAAACACCGCACGGGGCGTGAAGTTTAGGGGACAGGCAAACTCAGATGTTACAGGCAACATGAAAGTTAGTGTACAACATTATACTCATAACATATTTTTAGTTCACACAATGGATGGGTTCACATGTTTTCACACATATTTTTTCTTAAAAAATTTCCCCATAAACATGCATTTGTCCTAATAAACTAACCTACACTATAACATGCAGCACTTTGATGAATACTGTTACACAGCTGACAGAGTTGTAATACCAACTATTTGACAGTTTGGGACACGGTGCTGACCATAGAGATAGCTGTATTTCTTATTTCGTAAAACGAATACAATGTAGAATGGAAAATGAGTCTTTGACAAGGTTAAGAGGTAACAGATCAGAGAAAGACTTTTGTCTTGTTTACATCAGAGTCCCCCATTTTCAATTAATCAGGGCCTATATGGCATACAGATAGACAGCAATGCTACATCCAGACATTTAGGACATAGCAGATTACAAATACAGCACTGTTTGTGAAAACAGTCCAGAAAATATGTGTCTGTCCAAGCTGCTTTAAATGTTTCAATAGGGTATTTCATCTGTTTTTAATTAAGACTTATTTTATGGATATAGAACACCTCAAGGCCTGAATGTCCATCTACTGTATCAATGCTAGGCCTACTTCCCCTTTTTAGCATGGTTCAAACCTCACCACCCCCAATATATGTCACACTACCACTGAAAATTAGGACAGAATACAAAGCAGAAATGGGGGTGAGGTACAATTTTAGGCACAATTTATAGTAAGGTGTACAAAGGTATGGGTTGTAGTGCAAATCCATTACCAATAAATATAAAGTGTCTTTAGGTGTTCTAAAGTGTGGAGAGTGGGTGATGCATTGGGTTGTTAGTTTTAAGTGAATGTGTGCGTTTGGATGTGTGTGTTGTGAGTGCATTTGATGGTTGTTGCATAGTGTTAATGTTCCTTAAGTGATATCACATAATCCTAGTGAATTCGGAATTTTTTTGTTTATTGGCTGAGTGTCAATGATACACTTAAAATAGACACCTAAAATCATGAAACAGATCGATTTTTACTAGATTTAATCAATAGTCAGAAGGATAATGTTATTTTAGTCAAGGGTTGACATATATCACCCCCCATGACACATCCCTACTTTTGTAAGACAAGCAGTTTGATGTTTGTTGTATAGTGTTATTGCTCGTTTTCCTGTCTTCATTTTTTATCAATCTGCTTATTGTGTATTATTAGGTGTTTGTTTATGTTTTATCAGTCATTTGTACCAGATCTAGCTCAGGGAAAAAAAGGGTCCATGATCTCAAATGACTACCTGGTAAAAAAGTATACCAATTGTCATGCAAGAATGTAACTCTAAGTAAAACAGACTATTTGCAAACAGCATTGTTCTAAACAGTGTATTACAAAATCTTTTTTTGTATCTACTATAGACAGTGTGTATTTATATTTTTGCTAAATGTAAAAACATATTGCAGGATATTTAGCAGAAACTATGGTAAATGTAAAGAACATGATATCACATAATCCTATTGAATTCTGAATTTGTTGTTTATTGGTTGAGGGTCATTGATACACATAAATTATAAACATATCAAACCATGAAACTGACCGATACACTTAAAAACAGACATATCAACCTAGTTTGTTTTACCTTTTTACACACTGATGAGGTAAAAAAAAAAAAAGTGTTTCAATACAGATGTATTTTTTAGAAGTTTAGTACGCTCAAGCCCCAAATGTATTTTCTTTAACCTGTTCTAAGGTATACAAATAGCACATTTCTGAACTACTTTACAGAACAGTGTCTAGTTTTTTAGCCCCCCTGAGTTTTATGCTCTCAATATTTGGATATACATTAAATCCTACACACGATAGGAGATATTCAAACAGTTCAAAGATGATGGTTCTAAGGTAAATAAAATGTAATTCAGTCAACATAGTTAGTGTATAGTATGGCTAACATGTATGAAAGTAACATAAAACCGTTATTAGAGTTGTTGATACAATATTATAATTCATAATAATTTTGCAGAAAAAAAAGCAAAATGCATAGTATTACCGGCGAGGTTGTTTGCTCATAGTCCCCAGATGATTGAAGGAAATTCACTTTAAGAAACATTTAGCATGAAACATCTTAAAACAAAGATGTATTTTATACATTATAACCATGAAAATAATGCAATGTTAGGTTCTACCGTGATTATAGTGTTCACAGATAGGAATGTATCCAGGACAGGGTCCTTTATACATCACTAACCCTGGACAGACTTGTGAAGTCAGAGATAGGAATGTATCATTCACATTCAATTATCCGAAAGTACTCTGTTTGTGTGAAATTTACTCTGCGAAATGTATTGTGTAGCAAAAACAATTCATATTGTTTCAGTGATGGCCTGTCTGATAGGTCTATTGTCGACTTGTCTTATTTCTACATGAAAGATTTGCTTCATTCACACAATAAATATGCTGTTTGTGAAAAAAATATTGTATAATATATGGACTGATTCACACTACTAATATATTTCACTTTAAAAACGTGTACAGAAAAATAAATATCCGACCCCCGGAGCCCCGTCTGAGTGTAAACAGGCTTTGTACAGTATACCACATGCAATCCCATATGGTCTAGCGGTAAGGATGCCCTGGTTTCAACAGGGAGGCGCGGGTTCGACTCCTGCTATGGGAATTACACCTTTTCTATACAAAACAAATGTGTTGGTATGCTTTATTGTAACTGTTTGGTTGTTTTTAGTGCAACACTACTGTCACCAACATTTAAGAAGGGTCTAGGGTTATCTCCTCAACACTAGGTCTGAGATGCATTTAAGTCCTATTGATAGGTTTTTCCATACCTTTGCAAGGATATGTATGACTGTGCTGCATTCATTTATTTTAAATTTGGGGGACTTTATGGTATTTATAGCTTATTCATGATTTAATGTGATACTTCTTATTGAATTGTTTAAAGAATATGTGTTTGTCTCAAGGGTACATTAATGTATGTATTGTAGGACCTTACAAATAAATATGATTTGATCATGATCCTAACAAATGTTTTCATGCATTACATTCTAACTGACATTTTTAACCAAAAAAAAGAGAGTTAGAAAAGGGGGGTTAGTAAACTCTACAGGAGGCCTACACCTCTGGGGTAATGGTATTGTTGACATTTCGAAGTTTTAAAGGGTTCCCACTTCCCAGACCTAAAGATAGGTGCACCACTGGATAATATTTGTATTATTACTAGGATGAACTTAAAATCATTCAAAACTATTATTACACTTTTGAGGTAGAAAGAAACGCAGTTGTGTATATTATAAAACATTTATTAAAAGAATATTACAGATCATGTTGGCATAAAAACATTGCATTCCAGAAATCAAAACAATCATCTCTCCGTGAGGATACATTATTAGTAGTATGATATATTCGACATGAATCCCCCTACATTCAGGTAGAGGTTCTCGATATTATTCTAGAGGGGTTCCGTAATACGATTGTGGGAGTTGTGGGAATGCAGACATGAACTCAACTATAGCGATGAAGACTGCGGCATCATCGATCTCGGGGAAATCTGAATGTATATCCATATTCATTACTATCAGACAATCACTATTCTTACCTGTTTGGAACTCGAAAAGCAGTCCTTCACAGATTCCTTGCAGCCGCGTTGATGATGGGATGGGTAAACCTGCACGGCCCAGTAGGCTGGCTATTACCGGTATTAGCGGGGGGCTCAATAGCATTGACAACAATTCCGCTTCGTTGTCCCTGTAATACAGGGCATCCTCGAAGAAACATACATGATGTCTATGACAAGGGTGTCTAACGTAACAGTTCAAGGTGAGATGTCGATCGATACAAGACCTCAGTATTTCGGTCATAACTAATTTAATATTAGCTATTATTAGATCGTCCAGAAGGCCGGTTCTCTCGTCAACCATTACAGGGAGTAATGCAAGTCTTCTCGATGGCGAGGGTGTTTCCGGGATCCCCTCAAAGACCTGTAGTTCTGTAGGATATACCGATTCAGGCATGTGTGCCCTCCCTGGGCTACAGGAGGTCCTTGAGATGGTTATAGGGCTGTAGACAGTCTCTGCATCGACGATGGTCTCCGGTGATGACAAGTCGGGTCCGTCTAGGGTGGGGGTATCATATAGACAGGTAGGTATCTGTACCCCCGGATACGTAGTACCGGTTAGAGGATTATACAGTAGCGGAGAGCTGGGTTCTTCCGACTCCAATGCCAATGTGGAGCCAGTGTAGAGATCATGTGGGGAGAAAGTCATGATTCCTTGTTAGCTACCTATGCACTGTAAGTCTTTTAAAGGGATGATTTTGAGGTGGCATGCCCCCTCTTATCTTTCACGCATCCCTAACAGACAGGAGTAGCATGACAGTTCAGACCCCCTCAGGGGAAAAACGGTGTGTAACACCTAGTTGTGGGGGTAATCACCCACACAATCTTAACCATACTTCTTCCTGTCTTTGATAGAAACTTAGAAGGACTGCTTTTCGAGTTCCAAACAGTTAAGAATAGTGATTGTCTGATAGTAATGAATATGGATATACATTCAGATTTCCCCGAGATCGATGATGCCGCAGTCTTCATCGCTATAGTCGAGTTCATGTCTGCATTCCCACAACTCCCACAATCGTATTACGGAACCCCTCTAGAATAATATCGAGAACCTCTACCTGAATGTAGGGGGATTCATGTCGAATATATCATACTACTAATAATGTATCCTCACGGAGAGATGATTGTTTTGATTTCTGGAATGCAATGTTTTTATGCCAACATGATCTGTAATATTCTTTTAATAAATTTTTTATAATATACACAACTGCGTTTCTTTCTACCTCAAAAGTGTAATAATAGTTTTGAATGATTTTAAGTTCATCCTAGTAATAATACAAATATTATCCAGTGGTGCACCTATCTTTAGGTCTGGGAAGTGGGAACCCTTTAAAACTTCGAAATGTCAACAATACCATTACCCCAGAGGTGTAGGCCTCCTGTAGAGTTTACTAACCCCCCTTTTCTAACTCTCCTTTTTTTGGTTAAAAATGTCAGTTAGAATGTAATGCATGAAAACATTTGTTAGGATCATGATCAAATCATATTTATTTGTAAGGTCCTGCAATACATACATTAATGTACCCTTGAGACAAACACATATTCTTTAAACAATTCAATAAGAAGTATCACATTAAATCATGAATAAGCTATAAATACCATAAAGTCCCCCAAATTTAAAATAAATGAATGCAGCACAGTCATACATATCCTTGCAAAGGTATGGAAAAACCTATCAATAGGACTTAAATGCATCTCAGACCTAGTGTTGAGGAGATAACCCTAGACCCTTCTTAAATGTTGGTGACAGTAGTGTTGCACTAAAAACAACCAAACAGTTACAATAAAGCATACCAACACATTTGTTTTGTATAGAAAAGGTGTAATTCCCATAGCAGGAGTCGAACCCGTGCCTCCCTGTTGAAACCAGGGCATCCTTACCGCTAGACCATATGGGATTGCATGTGGTATACTGTACAAAGCCTGTTTACACTCAGACGGGGCTCCGGGGGTCGGATATTTATCTTTCTGTACACGTTTTTAAAGTGAAATATATTAGTAGTGTGAATCAGTCCATATATTATACAATATTTTTTTCACAAACAGCATATTTATTGTGTGAATGAAGCAAATCTTTCATGTAGAAATAAGACAAGTCGACAATAGACCTATCAGACAGGCCATCACTGAAACAATATGAATTGTTTTTGCTACACAATACATTTCGCAGAGTAAATTTCACACAAACTGAGTACTTTTGGATAATTGAATGTGAATGATACATTCCTATCTCTGACTTCACAAGTCTGTCCAGGGTTAGTGATGTATAAAGGACCCTGTCCTGGATACATTCCTATCTGTGAACACTATAATCACGGTAGAACCTAACATTGCATTATTTTCATGGTTATAATGTATAAAATACATCTTTGTTTTAAGATGTTTCATGCTAAATGTTTCTTAAAGTGAATTTCCTTCAATCATCTGGGGACTATGAGCAAACAACCTCGCCGGTAATACTATGCATTTTGCTTTTTTTTCTGCAAAATTATTATGAATTATAATATTGTATCAACAACTCTAATAAGGGTTTTATGTTACTTTCATACATGTTAGCCATACTATACACTAACTATGTTGACTGAATTACATTTTATTTACCTTAGAACCATCATCTTTGAACTGTTTGAATATCTCCTATCGTGTGTAGGATTTAATGTATATCCAAATATTGAGAGCATAAAACTCAGGGGGGCTAAAAAACTAGACACTGTTCTGTAAAGTAGTTCAGAAATGTGCTATTTGTATACCTTAGAACAGGTTAAAGAAAATACATTTGGGGCTTGAGCGTACTAAACTTCTAAAAAATACATCTGTATTGAAACACTTTTTTTTTTTTTACCTCATCAGTGTGTAAAAAGGTAAAACAAACTAGGTTGATATGTCTGTTTTTAAGTGTATCGGTCAGTTTCATGGTTTGATATGTTTATAATTTATGTGTATCAATGACCCTCAACCAATAAACAACAAATTCAGAATTCAATAGGATTATGTGATATCATGTTCTTTACATTTACCATAGTTTCTGCTAAATATCCTGCAATATGTTTTTACATTTAGCAAACATATAAATACACACTGTCTATAGTAGATACAAAAAAAGATTTTGTAATACACTGTTTAGAACAATGCTGTTTGCAAATAGTCTGTTTTACTTAGAGTTACATTCTTGCATGACAATTGGTATACTTTTTTACCAGGTAGTCATTTGAGATCATGGACCCTTTTTTTCCCCGAGCTAGATCTGGTACAAATAACTGATAAAACATAAACAAACACCTAATAATACACATTAAGCAGATTGATAAAAAATGAAGACAGGAAAACGAGCAATAACACTATACAACAAACATCAAACTGCTTGTCTTACAAAAGTAGGGATGTGTCATGGGGGTGATATATGTCAACCCTTGACTAAAATAGCATTATCCTTCTGACTATTGATTCAATCTAGTAAAAATCGACCTGTTTCATGATTTTAGATGTCTATTTTAAGTGTATCATTGACATTAAACAAAGAATTCAGAATTCAATAGGATTATGTGTTATCACGTAACGAGCAATAACACTATACAACAAACATCAAACTGCTTGTCTTACAAAAGTAGGGATGTGTCATGGGGGGTGATATATGACAACCCTTGACTAAAATAACATTATCCTTCTGACTATTGATTAAATCTAGTAAAAATCGATCTGTTTCATGATTTTAGATGTCTATTTTAAGTGTATCATTGACACTCAGCCAATAAACAAAAAAATTCCGAATTCACTAGGATTATGTGATATCACTTAAGGAACATTACCACTATGCAACAACCATTTAATGCACTCACAACACACATATCCAAACACACACATTCACTTAAAACTAACAACCCAATGCATCACCCACTCTCCACACTTTAGAACACCTAAAGACACTTTATATTAATTGGTAATGGATTTGCACTACAACCCATTCCTTTGTACACCTTACTATAAATTGTGCCTAAAATTGTACCTCACCCCCATTTCTGCTTTGTATTCTGTCCTAATTTTCAGTGGTAGTGTGACATATATTGGGGGTGGTGAGGTTTGAACCATGCTAAAAAGGGGAAGTTGACCTAAAAATGTAGGCCTAGCATTGATACAGTAGATGGACATTCAGGCCTTGAGGTGTTCTATATCCATAAAATAAGTCTTAATTAAAGACAGATGAAATACCCTATTGAAACATTTAAAGCAGCTTGGACAGACACATATTTTCTGGACTGTTTTCACAAACAGTGCTGTATTTGTAATCTGCTATGTCCTAAATGTCTGGATGTAGCATTGCTGTCTATCTGTATGCCATATAGGCCCTGATTAATTGAAAATGGGGGACTCTGATGTAAACAAGACAAAAGTCTTTCTCTGATCTGTTACCTCTTAACCTTGTCAAAGACTCATTTTCCATTCTACATTGTATTCGTTTTACGAAATAAGAAATACAGCCACAATTAGATGGGAAGCCTTCAAGGCATATATTAGAGGTCAAATTATAAGCTACACAAGTAGAACGACAAGAGAAAGAACGAAAGAAATTAGAGATCTGGAATCCAAAATAAAAATTTTGAGAATGAAAGGTTTCAGAAAAGACAGAACGAACATCTCATTTCAAAACAATTATTAATACTCAGAACTAAATACAACTAGATAACATATGATAAAGCTGCTGCAAATGTGATGAGGCTAAAACAGAATTATTACGACCAAGGAGAAAAACCTGGTAGACTCCTTGCATGGCGCATCAAAAAACAACAGACTAAGAGGACAATCACTAACATAGAGGACGGCAATGGAAATAATATAATCGATCCATTAGAGATTAACACAACATTTAGAACCTTTTATGAAAAACTATATAGCTCAGAATATAACATTAGTGAAGTTACACAAACTACATTTCTTGATAACCTTAACATCCCCAAAATCTCTGAAGAAAGAAAAAAAAACCTGGATGAACAATTAAACATAACAGAGATATCAGAGGCCATAGGAGCATTAAAACCTGGAAAAACAGCGGGACCAGACGGCCTCTCAATTGACCTATATAAACACTTTAAAGATAAATTAGTGACCCCCCTTTTTGAGATGTACCTAGAATCCTTTGAAAATGGTTACTTACCCGCATCAATGAAAGAGGCCCTGATTATCCTGCTCCCAAAACCAGGCAAAACCAATACTAAATGCGAGAACCTCCGTCCTATAAGTTTGATAAACAACGACACCAAAATCCTTAGTAAAATCTTGGCCAAAAGAATAGAGAACGTACTTCCAGAGATAGTGGGAGATGATCAAAATGGATTCATAAAAGGGAGACAGGGATTTCACAATGTTAGACGGGTCTTCAACATCCTATACAACCAAAAAGGAGAGAGGGACACAGGTCTTCTCTCGCTCGATGCGGAGAAGGCCTTCGATAGGGTGGAATGGGCTTATCTTTTTGATGTTATTGATCGATTTGGATTTGGAAATTACTTTTGTAACTGGATCAAATTACTACACCTAAACTCTGTAGCTGAGGTACTAACAAACGAAGTGACATCTAAACCCTTTAATATCACCAGGGGTTGCCCTCAAGGCTCGCCTTTATCACCGCTCCTGTTCATTTTAGCTATCGAACCGTTAGCAATAGCAATCAGGGCTAACAGACAGCTACATGGGATTGAAATCGGTAATAACGATCACAGAATAGCCCTTTTTGCGGACAATGTCATTTTGTTCCTAAAAAACCTAGATACATCGATACCTGCACTGCTCGATATAATTGATCAGTTCGGTAGTATCTCTAGATATAAACTAAACGCCTCAAAATCATCACTTATGCTGCTGAATGACAACGAGAGAAAAACCGCTGACCAACAAGAATTTCCTTTCAAGCTCTCGAACAGCTTCACTTATCTGGGCATCAAAATAATACCCCAAATAGAAAATATAGCATCAATAAACTATGAACCTATGATAGACTCTGTATTCAAATCCATAGAGAGATGGATGTTCTTGCCCATCTCTGTGATAGGGAGGATAAACATACTAAAGATGTCCATACTACCAAAGTTCCTATACTTATTTCAAAATATCCCTCTGGCACCACCGGTAAGAATGTTCGGAAAGATTGCGTCTCTCATCTCAAAATTTATATGGCGCAAGAAATGTCCTAGAGTCCGCCTATCTCTGTTGTATCTTCCATTCGATGCAGGGGGGTTGACCTGTCCTAACCTTCATTGGTACTACCTGGCTGCACAATTGAGAACTGTAATGTTTTATTTCTCTAAGGAAGAACCACCATCATGGATGGGAGTGGAAGCATACCCAATGCAACTACCACTACATTTATACATGTATTCAGCTGAGCCAAAATATTTAAGAAAACATACTACACACCCCATAGTGCTCAACATGATTAATATATGGTATGAGGTAAAGAAATTTATGAAAATAAACAACTCCATGTCGCAATTCAGCCCAATCTGGGGAAAAGTCTCATTTAAACCAGGTAAACTGGATGCTGGATTCAAACTATGGGCAAAAGAAGGAATAAGTCAAATATCTGACCTTTACAAAGATGGGGTCTTGATACCTTTTGAGGAACTATCAATAAAATACAACATCCCAAGGAAGCATTTTTTTAAATACTTGCAACTGAGAAGTTTCATTTCCTCTCTGCAAAACCAGTCACTGGCAATTCCTACACTTTCATCTTTAGAAAAAATTATCATCAAGAACTGCAACAGCAAAGGCCTGTTATCAATGTTCTATAACTGGATTGTATCTGGTTCAGACGAGACGTCACCATCTAGATTGGAGTCATGGAGGCTGGACTTGGGAGAGGAGATCTCAAACGAGGACTGGAACAGAGCATGCGAGGAGGCTCAGACACAAACAGCCAACACTAGCTTAAAACTACTTCAATACAAATGGCTGATGCGGACTTATATAACCCCTGTCAAACTGAATAAATACAACAGCAACACACCAGATAGGTGCTTTAAATGTACCAAGGATCGGGGAACTTTTATACATTGTATTTGGGAATGTGACCGAATGTGACCTAACCGACCTTTCAATCACAGTCGAGAATGCAGCTGTGACTGCGTCCCCGACCGCCAAGAACCTTGGTGTTGTCCTCGACGACCAGTTGAACTTCTCTGCTCACATCGCAGCGACGACCAGAACCTGCCGATTCCTCCTGAGCAACGTCAGAAGGATCCGCCCCTTCCTGACAAAAGAAGCCACCCAACTCCTCGTCCAATCAACAGTCATCTCCCGCCTCGACTACTGCAATGCACTGCTCGCTGGCCTCCCGGCCACTGCCACTAAGCCTCTTCAACTCATTCAGAACGCAGCGGCCCGCCTGATCTCAAACCTACCGAAGTCGGCCCATGTCACCCCACTTCTTAGGGACCTGCACTGGCTCCCCATTGCTGCACGAATCCGCTTCAAGGCCCTCGACCTAGCATACCGGGCGGCAAAGGGAACCGCTCCCGCCTACCTCCGGTCAATGGTCTCTAACTACACACCCTCAAGACCCCTACGCTCTGCATCTTCTGGCCGCCTCAGACCTACTCCTATCCAAGCTCCGGGAGGGTCATCAAAGAGAAGTCGCCTATTCTCAGTCCTTGCCCCACAATGGTGGAATGAACTACCCACCCCAGTTAGGACAGCCGAATCACGTCCAATCTTTCGCCGTCGACTAAAGACGCACTTCTTCAACCATTATCTGAATTAAAAAAAAAAAACTACAAAAAAAAAAAATCTAACCCTAAATAACCGTACTGTCATGCACTTGTCCTAATAAACTAACCTACACTGTAGCACTCAACACTTTGATGAACATTGTTGCTCAGCTGATAGAGTTGTGCCCTTCCTGATGGCTTGTCGTACAGAACTTGTAAGTCGCTTTGGATAAAAGCGTCAGCTAAATGACTAAATGTAAATGTAAATGTAAATGTGACAAAATCAAGAAGTTCTGGGGGGAGGTGGTGAATAAAATCAAAGATATCCTGTCAGTGAATATCCCACTAGACTCCAAAATGATACTGTTACATTTATATCCAATAAATCTGAACCTGAGAACCAAACAATTTAAATGTATTGATTTTGCTATACTACAGGCAAAAAGAACAATAGCTTTCAATTGGAAGAAAATAGACGCACCCACAATCGGTGCTTGGATTAAAAACATGGCACAATGCATGTCTATGGAGAGAATAACGTATATCATCAGGAACAATATAGAGATTTACGAGGATATATGGAAACCATTTTATGAATATCTGAGAAGGGAAGATATAGGAGGGCTGCTATAGGATGAGTCCCCGGGCCGATCTCTCCCGCGGTCAGCCGTGACCCGGACCCCGGGAGAGACCGGAGACACGTCAGTGAAGGTGTTGTAAAGATGTCATTTATTTTTACTTATTTTTATTTTTATGTACATTTTCTTTTCCTCTTTTCAATTATTTATATTTGTGTACGAGCTATTCTAATAGGGGGTACAAATGAATGTACAGATTATTTCTGTATGAGAGCAGTAAAAACAAAAACAAAGATGCTAAGAGAGAGAAAAGGGGAGGGGGGAGGGGGGTATGTGGGTATAGGTATAATCTTGTGGAGAAAAGGAATTAAGAATAACTGACTACAATGAAAACCTGAAATGTGTACTGTAAAACCCAATAAAAATATTGTACTAGAAGAAAAGGGAGGTTTAAAGGAAATAGAAGGATACAGGAGGAAGGAGGTTCAAGGAGTGTCCCTGGACCCATGACGTGCATATTTACCTGAGTCAGAATTTAATTTTTTTTAGAGCAAATATTATAATTTGATATGATGGTTTAAGGACGACATACACTAAGTATTAGTACCAAATATCTGGGAAATCAACTGATGTGGGATTAATAGCCAAGGATGATGGGGTATATATGTATGTAAAACAAAATGCAAGGTAAACTGAGTTAAAACATTTTCTATATATCCCTGTTCAAGGAAGATATACATATCGTCTTTGGATTTTGTACAGGCCAACGAATGTGCGATTACTATTCAAAGAATGACTTAGTCAATAATGGTATATATTCTAATTGTATATATTCTTCTTTCTGCAAGAACGGTATTTTTGTACTTTTTTTTAATTTATTTTCTCTTTATGGTTTAGGCCTGTATAAGGGCGATGTACACCGTCTGTGTAACCACCTGAAAAGCCAAACGGTGGAAGATTGACAATCAAAGATGTTATTATTTGTATGTTTGTGAATATAAATGCAAATAAAAATTGAGTTAAAAAAAAAAAAAAAAAAAAAAAAATGGACGTCGTCTAGCACACGCATGCAGTACATGTAAAGTGGTTTCGCGCGCGCACACGCACACTCACACACGAACCACGCGAACAGCGGATATAGGTGTCACGCACCCTGTCGCGTGTGGCTTGACGGGCGCGCCGTAAAGGGACATCTGTGCCGAGGTCAGGCAGGTGCCCGCCTGCCTGTATCGGTGGCAGCTGGGACCCCTGGGCATTGTGGGTACTTAACGAGGAACTTACAGAACGAGGAAGTGCATCTGTCTCTGTCATTAAAAGCCTGCTGAATATTTCATACAGGGCCCGTGCCGAGACAATGTGCGTGGAGAGACGCGTTGATGTCTCAACTCTCTCTCTCTCTCTCTCTCTCTCTCTCTCTCTCTCTCTCTCTCTCTCTCTCTCTCTCTCTCTCCCTCTCTTGTCGCGCGCGGGAGACACACGCCGGGAGGATTTTCATCAATTCTTTATGTTTGCAGTGTAACATTAGGGATACGGGGTGGCTCGGTATTTTCTCTCACTGCGATGAATATTTAATGTAAACATTTAGAACAAATTGTCCCCCACGGCCAATTATGAGCCTTCTGAGGCCCGGGGAATGGGTCCAGTGATAACGGGATGATAGTAACTCATAGGCTGGTTTGAACCCCCCCCCCCCCCCCCCCGATTTTTAGGGTTAAGGTTCGAGCCGGATACTCAGGACGCCCCCGAGATAATGAGAGTGGACCCTGTGCCTTTTGTTGAAGGGAGTCGGGGAGTTCACTATTCCAGCTCTCTGGGTTCAAGAGGGTTAATAATACGGACTGTTCCGTGGCTGTCGTGATGAAAAACAGCATTTGAGCAAAGAGAGAAACGTGAGGTAGAAATCAACAGGTTTCTGTAGTATCACACTGCTTTCCAGGGGAAAGTGGAGGAATGGCGGTGAAGTATCTTTACTCAAGTACTGTACTTATTAAAGGAGCATGCCAACATTTAAATAATTGATGCAGACAATGTCACTAATCAAAATACCAGATTCATAGTAGTTACTTTGCGTTCATTTAAAGCTACGTGCGTTCGGTAGAGGGCTGTCTGGCTGCGCGTTGGCCTAGCTTGGCACAATGAACGGAGGCGGACATGGCCGGTTAGCCTTCGGGAGAGGTGTTAGTTGGACAATGCCTATAGGCTGACCGGCGCTGTCCGCTTCCGTTCATTGTGCTGGGCTAGGCTAACGTGCAGCCAGATCGCTTTCTACTGAACGTACAGAGAGGAAAATGGTATCTATCTTATGGTCTCTCTCTGGAGAAGACGGTAAGCTAATTTCCATAAAATGTTGGCGTGTTCTTTTAAGTAGAATTTTGAAGTACTTGTACTTGTGTTTTCATTGGGGGGGGGGCGACAGCGGCGCTTGGTAGGTAGAGCAGCAGTCGTCTGGTTATCCGGAGGTTCCTGGTTCGATTCCCGCTCCTCCCGGGCAGCGTGTCAAAGTGTCCTTGAGCAAGACACTTAACCCCTAACTGCTCCCGATGAGCAGGTTGGCACCTTGCATGGTCGCCTCCGCCGTCGGTGTGTGAGTGAATGTGTGAGTGAACGGGTGACTAATGAGGAACTAATTGTAAAGCGCTTTGGATAAAAGCACTATATATATAAATGCAGCCATTTACCATTTGCCATTTTAGGAAACTGTGGAAGAATCCGTTTTGGTTGCCCCAAACAATAGCTTAGTTCACACCTAAACTAGAGGCCGGGGGCGACGGCCCCCACCCCTCTCTAGTGGGCAGCTTGAATTGCCAGGTCCAAAAACCAACGCTTTAAGGAAATATTTTATTTTTAGAGCATTAACTCTTTGGAATAACCTGCCTCAAAACCTCTGCTGCATTTACAGTAGATTCACTTTTTAAAAAGAAACTTAAATTGTATTTAACACTGTAAAGTATTTTGTTTTGTTTTTGTTTTCTGTTTCGTTGCTTGCATGTACTTTTAGCCATCTTAATTGTTAGTTTCATTATGCATTGTGTGTTGAGTACTGACTTTTAATAATTTTGTTTTGCAATAATAATAGTTTTTGTATGTTTTCTTTGTGTGTGGACCCCAGGAAGACTAGCTGGTTGCCATGGCACCAGCTAATGGGAATCCGTAATAAAATCATATCAAATCAAGAAATACAGCTATCTCTATGGTCAGCACCGTGTCCCAAACTGTCAAATAGTTGGTATTACAACTCTGTCAGCTGTGTAACAGTATTCATCAAAGTGCTGCATGTTATAGTGTAGGTTAGTTTATTAGGACAAATGCATGTTTATGGGGACATTTTTTAAGAAAAAATATGTGTGAAAACATGTGAACCCATCCATTGTGTGAACTAAAAATATGTTATGAGTATAATGTTGTACACTAACTTTCATGTTGCCTGTAACATCTGAGTTTGCCTGTCCCCTAAACTTCACGCCCCATGCGGTGTTTTGACACCTATAACAGGGCCCCTGTTCACACCCCTCACACACACTGAGATCCTCACAGACAGATTTTTTCAGCACTTTATATTTTCACCCCAACTCTTTAAGCTATCATGTCTTTAACTTTTATAATTAATGTGAATAATACAAAAAACACTGTAATGCAGCCTTTTTAAAAGAATCTATTTTTTAAATAAAACGCTTCACCGGTTTTACAACGGTGTTTGTAATCAGCCCCTCAACCCTGTGATGCAGCCATCTAGGAGAACTTAGCCTCCAAGCATATGACTTAAACACTAGCCCTGTCCCCCGTTGGCATTACACCATGCTGTAACACCCATATATTTTATCTACACTTATATTTTCCGAACACATGTGTCTTTATCCAAGAAACCATTTTATAGACACATTGTATTTTTCTTTAAAAAAACAATCCTCCACACACACACACACACACACACACACACACACACACACACACAAACACTACATATTACATACATACATACATACATACATACATACATACATACATACATACATACATACATACATACATACATACATACATACATACATACATACATACATACATACATACATACATACATACATACATACATACATACATACATACATACATACATACATACATACATACATACATACATACATACATACATACATACATACATACATACATACATACATACATACATACATAGTCTGGTTACAAGTTATCACTCTTTTTTTCAGCCTATTATCCACTTACATTTGTATTTTCTTTTTATTTAGACTTTTGCTTAAACACACTCTTCCATATGAAACAAAAAAATATAGGCACATTACATTTGTAATTTTCTGAACACAATTATCTAAAGATTGTGACATTGTATTGTCTTAAAAATATCCCCTAACATTCATTTAGCTTTATCCAAGAAAACTAGAATATAGGCACATTTGTAATTTTCTTTAAAAAAATAATCACACAAACATACACACACACACACCCACACACACTTGCCTCTGCATAAAGGAGAAATCGGAAAGTCGTTGAATGTTGCCTGTAACATCTGAGTTTGCCTGTCCCCTAAACTTCACGCCCCCATGGGGCTGTTTTGACACCTAACATGGCCCCTGTTCAAACCCCTCACACAGAGCGAGAACCAGACAGATATTTTCACCCCAACTCTTTAAGCTATCATGTCTTTAACTTTTATAATTAATGTGAATAATACAAAAAACACTGTAATGCTACCTTTTTAAAAGAATCTATTTTTAAATAAAACGTTTCACCGGTTTTTACAACGGTGGTTGTAATCAGGCCCTCACCCCTGTGTTGCAGCCATCTAGCAGAACTTAGCCTCCATGCATATCACCAATGCTCACCTTTATTAGTAGCCTATTAAAACTCTCCATCGAAATAATACTGTTTTGATCATCCTCTGATAAATCTATAGTAGTAGGGTTTTCTAATGCCTCTGTTTGTGCGGACATAGTTCCTTTTTTATTCTTTCACTGTAATATTAAGTTGTGAAGACACCCTTATACACACCCCTGTTTTATTACTAACTACCTACTCCCATCAGCGATAGTAATATGCCGCTTCTGAAAAAAAATCGGTTTCTGAATGACAGAGACATCTCTATATTTTCAACACAGTTCTAAGCACCATTGTGCCAAACAGACACACTGTGACACCTTTTTGAGGGGGTTTGCTTTTTTTCTGCTGAGAGGGTCGGATCAACCTTGCAGAATAAGTGTCACTTTTCAGAATCGTGTGTTCTGCAGAAAAAGGAGAACCACCCTTCATCATGAAACCCCCTCCTTCACGACCACGAAGGGGGTTTCATCGTTAGACAACCTTGCAGAATAAGTGTCACTTTTCAGAACCGTGTGTTCTGCATAAAAAAGGAGAACCAACAGTTTCCTTGAGTGGTTAGACACCCTTGCAGAATAAGTGTGTTCTGCAGAAAAAAGGAGAACCAACAGTTTCCTTGAGCGAACACACAGACACACACATTTTCTGAACACACACACCAAACTGGCAGAGAGGGGGAAGTCGGAGGGTCATAAATCTTTTGGACTTGGCAGTAACTGAATACGGAACTTTTGAGTCCACCTATTCGTTATCGTCATTCTCCCGCCTTCTATGACAGCGAAGGGGGATGTCACTTTTGAGAGAAGCTGCAGTTTGACATTTCAGAAACACTCTACTGAGAGGTAGACACACACAGCATGGGGAGAATTCTTTCTGCTCAAACCATACCACTTGCAAGAAAACACACATTGTATTTTGCATTTGGCATTTGGCATTAAGAAAACACACACACACTTTAAATGTTTAATCTGTAAACCTTGGAATACACACAATCTTAAGAAACAGACATTTGAAATGTTTATGTCCACACAAATACATATTGTGAAGATATTGTATTTTTCTTAAGACTTTTGGAATACTTATTGTGAAATGTTTATTCTGAAAACCTTGGAATACACAAATACAATCTGAATTTTTTTTAAAACTTTTGAATCTTTTATTTTTGACAATAAAAAAAAACTTATTTTTGAATCTTTTATTTTGAAAAAAAAATGTAAATAAAAAAAACTTTTATTTTGAAAAAAATTCTGAAAACCCCTTCCCTTCCGTAACCAGATGTCCCTCCCCTCCTAAAAACGAACGACGGATAAACGCCTCGGCAGATGGCACCCCCACGTCCCTCTCCTGTTCAGGAAACAGTGGAGGCTGATACCCAAACTGAACCTCAAATGGGGAGAGGCCAGTGGATGCATTGCACAATGAATTATGCGCATATTCTGCCCATGCCAGTTGGTGACTCCAAGTGGTCCGATTGGAGGAGGCCAAGCAGCGAAGCGTACTCTCCATAGACTGGTTGGTGCGCTCTGTTTGCCCATTGCTCTCCGGGTGGAACCCTGATGACAGGCTAACCGTCACACCCAGTATAGCACAGAATGCCTTCCAAAACCGAGCAGTAAACTGGGGTCCACGGTCCGACACCACGTCCTGGCAGCTGCCATGAATTCGGAAGACATGGTCAACCACCAGTTGAGCGGTCTCCTGAGCAGATGGCAGCTTGACCAGCTGAATGAAGTGAGCTGCTTTGGAGAACCTATCCACCACCACCATGATGACGCTGTGACCATCAGAAGGAGGCAGACCAGTCACAAAATCCATGGCGATGTGGCTCCACGGACGACTAGGAATGGGCAAAGGATGAAGCAGCCCTGGTGGTGACTGTTGAGAACCTTTGTTCCATGCACAAACGGGGCAGGCTGCCACAAATTCCCGAATGTCCTTCATCATACCAGGCTACCAGAACCTTCTGGCCAAGAAGTCACGAGTTCTGTGCACTCCGGGATGTCCTGTCAGCCGAGAGGAGTGGCCCCACTTCAACACCCGAGAACGAATGCTGTTTGGTACAAATAACCGACCCGGGGGCACCCCACCCGGATCTGGTTCCAAACGTTGTGCCCTCCGCACAGCAGAGTCAATGCTCCATGTCACAGGAGCTAGGATCTGTCCTGCAGGAACAATGGGCTCAGGAGGACGGTCCTCTTCTGATCCATCATATAACCGGGAAAGAGCATCCGGCTTGATATTTTTAGACCCGGGACGGTACGTCAGGAGGAAATTAAACCGAGAGAAAAACAGTGGCCTGTCGCGGGTTTCTCCTCTGAGCACCCTGGATATATTCCAAATTTTTATGGTCTGTCCAGACTGTGAATGGGTGTTTAGCTCCCTCTAGCCAATGGCGCCACTCCTCCAATGCCAACTTGACCACCAACAGCTCTCTGTCCCCAACATCATAGTTTCTTTCAGCCGGCGAGAGCCCACATGAATAGTATGCACATGGGTGTACCTTACCGTCGGACGATGAGCGTTGAGACAGAATAGCTCCGACTCCAAGCTCAGCAGCATCCACCTCGACGATAAATGGCAGGGATGGGTTAGGAGCAGTGTTGGGACTAACGCGTTACAAAGTAACGCGTTACAGTAACAAAGTTACTTTTTGCCGTAAATAGTACTCTAACGCATTACTTTTTAAATTCAGTAAGGCTACTTACGTTACTGAATGGTTTGTTAGTTCGTTACTGCGTTCTTTGTATGTAGATTCATAGCAAGCGTCCTTATTTCGCCTGCGTTTGTTTCGGTTACTGTAGAGAGCGTCTATTTCTTTCCGTAGCCTCATTTCTGGTTTGCGCATTTCTGATTGGCCACTGACTGACGTTCTCTGACGTTCTCTGACCAGACAGCGTCAGTCAGTGGCCACTGGCCAATCAGAAATGCGCAAACCAGAAATGAGGCTACGGAAAGAAATAGACACTCTCTATAGTAAACAACAAGAGGACGCTCGCTATGAATCTACATAATAAGAACGCAGTAATAACGAACTAACAAACCATTTAGCAACTACTTGGAGAGATAATTAATATACAACATGGAAACGAGATAAAGAACATGTTTGAAGGGCTGCTGGAGTCAACTGGACTAACGTTACATCTCGACCACCGCAGACTGGTGAGTGCAATGTGTTCACTGAAACTCAAGATCAACGGATTTTGACTGTACGAAATCTGCCAGGGAATCTCATAATACTAATCAAACAATATAAATATAGTCCTTTCATGCACAATTGATATCCTAACTATTCTAACGTTGCAATGCTTTGATTGATATCTTAAACAACGCTGCAAGATGGTTATGAATGAATGAATGAATGAATGAATGAATGAATGAATGAATGAATGAATGAATGAATGAATGAATGAATGAATGAAAACTTTATTTAACAGATTGCAGAATGGGTACAATACAGTACGGCTCAATACATACAATTGTTAAGGGGATGCAGACCTGAGAAAGACGTTTGTCTTGTTTCCATCAGGGTCCCCCATTTTCAATTCATATAGACATTTATGACATACACAACATACATGACATTTATGGCATAGGGACATATAGGTATTTAGTACTGATACATTTGTGACATAAGCGGTATTCAAATATACAGTACTGTTACCCCTAGATCCTGACAGAGTATATACATATGATGGGGAGGGGACTGTACATTAGGAGGGGGTGGGTGGGTGGGAGAGAAATATACATACAGCGGGGAGGGAATATATAATGAAACGCTCTAGACCACATTGCTTAGCAGAGTTCGGTGATGTGAATGGAAACTGTCAAGTTGATCAACCGATTTTGAGTATATGGGGCATGGGACTTGAGCATTTTTTTTTTTTTAACTAAATAGTTACTTTTCACAGTAACTCATTACTTTTGGGTTTAAGTAACTAGTACAGTAACGAAGTTACTTTGAAATGAAGTAACTAGTAAAGTAACTGAGTTACTATTTTTCAGTAACTAGCACAACACTGGTTAGGAGTAATGAGGATAGGCTCAGAACTGAACCTTCTCCTAAGCTCAATGAACGCTGCCTCAGCCTTGGAAGTCCACTGGAAACGGGAAGGTGCTGTCTTCCTGGTGAGTGCAGTGATAGGCGCTACCACTGAACTGAAATTACGAATAAAACGACGGTAGAAGTTTGCAAATCCTAGGAATCGTTGCACCTGCTTGACCGAGACGGGTGTAGGCCAGTCTGTCACTGCTGACACCTTCTTGGGGTCCATTTGAATCCTCCCCTCAGATACAATGAATCCCAGAAAGGTCACAGAGCGGACATGGAAGGCACACTTCTCAGCCTTCACAAACAACCGTGCATCCAAAAGGCACCTCAAGACCTGCCTGACATGTTTGACATGGTCAGAAATGGACTTGGAGAATATCAGAATGTCATCTAAGTAGACGAAAACAGACTTCTCCAAAAATCTCCCTGAGCACGTCATTGATTAACGCCTGAAAAACTGAAGGGGCATTAGTAAGACCAAATGGCATCACCAGGTATTTGTAGTGACCATTATGAGTGTTGAACGCGGTCTTCCACTCATCTCCTTGGCGTATGCGCACCAGATTGTAGGCATTGCGGAGATCAAGTTTGGTAAAAATGGATGCCCCCTGGAGGCGTTCGAACGCCGAGTTCATCAGGGGAAGGGGATACCGTTTTTTTACTGTAATGCTGTTCAGACCTCTGTAGTTGATGCAGGGTCTCAGTCCTCCATCCTTTTTTCCCACAAAAAAGAATCCAGCACCCGCAGGTGAAGTGGAAGGTCTAATAAAACCGGTAGCCACAGCCTCCTTGATGTAGGTGTTCATAGCTGCGCTTTCGGAGACCGACAACGAGTACAAGGAACCACGAGGGGGAATAGAGCCCGGCTGCAATTCGATGGCGCAATCATAAGGTCGGTGCGGTGGCAGGATGGTGACCCTTTGTTTGCTAAACACCTCACTGAGGTCAGCATAGACAGTGGGAACTCCCTCTGGTAACGGGTATACTCCACGCTCATGATGTTGGTGCTCTCCATGAGGGGGTCAGCTGTACAAGTAAGCGAGGACAAGTCCTCACACAGAGCCTCTAAACTGTCTAAACTGATCCTCCGCCAGAACCTCCTCACCGAGGGAGTCCCAATCAAACTGTGGATCCCATTCCAAACTCCCATCCTGATCGACAGATGGCTCGGAGTGCAATGGTTGAGAGAGTGGGCTCTGGAAACCAAGACCCACTGCTTCAACAGGATCACAACCGCTCTCACTAAACTGATCATAACTCGTGGGTGACGGAGGAATTTGGAAACAACGGTGACGGCATTGGGAGCCCCACTGCATGACAGTGTCCCTCTCCTCACCCCAATTTATCTGTGGCTTGTGTTTACTAAGCCAAGAATGACCCAGTACAATGGGATACGTGGGGGAATCCACCAAAAAGAATCGAATGCGCTCAGAATGGTTCCCATAAGCAACCTGCATAGATAAATAATTGGTTCTTTTGGTGACACTGCCTGTACCCAATGGCCGTCCATCAAGCGCCGTGACACTACAGGGCTTAAGGAGGGAATGTACACGTATTTTAGAGTTCTCAGCCCATCTGGAATCGATGAAACTGTCCACTGCCCCTGAGTCTAAAAAGGCGTTAACCTTAACAGACTGCCTATTCCAGCCTAAAACCACAGGCAAAAAGGTTCGAAAGGGGGTGATGTGATGTCTCACTAGTGTCTCTCGGCCCACTAGCGAGACTGACCGCTTCCCTTCAGTTTGGGACACTCCACCCTCGTGTGACCTTTTCTCCTGCAGTCCCGGCACCAGTCCACATGAGAACCAGTCTGCCTGGAGTCACGCACAGAAGTGCTGTCCACCTGCATAGGTTGTGGAGGAAAGGACGAAACTTCCTCCAGCGGGACACGAAAACATTGGCCCCGCCTCTCACGCTCACGGTCTCTGATCCGGTTATCAACGCGGATGGCGGTAGTGACCAGTCTGTCAAAATTGTCTGGAGATCCCACAACCGCCAAAGCATTTTTAGCCTGATTAGATAATGCGTTGGTGAAGAAAGTGATGAGTGGTCCCTCAGGCCAGCCTGTAGCCCCAGCCAGTGTCCTGAAAGCGATGGAAAACTCAGCTACACTACTGGCGCCCTGGCACATGCGCGTCAGCTTCATGGCGACCTCTTTATCGTATAGTTCATGATCAAAAACGATCTCCATCTCATTCATGAGTCCCTGTGAGTCGTTTAAAACTGGGGCCTGAGCCCGTATGAGTGGAACAGCCCAATCAAGGGCAGGTCCCTCCAACAGGGATAGAATTAGGGCAACACGTGAATCCTCAGACTGAAAACGAGAAGGCTGGGCTCTGTACACTATTTGGCATTGTGCCAGAAAACCACAGCATTTACCTGACTCCCCATTAAAGCGTGAGGGGAGCTGGACTTTAGCCTCACAAGGTAATGACCGGGGGCCTGTGAGTAGTGCTTGAGAGACAATAGGTGGGCTCTGGTGAGGGGGAGGTAATTGTGCATTGGCTATGCGGTCAGCTAAATCACGCATGGAACTATCCATCTTGCGCAATCCTTCATACATCTCCCCATGCTGTTGCACCATGAGAGCTTGTTGTTGTTGTAATTGTACGATAGCTTCATCATGTGAAAGCAATCCTTGACGCTGCGCAGCTAGTGCTTGTTCGAGACCTGTGTTATCTGCTGACCCAGTCATGGCTTTTTCATTTTGTGAGGGCTGTGTGTGTGTGTGGGTCATGAGCAGATAACAGGGACTCTTAAAGTTATCCATGAAATGGACAACCACTAGACTGCTTACGCAGATATTTTAGGAGAGGGGAAAAATTAAACAACAGAAAACAACCTTTACAGGTGGAAATCTCAAAGTGAGTAATTAAGAAAATAAATCAAGTCCCAAAAAACAGGACTACTCTCAATAAAGAGGTATAGTATAAAAGTAAATAAGCCACAAGGACACCTCCTAATAAAGGAGTTTATATTGGAAAAAGTAAAACAATAAACCTCCACTAAGGGAGTTTATGTGTAGAATCACGTGAGTAGCCTAAAATACGAATGACTACCATAAGGCTCAATTCTGAATCAGAGATCAGACTACACTTCAATATAATGAGCGTGACCAAAAGGACAGCCAACACTAGGAAAATGAAAATGGGCAAAGGATGAAGCAGCCCTGGTGGTGACTGTTGAGAACCTTTGTTCCATGCACAAACGGGGCAGGCTGCCACAAATTCCCGAATGTCCTTCATCATACCAGGCTACCAGAACCTTCTGGCCAAGAAGTCACGAGTTCTGTGCACTCCGGGATGTCCTGTCAGCCGAGAGGAGTGGCCCCACTTCAACACCCGAGAACGAATGCTGTTTGGTACAAATAACCGACCCGGGGGCACCCCACCCGGATCTGGTTCCAAACGTTGTGCCCTCCGCACAGCAGAGTCAATGCTCCATGTCACAGGAGCTAGGATCTGTCCTGCAGGAACAATGGGCTCAGGAGGACGGTCCTCTTCTGATCCATCATATAACCGGGAAAGAGCATCCGGCTTGATATTTTTAGACCCGGGACGGTACGTCAGGAGGAAATTAAACCGAGAGAAAAACAGTGGCCTGTCGCGGGTTTCTCCTCTGAGCACCCTGGATATATTCCAAATTTGTATGGTCTGTCCAGACTGTGAATGGGTGTTTAGCTCCCTCTAGCCAATGGCGCCACTCCTCCAATGCCAACTTGACCACCAACAGCTCTCTGTCCCCAACATCATAGTTTCTTTCAGCCGGCGAGAGCCCACATGAATAGTATGCACATGGGTGTACCTTACCGTCGGACGATGAGCATTGAGACAGAATAGCTCCGACTCCAAGTTCAGCAGCATCCACCTCGACGATAAATGGCAGGGATGGGTTAGGAGCAGTGTTGGGACTAACGCGTTACAAAGTAACGCGTTACAGTAACAAAGTTACTTTTTGCCGTAAATAGTACTCTAACGCATTACTTTTTAAATTCAGTAACGCTACTTACGTTACTGAATGGTTTGTTAGTTCGTTACTGCGTTCTTTGTATGTAGATTCATAGCAAGCGTCCTTATTTCGCCTGCGTTTGTTTCGGTTACTGTAGAGAGCGTCTATTTCTTTCCGTAGCCTCATTTCTGGTTTGCGCATTTCTGATTGGCCACTGACTGACGTTCTCTGACGTTCTCTGACCAGACAGCGTCAGTCAGTGGCCACTGGCCAATCAGAAATGCGCAAACCAGAAATGAGGCTACGGAAAGAAATAGACGCTCTCTATAGTAAACAACAAGAGGACGCTCGCTATGAATCTACATAATAAGAACGCAGTAATAACGAACTAACAAACCATTTAGCAACTACTTGGAGAGATAATTAATATACAACATGGAAACGAGATAAAGAACATGTTTGAAGGGCTGCTGGAGTCAACTGGACTAACGTTACATCTCGACCACCGCAGACTGGTGAGTGCAATGTGTTCACTGAAACTCAAGATCAACGGATTTTGACTGTACGAAATCTGCCAGGGAATCTCATAATACTAATCAAACAATATAAATATAGTCCTTTCATGCACAATTGATATCCTAACTATTCTAACGTTGCAATGCTTTGATTGATATCTTAAACAACGCTGCAAGATGGTTATGAATGAATGAATGAATGAATGAATGAATGAATGAATGAATGAATGAATGAATGAATGAATGAATGAATGCATGAATGAATGAAAACTTTATTTAACAGATTGCAGAATGGGTACAATACAGTACGGCTCAATACATACAATTGTTAAGGGGATGCAGACCTGAGAAAGACGTTTGTCTTGTTTCCATCAGGGTCCCCCATTTTCAATTCATATAGACATTTATGACATACACAACATACATGACATTTATGGCATAGGGACATATAGGTATTTAGTACTGATACATTTGTGACATAAGCGGTATTCAAATATACAGTACTGTTACCCCTAGATCCTGACAGAGTATATACATATGATGGGGAGGGGACTGTACATTAGGAGGGGGTGGGTGGGTGGGAGAGAAATATACATACAGCGGGGAGGGAATATATAATGAAACGCTCTAGACCACATTGCTTAGCAGAGTTCGGTGATGTGAATGGAAACTGTCAAGTTGATCAACCGATTTTGAGTATATGGGGCATGGGACTTGAGCATTTTTTTTTTTTTAACTAAATAGTTACTTTTCACAGTAACTCATTACTTTTGGGTTTAAGTAACTAGTACAGTAACGAAGTTACTTTGAAATGAAGTAACTAGTAAAGTAACTGAGTTACTATTTTTCAGTAACTAGCACAACACTGGTTAGGAGTAATGAGGATAGGCTCAGAACTGAACCTTCTCCTAAGCTCAATGAACGCTGCCTCAGCCTTGGGAGTCCACTGGAAACGGGAAGGTGCTGTCTTCCTGATGAGTGCAGTGATAGGCGCTACCACTGAACTGAAATTACGAATAAAACGACGGTAGAAGTTTGCAAATCCTAGGAATCGTTGCACCTGCTTGACCGAGACGGGTGTAGGCCAGTCTGTCACTGCTGACACCTTCTTGGGGTCCATTTGAATCCTCCCCTCAGATACAATGAATCCCAGAAAGGTCACAGAGCGGACATGGAAGGCACACTTCTCAGCCTTCACAAACAACGGTGCATCCAAAAGGCACCTCAAGACCTGCCTGACATGTTTGACATGGTCAGAAATGGACTTGGAGAATATCAGAATGTCATCTAAGTAGACGAAAACAGACTTCTCCAACATCTCCCTGAGCACGTCATTGATTAACGCCTGAAAAACTGAAGGGGCATTAGTAAGACCAAATGGCATCACCAGGTATTTGTAGTGACCATTATGAGTGTTGAACGCGGTCTTCCACTCATCTCCTTGGCGTATGCGCACCAGATTGTAGGCATTGCGGAGATCAAGTTTGGTAAAAATGGATGCCCCCTGGAGGCGTTCGAACGCCGAGTTCATCAGGGGAAGGGGATACCGTTTTTTTTACTGTAATGCTGTTCAGACCTCTGTAGTCGATGCAGGGTCTCAGTCCTCCATCCTTTTTTCCCACAAAAAAGAATCCAGCACCCGCAGGTGAAGTGGAAGGTCTAATAAAACCGGTAGCCACAGCCTCCTTGATGTAGGTGTTCATAGCTGCGCTTTCGGAGACCGACAACGAGTACAAGGAACCACGAGGGGGAATAGAGCCCGGCTGCAATTCGATGGCGCAATCATAAGGTCGGTGCGGTGGCAGGATGGTGACCCTTTGTTTGCTAAACACCTCACTGAGGTCAGCATAGACAGTGGGAACTCCCTCTGGTAACGGGTATACTCCACGCTCATGATGTTGGTGCTCTCCATGAGGGGGTCAGCCCCACAAGTAAGCGAGGACAAGTCCTCACACAGAGCCTCTAAACTGTCTAAACTGATCCTCCGCCAGAACCTCCTCACCGAGGGAGTCCCAATCAAACTGTGGATCCCATTCCAAACTCCCATCCTGATCGACAGATGGCTCGGAGTGCAATGGTTGAGAGAGTGGGCTCTGGAAACCAAGACCCACTGCTTCAACAGGATCACAACCGCTCTCACTAAACTGATCATAACTCGTGGGTGACGGAGGAATTTGGAAACAACGGTGACGGCATTGGGAGCCCCACTGCATGACAGTGTCCCTCTCCTCACCCCAATTTATCTGTGGCTTGTGTTTACTAAGCCAAGAATGACCCAGTACAATGGGATACGTGGGGGAATCCACCAAAAAGAATCGAATGCGCTCAGAATGGTTCCCATAAGCAACCTGCATAGATAAATAATTGGTTCTTTTGGTGACACTGCCTGTACCCAATGGCCGTCCATCAAGCGCCGTGACACTACAGGGCTTAAGGAGGGAATGTACAGGTATTTTAGAGTTCTCAGCCCATCTGGAATCGATGAAACTGTCCACTGCCCCTGAGTCTAAAAAGGCGTTAACCTTAACAGACTGCCTATTCCAGCCTAAAACCACAGGCAAAAAGGTTCGAAAGGGGGTGATGTGATGTCTCACTAGTGTCTCTCGGCCCACTAGCGAGACTGACCGCTTCCCTTCAGTTTCGGACACTCCACCCTCGTGTGACCTTTTCTCCTGCAGTCCGGCACCAGTCCACATGAGAACCAGTCTGCCTGGAGTCACGCACAGAAGTGCTGTCCACCTGCATAGGTTGTGGAGGAAAGGACGAAACTTCCTCCAGCGGGACACGAAAACGTTGGCCCCGCCTCTCACGCTCACGGTCTCTGATCCGGTTATCAACGCGTATGGCGGTAGTGACCAGTCTGTCAAAATTGTCTGGAGATCCCACAACCGCCAAAGCATTTTTAGCCTGATTAGATAATGCGTTGGTGAACAAAGTGATGAGTGGTCCCTCAGGCCAGCCTGTAGCCCCAGCCAGTATCCTGAAAGCGATGGAAAACTCAGCTACACTACTGGCGCCCTGGCACATGCGCGTCAGCTTCATGGCGACCTCTTTATCGTATAGTTCATGATCAAAAACGATCTCCATCTCATTCATGAGTCCCTGTGAGTCGTTTAAAACTGGGGCCTGAGCCCGTATGAGTGGAACAGCCCAATCAAGGGCAGGTCCCTCCAACAGGGATAGAATTAGGGCAACACGTGAATCCTCAGACTGAAAACGAGAAGGCTGGGCTCTGTACACTATTTGGCATTGTGCCAGAAAACCACAGCATTTACCTGACTCCCCATTAAAGCGTGAGGGGAGCTGGACTTTAGCCTCACAAGGTAATGACCGGGGGCCTGTGAGTAGTGCTTGAGAGACAATAGGTGGGCTCTGGTGAGGGGGAGGTAATTGTGCATTGGCTATGCGGTCAGCTAAATCACGCATGGAACTATCCATCTTGCGCAATCCTTCATACATCTCCCCATGCTGTTGCACCATGAGAGCTTGTTGTTGTTGTAATTGTACGATAGCTTCATCATGTGAAAGCAATCCTTGACGCTGCGCAGCTAGTGCTTGTTCGAGACCTGTGTTATCTGCTGACCCAGTCATGGCTTTTTCATTTTGTGAGGGCTGTGTGTGTGTGTGGGTCATGAGCAGATAACAGGGACTCTTAAAGTTATCCATGAAATGGACAACCACTAGACTGCTTACGCAGATATTTTAGGAGAGGGGAAAAATTAAACAACAGAAAACAACCTTTACAGGTGGAAATCTCAAAGTGAGTAATTAAGAAAATAAATCAAGTCCCAAAAAACAGGACTACTCTCAATAAAGAGGTATAGTATAAAAGTAAATAAGCCACAAGGACACCTCCTAATAAAGGAGTTTATATTGGAAAAAGTAAAACAATAAACCTCCACTAAGGGAGTTTATGTGTAGAATCACGTGAGTAGCCTAAAATACGAATGAGGCTCAATTCTACCATAAGGCTCAATTCTGAATCAGAGATCAGACTACACTTCAATATAATGAGCGTGACCAAAAGGACAGCCAACACTAGGAAAATGAAAAAGCAGTTGACACTGCGATCTCCAAACTTAAATAGACTCCACATGGCCATAGGCACAGCTGCATTGCATCAGGTGCAATCAAGCCCACACACCTGCCGACCCATGAGGCAATTAACCACAGGGAACAGGGATTGACAGCTATTCTTCACAGAGAGGTGAAATAAAGCAAAAACATGACAGGCGCGGCTCATGCGCATGCGTGGCGTAAGCGATAACTGGGGCGTGCTAGCGTATGGTCACGTGGGCTTAGTGGCCAATCAGGCGAACCCGGAAACCGAACAGCGCTGTAGAAGGCATAGACGCCACCAGGCTGCTGTAGCTTCTTCTTCTTGTTCTGTATTGGTGGTTGACATCCAGATGTGTTACATTACTACCATCTAGTGATCAACATCAGTAACTGAAAAACCCCTTTCTTTACAATCATTCTTAGTAAATCTGTATTTTTCAAACATTCAGTTACAATTACATTATTCCTTCCATCTTCTGCTTGATCCCCTCGACTGTAAACTAATAATAATAATAATAAATTCAATTTGTAACACTTTATATCTGTGACAATCTCAAAGCCCTACATGACCTAATGACAGTGTCATAGATGCAAAGCGTGCTCGCATAGCGTGTACTGGTCTCACTTCGCCACTAGGGGCAACATGGCTAAGAATGACTGACTGTTGAATGAGTGAATGAGTTAGTGACATCACTGGCATTACACCGGAATCTGTGACCCATCAGAAATGGTGACCTGACAAAAGCTCCTCCATTGACAGTTTACACACTGGTGGCACTTTAACCCCAAATTCAGTATCTGAGAACATTTGAATACTATATTCAAATAAATAAATAAATAAATATCTACATTATATAAATGCCGGCCTACTGAACAGTATATCACTCACTACTTGGTCAGAGCTCCTTCTGCATGAATCAATGAGGCGTGGCCTGGAGGTGTGGAGGCGTGCCCTGGAGGTGTGGCGTGGAGGCAAACAATATACTTCCTCAAGATTCAAATGTATCGAGATGCACCGGTACATCCTGTACAGCAAATATATTCTTTTAACCCTTTCACTGGCACACTACAGAAGGTTAACCCTTTACTATCAACTACCCTGCTGTTGTGTGGCAGTGAAAGGGTTAACCTTCTGTGTATTGTCGCAGTGAAAGGGTTAAACCCTGCAAACACTGTTGTATTTATTACACTGCTGTTACTGTATCTTCTGTAAATCACTCTTCAGTCCAATAACACAATACCTCCAAAACATCTTTATATATAATTACACTTGTTTCATATTTTACATTTTTCTATTTACTTTATTTCTATATTTCTCTTCATATTTAATTCTAGTTGTGTTGTGTTTGTGGTATTTGTGTGAGCAGGCACAGAGACAATTGTTTGTGCAACGTACTTCAAAAAACACTTTATTTTGCCTTCATAAAAACATTGAAGAAAATCGAACCAACCGCAACAAACATAATTAAATAACAAATAAACAATGCATTTGTAACAAAAAAAAAAACTGAATGTTATATATAGCACCATTAAATATTGCGGTACTTTTAATAAGAGTGGTGTAACGCTGATAAGAGTCCTCTGACAGGCTGTCAGAACAAGCAGCTAAACTGCACTGCCACACAGCTGTGCTGACGGAGACTGAGGTGACGTCTCCCATCCACTAGAAACACATCTGTTGCTATCAAATAATGTGAGTCTTCAAATAATTTGTTTAGTTATTGTTTTTTTAAGAAAGAGAAAATGTACCAAAAGGGTGAGATTATTTCCCTTGTTCCAGTACAAAGTGGCGACAGTCGCCCCGGAGGTAGAGGCCGTCCGGTAATCGGACGGTTCCCAGTTTGATTCCGGCTCCTCCCGACAAAGAGACCCTAAAGCGCTAACTGCTCCTGGTGAGCAGGTCGGCACCTTGCATGGTTGAAGCTAACTGCTCCCGGTGAGCAGGTCGGCACCTTGCATGGTTGAAGCTAACTGCTCCCGGTGAGCAGGTCGGCACCTTGCATGGTTGAAGCTAACTGCTCCAGGTGAGCAGGTCGGCACCTTGCATGGTTGAAGCTAACTGCTCCCGGTGAGCAGGTCGGCACCTTGCATGGTTGAAGCTAACTGCTCCAGGTGAGCAGGTCGGCACCTTGCATGGTTGAAGCTAACTGCTCCCGGTGAGCAGGTCAGCACCTTGCATGGTTGAAGCTAACTGCTCCAGGTGAGCAGGTCGGCACCTTGCATGGTTGAAGCTAACTGCTCCAGATGAGCAGGTCGGCACCTTGCATGGTTGAAGCTAACTGCTCCCGGTGAGCAGGTCGTCACCTTGCATGGTTGAAGCTAACTGCTCCAGATGAGCAGGTCGGCACCTTGCATGGTTGAAGCGAACTGCTCCCGGTGAGCAGGTCAGCACCTTGCATGGTTGAAGCTAACTGCTCCTGATGAGCAGGTCGGCACCTTGCATGGTTGAAGCTAACTGCTCCCGGTGAGCAGGTCAGCACCTTGCATGGTTGAAGCTAACTGCTCCAGGTGAGCAGGTCGGCACTTGCATGGTTGAAGCTAACTGCTCCCGGTGAGCAGGTCGGCACCTTGCATGGTTGAAGCTAACTGCTCCAGGTGAGCAGGTCGGCACCTTGCATGGTTGAAGCTAACTGCTCCCGGTGAGCAGGTCGGCACCTTGCATGGTTGAAGCGCTAACTGCATTATCAGGATGATTCCCCATGTTAACCCCGAGTCTGTGTGCCTGTAATGAATGGAAATATCGAATAAAATAAATAACGATGAAAACCCGACTATACTCGGGTCTGGCGCTGATTGAGTTTAAGAGAGGTTGGCCATGGGGTCACAGGTCGCTCACTACACCCAGTTGACCCGGACCCACTGGGGCTCGGAGCACAGTCTGTCCACGGCAGCCTGTAGCGTCTCCAAGCCCTTGTCCAAGTTGTCGTTGGTGATGGTGGAAGTCGTGGCTGTAGGCCCCCTGGTGGTCAGGTGGAAGGTAGCTGGATCCTGGTGGTCAGGTGGAAGTCGTGGCTGTAGGCCCCCTGGTGGTCAGGTGGAAGGTAGCTGGATCCTGGTGGTCAGGTGGAAGTCGTGGCTGTCGGCCCCCTGGTGGTCAGGTGGAAGGTAGCTGGATCCTGGTGGTCAGGTGGAAGGTAGCTGGATCCTGGTGATCAGGTGGAAGGTAGCTGGATCCTGGTGGTCAGGTGGAAGGTAGCTGGATCCTGGTGGTCAGGTGGAAGGTAGCTGGATCCTGGTGGTCAGGTGGAAGGTAGCTGGATCCTGGTGGTCTTGGTCCACAGTCTTCCTCAGGTCCACGTCCTGGACGCACACAAACAAACACACAGAAGCCAGGTGAGCAGTGGCGGCCCCCCCCTCAGGCCCTGCCCTGCCCTGGTTATATGAGAACAAGAACAATAATTTTTTAGTTTTTAGTTTTATAGCCCTATAAATAATATAAACATGTTTAAAATGAATAATATTTACTCATTTTAAGTATGTTTGTGTTTCCAATGCACAATATAACGTTACTATATAAAATAAAAAAATACTCGTTTTCAGGAACAGGAAGTGACTAACTTTTTTAAAATTTTTTAATTTTTTTGTATTTCTCAGCCCGGGCTAGACGCGATAGCGCTCTGAGTGCGCGTCACTGTTCGATCGCTGTATCTGTCACAGCCAATCAGTGCGTAACGCGTTGTGCGTTGAAATATGACTATTATGTTGGAATCCGGGCGCGATTTGAAGCGGTCTAGTCAAGCGCTTAGAATTTCCGTCTAGAATTTCCATAGCCGCATTTCGCGGAGACGCTCTCTGATTGGCCGACGCGGCGATGCCAGTTTTTTCCTTAGCCACAGTTTGCAACATGTTCGAAGCTGTGTGTTGTGAATTTGTGATTCAGTCTGGAGTCTGGACAGTGGGCAGTGAGTGGAATGGATATACATCGACAACAGTCTGGGGGACAGTCAGTGGACATACACTTTATTAAGCCCTCCGGCTGGACCACGTTTCAATTAAACAAAGTGAGTTAATTCTCTCTCTCTCTCTCTCTTAGCCAACTCAGCTAACTTTAGCTGCTGTTAGCCACTCAGCTAATGCTTAACTAACGCTCTCTCTCTCTCTCTCTCTCTCTCTCTCTCTCTCTCTCTCTCTCTCTCTCTCTCTCTCTCTCTCTCTCTCTCTCTTCTGTTATGTTGCACCCGCCGTGGTCTCTCTCTCTCTCTCTCTCTCTCTCTCTCTCTCTCTCTCTCTCTCTCTCTCTCTCTCTCTCTCTCTCTCTCTCTCTCTCTCTCTCTCTCTCTCTCTCTCTCTCTCTCTCTCTCTCTCTCTCTCTCTCTCTCTCTCTCTCTCTCTCTCTCTCTAATCAGACAATGAATGGTAACTTGTTTAAAATGAAGAGACATACAAATGTGTTTATTATTGAATGGATCTGACATCATCTGAGAGAGAGAGAGAGAGAGAGAGAGAGAGAGAGAGCGAGAGAGCGAGAGAGAGAGAGAGAGAGAGAGCTGTGCGTGTTTGTGTTGGGCTATTGGAAACGTGGTTGCATTTGACTGACTGACAGTGATCATATATTGATCGATGGCAATGGTGATAATATTCGGCAATGCGTGCCTTGTACATGTTTGCAAAATGTTTGGTATAGAGCCCCTAGTGGCGAAGCATCCACGAGCACAGAACTGATTTATACACACACACGCACGCACACACACACACACACACACACACACACACACACACACACAAGCGCATATACGCAAGTGCAATCTTTCTATCATACAAGCTCTTCTTGCTCTCTATTTGTGTGAATGTGCACGTGGAAAGCTGGCGCGCAGCACAGACGCTTGATTCAATATCATAAGCAGGTAGACCCCCATCACGAATTCCGAGCCACATTAGTATTCACCTCCACTGCCTGTGTCACACAGAATGAAGGGGGAGATGCATTCAGATAGCCAACACCCAGACACTTAGTCTACCTGCGCTTTTTGTTATGTAAAACGGTGGCCGGGTACTTTGAGTCACAACGAATGGATACAGCGCATTTTTTTGTGCACGTACACGCGAGTACACATCCGTGCGCGATCGCGCGTACTTCTGCCTCAGTGATCTGGTAACACGGCGTGTAACCGCGTGTGACCACGACTGCACCACTGGTGTTCGGTAGAAAGCTATCTGTCTGCAAGCTAGCCTAGCTTAGCACAAATGAATGGAAGCGGATTAGCCCAGCTGTTGGCCAAAACACCTCTCACTGAGTTTTATGCTAGGCTAATGGTCAGTATCTGCTTCTATTCATTTGTGCTAAGCTAGGCAATTTTGCAGCCAGATAGCTTTAAAACAATTCAATTCACTTTTAAATGCTGTTTTTTATAGAAAGAATTTATCGGATCCAATATTTATGGCTTAAAACCAATTTCTGACAATTAGTTTGACTTTAAATTAAAAATATTAGATTTCTTGAAATTTTGTATCATGGATGAACAAAACGTTCAATGCGAATGGTTGATTTGAATTTCAAGGACTTTTTAAGCACCTTGTTAAAAAATTGGCTGTTTTCAAGGAATTCCAGGCCTTGACTTTAAAAAAATAAAAGATGTATCTAGCACTTTAAGCACTTCAAGGACCTTGTGCAAACCCTGCCTACTGTGCCTGCTGGCTGGGAAGACAGGAGCACATGACCACAGCACCATTCAAGACAGCACTAGTCAAACTGTTTATGCAGGGTTTCTGTTACGATTTGTTTCGTTGGCATGTCGGTGGTAGAGATGAGTAGAACCCAGAATGCAGACTTAACACGAGAAGGTAGTGGAGGATGAAATAGACGAAGCGCGAGTCGTGGATGAAAGTAATAAGTTATTTACTGAACGTGGAAAACAATACAAAACTGACTCACGGGGAATACGGAGAAACATAAGGTTGACAGCACACAGAACGAGGGTAACATAAGTAATGATCCAGCACAAGAGAGCAGGGCAGACAACACTAATATACACAGACTAATTGACACATGAGGGTGATTGGGAACAAGACACAGCTGCGTGGAAAAGACTGAAACAACCTGGGGTAACATACTGAAACATGACGAGACTAAATAACACATAGATACAGACACAGGGGAGAATTCACTAGACTAGACAATGGGGCACAACACAGACAACAGATACACAGACAACAGATAAGCATGACAGAGAACAAATTAATAAACATAGACAGGCACAAATGCAGTAGTGTATTGTTCATGAGTGGTGCTGAAAGTCTGATGACCGGTCCAGTAAGTCTTAAATTGAATCAGAATGTTAGGCCATAAAAAGTCTTAAATACGACTCTGATATATATATATATACAGGTGCAGCTCGATAAATTAGAATATCGTGGAAGTTATTTTATTTCAGTAATTCAATTCAAAAAAGCGAAACTCTGGTAGATTATAGATTCATTACACACAAAGTGAAATATTTCAAGCCTTTATTTGTTTTAATTTGGATGGTTATGTCTTACAGCTCATGAAAGCCCAAAATTCTGTATCACCAATAAAAATAGATGTATTTTTCTTTTGTATATAGAAATGTCGGCCTTCTGAAAAGTATGTTCATGTATGTTCACTCAGTACCTACTTGGTTGGGGCTCCTTTTGCACAAATGACTGCATCGATACAGCTAAATATATAGACTTTTCTACGATATTCTAATTGATTGAGCTGCGCCTGTATATACATACATAACCTAGAGGGGTGAGCGCTCACCTTCACACTTGTGCGTCTTCAGTCTGTTAGGATGGCTGAGACTCCTCCCACACTGTTGGCAGCAGTAGGGCTTCTCTCCACTGTGGGCCCTCTGGTGGACCTTCAGGCAGGGGCGGAGCTTCCTACAGGCGATATAGGCCTTTATAACCATTATTTTTACATAAAAGAAATTCTAACATAACGGAAAATTTGCCAAAAATCTAAAACGGTCGGTCGGTCTGAGCCTCAGCTTTAGGTGTTCACAGTCAGAACATGCTAGAGCGCTGTGCATTGATGGGTATTGGTCAAGTGTTTATAGAATTGAGCGTTGAGGAAAGAAAGACTAACGTTAGAGAACTATGAAGAGGCAAAAGCCATCCGGCCATCCAGTATAAAAAGAGAAGAAAAAAAGAAGACGAGAAACGTGCCAAGGTGAAAGGTATGCAATTTTGTACAACTTCCAAGACCTGCCACACCAAGAGCTGATGAAGCAAGCACAGGCACTTGTACACACCTTAAACCATGGAGGGCAATCTGATTTGGATAGGAAGAAGCTGGCTCAAGTGTTGGACAAGTTGATGTGATTGATGACTTTGCAGCGAGGAAGGCCAGAAGGATTGCACTGTAAATGGAAACCAGTAGGAGCTACAGGCTAACCTTGAAGTGTGATGATAGGGAGTGGAATGTAAATAGTTCTTTAGACAAAGTGAATTTGTAATTTTTATTTATTTGTTTGTTTATTTAGCATATTATATTTTGATTATATATGTGTAACATATTTTACAATACATAATTTTCTTTTAAAGCAAATTTGCACGTTATTTTATTGTTTGTTATTGTTATTATTATTATTGATTGTTAGCTAAGTTGTTTGTTTAAATTATTTAGTGTGCGCTTTACATTTCTTCTTAATTTTCTTTGAAAGCAAATTTGCACATTCGTTTATTGTTTGTTATTGTTATTATTATTATTATTATTATTGTGTGTTAGCTAAGTTGTTTATTTGTTTGAATTCTTTAGTGTGTGAAGTAACAATTTATGTTCATATGGTCAATAGAATTGATATTATCGTGTATTTTTTATTAATGGGTTATTCAACATTATTATAGCATTATTCAGAATGGCTAGCTGACCACAGTTTGGCTTGACCTTGGCAAACCTGATTGACACACGCACAGAGACACACACTCTAGAGCTGCCGCGGTATCGGTATTACCGCGGTATCGCTGTTACATCACGCCCACCGCAAAGTTGGGCTGAATACCGCATCACCGCTGTTTTTTATAATAATAATAAAGTACCCTGCTCTCGTTGGGCTTGCGGCTCTGCAGATATACCCTACTCCTCTGTCGAGGTTCCAAGCGACCCTATTGGGTACCAGAAAAGTCACATGAAACACTGCAGACCACTGATTGGTCAGAAGAGAGACGCGTCACACGTTGGAGCGTCCTGCAGTATGTACCACCAATCGGCAAGCGCGTATTAGGTTTTTACTTCCTGAATGTCAGCCATTGATCAGAGCTCACAACACGGCTAATACGTTAGCTCCCGTCGGAGACCGGAGTGGATTACCGTCGCTCCTCAGGGGGAACAAAGCATAATGATTTCACTGCAATGAATGTTATAATAAAAGCCATTCGTTCTATACACTTGTCTGATTGAAAACTTTATTAACAGACCGCAGAATGGGTACAACTCGGCACGCTCTGAGCAAAGAAAGGAACTGAGATATGAATTGAGTAACGCTTGCCTTGCTATGGTCCGGTAAATACGCTGATGTTATTGAACGTTAATGCCACAAAACGAATGCCTTTGTAATCATAAGTAGTAACGTTATAATAATAAGAAGAAGAAGAAAGGGTCGGGGGGGTAACCGCCGGGCGCGCCGCTACCACTCCTGCCCGCGACACCGAGTGAACGGCGCACGACCAGAGGGGAGACTTCGAATCCGTGTTTCACTTTTAATAACGAATGCGTGCTTGCCGAATCCCAAACAATATTCATGCTGCAAAGTCATCCTCTAAAGATAGACATTTAGACTAGAGGCAGGCTATATGCTATAAAGAGTAGACTACAAAAAAAAATGCATTCAAATTTTTATTATTTTGTGTGTGTGTGTGTGCGGTAATAACCGCAGCGGTAGGAAATATTTCGCAAATTTGTGCGGTAAGGAAAACATCAATACCGCGGCAGCTCTAACACACACTCCCACCCAGGCAAACCTGATGAACGAGAGAGACACACAATAGATGCATGTGACATACACACACACACCCACACTGTTGTGAAGGATCAGATTAAACCGAATATGTATATTTATTTATATATATATATTTAATTGTATTTGTATATCGTTTGATATCCCCTGTATATTCCTTGTACAATATGCATTGAATATCCCCGTTTCTACTAAACAGCCCATAATAGTTTCATTCTACCATTGGACGAGAACCTGGCGCCAGGTTGCCATACCCCTAGGTCCAAGTTCAATCGTGCCGCCTAACATGTCGAGGCAACCCCCGGTTCCGCGCAGTAATATGCCGGGCGAAATACGAATGGTACTATTTGTTCATAGCGCATATATATATGGCGCTCGTAAAGTAGAACTTTCTTTTAGTCCAGTTCTTTACCCTCCAACAGAGTGACAGACGCAAAAGCCTCCCCACGACGCACGTGCGGTGTAGTAAGGCCTACTTGGCCCAGAATAGGCATTGAGATATCGTGTAGATTAATAGTTGAATGGTCATAGTTTGGCACCATACCGTCGAGTTGGACGTATTCTATTAAGCTAATAATAGTCTATTTATGTATGGTGCATCGTTCGGTTAGAGTTCTACAGTTATCAGTACCCCCATCGTTCCTGACGTTATCTGGACGCTTAACCAGGCTGGTCAGACCCCTAGTGGTGATTGCATCCGAGGAGCTCCGGGCCAAGAGCGACTGGACCTGTATATTGGATTACTCTACCCAGACGACGGCGAGCCTTCTACGGCTTGGATTATGCTTTGTGTGCTTTGATTATTCCATGGATAAAGGCCAACACTGCCGAGTGTTGGAATTACCCCCCGGAGAGGACTCCAGGTGAGACGGCGCTCTACACGTGAGGTCGCCTCACGTCTTTCCGTTGTGGACCGGCAGCTACCGTCCACAGAGGGTCCAGCTGTATTCGTCTGCGGTCCGAGGTTCTGTGGGCACCGTGTCCAAGACTTTGGATTCTCCCAAGACACCGTCGGCCAGATGGGATACCGCCAGCGGCTTCTCTAACCCCCCCCTCCTACTGTCTTACAACCAGCGGGACCCCCCCCCCCCTTAGTGTATCCAGCTATAATCATTTAAGTACCATCGCTATCGTTTCCTAAATATTCCAGGTTGTATACTTACTCCCTGCGCAACCAGAGATTGGACATTCAATGTTGATTTACCTACGAATACTCATTTGCCATAAAAGTGCATATTCCATATTTCAAATCATAAATGTAATTAAGTGATCGTTGTATACACCCTTTGCTGTATTAAACTTTCGATTTGGTACATTTGTGTTGGTTCGTTTCATCAGGTGGGAAAGTGTTCATCATACATATATCTTGTACTGGGTGGCCAGAAGTTAAAGTACACAGAGAGACGCAGAGGACCCAACAGCAGGTGAAGAGGTCCAACACAGTGTGAAGAACAGTTTCTACGTGGACAACTGTTTACAAAGCGTCTCGACTCAAGAAGGAGCCGAGGCTCTCCTAATCAAGTTACGCACCTCCCTAATCAAAGGCGGCTTTGATCTCAGGCAGTGGGCCAGCAGTGACCCGCACGTATTGCGCAGCCTCTCCTCCGCAGACAAGGCTGCCAGCAGCGAGACCTGGATGGCGACAATCCCAGGAGAAGCCCAAGAAATGACACTAGGACTAGTCTGGCACTTCAAAACAGACTCGCTCCACTATAGACACAAACCCTTGGCTCCAGAGCAGGGAAGGTCGGCGGCGATACCGACCACCAGACGGAGTGTGTACAGAACACTCGCCAGACAATATGACCCGTTGGGATGTATTCTACCTTACACCACCAGGGCAAAGATGATTGTACGAGCACTATGGGACAAGGACCAGAGCTGGGACGACCCAATACCCGCACACCTTGCCTCAACATGGAGAGAGTGGGAGACGGAACTCCGCTCACTCCCAGGTGTCAATATACGCCGCAGCTACTTCCCATCCACAGTGAGGCCAGAGACATGCGAGATTGAGCTACACGTCTTCAGCGACGCCTCCGAAGTAGCCTACGGATCGGTTGCCTATTTGCGTGCCCAAGAGATGGGAGGAGAGATACACACTGCTTTCATACTGGCCCGCTCAAGAATAGCCCCACGTAAACAACAATCTATCCCACGTCTAGAGCTCTGCGCAGCCCTCGCAGGAGCGCATCTAGCCACGTTAATCCAACGTGAACTCACCATTCCGGTGCATAGAACAATCTTGTGGTCAGATTCCACGACAGTACTCACATGGATTAAGTCTGATTCATGCAGATACAAAGTCTTCGTGGGAGTCAGAGTCACCGAGATTCAAGAATTAACAGAAGAAGCAAGCTGGAGGTATGTGGATACCAAACACAACTCAGCTGACGTCATCACCCGGGGAATGTCCCTGGATGACCTAACCCGTCGCAACATCTACAGTGACGGACCAGCATTCCTCAAGCTCCCGGAAGGAGATTGGCCTACGCCCACCCCGAGGGAAGCAAGTAACGAGGAGGCTGAGAACAAGAAGCCTATGTTCTGTGGACTGAGCACTGTCGCCTCCACAGACCCCAACATAGATGACTGCATTACCCTAGAGAGTGCGCAACAAAGAACATTCCTGCGGCACCACCCAGAGATTCAGTCCACCACTGACATGTCAGCAGCTGACTACGAAGAAGCAGAACTTCTTCTACTACAACGAGCCCAGAGAGACTCGTTCCCCGATGAGTTAGACTGTCTACAGGGAGGAAACCCCGTCCCATCAGACAGCAGACTGATTCACCTGGCACCAGAGAGTGACGCACATAATCTCATCAGAGTGGGTGGTCGCCTGCGGAGAGCCCCCGATCTACCAGATGACATTAAGCACCCGATCGTCTTGAACAGCCGACACAAGGTCACAGAGCTGATCATAAAGAAATACGACGAGGATGTACACCACGCAGGAGCAGAGAGAGTCTTCGCGGAGATCAGACGTCGTTATTGGATATTGCAAGGGAGAGAAGCAGTACGGCGCTTCCAGCGAACCTGTCTAGACTGCCGTAAGTGGCGCGCGCAGCCCAGCATACCACGGATGGCTGACCTACCCCCCTGTCGCCTCCGAATCGGCGACAAGCCATTCCACTCCACAGGCATGGACTGTTTTGGCCCGTTGTATATAAAGAGAGGAAGAGGCACCGAGAAGCGGTGGGGTATTGTATTCAAATGCATGACCACCAGAGCGATACATATCGAGCTCCTTCCGACCATGAGCACAGACTCATTCCTTATGGCCTTCCGGAGATTCACATCACGGAAAGGAAAACCGTCTACATTGTTGTCTGATCACGGGACCAACTTCAAAGGCGGAGAAAGAGAGCTGAGAGAGAGCTTCCAAGCTATGGGCCCAGAACTTAAGACCCACCTCGCTCCAGCCCAGATTGACTTCCAGTTTAATCGCCCGAACGCACCCCACTTCGGTGGAACCTGGGAACGAGAAGTACGTTCTATAAAGACAGCCCTGTATGCCGTACTCGGAGCCCAGACTGTGGCAGAGGAAGTCCTAATGACAGTCCTCACGGAGATCGAGGGAGTATTGAACTCAAAGCCCCTGGGTTACGTCTCCAGTGATGTAGCAGATGTCGACCCAGTCACCCCCAACACACTCCTAATGGGGCGGCTGGACCCCGCGCTACCCCAGACAATGTACAGGCCCGAAGAAGCGAACGGCCGAAGAATGTGGAGGTACAGCCAAGTACTAGCTGACAAGTTTTGGAGCAGCTTCCTACTTCACTACCTACCGTCTCTACAGACCCGCCAGAAGTGGGTAAAGGAGAGAGACAATTTGACAGAAGGAACAGTCGTCATGATAATTGACCAGTCACTACCCAGAGCTATGTGGCCGGCTGGCCGCGTAAGCAAAGTGATCACCGGTGCCGATGGCAAGGTCCGAGCAGCTGAAGTACTCGTCCAAGGGCGCACCTACACACGTCCCGTGGCGAGGCTCATAGAACTGCCCCGACTCCCAGATACTATCGATGATGACCATGACCCTATGACTTTGTGAGTTGACTGACCCTTACAGCGGACCTTGAGTGGAAGACAGTGCGGTTAATCTGTCTCTGCTTAGCTAATTAAGTGGGACTAATTAGGGGGTGGCTGTTGTGAAGGATCAGATTAAACCGAATATGTATATTTATTTATATATATATATATTTAATTGTATTTGTATATCGTTTGATATCCCCTGTATATTCCTTGTACAATATGCATTGAATATCCCCGTTTCTACTAAACAGCCCATAATAGTTCATTCTACCATTGGACGAGAACCTGGCGCCAGGTTGCCATACCCCTAGGTCCAAGTTCAATCGTGCCGCCTAACATGTCGAGGCAACCCCCGGTTCCGCGCAGTAATATGCCGGGCGAAATACGAATGGTACTATTTGTTCATAGCACATATATATATGGCGCTCGTAAAGTAGAACTTTCTTTTAGTCCAGTTCTTTACCCTCCAACAGAGTGACAGACGCAAAAGCCTCCCCACGACGCACGTGCGGTGTAGTAAGGCCTACTTGGCCCAGAATAGGCATTGAGATATCGTGTAGATTAATAGTTGAATGGTCATAGTTTGGCACCATACCGTCGAGTTGGACGTATTCTATTAAGCTAATAATAGTCTATTTATGTATGGTGCATCGTTCGGTTAGAGTTCTACAGTTATCAGTACCCCCATCGTTCCTGACGTTATCTGGACGCTTAACCAGGCTGGTCAGACCCCTAGTGGTGATTGCATCCGAGGAGCTCCGGGCCAAGAGCGACTGGACCTGTATATTGGATTACTCTACCCAGACGACGGCGAGCCTTCTACGGCTTGGATTATGCTTTGTGTGCTTTGATTATTCCATGGATAAAGGCCAACACTGCCGAGTGTTGGAATTACCCCCCGGAGAGGACTCCAGGTGAGACGGCGCTCTACACGTGAGGTCGCCTCACGTCTTTCCGTTGTGGACCGGCAGCTACCGTCCACAGAGGGTCCAGCTGTATTCGTCTGCGGTCCGAGGTTCTGTGGGCACCGTGTCCAAGACTTTGGATTCTCCCAAGACACCGTCGGCCAGATGGGATACCGCCAGCGGCTTCTCTAACCCCCCCCTCCTACTGTCTTACAACCAGCGGGACCCCCCCCCCCCCCCTTAGTGTATCCAGCTATAATCATTTAAGTACCATCGCTATCGTTTCCTAAATATTCCAGGTTGTATACTTACTCCCTGCGCAACCAGAGATTGGACATTCAATGTTGATTTACCTACGAATACTCATTTGCCATAAAAGTGCATATTCCATATTTCAAATCATAAATGTAATTAAGTGATCGTTGTATACACCCTTTGCTGTATTAAACTTTCGATTTGGTACATTTGTGTTGGTTCGTTTCATCAGGTGGGAAAGTGTTCATCATACTTATATCTTGTACTGGGTGGCCAGAAGTTAAAGTACATGAGGTAGTGGTATTAAATATCATATCTAACAATACATTCAGGGAATTGTACCCCTCAGTTACACACACCCTATCTCACCCCCACCCAGGAGCCAGAATGAGTGAATTACCATGTTAATGTCTAAAACGAAAGTCAGCCTTTGTGATCAAATAAATGTATTGTCATTATGCTATGTGGACCAGTCGACTCCAGTACCAGGTACAGGGGTCGAGAAAGTGTTTAAATACTGAGCAGTCTCGACATTAGAACACACTCGACAGAACCAAGCTGTCCGTGTCACTGAGAGATTATTTTATATCTTGTGACTTTGCTGTATTCTACCGCTGATGCCCTGCTGAATAAATCGACTGAGAACCTGAAGCCATTGCCTTTAAAACCTGTATCCAAGCGTCTACTTTCTTGCCGTGAATTGATCAGTTGCCATCATTAATGGTGCCAGAAACCCAGGGACGATAAACCAGAATTAGAACCGAACCAACAAAAAGAAACAAACAACTTTTGGACCTCGCCAGCAGAACTTTTCAAACAACTAAAGAGGACATCGCTATTTTCTTCAAACACTGAGTTTCCTGTCTTCAAAAGCTGAAGGTGAGTAGAACTGCAACATGTTAACAAAATGTGAAATTGTGGACCACTACCAGAAGGAGAGAATGACTGACTCAGAGAGGAAAGTAACATGTTGGCATGACACAACAGAGTTTACGGAGAATCACAGAATAAAAATAATCAATCTTTTAAGTTTTCTCATTGCCAAATAGTAGGAGTTCTAGATATAGGTTAATTGGCTAGATCCGTGCTGTTAAGAAGTGGACCAAGATGGATTCACGCTAGGATTAACAGGTAACGAAGACAAATTATTATATAAACTAATTGGAAGATCCCACACTATTAGAGATGTGATGACAATTATAAATCTTACTATTGATAAAGAGAGAACATTGTAGTAAAATAGTGCCAGAGGTGGAAATGCGCCAACTCGACGTTGGGGACGACGAGTTGTTTAATTAGAGCTATTGGCATAATTCATTAGGAATAGATGTTTAAAAAAACCTGCTAAACTTGCCAAATCGTTTGAAATCTATGGTCGCTCCTGGGTGGGGAACTTTTTGCCTCTTTTAGAGGTTCTCAAAGTTATGGTTACTGAATACTCTGAATAATATAAATAATTATTATTTAATAGGAGTTTAGATATAGGTTAATTGGCTAGATCCGTGCTGTTAAGAAGTGGACCAAGATGGATTCACGCTAGGATTAACAGGTAACGAAGACAAGTTATTATAAGAAAATAGATATGTATATTCAGAGGCCCAGAAACAATGACGTTGACGGTAATCGGATGGACCCACGCTAGGATTAACAGGTAACGAAGTCTGATTGACTAGACCCTGTGTTGTTAAGAAGTGGACGAAGTCTGATAAGACGCATTTTCAAGCTCTGTGGAAATAGGAAAACATGGATCCATGTATTGTAATACTTATTTTGCAGAATAAAGACGTCCGTTCTGTAAAGGAATTGTAAAATGGCACTTTTATAGCTTAGGAAACGAATGAATGAAAACGTTAGGAAGGTGGCAATATTACATGACTAATGTGTTATGTGTAAAAACCGCGCTCGATACGAGAAGACATTGAATGCACTATATTATAAAGGCGCTGTCCTTGGTACTGAAGAACTACGTGGTTTAAAAAACGTTCAAAACTATACTTAGATGTACAAAACGAGCATTTTAAGAACAGCATAAACACGTATAGTATAGTTTATATCGATTCACGTTAGAATAAGGATATTATCTTATGATTTCATGTGATAAAAAAGCGTTTAAAGAAATTCTCTCTCATTGGTCTGTGTGTTGTATAACTGTGAACAATGTGAACGCCCATTGGCTTAAATGAATGAGTGTTACGTCAGCACCGCCAGTTCCCACGGGAGAATAGGTTTCATTGACAAAAATGACTATAGTGTTGACGTGCTGTATCAACGTAGCAGAGACGGAAAAAAATTTGGATAATGTTGGACGAATGTTTTGTATGTATAACCTGTGGGGGGGAACTAAAGTATGATTTGAGCAATATGCTTACAAATGGAGTTGCTACCGGGTGGAAACATCCGGGGTTTACAGTGAATGGAGCAATTGACTTTGAGCATTTGCACAGAATGAATGAAGAAATGAATGAAGTATGTGAAGAATGATTGTTTACATTTAAAACGCACGGTTTTGTTTACAATATATTAGCTATTTTTACTGACAAGAAGTTTGGCAAATATACCGGAATACTTTGGAGATTCTATTTCATTTTTTATGGTTTGTTGCAGTAAGATGGCAAATATCTCACTATACTATATATTACTTTATGAATTTCCCTGCTGTCAATATGCATTTGGGTGAAAAAGATGTAATAGAAAATTGATCACTTTCTTTATAAAATCCATAAGCCTGTGATGCAGTATGACTAAAAGACAGGGAAATATTCTTAATAGCATTTATTGATAGGATAGGATATTGCCCTAAGATGTTGCAACGTGAATAACTAAATGAAGTAGAACATGTGAAAGTGTTGTTGAAATCTATTTTTATGATATAGAAGTTAAGAATAGGTACAGTTTATCATTACAGGACGTGATGTGAGTGTGTCTGACTGGAACAATGCAGTGTATGTATGTATGTATGTGAGGACTTTCCGCTTTTCACCACAATGTGGTAGCAAATCAGTTTTAATCCATTACAATGGCTGTCCAATAGAAGATTACTTTACATGTTAAATTATATGGAAGTTAAAAATAGTTACAGATAAAATAAATAGATAGATCTGGTAGGTTACAGAAACTAAAACTGCTTCAAAGGAAATTTTTAGCTGTTGATATACGCTGCATTTCAGTCGAAATATTGCATCCTGATTAATCACATTGCAAATATAGTACACAAATATCAGATATATACATACACAGAGTATCAGGTTAAAACTCACACAGCTAACACATAGAAGACACTTGATGTTGGGAGAGATTAGTTGTTTTAGACTTCAGAAAATACATTTAAATTAGAGAACTATGATCAAAGTGGAAAATGTATGGGACAAGTGTTGAATGTATATTTTATCATCATAGAGGCCTTTTACTACAATTTAACAGAAATAGGAAAAAGATTGTTAGCAACGTCTGCTGGTAGGGTAGGATATTGTACTAGTGGGAGGAACTTTGGGGATTTAGTAAAATAAAATGGTTGCTTTTATAAAAATCAAGTGTTTAGAAGTGTTTGAATTCCATAGCTTCGGTCATAATTTAAAGCTCTGAAAGGGGCGTTTTTGGTAAAATTAGCCATAGTATATTTGTTTAAATGTGGATGGGAGGGGGCCGGGGGGATGTTTTTTGATTATGTGGATAATTAATATAGGAGAGACATGTGAGCTGATGGGTAATATAGAGTGTGGCTGTGGAGTAATAATTAATGTCATGATGCTGACTGAGTTGAGTATGTGCATTTTGTTGAGACAATATATGTCTATGTAGGCCACTGTGATGAAGTTCAATATTGCAGACTATGTTGTTTGAATGTGTTTATTTGGTTACTTGGGACATAGTTTATTAAGATAGAAGGGAAATAGTGTCATCATAATACACTGCATTAGACAATTTTAGATATACTCAGTACGTTTGACTTTGTGCATATACTGTAGGCTAACAAATCAGCTTGATAGAAGTAAATTTACGTATTAAATACATACATTAAAATACATACATACACATAACACCCATATTTATATTTATAAAACACAAGATACATAAAAGTGTACTCCCCTTCACTTCATCAGTACATTTAACAATCAGAGCTACCATTGGACACACATAAACACATAGAAACACGTGATTTTGTAAAGTATAAGTGAGTGGCATTTGAAGATAGAAACCAGAAGTGATTGAATATATTCAATTTTTTTTTATTGATGGTTTAGATCAGGGCTATTCAACTAAATTGTTCAGGGGGCCACATTGTCAGAAACCCAAGGGGCCAGGGGCCGGACTGCCACGGCGCCTCCCCGTGCTATGAATATATGTACACTTGACACAACACGCAACCACATTTTCACAACTTTTATTTAACTACATTGCAAAAGTAGTATACTTTTCAAAAAAAGTGCTTCATTTATGTGCCACATCTGCAACATCTCCTGCAAAAAGTGCTTCATTTATGACTGCGCAACAACTGCAACATCTCCTCTTCAACATTTCAATATAAAAATAAAATAAAAAACAAACAAGTGCATGATGTGCATCTGAACATTCTAACATCAACACTTGAACAAAAAAACACATTTATAGTGCAGCTGAGCTTATGAAAAAGTGCTTCATGTCTGTGCAACAACAGCAAATCACAGCATCTTATTAGCACTTATTAACTCTCAAACATCAGGGGGGTGGGGGGCAGACAGGCCTAGCCTACATACACACATCTAATGAGAGCGATTGCACTTCTTTGACTGGGCAATGGCAGAGAAAGAGGGTTCATAGGAAGTGAGGGCTACCCGCAAACAGTGATGCAAATGCTCATTTGTCAAGGAGGCACGGTTGCTTGTTTTAATGGCATTCATGTGAGAGAAACTGGATTCACAGGTGTATGTTGAGCCAAACATTGTTAGCACAGATATTGCCAGCGTTTTTATTTTGGGGAATGTGTTGACATGAATACACTTTATCCAAAATGTTGTGGTGGATTCATTCTCAAGTGCCTGCTTCAGAGCAGATGATGCTTGCATGTCAATTATTTCAAGTTGCAGGAGACCTTCATCAATGTGAAGTGATGCAAGGAACTCTTGTCCTTTTGTGGAAATAGCAGCTACATTGGCAAATGGGTTGCTCACAAAATGCATCAATTCTCTGGACATGTCAAATTCATCAAATCGACTTGCAAAGTTTTCCCTCAATTTATCAATGAAATCTGTCATTAATTGAGTGACTTTTGGCTCAATTGTGCGTGTTAACGTTGACATGAAAAGAAAAAAGTTTAAAAAAAAAAAAAAAAAAAAAAAATTATCATGTAATCTTTGGCGGGCCGGTCAGAATCATCCCGCGGGCCGCCAGTTGAATAGCCCTGGTTTAGATAATGTGTGCTCTTGTTGTTTGACTATGTTGTTATGTGCTGTGTAACTGATTTAGTGTGATTTTAATTTTAGATATAATTGTTTGTACCGGATCAAAGTGAATTGATCAATGCAACTATTTAGTTTCACTAAGCTTGTAATGATAGGAGACACACAGACTCTGCTATGGTTTGAAAAATATTCCACCCAAATTGTGAAATAATCCTCACTTGTAAATGAATGGATAGTCCAGTCGGGTCTTCACCGAATTAACTTGTATATCTGACTATATTCAATATCCAAACTGTCATAGTTATCATAATCTATGAGGAAAAAACATCCTCCAAATGGTTTATTGGATGACTGTTGTGAGTCCACATCAAATTATGGCATTCAGTTTAAAACAGTAGATTACTGTACAGAGATTGTCACTTACAAATAGATGGCATTATAAATAGATAGATAGATAGACACATACGTGTTGATTGCAATATTATAATACAGAAGAGATAGAAAACAATCACAAGTGGCGACCAGTGGCGGCTCGTCACCGGGGGCGCTAGGGCGCCGACCCACCTGTTAAATCAGAGAAGAAGAAAAAAAAACTTTTTTGTTTTTTGTTTTATAGCCCTATAAATAATATAAACATGTTTAAGAATAATATTTATTTTAACACTTTGGTTGCCTAAGGTTAAATTAATGATATACCATAGATTGCCAGCGCTATTTGTCTATGGAGAAAGTCCCCTTCTTTGCAGGGCTATAACTTTTTAAATTCTATTGCTACATTGCCATTATTAGGGCCCATTCAAAGTCCTATATGTATTGTTCATTGTGTAGCAACGTTAAACTTTTTCATTCACATATTCATAGTAAAGTATGGTCTAATGTATAAGTATGTTTTCATCTCTTTCTGCAGCTTTCTCCAGAACGTGATATATAGCCCCAAATGCATTATATTGATGATGAAATACAGTTTGATGGCAATCAGCGCGATATAAAAAATTCCAACTAGACGTACTTCTAGAAGTTACTACATGTCATCTGATGTTGACCGGATGGGCGAGGGGGCGTTTATAATTCCGTGGGCAGCGTTATACCAATCATCTAATGTGGGTAAAATGTTGATAATATCAGTTATTATCGAAGACGGTAACGTTACACGCTGAAACTCACCCCAGTCTCCGCGCGCCGTTGGGCGATCATCGTCGAGTAGAAATTTTATCATTATGGGATATATTATTACCCGGTCCATCTCCAGCTTGTATAATGGTATATACGTCCAAATCATGTTGTTTATCGAGTTATTGGCAATCGATCGCTATGTAGTGTGACGAGCTAGAGTCACGGAACATGTACCGAGTGGCCGGAAGCAATACGGACGTCTAGCAAAACCTCTAGTGCGCTTCCTGTTAAGCGCTTGCGCCGATCGGCCACCAGATGGCGCTCCTGAACCGCCAGAGAGCTCAGTGGGTCCTGCTGGTGGATCTCAGGCCAGCGGAGGGACATTATGAATCCGATCGCAGATTTTTGAAATATTGATATAAAGACGACGTACAGCGTCCCCCGGCAACTTTAGCATGGCCAGCAAAGACGTCTAAAGACGGCTCCCGGCAGTCAAAGTGTTAAGTATGTTTGTGCTTCCAATGCACAATATAACGTTATTATATAAAATAAAAAATACTTTTTTTTTTTTTATTGTTTTTTTGTATTTCTCTGCCCGGGCTAGACACGATAGCGCTCTGAGTGCGCGTCACGGTTTGATCGCTGTATCCGTCGCAGCCAATCAGTGCGTAACGCGTTGTGCGTTGAAATATGACTATTATGTTGGAATCCGGGCGCGATTTGAAGCGGTCTAGCCAGTAGCGTCAAGAATTTCTGTAGCCGCATTTCGCGGAGACGCTCTCTGATTGGCCGACGCCAGTATTTTTTTCCGTAGCAGAATTTCACAGAGACGATCTCTGATTGGCCGAATCCAATTTCTAATGTTCCAATTCTAGCTTATTCCTAGGTTGGTCCGTTGGTGGTAGAGATAGTTGTGTTGTTGTGAGATGCAGCTGTTTGTCTTAGAGCGTGCCGTGACTGCAAGTTCTTTAGACTGTTAAGCTTAGGCACTCTTTCAAAGTTGGTTAAGGTTAGAGTTTGTCTTAGAGCATGGCGATAGAACGCCAGGTAGTTTGCAGTCTGTTCGACGCGGAAATGGACAAAGGAATGAAGTACTTGTGTTGTGTGGTGCTAACTGCTAACAAGCTAACACTTGGCTAACAAGCTATATGGCGGATGCAGTCTGGACACAGTGGACAGTGGTCTGAAATACATCAACAGTGGATTATACACTTTATCAAGGCAAGCCCTCCTGCCCTGGACGTGTCAACTAAACAGTGAGTCTCTCTCTCTCTCTCTCTCTCTCTCTCTCTCTCTCTCTCTCTCTCTCTCTCTCTCTCTCTCTCTCTCTCTCTCTCTCTCTCTCTCTCTCTCTCTCTCTCTCTCTCTTTCTTTTGGATTGAAAATACGTGGATTATGGCTTGTTCAATATCGTCTATGTTTGAATGAATGAATGAATGAAAACTTTATTAACAGATTGCAGAATGGGTACAATACAGTACGGCTCAATACACACAATTGTTAAGGGGATGCAGACCAGAGAAAGACGTTTGTCTTGTTTACATCAGGGTCCCAGATTTTCGATTCATATCGATAGTTTAATAGCTAGCCTTGGCTCGTTTAACAATATGCAAAATATGTGTACAGCCCTGTACTCATACTGAAGTTATTCTTGGTATATAATACTACATATACTAGGTCTGATTGTGTAACGAATCGATTCCACGTCGCGCTGTGTGTGAGAGAGAGAAGGAGAGAGGGAGAGATCTGCGTGTGTTTGGTGACGGAGCGAGTTTTGTTTCTAACTTTTCTATTTATATATTGTGTTTCAAGTTGTGAATTAGACTATACTTTTTTTGACTGGTTGTGTGTTGTTGTAGTAACAGCTGAGCGACTCGTTCATAAGAGCCGATTCATTGCCGTGAGCGTGAGTCGAATCGCTCACGTCTTGCCATGAGTCGGTTGCGTGGTACTGTACATGTTTGCAAAATGTTTTGGTATAGCGCCCCTAGTGGAGAGAGAACCAGCAGCCGCTACTGGTGGCGACTGAGTTGAGAGGGTAACTAATTTACATATATTGACAATAACTACTCCTATGGGAGGTGTGAACACTTACTTATGCAACTGCAGGCTTGACAGAAGAGAGGAGAAATTACTTTAAGGAAAACTATGTCAGATGAAATGTTTTATGATGTGTTCAATAATGCTGTGCTGGATATATACTTGTGACTGTACTAACCAATTATATTGTGCTGATTATGTGTTTATGTGAAGTAGATATGTTTGGTTTACATTGCATGTCAATGAAGATAATATGCTCAAAATTCCGATTTCTGTGCTCATCAGAAATATAATTCATTTAGAAAAAGATTGTTTTGCATATAGTAAACAATAGTTTAGGTCAGTATAATGTGTTCACAGATGGTAGGAACTTGTTGCAGGATTGACCATGCAAACTATCTATGTGTAATTTATAGTTAAATAACTGCTATGCATTAATTTGGTGACATTGTATACCTTAAGTGTATTATTTTAGATTATTGGAAATGTTTATTTCACATTATAACAGAAGAATTAATATAATACTGTATATTCATATTTAAAGTCTGGCAACAGAAGTGTATACATGACATGAATGGTGTGGAAGTGCTATTGGAGTTTTAAATATTTTTATTTGATGTTATAATGTATGATTGTTTATCCCACTGTGCTAATTAAACTGGTTCTTGATTTGTTTAGTGGATTATAGTATTCAACAAAAAATGGGGGTAATGGTCCTATGGGATGATGTTCTTGTTTTGTAAAATGATATTATGAGAATATTATGATCAATGCTATGTTTCCAGGTACACTTTTCAGGTGTGTTGGTTTGATAAGTTGGTAAGTGGTTGTGACATCGACTTGAAGTCAACTAGGTATAGACCCGACAAATTTTTTTTCACTGGATATTAAGATAAAATCAAATATTCCCAGTAGGGAAATATAGATACTTGTGTAAGGTAGTAGCCCGTTGTGCAAACTACCAATCATGGATTTCCTTTTTGCTACAGTGTTTCTGATCAACTCTTGCTGTGGCAGTAAGGAAAACGTAAAGAGGATGGTATGGTGGACAATTTTGATGTTTCCCACCTGTACAGCCTGGCCAAGCTGCACAGATGGGAGAGAGACAATGTTTTCACCGCAATGGCTTTTGTGGTCATATGGACTCTGAACTAGACAGAGTCAAAGAGAGGATATCAAAATGGACGGTTGATTAATCCGGATGCTTACAACATGTCAAAAAATTATGACAAATAAGAGACACAGAAGAAATGCATAAGTAGTCCAAATATTTTATGCTTCTGAAACAGGGGAAGGAGAGCCAACGTTACGGCCACAATGCAGAATTGCAAAAAAAAAGAAAAAAAAAATTGCATGGAAAAAGGGGCAGACTATATTAGGCAAATTCAAACAATTATATGAAATAAATGTTATGAATAACCAAAACATGTGAGTAATTTGTTCTTTTTCTGAGAAAATACAGGTGGAAGTGGCCAGTGAGCTAGAAGTATCTTAGATTAGTTTAGAAAATAGGGAACGAAATCCAGGTGCAGAACGAACCAGCATGCTGTATGAACGAGGAGACAAACAACGAAAACAAAACAGTATCTTTATATTTCTATCACAAATTCTCTCAATCAAATTAATGTTAAAAGAACAATTATGCAAAATTTTGAAGAAATTGTATCTGAAATTACAGTTGTATATATAGTAAAACATGTCTCTTTTTGCCTTGTTCTGCTTCACAGCGTCTCGCCAGGAGAACGGAGTCTGTGACAACATCCATCAAGAAAATAAGGTAAAAATATAACGGATCAAGAGACAGGGAATACAGGCAACAACAAGGTCACCTAACTGAAGGCTTGTGTAAGAGAAACAAGAACTATATTAGAAACAATATAAAAACATGCATACATAGACACACACATATACACCACACACACATTAGGAGTAACATTTTTTCTTCTTCTGCCGAATTACAAAGGAAGTCTCTGAAAAACAATCTGAACAGTAATTTGAAAAGGAAATAGGAGAAGCCTACTTAGCGACTACATCACACTTCTGGAGCAAAAAGGAAAATGTTGAGAAATCTCACCTCAGAAAATGACAAAGCTGGCCATTAAACCAGCAATGGCAGCGCGCAAATATGCCTCCCCTCAACAAGCGACGCTGTCCCAACGGGTACGCTGAAAACAGGCCGGTATGGAAGAATGATAATGAATTAATTCATTATATAGCCAAAGACGGGTAAGACTGCACGGAGAAAAACCAGCGGCAACCTAAGGCAGGCACATTCACGATTACAGGAGCCGTAAAAATCACTGTGAGCAAAGACTCACTGAAAGAGTGAACACAAAGAAGGGGAGGTGAAAAGAGTGAAACACAGAAATTGCAATGGGGTGTTGAGGACACTATCAACACCGAATAGTGACATCTCCAGACTCATAGCGCTGGACTAATAATCCACCAGACAAAGTGAATACGAATTCAAAAAAGCTTGTGGGATGTTAGGGAGGGGGTAGGCTCCCCGAACCTCTAGCATCCAACAGGCGGCAGTGGGGTCGCAAGATTCCGGGGACACGTGTGGTAATATTGCCTTGGAATTTCATAATTAATATGTGTGAATAAATTAGAGAACCATAAATGTAAAGCCAGATGTACCTTTCAATAGCAGAGTGGACTCAGTGGCTAAAAACAGTCTCAACTGTCAGTGAGACAGTTGCATCAGATAACAACAGCAACAGTTATTTCAACCCCCACTCAAGCAATGACTAATTTAGAGAACAAACAACACTTGAATTGACAGTATGTAAATGTAGAAGCAGAGACAGCTGGGTTGACCACAAGGCAGACCAGTTTAGACTTGTTGAAGCATGGACACTAACTCACAGACAAAGTAATCTATTAATCAACTGTTTAGTATCAAAAGGTATTATATGATGTCTGGTATCAGTCTTAGAAAGCACTGACTGTACTTGGATGATATTAGACATCTATAGCCATATAGAAGGAATGTTAAAGTTATATATTATTCATTTAAGAGGAGATTTCTGTAGGGACAGACCCAATCAGGAAGACACTGACGGGGGCCACTAGCGTCCCCCTCTGGGTATTGAGTCAAGATCCACATGGGAGATCAAAGGGGGGGGGGGGCAGCCAGCCTCCCCCCAGAGAAACCCAGAGGGAGGGGCTGCCAGCGCCCACCGGACACCCCCACAAGAAGACGCCGCTGGATTGGACCAGCCATATGTATTATTGGCTAGAAATGATAGTATATAGGGCCCTACATAGGGTGATTCAGGAGCTCTCAGGCCGGATCCACCAACCAGGGGTCTGGGGGCTCCCCCACCGCTTCGAAACGACCCAGAAACAACTGTGAGCTGATTGCATTGTACGTGAGTAAAATCATGGGAAACACCAAATGGTTGTTTATAGATTAGAGTAATGTTGTACAGATCCCTGATCTGTAAACCAGATTTACTCATGTATAATGTGTACAGTAAACCATGTATGTTCAAATTATGTTAACCAAGTGACTGTTTGATGTGCAGTATTTAGGTTTGAAGATGCAAACCTGATTGTGATATTTCTGTACAACGGACAGCTGTTAAATATTATCTGATCATCTTTTGTATGTAGAAGTCAACCTTTTATTCACCTTGGACTCCTGGCTCTAATCAAATAAATCAGCTGAGTTGAACTACAATTCTGGTTTGTCTGGCGTACACGTTTTATTCTTCATCTGCATTAAGCCAGATGAGGAGACCAACCATTCTATCAAGTATGAATCTTTCCTCCTCCTTTCAGACAATCAATCTCATTGTATTGTGCTACAATAACCACAAATTATTGTAGGAAGTCTGTGGGATTTTACTACAGAAATGGTGCCGTGTTGCCCTACCCTTTGTGTCTCCCCCTGGAAAGGTGCGGTAGGGTCTTGTTATATGTATCATATCTGGATCTTGCTGTGTGTTGGGGACACGGGGCGAAGAGCTGGGGTGTTGCTGCGTTTGAAGTGATTAACGATGGGCTTGTTGTCTGAATGGATGAGGGAGAGGAGCAGGATGGAGGTTGGTTGTGTACGCCACTGTTTGGGGCCCGCGGTGAATATGGCGTCTGCATGCAGGGTTGGGGGTTGCGGTGGGAACAACTGGAGCGGTAAATGCAATATTATTAACAATAGAATAACAACAACAACAATGTCTTAGCTTGTGTGTCCGGAGGTATGACGATCGCGCTTGTTGTGCAGTGAACATGCAAACGTAGGCTTTTTGTGTTTGTGTGTTCATTCAGACACAGGAGGCCGGTCTCGGCCCAGCGGGCCACGGGGGTTAGTAAACTCGTATGGAAGAACTATACGGGGGAGTTACACCAAGAAGGGTGGTGGCGCACAGACTATCTGGTCATGTTGTGGAAGATAGCGTCGCATGACGGCAGGTAAAAGGCTTTTCTTGCTAGGAAGCACGGTTATTCTGTTGTGTACGACAGGGGCGCGTTCTGAGTATATAATTGCCCTAAAATTATTCTCAGGAAGAGGGCGCAGGTAAGACGAGGAGATTTGACTGTTCTGAAATGGAAGGGGAGCTGGGTCCAAGGTGCATTGTGTCCCTGCTTGTAGTCACAGATAGCGGGACGGGGACCGTGAGTGACGGGTCAGTATGGGCATAATTGCGTTGGGCTAAGGGTTCTGTTACTATTTCGGAACATACGAGTCAAGTATGGTGAAAGGTTGTTAGACCCTGGCATGATCAGCGCAGGGGTCTGTGCGATTGCAGGATTAAAACGTAGTAGTTAATGGAAATGTAGGGTGCCGGCGTGTTCAGGGTGCGTTATCCTTTTTAAGCTTGAGCGAAACCGGCCTGTTGATTAATTACGTTCGCTGTGATACAAAAACGATTCGGTCGAACTGACTGATAAGTACTTAATGGTTTTGTTATGATATTTTAATGACCAACGGACATATTATGTTTGGGCGAGTCCCTGCTGTTGGTTGGGGCTAGCTGGCTAGCTCTGTGGAGAAGTCCGCTGTGAAGCTGGGGACGTTACGATGGCGTTATGAGAGAATTGATTAAACACTGTGGCGGCGATTACAAGTAAGAGGCGGTTGAGACGCAGGGTGGCAAAATTGTGGCCGTTTTGAGGGTTATTATTAATGCGGTAACGTGGTAAATGATATTGAGGATTCGCTGCTTGGTGACGTCATGGTGTTGTGGAGAGTATGTAACGTTCGCGGTGCTATGGAGTGAGGCGGAGAAGGTAGGAGAAAGGGTTCGTGTTGAACTATGTGTGCGGCGTTGGTTGGTGTGAATGTTTTAAAAATTATTTTCTGTTAGAGTGGTTGGCTATTTTAGGCTTGTGTGAATTGTTTATGCTTTGGATGGTACTGAGCGAATTGCGTGGATGAACGGATCTTGAAAAGCACGGCTCCCGTGAGGGCCTTGAACGTCGCATTGGAGCTGGCTAAAGCTAGTTAGCTTGCATGCCGTTGTTTTGTGGCGTTTGGGGGCGGCAGGTTTCACGTTTCGAGTTTTGAGAATGATGTTGGGGAAGGGGTAGAGAAGCGTGATAAATGTCGTGGCAGATTATGGATATCGGGGCATGTTATTATGTTGTCGTGGCAGACCTTGGTTGTCATAGCAACGTTAACAGCCGCTTCGGTTGCCACTGCGCATGCGCGGTACAACGTGGATGAGGTCTCGTGCATTCGGAATAGTTCGCTCAGAGGATAGAAACGGGTAAGAGGATTTTCTGCATTATGTAATATGGCGGTGTTTGTATATGTGTGCATTGTATTTTTGTGTAAGCAGGGGAAGGGATGTAACATGTATAGTGGTTAGGTTAGGGGTGATGGTACAGCTCAATACACACAATTGTTAAGGGGATGCAGACCCAAGGAAGACTTTTGTCTTGTTTACATCAGGGTCCCCCATTTTCAATTCATCAGATAGTCAGTCACCCGTGTTAAGATACATCATAACTTTTATTGCATACATGATATAAACGGTAGTTTGAGAGTAGTTATAGGAAAATGGCTCTACACTAAAGTTACATGTTGCTTGCAGTAAAATCAATTTAGGACTAACCACTATAAATGTTATGCTGAGATGGAGGATGCCTACATGTATAATAATTAGAGCTGGGACATTTCCAGTTTTTTAAATTTGTGTAACATGTACAATTGTATGCTTGAGATAATAATGTTGTGTTTTATGTAGCTTGATGTAAGATACTTGTTATAGTTTTAATAACGCTGGAGATTTAAATAGGATAATGTTTATATTATTTACTAAATGTTTTTAGAGTGAAATTTGATACAAGCCCGGTTGTGAAGCAGGATAATTTACTGATGCTTGTTTTAGATTGCTAAATCTTTAATACACTGTTGATATGGTTAGGACATGTGTTTATGCTTGTTTTAGATTGTTAAAATCTTTGATGTAGTGTTAAAGTGTTGACACAAGCCTTCGACTTGTAGGATAGTTTATTGGAGGCTTGCTGAAGATGACAAATTATGACATGAGTGTTATTAATTCAAAAACCTGGGGGCGCTTGCCTCTGGGAAGATGAGAAGTGTGATTAACCGTTTAATGATTTACAGATGAAGGGTTGTATTACCCAGGGGGGTAGGAATCCTTTTGAGGCGGGCCAATAGGCCCAAGGGGGGTCAGGATGTACAGCTGTTGTTTACAATGGCTGTTTGTTCGTTTATGACGGGATGACGTGAGATTAGATGCAACAGGAGAGAGAGGGTCAGAGGTGAAGATGAAGGAGACAGGGTAGGGAGGGGATTAGGCACCCCGAACCTCTAGTTGTCAACAGGCGGCAGTGGGCTCGCAAGAGTCTGGGCGCACGTTAAACACATTCTATAGTGCTGGGGAGAAACTGAAGGCCCTCGTGCGTAACGAGGTATGAATCAACATACCACTGTGGTACCGTCTAGTCGGCCCTGATGTCGCATGTAAGGTAAATGTTGGCACGGGGTGGTACGTGGGCGACAGTCCACACCTAGGAGCAGGGCGGTGCACCGTAGGGGGCACAGCTCCTGCCATGAACAGGCAAGGCTGGCGAAAACGGTCAATATTTCCATGCCCAGAGCAAGCGGGGTGGGGACAAGACCGTCGGTTTCTAAACTGAGTGGCTGATAGGTACTACGGACAGTCAGCCGCTTGGGGTCCTGACTTGATGACGGACTATGAGGTCGCTATCGACTGGGTCGCCAGCCGGTTGGGAGAGCGTTATGGCAGAGACCATAAATGCACCTGGCTCAATGTACAGTCAGGCCACAGTAACCTTACTAGCCGATACAGGGTTAGTAGGCGAGTTGTGCTTCTGTGATCAGTGTTTTTGAAAAGAAAATGCTGGGAAGCAGAGGGATGAGGGGTGTCAATTCAGAGGAATCTGGATTGTCTCTCCTAAGATTGGAAAGGGACCCAGCCTTAAACTGCACCTGAAAGTAAAATAAGGGGGCTTCTTCCGTTCATGAGAGGAGACCTTACCGCCGGAAGTGGAGACCTGCATCTCTGTTGGGGGAGAGGGGCCGGCGTCGGACAAGGCAGCCCTAAGAAAGGAGCTGGTTGTACCGTCGTAGCGGACTGCCTAAACCTTACGGGGAGAGGTGCATCTAAGTAGGGGAAGGAGTGCATCCGAACGGGAGGAGGGTACTCTTAACTGGAAGGAGGTTAAAAGGGTCAAAGCGATTTTTATGACGAGGGAAATGTTGAGACAGGAAGCGTGCTAATACAGGACACAGCTGATGGAGGAGTGAGCACAGTAATTGAATTAGGATAGCCAGCTCAGATGAGGTTAATTACATTGGGGGGCTACCTGTTTGATTAGAAGGAATAGCGGTAGACTCTCAGGGTACTAGGACTGCTTTGAGGTTCTGTCGTTGAGGGAGAGTTCCTAGACTCTCTCTGGCAGTAGGTAGGAGTGTAGAAATTAAGTGTGAATTGTATTAGCCAGGGATGAGTGTAGCCGGATGAGAGAGTAGAAGAGATGAGCGCAGGGGAACTAACCCATTGTCGGTCTGTGGTTGATTAACGAGTGTATGAGAGAGATATATGTTTATAATATGAATGAGGCGTGGATGATGTTGAATTGTGAGAATGTGTTGTGGCACTGTGAGAGTGGAGTTTGGTTGAGCTGGTACAGATGGTATTTTTTATTTAAATTTAATTTTTGTATGTATGTGTGAGATTGAGATGTCCTTTAGTGAATGATTGAGCGGGGGATGGAGGCAAGGAGGCTTTGTCTATCCATTCACACACAGGCACACACACACACACCCATTCACATTCACCCACACACACACACACACAGACACGCACACACACACACACACACACACACAGACACACACACACACACACAGACACACACAGACACACATTCACACAATTTGGTCACACATGCATGCACACACGCAACTAAGCTTTCACTTAAGGTGAGACTAGTCTTAAAAATAACAAAATGTGTTTAGGTAAGGAGTGTATCGAACCACTTGGGTTATACCATTATCATTTGTTTCATATCATTTGTTTTACTGCATTTGATTTGATTTCTGTTGAATGTTTTGTAGGGATGAGCGATTGAATTTAAATTTTTGGATTTCTTTTCTATTTTTATCTGTGATTGTGTGGCCTGAATGGGTGTGAATGGAGCCTGTAGAGGGTGACTGTGCTGGCTAGAAAGGTTTTAAATTTCTTTTCTTTTCTTTTTTAATAACCATTGAGGTGGTCTACATTTCACATCTGTTGGAATGTTTTTTGATTATTTGCGTTTTGTTTGTTGTTTCTCTATGATCTGGTGAGAGGACGGTTGAAGCGTGAGGATACATTGGATCAGATCAATGGCAGTTAAGTGGTCCCATTACGTTTTGCATAATGATTAAACATTTGGTTTCTCTTGAGGAATATTTGACATGTTGTATAAGGAAAATTTGTTCTGTGTTTTTGTTCCCTTGCAGTTCAGGCGGAGAGGGAGGATGGACCATCACAAGTGGGGGATCATGGGGAAAAGGTGTAGGGATACATTTCATTAGATTATGACACGATGGTGTGACCCGTTCAGTCAGTTCCTGTGGGAGATTGTTGGATTATGAGGAGAGGTCGCTTGGGACGCTACCCCTCCTTCAATATACCCCCGGATACGAAGGCCGGAGGTTGAGACATACCTCCAGACTGACGGAGTCGTTCGTCTGTAGATCCATGGAAATACAGTCATGGGACAGAAAATGACGAGGTCCAGGCCTAAAAACAGTGGCTTCAGCTGAGGCTGGCCGACATGGGGTGGAGGGGGGGGGGCGAAAACGGTCGGAGACTGTGCAACCAAAGCGTTGAACAAGGGCCTCTGTGTGATTGATTGGTGTGTTGGACGGGAAGTGACTGAACGGTAACGACTGATATAGATTATGACACAACGCAAGAGTACTAAACTAAACACATACACATAGGTAGAGTAAAAAGTAAGGTGTAGGTTATGGCCGATATGGTGAAATTTTTTTTCCCTTGCGTGATGCTCCTCCCTCCCTGTCCGTCTGTGCGCGGAGGTGGTAAGGTTTATGTCCATAGGGATGTTCATAAAAGGGGGGAGAGGTGAGAAGACCAACTGAGTTGATTGTGCAAAATGTGATTGGGCTGACTTGGAAAAAGAATTAACAGGAGAGGAGAAGCAAAATGTATGAAAGAATGAAGAATAATCTCTGTGTCTCCACAGATCATGTCAACGGATACCATAATTTTAAAAAAATTGTGTTTTACTTTAATGTGTAATGTTTAGATTACATTGTTTTAATTGTTTTCAACAAATAAGCCTCTGGCTGTGAGCCCAGAGGAACAAAGCCGGATGATAGTAGGTGGTAAACACTGTTTCATCAAAGGCAGAATAGATTAATTGGGGATCTGGATGAAGGGGTCACCAGGATTCCCCGGGAGGGGGCCATAGTCAGGGGAATGTGGGGGAGAAAAGAAGAAGACAAGAAGAAACTAATTGATGATATGTACCAAAGAATAATGAAAAAGAAAAAATATGAGAAAAAAGAAAAATTGAGAAATTTGAAGAAAAAATGATTTTTATTATTATATTGTATGGTTAGTATGTATAGAAAATCAAGTCAATATACAGTATGTGACAATGAGAATTGTCAAAGTGGGGAAATGTGGTAATATTGCCTTGGAATTTCATAATTAATATGTGTGAATAAATTAGAGAACCATAAATGTAAAGCCAGATGTACCTTTCAATAGCAGAGTGGACTCAGTGGCTAAAAACAGTCTCAACTGTCAGTGAGACAGTTGCATCAGATAACAACAGCAACAGTTATTTCAACCCCCACTCAAGCAATGACTAATTTAGAGAACAAACAACACTTGAATTGACAGTATGTAAATGTAGAAGCAGAGACAGCTGGGTTGACCACAAGGCAGACCAGTTTAGACTTGTTGAAGCATGGACACTAACTCACAGACAAAGTAATCTATTAATCAACTGTTTAGTATCAAAAGGTATTATATGATGTCTGGTATCAGTCTTAGAAAGCACTGACTGTACTTGGATGATATTAGACATCTATAGCCATATAGAAGGAATGTTAAAGTTATATATTATTCATTTAAGAGGAGATTTCTGTAGGGACAGACCCAATCAGGAAGACACTGACGGGGGCCACTAGCGTCCCCCTCTGGGTATTGAGTCAAGATCCACATGGGAGATCAAAGGGGGGGGGGGGCAGCCAGCCTCCCCCCAGAGAAACCCAGAGGGAGGGGCTGCCAGCGCCCACCGGACACCCCCACAAGAAGACGCCGCTGGATTGGACCAGCCATATGTATTATTGGCTAGAAATGATAGTATATAGGGCCCTACATAGGGTGATTCAGGAGCTCTCAGGCCGGATCCACCAACCAGGGGTCTGGGGGCTCCCCCACCGCTTCGAAACGACCCAGAAACAACTGTGAGCTGATTGCATTGTACGTGAGTAAAATCATGGGAAACACCAAATGGTTGTTTATAGATTAGAGTAATGTTGTACAGATCCCTGATCTGTAAACCAGATTTACTCATGTATAATGTGTACAGTAAACCATGTATGTTCAAATTATGTTAACCAAGTGACTGTTTGATGTGCAGTATTTAGGTTTGAAGATGCAAACCTGATTGTGATATTTCTGTACAACGGACAGCTGTTAAATATTATCTGATCATCTTTTGTATGTAGAAGTCAACCTTTTATTCACCTTGGACTCCTGGCTCTAATCAAATAAATCAGCTGAGTTGAACTACAATTCTGGTTTGTCTGGCGTACACGTTTTATTCTTCATCTGCATTAAGCCAGATGAGGAGACCAACCATTCTATCAAGTATGAATCTTTCCTCCTCCTTTCAGACAATCAATCTCATTGTATTGTGCTACAATAACCACAAATTATTGTAGGAAGTCTGTGGGATTTTACTACACACGTTAAACACACAATATAGTGCTGAGGAGATACTGAAGGGCCTCCGTGTCTAACGAGGTATGAATCAACATATCACTGTGGAACCGTCTAGTCGGCCCAGATATCGCATGTAAGGAAATGTGGGCACTGGGTGGTACATGGATGACAATCCACACCTAAGCAGAGGGGCAGTGCGCCGGAGGGGGCAAAGCACCTGCTGTGAACAGGCAAGGCTGGGGAAAACTGTCAATATTTCCATACCCAGAGCAAGCGGGATGGGGACAAGACCGTCGGTTTCTAAACTAAGTGGCTGATAGGTACCACGGACAGTCATTTGGGGTCCTGACTTGATGACGGACTATGAGGTCGCTATCGACTGCGTCGCCAGCCGGTCAGATAAGCATTATGGCAAGGAGACCACAAATGCATCTGGCTCAATGTACAGTTAGGCCACAATAACCTTACTAACCGACTCAGTTAGTAGGCGAGTTGTGCTTCTGTGATCAGTGTTTTTGAAAAGAAAATGCTGGGAAGCAGGGGGATAAGGTGTGTCGATTCAGAGGAATCTGTATTGTAACGCCTAAGAATTGGAAAGGGACCTTGCTTCCAACTGCGCCCAAAGGTACAAGGGGACCTCTCGTTCATAGAGTAGACCTTGCCCTGGAATGGGAGACCTGTATCTCTGGTGGACGCAGTGGCGGCTCTGCCACTAGGGGCGCAAGGGCACCGCCCCCCCTTCAGGCCCTGCCTGGTTATATGAGAGTAGAACAAGAAAAAGTATCTTTTTGTTTTTTGTTTTATAGCCCTATAAATAATATAAACATGTTTAAAATGAATAATATTTACTCATTTTAAGTATGTTTGTATTTCCAATGCACAATATAACGTTATTATCTAAAATAAAAAAACACTTGTTTTCCTGAGCAGGAAGTGACGTTTTTTTTTATTTTTTCGTATTTCTTGGCCCGGGCTAGACGCGATAGCGCTCTGAGTGCGCGTCACAGTTTGATCGCTGTATCCGTCACAGCCAATCAGTGCATAACGCGTTGTGCGTTGAAATATGACTATTACGTTGGAATCCGGGCGCGATTTGAAGCGGTCTAGCCAGTAGCGTCAAGAATTTCTGTAGCCGCATTTCGCGGAGACGCTCTCCGATTGGCCGACGCCAGTATTTTTTTCCGTAGCAGAATTTCACAGAGACGATCTCTGATTGGCCGAATCCAATTTCTAATGTTCCAATTCTAGCTTATTCCAATTCTAGGTTATTCCTAGGTTGGTGATGCAGGCAGCTGTTTGTCTTAGAGCGTGCCGTGACTGCAAGTTCTTTAGACTGTTAAGCTTAGGCACTCTTTCAAAGTTGGTTAAGGTTAGAGTTTGTCTTAGAGCATGGCGATAGAACGCCACGTAGTTTGCAGTCTGTTCGAGCGGAAATGGACAAAGGAATGAAGTACTTGTGTTGTGTGGTGCTTCTGCTAACAAGCTAACACTTGGCTAACAAGCTATATGGCGGATGCAGTCTGGACACAGTGGACAGTGGTCTGGAATACATCAACAGTGGATTATACACTTTATCAAGGCAAGCCCTGAGTCCTGCCCTGGACGTGTCAACTAAACAGTGAGTCTCTCTCTCTCTCTCTCTCTCTCTCTCTCTCTCTCTCTCTCTCTCTCTCTCTCTCTCTCTCTCTCTCTCTCTCTCTCTCTCTTTCTCTCTCTCTCTATCTCTCTCTCTCTCTCTCTCGCTCTCTCTCTCTCTCTCTCTCTCTCTCTCTCTCTCTCTCTCTCTCTCTCTCTCTTCTTTTGGATTGAAAATACGTGGATTATGGCTTGTTCAATATCGTCTATGTTTGAATGAATGAATGAATGAGAACTTTATTAACAGATTGCAGAATGGGTACAATACAGTACGGCTCAATACACACAATTGTTAAGGGGATGCCGACCAGAGAAAGACGTTTGTCTTGTTACATCAGGGTCCCAGATTTTCGATTCATATCTATAGTTTAATAGCTAGCCTTGGCTCGTTTAACAATATGCAAAATATGTGTACAGCCCTGTACTCATACTGAAGTTATTCTTGGTATATAATAGGTCTGATTGTGTAACGAATCGATTCCACTTTGCGCTGTGTGTGAGAGAGAGAAGGAGAAAGGGAGAGATCTGCGTGTTTGGAGACGGAGCGAGTTTTGTTTCTAACTTTTCTATTTATATATTGTGTTTCAAGTTGTGATTGTGAATTAGACTATACTTTATTTGACTGGTTGTGTGTTGTTGTAGTAACAGCTGAGCGACTCGTTCATAAGAGCCGATTCATTGCCGTGAGCGTGAGTCGAATCGCTCACGTCTTGCCATGAGTCGTTGCGTGGTACTGTACATGTTTGCAAAATGTTTGGTATAGCGCCCCTAGTGGCGAAGCATCGACGGGCCGCCACTGGGTGGACAGGGGGGTCCGCGGCCGGATGCAAGGCATACCGGCGTAGATTCGGCTCAACCATTGGGGGGAGGTGTATCCTAAGTAAGGAAAGGAATGCATCCGAACGGAAGAGGTGTACTCTAACTGGAAGGAGGTTGAAAGGGTCAAAGTGAAAATGCAAAAAGCCTTCCTGCAATTAGGTTAGCCCAAAACTGGCAAACTATAATCATATTGACTGAAAATGTTTAATGGCAGGAGAGAAAAAATAAATACACAACACACAGTAGGGACACTTAAGAGCAGGGCACAAATAAAGTAAGAATATAAACATGACAGTGAGAGTTGATATAAAAACAAAGTGAACATATAAGACTAGTTAATGGAATAAAACCGACAAAAGGATATTTGTCGCCGACCCCGTTTGCCTGGTGGGAGCTGATGGAAAGAGTGCACAGGACAAGAGAGGTAAGTAGAACGAAAGTGAAATAATAGAAAATTAAGACAAGTTAAAGGAAATTAGGAAATATAAACTAACTTAAATAAAAAGCACAATAGACATAGTATACAATTCAAAATAGCATAGAATTAGTAATAGGCCAGGTCTGTGCAACTGAGCTGAGGTAATCAAACAGACACTAGAATACACTAATCAGAATAAAATAACACTACAGTGAGAGTCAGCGTCCAGGATGAGTGTGTTAACAGATGGACCATGTATTGTTGAAGACGTGTACAATAAATTTTAGAAACAATATAGGAAATAAGAACGTTGAATCAGAAACTATTCTATAAGCAAATGGACAACAGGAAAATTATTTTAAGTTAGTTAAGTATTGTTTTTATGAACATAGAGTGAGAATAGATAGATTAGGGAACAACTAACATGGCAAAGGAGTCTCTACAAATTATGTGTCCACAAGGAAACTACACAGAGCAGAGAGAAGGCGATCCTCCCAGGCAACCATGCACAGAGGTTCAACGACCCAACACGCCAACAGGGGATGACAAAAGCATGTCAAGAGAGGTGGAACCAGTGTCGAGAGGTGGAGCTATATACCACATCGCATCAGAAACTCTGGGGGGCCGAGACGACCTGGTGATCCTGCAACAATTGGCACGATCGCCCACATGGTCCCAGGGTGGCACACTGCAGGAGGAGGTCCCAGGGTGGCACACTGCACCAGATGATGGAGGACAGCAAAGAGGCTGTCATTGGGAGCAGCCCTCACAGAAAGACCATCGGCGGAAAACAACGGTGGAGATCGAGGGCATGGCAGAGGAGCCACCTGACCGACAGCTGTCGGGAGAAGGAGAGGAGGACTCAGACGGAAAACGAGGGCTTCACTACATTGGATTCTGATGACACATCTGTCAGAGTGCAAAGACATCGAGAGGCCATAGGCCACAAAGAATGACAACTAGACCAAAAAGATACAGCGAGACTTGATGAAAAAATCAACGATACATTTTTATGATTTTTATATATATACTCGACACTGACATTCCAAAGTGCCGGTCAGGGCCCAACAATGGGGTACCACATCGCCACATTGGGTATCAAGGGACCAGGGAGGAAGCCCAGCTCTCACGGATTGAGAGCTCCGGCCAACGCACTGGCCAGACGGAGGAATCAAGGGGAGGCATCACTAAGGCCTGCGGTCGCCCCGACCAAACATCAGGCTGACATCAGACAGAGGCACCACACCTCTCCCACCTGCCCCAAGAGAGGAGGACGTTGTGTGCCAGGAGACGATGCTTGATTGCCGTGCATGGCGAAAAACAATGTAAGAGAAACAAAATACTATATTTCTCTTAAAGAGAGGAGATGGACAGATGGACTACAAACACTACAAAATGATCGTGAAGAAGACCAATGGCAAAGATCGACCACCAATTTTTATTTTAAATTTTTACAAATTAAATGTATGACAAATGGACTATAATTCGTTTACTAATTTCTTGGACTATTATTTCTTGTATTATTTCTATTGTTAACATTCTTTCTTTATTTCCTTTCTTTATTATCTTTCCTGATATTATTCTTAGTATTATTAACTTGATTCAGTTTAATTTTTATTATTTCTGTTATTATGAATTTTAGAAATTACTCTTCTGATTAATATTAATTTTCATTTAAAAAAATTCTAGGAAAACTGAATATAAATGGTATCTTACTATTGATAGGTTACATACATTGAAAGATATTAATAGTTTAATTGAGTTAAGCTAACTATAGGAATAACTTAATAATAACAGTAACCAATATGGAAAAATACAAATTAGGATATGAGATTAAAACATAAATAATTCTGCTTGTGTGGATCCTATTGATCCACAAGAGAGGAATGAAGTAACAATTTATGTTCATATGGTCAATAGAATTGATATTATCGTGTATTTATAACCTGATTGACACACACACAGAGACACACACACCCCCACCCAGGCAAACCTGATGAACGAGAGACACACAATAGATGCATGTGACACACACACACACCCCCACACCCTATCTCACCCCCACCCAGGAGCCAGAATGAGTGAATTACCATGTTAATGTCTAGAACGAAAGTCAGCCTTTGTGATCAAATAAATGTATTGTCATTATGCTATGTGGACCAGTCGACTCCAGTACCAGGTACGGGGGTCGAGAAAGTGTTTAAATACTGAGCAGTCTCGACATTAGAACACACTCGACAGAACCAAGCTGTCCGTGTCACTGAGAGATTCTTTTATATCTGTATTCTACCGCTGATGCCCTGCTGAATAAATCAACTGAGAACCCGAAGCCATTGCCTTTCAAACCTGTATCCAAGCGTCTACTTTCTTGCCATGAATTGATCAGTTGCCATCGTTGTTTACAAAGTCAAAGCTGATTTGTAACATCATGTGCACTTTACATTTATTCTTAGCTCTTGTTCTTGCTTGTAAAAAATAAAGGTGCAGTACTTTACTGTATAACTGTTAACCCTTTCACTGCCACACAACGGAGGGTTAACCCTTTACTATCACACAACAGACGGTCGTGAAAGGCTTAACCTTCAGTGTATTGTCGCAGTGAAAAGGGTTAACCGGTTGGTAGCGCGGCGATGTTTTGATTTTGGGGGGGGGGGGGGGGCGCAGTGGTGAACCTCGCCTAGGGCGCCAAATGTGCTAGGTCCGCCCCTGCCTTCAGGTTAGGTAATATGTGGGTCAGCTTGTGTCTCTTCAGATGTTGAGACTGGCTGAAGCTCCTCCCACACTGTTTGCAGCAGTAGGGCTTCTCTCCACTGTGGGTCCTCTGGTGAAGCTTCAGGTCCCCTGACTGGCGGAAGCTCTTCTCACACTGCTCACACTGGTGGGGCTTCTCTCCTGTGTGGGTCAGCTTGTGTCTCTTCAGGTCAGGCAATAGGCTGAAGCCCCTCCCACACTGGTCACACTTGTGGGACTTCTCTCCACTGTGGGTCAGCTGGTGACTCTTCAGGGACTCTGACCGGCTGAAGCTCTTCTCACACTGCTCACACTGGTGGGGCTTCTCTCCTGTGTGGGTCAGCTGGTGTCTGTTGAGGTTACTTAACACACTGAAGCCCCTCCCACACTGGTCACACTGGTGGGGCTTCTCTCCACTGTGGGTCGGCTGGAACAGAAAACAAGGAGGGGTCAGACTGCTAGGAGCAGAAAACAAGGAGGGGTCAGACTGCTAGGAGCAGAAAACAAGGAGGGGTCAGACTGCTAGGAGCAGAGAACAAGGAGGGGTCAGACTGCTAGGAGCCGAGAACAAGGAGGGGTCAGACTGCTAGGAGCAGAAAACAAGGAGGGGTCAGACTACTCGGAGCAGAAGACTATGTCTCCTGGTCACCACTAGGGGCAGAGTGGGTAACATCTTAAAATAACAGGAAAGAAATAGCTCTCTGAATGAGACTAGTGGACACACATAGTAAACGTAGCCAGCTGACAGTGTTCCATGTAGAGAAACAAAGCCACAGATGATGGACCTGGACCAGATAACTGCCGGTGATTATGATCACGATATTTCAGATATTGTCAGTAAGCTGAAAGTTATACTGGTAAACTAGTCAGATTCCTAGTCATGGTTGTATTGTATTGTCCTATGTTGTAAACCCCACATACCTGGTGCTCCAAACAGGATGAAACAAACACTTTAAATGAATTGCAGATACTATTTGACTAATGACCTTCTTTCATTTCATTACCTTGCAGGGGGGCGGGGCAGACAGGGTCCCAAAGGAAGTGCCTGGTTGAGAGGCTGTGGAGGGGAGGAGCCTCTCTGGGCGGATATGTCCACTTCTTAGCAGCTGGAGGTACAGATCATCATGAATCCTCTTCATGTGCTTGTGGAGGAAGATCTCAGAGGTGTAGCAGTACTGACACTTTACAGCAGGACATGGAAACACTGGAGACTGGGTCTTCACTCCTGAGAGAGAGAGAGAGAGAGAGAGAGAGATAGAGAGAGAGAGAGAGAGAGAGAGAGAGAGAGAGAGAGAGAGAGAGAGAGAGAGAGAGAGAGAGAGAGCATACATACAGGGAGATGGAGACAGAGAAATAGAGCAGATCAGGAGTGAAGTCAGATGAGTTACGGAAATTATGTGTTAACAGAATTCGACTATAGGGTGACAATAATGTGGTCAAGAGGCATGGATTCTATCTTGAGCCTTAACGTGGCGTGGTTTATTATTCACATGGAAAGCAGCAGATCTACAGTTCTTCTTTCTCTGAGAGACATGGGGGAGAGAAGGAAGTGGGAGGATACATTCACTTTTATACTTGCCCCAAGGTGGTGTACCTGGGTGGTTCCGCCTAGAGCGCCCTCTAGTGGGAACAGATATATATGCAACTAGACAGTCACTGGTGGAGACAGTTATATATGCAGGTAAACAGTTACTAGTGTAAACAGCCATATGTACAGTTAGACAGTTACTAACAATGCTACACAGAACCTCTGATCTCAATAACACTCCCACTTAGGTTTGTACTAGCTCACTGGCTGACATCTTGGAAAAACATTTTACAAAGGAAATAATATAATCCTAAAAACATCAATAGGGTATGACAGTCAATATCTTCACATTAAACATGACCCTTGCAAATCCCTTCAATTTTAATTTGAAACAGGTTCCCTCCTAGTATCTACTACTCTGTCGTCCATTGGACAGTAAACCAGTGTCATTCTTTCTTATCTGATGACATACCTGATGAGATGATATTATTTATAATGACATGTTTACATCTATATTGACACATTGGGTTTCTAGCAATCACAACGGTCCCCTGGTTGTCCTCATAAACAACAGTCTCCATAATACACAATGTCCATCATTTTAAAAGGTTTTGACAGAACGCCCATTCTTCAAAAACACCATATTCAGTATAGAGAATACATTTCAATTACCTACTGCATTTTGAGCAATATATTCATAACCTTATCTTCATCACTTCGAACAGTTGCTTTAGATCAGTGATTCCCAACCTGGGGTCCGCGGTCCGCCAGGGGGCGCAGGGGGTCCGCCAGACCACAGATGATTTTTTTTTTTTTTTTTTTATAGAAATATTTAATTAGCATATTTTTATCATCAGAAGCATGAATAGTCTCTCCACTACAATAAAAAATAAAGATAAATAAATAAACATCTAGACATGATTTTTGAACGTTAACGGTAGGCTACCGGGTAGCCGCTAAAACGCGGATCAGTTGACTGTATCACTTTCTGTAGCTAGCCTAGCACGCTAGTTAACTTTCTCGGCTCGTCTGCAGTCAGCCGCCAGAGGCGAAAATGTGTGACAAACGAAAAGGAGATGACGGCAGCTCATCTGCAAAAAAAGTTAGGACCTACAGCAATCGCGAAAATTACATCACCATGGGCTTCACTGAGGGACCAGACAAACGACCTGAGTGTGTGATTTGTGGAGAAAAGTTGGCAAACTCGAGCCTGAAGCCCAGCAAGCTGAAGAGACATCAGGCGTCTAAGCACCCAGAAACCGTTGGGAAGGATCCGGGCTTTTTTCGGAGGAAAGAACAGTCTCTCAAGGCGAACAAGCCTGTTGATGTTAGAGTAGTGTGGAGCAGGGGTGGCAGTGATTTACAGAAGGCTACCGAAGCCTCCTTTGAGTGTTCGCTTTTAATTGCAAAAGCAAAGAAACCGCACAATATTGGCGAGCAGCTCATCAAACCAGCCTGCATCAAAATGGTTTAGAAACTGTGCGGCCCACAGGTGGCGGATAAACTAAAATCAGTACCACTCTCGAACAATGTAGTGAAAGACCGAATTGATAAGATGTCAAGTGATTGCGAGCAGCAGCTGTCAGAAAAGCTTAGAAAGGGTCCATTTGCCATACAACTTGATGAAACTACAACTGTCGCAGACGAGGCTGTGCTCATCGTTTATGTGCAATATATCGAAAATGAGGATCTGAAGCAGGACATTCTCATGTCAGTCAACCTTACTACCACCACTCGAGGTGAGGATATTTTTACTGCAGTGGATTCTTACTTCATTCAACATAAATGCAAACCGTTCACCATTAGGGCCTGATTTGAGAGGATGAATACAGGATTTGAATATTGGCCAAAATTTTGAAATACATATGGTGCAAGATTAGATTTGTTGATTGAAGGCACAAGTCAAAGAAGCATAGTGGGTCTAATTATGATGCATATGCCTGTGTATAAGCAGTTTGTTATTAAAATGACAAAAAAAGGTATTAAACCCAGCTAGGACAGATTCTCTCTGCTACTGATTGGAATTTCCTGTCTCATATTTAGTTTAATTTGTTGCATTGATTTGTTCCATAAATGCAAACCGTTCACCATTAGGGACTGATTTGAGAGGATGAATACAGGATTTGAATATTGGCCAAACATTTTGAAATGCATATGGTGCAAGATGAGATTTGTTGATTGAAGGCACAAGTTAAAGAAGCATAGTGGGTCTAATTGTGATGCATATGCCTGTGTATAAGCAGTTTGTTATTAAAATGACAAAAAAAAGGTATTAAACCCAGCTAGGACAGATTCTCTCTGCTACTGATTGGAATTTCCTGTCTCATATTTAGTTTAATTTGTTGCATTGATTTGTTCCATAAATGCAAACCGTTCACCATTAGGGCCTGATTTGAGAGGATGAATACAGCATTTGAATATTGGCCAAACATTTTGAAATGCATATGGTGCAAGATGAGATTTGTTGATTGAAGGCACAAGTCAAAGAAGCATAGTGGGTCTAATTGTGATGCATATGCCTGTGTATAAGCAGTTTGTTATTAAAATGAAAAAAAAAAGGTATTAAACCCAGCTAGGACAGATTCTCTCTGCTACTGATTGGAATTTCCTGTCTCATATTTAGTTTAATTTGTTGCATTGATTTGTTCCATAAATGCAAACCGTTCACCATTAGGGCCTGATTTGAGAGGATGAATACAGGATTTGAATATTGGCCAAAATTTTGAAATACATATGGTGCAAGATTAGATTTGTTGATTGAAGGCACAAGTCAAAGAAGCATAGTGGGTCTAATTATGATGCATATGCCTGTGTATAAGCAGTTTGTTATTAAAATGACAAAAAAGGTATTAAACCCAGCTAGGACAGATTCTCTCTGCTACTGATTGGAATTTCCTGTCTCATATTTAGTTTAATTTGTTGCATTGATTTGTTCCATAAATGCAAACCGTTCACCATTAGGGACTGATTTGAGAGGATGAATACAGGATTTGAATATTGGCCAAACATTTTGAAATGCATATGGCATATTTCCTTTCTGGGAAATCATGGTTGTATTGTTCCATGAGAAGGTCGTTTAATTCCGTTACTGAAATCCGATTAGAGGTGACAGATGAGTGCAGTCCAACCCCATCATCCGTGTTTAGTGTACCATTCACTATCCATCCTAGGACTGTTTTAACAGCATAAGGTCCTTCCCTCTGGCTGTTAATGACTTTCCACGGTTCCATTAGTTGTGGCGCATTGGTTCCTATAAGCAGTCCAACAGGCACATCAACTTCTTTCAGGTGAATCTCCTTCAAGTAGTCCCACCTTTCTAGTGCAGCTTGTGTAGGTATACAAACCACAAGAAGGGTTATAACGAAGCTAAAAGACTGCTTGAAGAAAACTTCGGAAAACCTGCTGAGGACTTACTTTCAAACTTTGTAGTGGCCGACTGTCATTCCTCTGTGTGCTGATAGTCGTCCACGATGCACCCGCTATTGCCTTTTTTACACTGTACCAAAGTTGTTGATGTTAATGAGTTGAATGTCCACAGTTGATTCTCTTACGGTGTACAGGGTTTATTGTTGTCCAAATGAAAGTGATAATGAATTAAAGGTTTGACAGAACAGTTGTCAGTTGCTCCGTGCTCGGTTCCAACAGTATAACAGTGTTTGAAAGTAAGTCCTCAGCAGGTACATGGCTCAAGGCTAATCACCTAGTGGGCTATATTGGGTGGTGAGCCCCCTAGTGTCCAAACATTGTCCAAACAGTGCATGGTTCCAATATATGCATAATGTAATATATATACACAATAATAATATAATATATATATATAACACAATATATATATAATAATAATATAATAGTATATAATCCACCAAGTCGGTTTCTGCCTCTACACCATGGCTTTGATGTACCATTCTCTTCGGTTCAAATAACAAACTCAGCAAGACCGACGGCTTCTCAGTTACAGTGGGTGACAATATTGTCACAAGGAAAGAAGATATTACCTACCTGGGTTCCATCCTAGAGGCAAATCTTTCCTGTGACAAAATGGCATCCAATGTAATAAAAAAAGTCAACCAACGAACTCGATTCTTGTACCGGATCTCCTCACTGGTAAACAAGAATACCCTGAAGACTCTAGCAGGAGCACTCATTCAAGGGTACTACGACTATGCTTGCACCGCATGGTACCAAAGCACCTCAAAGGCGCTAAAAACAAAATTACAAACATCTCAAAACAAACTGGTCAGACTACTGCTTGACCTTACTCCTAGAACCCACCTCACCCCTACCCACTTTGACAACCTAGGATGGCTTAGAGTAGACGACAGAGTACAGCAACTTGCAATGGGCCTGGTCTACAAGATACACTACACGACCAAGGTACCCATGTACATGACAAAATACTTCCCAAAGGTCAGTGAATACCACGATCACAACACCAGAGGGAGCTCCACAAATCATGTTAAACCCAGATTCGGCTCAAACAAGGGACTAAACACGTTTCGCAATTATGCCACATCAATGTGGAACGCCCTACCCAAAGCTGTAAAGGAATGTGAATCACTACCCACTTTCAAAAACACTCTAAAAAAACACCCAAGGGAGACTGCAACTCGAAACTGGCCCCTGTAAATGTCCGAACACAACCCCCTCCAATGTACAGTAAATTACCAAGTATGGTCTTGTCAATAATCCAATGTACAGTGTTTGTTTGTACAGGTGTACAGTGTCCCCCACCCACCCCTCCTACCCAACCCCCCCCCCCCCCACTCCTACCCAACCCCCCCCCCCCCCCCCCACCCACCCATCCACCTCCAATGTACAGTCCCCCCCCACCCCCACCTACCCAATCCAATGTACAGTTTCTACGTCTAATGTATATACTCTTTTCTTTCTGGACTCTTTTTGTATCACAAACAGTACTGTAATTGCAAATCTGGTATGTCATAAATGTATAGATGTAGCAGTACTGTCTATCAGTATGTCATGTATGTCACATATGTTACGATGAATTGAAAATGGGGGACCCTGATGTAAACAAGACGAAAGTCTTTCTCTGGTCTGCATCCCCTTAACAATTGTATGTATTGAGCTGTACTGTACTGTACCCATTCTGCAATCTGTTAATAAAGTTTTCAATCAATCAATCAATCAATCAATCAATGGCTTTGATGTACAATGGCTTGTATGTGTGTGTGTGTGTGTGTGTGTGTGTGTGTGTGTGTGGGGGGGGGGTGTGTGGTGTGTGGTGTGTGGTGTGTGGTGTCATATAGGCCTTGATTCACATGTGATCTGCATCTAACTAATGTCAAGTTCTTTTATTTGGAGATTATATTGTCATATAGGCCTTGATTTATTTTATTCACCACCACATGTGCTCCATTTCATATGGGGGAGGAGTGACCATGGCTTTGATGTACAATGGCTTGTACAGGTGTGTGTGTGTGTTGTGTGTGTGTCATATAGGCCTTGATTCACATGTGATCTGCATCTAACTAATGTCAAGTTCTTTTATTTGGAGATTATATTGTCATATAGGCCTTGATTGATTTTATTCACCACCACATGTGCTCCATTTCATATGGGGGAGGAGTGACCATGGCTTTGATGTACAATGGCTTGTACAGGTGTGTGTGTGTGTGTGTGTTGTGTGTGTGTCATATAGGCCTTGATTCACATGTGATCTGCATCTAACTAATGTCAAGTTCTTTTATTTGGAGATTATATTGTCATATAGGCCTTGATTGATTTTATTCACCACCCCATGTGCTCCATTTCATATGGGGGAGGAGTGACCATGGCTTTGATGTACAATGGCTTGTACAGGTGTGTGTGTGTGTGTGTTGTGTGTGTGTCATATAGGCCTTGATTCACAATGTGATCTGCATCTAACTAATGTCAAGTTCTTTTATTTGGAGATTATATTGTCATATAGGCCTTGATTTATTTTATTCACCACCACATGTGCTCCCCATTTCATCTAACTAATATGGGGGGAGGAGTGACCATCACTTTGAGTACAATGGCCGCTGAGCTGATTTATTTTATGTACATTACAGGATCCGACACAGATTCAGCGTCCGGCGGTGGAACACCCACATACTTGGGTATGTACTAACTAATGCATTCATGTATGTAAATGTATTACTATTGTGTTTTATGAGACTTACTTACTGAATGAATTCAATCCAATTCAGATTCTGGCGCAGATAGTGGCGCAGAGACTGGCAATGACCCACACAACATAGCATCACAGTCTACTCCTGCAGGTGATTGTACATAAAATATAACACATAATGCTATATATATATATATATATATATATATATTAAACTAGATAGGACTCGTGCACATCTGGTTGGACCCCGACTGGAGGTGCAGGTCAGCGCAAGAGAGATAAATAAACTAAAAGGAGAAAACCTTCAAAGGAAAGAAGGGACCGCACACTCCACAGGACTCGTTTTTGCTTATTTATTGTTTGCACAACGCGTTTCGCTGTCGCTTCCTCAGGTGCTATGCAGCAGGTGTCATCAATGATCATCATTATGTATAGCATGCTCCACCCCACATCGTAATACATCAAGCCCATTGGCTACTCAATTATCACATTTAATTTGATGATTTTGCAGGATGTAATGCATACAACTCTTAGTATAAAAATGATGCATAGAGACCACATATATACATACTCATTTTTGAAAATTATATAATACAAAATGAGAGAAGTGACAAATCTTAACATATCAAGCCCATTGGCTACTCAATTATCACATAAAATTTTATCATTTTGTAGGATACATATCACTTTTATGTATAGAAATGCCTAGATACCACATACATACACAGACTCATTTTTGAAAATTATATATAATAAAGCAATATGAGAGAAGTGACAAATACCTAGGTCATTAGACCTGATAAATAGTTTAAAACAGACTTAAAACCACACCCATATAGGTTACACAGAACGGATAGTGGTTACAAAAATGGATTCAGCTCGAGGGATTCATTTAGACCATGGGGTTCCACAGAATTCAAAGTAAAAATCCAGTACGCTTCCCTTTGTAAGAGAAGCTTTACTATATTACCGCCCCTCGGTGGTAGGGTGACTATTTCGATTCCAATGAACCTTAGAGAGGCTGTGGAACCATGATCTCTCTCCTTATAGTGTCTCGCAATGGCATAATCCATATTGTTGTTCCTAATGGCTGCCTTGTGTTCTGCTATTCGCACCTTCAAATTTCGTTTTGTTTGTCCAACATAGACCTTACCACAAGGGCATTTCAGCATGTATATCACATGAGTGGTGTTGCAATTAATAAGGTCCCTTATTTTATATTCCTGCCCAGACTGTGGGTGGTAGAAAACTTTTGTTTTCATAGTGTTTGAACAATGGGTACATCGACCACATGGATGGTTACCACACAGCTCTGTTAGCCAGTTAGAGTGACTTACTACAGGGGATTTATACATAGAATTGACTACAGCGTCCCTTATGTTTTTTCCCCTTTTAAAACAAAATCTTGGTGGTAATGAAGAAATGTTTTTTAAAAGAGGGTCACATTTGAGTATGTTCCAGTGTTTGTCAATAATGTTTTTAACAACTTGAGATGAAGTACTATATTCAGAAACGAATGTGACTCTGTTACCAGGGGTGTCGCTTTTGTCAGATTCCAAAATAGTTTCCCTCTGTACATGTTTTGTCTTATTTCTGGCTGTGTGCACCATTGATGCCTTGTATCCCCTCTCTTCAAATCTGTTACTCATTTCATCTGCCTTCCTTTCTAGGTCTGTGGGATCACTACAGATACGTTTAAGGCGCAGGAATTGTCCGTATGGGATATTCTCTACCATACGTCTCGGGTGATGACTCTGTGCATGTAAAATAGTATTACGGTCTGTTGGTTTACGGAAGATAGTAGTGTTCAGGTTTCCCTCATCGTCAGCTGATATCCGTAAGTCTAGGAAATCAATATGTTCTCTGCTGTGTACCATCGTAAATTTTAAAGTGTGATGTGTACCATTGATATACTCCCTGAACTGGAATAACTCATCTTCCGAGCCAACAAACACCATGAGAATGTCATCTATGTACCTTTTCCAAAAAATTACATTTTTCAAGAGGGGCGAGGCATCTTGGTTGTGGATAAACTGGGATTCCCAGTGGCCCATAAATAGGTTGGCGTAATTAGGTGCAAATGCAGAACCCATGGCAGTACCCTGGATTTGAATGTACCATTTATCATCAAGCATGAAGTAATTAGATTTCAAAATAAAATTCGTCAAGCTGAGTAAAAAATCAGAGGAGACTTCATCATTTGTACCCAGAAAAAATGACATAGCCGCCAGGCCGTCCTCATGTGGAATATTAGTATAAAGACTTTCTACATCAAAGGATACTAGATATGCATTCTGTGGGATGGAAGTCTTTAACGACTTCAACACATCCCTAGTATCTGCAAGGTATGAAGGTAATGTCTTTACAATATCTTTGATAAAATAGTCTACAAATTGACTTAGAGGTTCTGATAAAGAATTGTTTCCTGAGACTATGGGGCGTCCTGGCGGGTTTGTCAGTTTTTTATGAATTTTAGGTAATAGATAAAAAACAGGTGTGACAGGGAATTCAACTTTTAGGAACTCGTATTGTTTTTTTGTGATGTTCTTACTTTTAAGTGCATCATCTAGTATTTTATCTCTGTCTGTCATTAACTGTTCAACAGGGTTGTGAAGAAGAGACTTATAAAATGCAGTATTGCTAAGTTGCCGTGTGGCTTCATACATGTAATCATTGACATTCTGTATTACAATAGAGCCACCCTTATCTGCCGGCTTGATAATAATTTTGTCATTTTTTCTCAATTCGTTTAGAGCTCTTCTTTCAACCTCAGTTACATTTTGATGCTTGATTGTCTTGTCTGATGATTTCACAAATGTCTGGATGTCTCGCTCAACTAGTTTACTGAAAGTGACCAAGGTAGGATTCAGAGTACTAGTGGGACAATAAGTTGATGATTTCTTCAATTTATTCATAGGATTAGTAGATATAGTCTGATCAGTATTTCTAAAAAGGTGTTTAAGGTGTAACAGTCTGAAAAATTTGTAGCAGTCCACTTTTAATTTAAAGACATTCACCTTATTTGTTGGAACAAATGATAGACCTTTACCTAATACCGATTGTTGGGCTGGTGTGAGGGGACAGTCCGAGATGTTGATCACGGCCTGTTGCTCCTGCTCCTGGTGACGACAGATGGCGGGTTGATGTCTTTTCTTCCCCCGCCTCGTCCTCTTCCCCTGGTCCCTCTTCGTTGGTTGTTGTGTCGTGAGTCGTACCGTGGACGTGCGTCTAAAAAACGCGCATCCTGGGAATGGGTCGAGTCACTTGACAGGGCAGGATCAGACTCCTCGGTTGTGTAGTTTCCTCGGTTCCCGTCGTTGCGTTGGAATCGCTCCCTCTGGCGTGAGGCTGCTGGACGTCGTTCTTTCCACGCCGAGTCACTTGTCAGGGCAGGATCTGACTCCTCGGTTGTGTAGTTTCCTCGGTTCCCGTCGTTGCGTTGGAATCGCTCCCTCTGGCGTGAGGCCGCTGGACGTCGTTCTTTCCACGCCGGTTGTTGCCACTTGTAGACGGTCCCTCTCTTGAAGTCCTCAGCATGTCGTTCGAATTTGTTCCTTTTAAGAGTTTTAAGTTCACTCTCAAACTTCTGGAGGTCATCTTTCATCTTGCGTTCCAGGTTTGTGAATTCATCAGAGCTCAGTTTCACAACCAGCTCGTCTTTAATACGTTGAGCCTCTCGTTTGGCTTTGTCAGCTTCATTTGCGGTTTGTTCAATAGTAAGCAATATCAAGTCCATGGAGCATTTATTCAGTACTTGCTCCCATTTTTTTATAAAGTCGGGGTCCTCTCTTCCAAAAGCAGGTTGCTTGTGGATTCTCAGGCCGCGTGGAATCTGCTTGGCTTTCCAATATTCAGAGAGTGCAATCGAATGCCACTTTGATCGACACTCTTTAATGTATGAGTCCTCTAAAGCAGTCTTTAACTCACTTACGGCCGAGTAGTCCATGTGTCTGTCTTCACCATCAAATAGAGACTGCTGTGACAAGATCTTTTGAGCCTCTGTGTCACTAATCGACAGGCATTGAGCCTGAGATAGTTCTCCGTCAAACATCATGGACCCTTTAGAGTGCGACGAGACGATGTGGTATCTTGCTGGGGATCCACGCGAACAATTAAACTAGATAGGACTCGTGCACATCTGGTTGGACCCCGACTGGAGGTGCAGGTCAGCGCAAGAGAGATAAATAAACTAAAAGGAGAAAACCTTCAAAGGAAAGAAGGGACCGCACACTCCACAGGACTCGTTTTTGCTTATTTATTGTTTGCACAACGCGTTTCGCTGTCGCTTCCTCAGGTGCTATCAATGATCATCATTATGTATAGCATGCTCCACCCCACATCGTAATACATCAAGCCCATTGGCTACTCAATTATCACATTTAATTTGATGATTTTGCAGGATGTAATGCATACAACTCTTAGTATAAAAATGATGCATAGAGACCACATATATACATACTCATTTTTGAAAATTATATAATACAAAATGAGAGAAGTGACAAATCTTAACATATCAAGCCCATTGGCTACTCAATTATCACATTAAATTTTATCATTTTGTAGGATACATATCACTTTTATGTATAGAAATGCCTAGATACCACATACATACACAGACTCATTTTTGAAAATTATATATAATAAAGCAATATGAGAGAAGTGACAAATACCTAGGTCATTAGACCTGATAAATAGTTTAAAACAGACTTAAAACCACACCCATATAGGTTACACAGAACGGATAGTGGTTACAAAAATGGATTCAGCTCGAGGGATTAATTTAGACCATGGGGTTCCACAGAATTCAAAGTAAAAATCCAGTACGCTTCCCTTTGTAAGAGAAGCTTTACTATATTACCGCCCCTCGGTGGTAGGGTGACTCTTTCGATTCCAATGAACCTTAGAGAGGCTGTGGAACCATGATCTCTCTCCTTATAGTGTCTCGCAATGGCATAATCCATATTGTTGTTCCTAATGGCTGCCTTGTGTTCTGCTATTCGCACCTTCAAATTTCGTTTTGTTTGTCCAACATAGACCTTACCACAAGGGCATTTCAGCATGTATATCACATGAGTGGTGTTGCAATTAATAAGGTCCCTTATTTTATATTCCTGCCCAGACTGTGGGTGGTAGAAAACTTTTGTTTTCATAGTGTTTGAACAATGGGTACATCGACCACATGGATGGTTACCACACAGCTCTGTTAGCCAGTTAGAGTGACTTACTACAGGGGATTTATACATAGAATTGACTACAGCGTCCCTTATGTTTTTTCCCCTTTTAAGACAAAATCTTGGTGGTAATGAAGAAATGTTTTTTAAAAGAGGGTCACATTTGAGTATGTTCCAGTGTTTGTCAATAATGTTTTTAACAACTTGAGATGAAGTACTATATTCAGAAACGAATGTGACTCTGTTACCAGGGGTGTCGCTTTTGTCAGATTCCAAAATAGTTTCCCTCTGTACATGTTTTGTCTTATTTCTGGCTGTGTGCACCACTGATGCCTTGTATCCCCTCTCTTCAAATCTGTTACTCATTTCATCTGCCTTCCTTTCTAGGTCTGTGGGATCACTACAGATACGTTTAAGGCGCAGGAATTGTCCGTATGGGATATTCTCTACCATACGTCTCGGGTGATGACTCTGTGCATGTAAAATAGTATTACGGTACATAGATGACATTCTCATGGTGTTTGTTGGCTCGGAAGATGAGTTATTCCAGTTCAGGGAGTATATCAATGGTACACATCACACTTTAAAATTTACGATGGTACACAGCAGAGAACATATTGATTTCCTAGACTTACGGATATCAGCTGACGATGAGGGAAACCTGAACACTACTATCTTCCGTAAACCAACAGACCGTAATACTATTTTACATGCACAGAGTCATCACCCGAGACGTATGGTAGAGAATATCCCATACGGACAATTCCTGCGCCTTAAACGTATCTGTAGTGATCCCACAGACCTAGAAAGGAAGGCAGATGAAATGAGTAACAGATTTGAAGAGAGGGGATACAAGGCATCAGTGGTGCACACAGCCAGAAATAAGACAAAACATGTACAGAGGGAAACTATTTTGGAATCTGACAAAAGCGACACCCCTGGTAACAGAGTCACATTCGTTTCTGAATATAGTACTTCATCTCAAGTTGTTAAAAACATTATTGACAAACACTGGAACATACTCAAATGTGACCCTCTTTTAAAAAACATTTCTTCATTACCACCAAGATTTTGTTTTAAAAGGGGAAAAAACATAAGGGACGCTGTAGTCAATTCTATGTATAAATCCCCTGTAGTAAGTCACTCTAACTGGCTAACAGAGCTGTGTGGTAACCATCCATGTGGTCGATGTACCCATTGTTCAAACACTATGAAAACAAAAGTTTTCTACCACCCACAGTCTGGGCAGGAATATAAAATAAGGGACCTTATTAATTGCAACACCACTCATGTGATATACATGCTGAAATGCCCTTGTGGTAAGGTCTATGTTGGACAAACAAAACGAAATTTGAAGGTGCGAATAGCAGAACACAAGGCAGCCATTAGGAACAACAATATGGATTATGCCATTGCGAGACACTATAAGGAGAGAGATCATGGTTCCACAGCCTCTCTAAGGTTCATTGGAATCGAAAGAGTCACCCTACCACCGAGGGGCGGTAATATAGTAAAGCTTCTCTTACAAAGGGAAGCGTACTGGATTTTTACTTTGAATTCTGTGGAACCCCATGGTCTAAATGAATCCCTCGAGCTGAATCCATTTTTGTAACCACTATCCGTTCTGTGTAACCTATATGGGTGTGGTTTTAAGTCTGTTTTAAACTATTTATCAGGTCTAATGACCTAGGTATTTGTCACTTCTCTCATATTGCTTTATTATATATAATTTTCAAAAATGAGTCTGTGTATGTATGTGGTATCTAGGCATTTCTATACATAAAAGTGATATGTATCCTACAAAATGATAAAATTTAATGTGATAATTGAGTAGCCAATGGGCTTGATATGTTAAGATTTGTCACTTCTCTCATTTTGTATTATATAATTTTCAAAAATGAGTATGTATATATGTGGTCTCTATGCATCATTTTTATACTAAGAGTTGTATGCATTACATCCTGCAAAATCATCAAATTAAATGTGATAATTGAGTAGCCAATGGGCTTGATGTATTACGATGTGGGGTGGAGCATGCTATACATAATGATGATCATTGATGACACCTGCTGCATAGCACCTGAGGAAGCGACAGCGAAACGCGTTGTGCAAACAATAAATAAGCAAAAACGAGTCCTGTGGAGTGTGCGGTCCCTTCTTTCCTTTGAAGGTTTTCTCCTTTTAGTTTATTTATCTCTCTTGCGCTGACCTGCACCTCCAGTCGGGGTCCAACCAGATGTGCACGAGTCCTATCTAGTTTAATTGTTCGCGTGGATCCCCAGCAAGATACCACATCGTCTCGTCGCACTCTAAAGGGTCCATGATGTTTGACGGAGAACTATCTCAGGCTCAATGCCTGTCGATTAGTGACACAGAGGCTCAAAAGATCTTGTCACAGCAGTCTCTATTTGATGGTGAAGACAGACACATGGACTACTCGGCCGTAAGTGAGTTAAAGACTGCTTTAGAGGACTCATACATTAAAGAGTGTCGATCAAAGTGGCATTCGATTGCACTCTCTGAATATTGGAAAGCCAAGCAGATTCCACGCGGCCTGAGAATCCACAAGCAACCTGCTTTTGGAAGAGAGGACCCCGACTTTATAAAAAAATGGGAGCAAGTACTGAATAAATGCTCCATGGACTTGATATTGCTTACTATTGAACAAACCGCAAATGAAGCTGACAAAGCCAAACGAGAGGCTCAACGTATTAAAGACGAGCTGGTTGTGAAACTGAGCTCTGATGAATTCACAAACCTGGAACGCAAGATGAAAGATGACCTCCAGAAGTTTGAGAGTGAACTTAAAACTCTTAAAAGGAACAAATTCGAACGACATGCTGAGGACTTCAAGAGAGGGACCGTCTACAAGTGGCAACAACCGGCGTGGAAAGAACGACGTCCAGCGGCCTCACGCCAGAGGGAGCGATTCCAACGCAACGACGGGAACCGAGGAAACTACACAACCGAGGAGTCAGATCCTGCCCTGACAAGTGACTCGGCGTGGAAAGAACGACGTCCAGCAGCCTCACGCCAGAGGGAGCGATTCCAACGCAACGACGGGAACCGAGGAAACTACACAACCGAGGAGTCTGATCCTGCCCTGTCAAGTGACTCGACCCATTCCCAGGATGCGCGTTTTTTAGACGCACGTCCACGGTACGACTCACGACACAACAACCAACGAAGAGGGACCAGGGGAAGAGGACGAGGCGGGGGAAGAAAAGACATCAACCCGCCATCTGTCGTCACCAGGAGCAGGAGCAACAGGCCGTGATCAACATCTCGGACTGTCCCCTCACACCAGCCCAACAATCGGTATTAGGTAAAGGTCTATCATTTGTTCCAACAAATAAGGTGAATGTCTTTAAATTAAAAGTGGACTGCTACAAATTTTTCAGACTGTTACACCTTAAACACCTTTTTAGAAATACTGATCAGACTATATCTACTAATCCTATGAATAAATTGAAGAAATCATCAACTTATTGTCCCACTAGTACTCTGAATCCTACCTTGGTCACTTTCAGTAAACTAGTTGAGCGAGACATCCAGACATTTGTGAAATCATCAGACAAGACAATCAAGCATCAAAATGTAACTGAGGTTGAAAGAAGAGCTCTAAACGAATTGAGAAAAAATGACAAAATTATTATCAAGCCGGCAGATAAGGGTGGCTCTATTGTAATACAGAATGTCAATGATTACATGTATGAAGCCACACGGCAACTTAGCAATACTGCATTTTATAAGTCTCTTCTTCACAACCCTGTTGAACAGTTAATGACAGACAGAGATAAAATACTAGATGATGCACTTAAAAGTAAGAACATCACAAAAAAACAATACGAGTTCCTAAAAGTTGAATTCCCTGTCACACCTGTTTTTTATCTATTACCTAAAATTCATAAAAAACTGACAAACCCGCCAGGACGCCCCATAGTCTCAGGAAACAATTCTTTATCAGAACCTCTAAGTCAATTTGTAGACTATTTTATCAAAGATATTGTAAAGACATTACCTTCATACCTTGCAGATACTAGGGATGTGTTGAAGTCGTTAAAGACTTCCATCCCACAGAATGCATATCTAGTATCCTTTGATGTAGAAAGTCTTTATACTAATATTCCACATGAGGACGGCCTGGCGGCTATGTCATTTTTTCTGGGTACAAATGATGAAGTCTCCTCTGATTTTTTACTCAGCTTGACGAATTTTATTTTGAAATCTAATTACTTCATGCTTGATGATAAATGGTACATTCAAATCCAGGGTACTGCCATGGGTTCTGCATTTGCACCTAATTACGCCAACCTATTTATGGGCCACTGGGAATCCCAGTTTATCCACAACCAAGATGCCTCGCCCCTCTTGAAAAATGTAATTTTTTGGAAAAGGTACATAGATGACATTCTCATGGTGTTTGTTGGCTCGGAAGATGAGTTATTCCAGTTCAGGGAGTATATCAATGGTACACATCACACTTTAAAATTTACGATGGTACACAGCAGAGAACATATTGATTTCCTAGACTTACGGATATCAGCTGACGATGAGGGAAACCTGAACACTACTATCTTCCGTAAACCAACAGACCGTAATACTATTTTACATGCACAGAGTCATCACCCGAGACGTATGGTAGAGAATATCCCATACGGACAATTCCTGCGCCTTAAACGTATCTGTAGTGATCCCACAGACCTAGAAAGGAAGGCAGATGAAATGAGTAACAGATTTGAAGAGAGGGGATACAAGGCATCAGTGGTGCACACAGCCAGAAATAAGACAAAACATGTACAGAGGGAAACTATTTTGGAATCTGACAAAAGCGACACCCCTGGTAACAGAGTCACATTCGTTTCTGAATATAGTACTTCATCTCAAGTTGTTAAAAACATTATTGACAAACACTGGAACATACTCAAATGTGACCCTCTTTTAAAAAACATTTCTTCATTACCACCAAGATTTTGTTTTAAAAGGGGAAAAAACATAAGGGACGCTGTAGTCAATTCTATGTATAAATCCCCTGTAGTAAGTCACTCTAACTGGCTAACAGAGCTGTGTGGTAACCATCCATGTGGTCGATGTACCCATTGTTCAAACACTATGAAAACAAAAGTTTTCTACCACCCACAGTCTGGGCAGGAATATAAAATAAGGGACCTTATTAATTGCAACACCACTCATGTGATATACATGCTGAAATGCCCTTGTGGTAAGGTCTATGTTGGACAAACAAAACGAAATTTGAAGGTGCGAATAGCAGAACACAAGGCAGCCATTAGGAACAACAATATGGATTATGCCATTGCGAGACACTATAAGGAGAGAGATCATGGTTCCACAGCCTCTCTAAGGTTCATTGGAATCGAAAGAGTCACCCTACCACCGAGGGGCGGTAATATAGTAAAGCTTCTCTTACAAAGGGAAGCGTACTGGATTTTTACTTTGAATTCTGTGGAACCCCATGGTCTAAATGAATCCCTCGAGCTGAATCCATTTTTGTAACCACTATCCGTTCTGTGTAACCTATATGGGTGTGGTTTTAAGTCTGTTTTAAACTATTTATCAGGTCTAATGACCTAGGTATTTGTCACTTCTCTCATATTGCTTTATTATATATAATTTTCAAAAATGAGTCTGTGTATGTATGTGGTATCTAGGCATTTCTATACATAAAAGTGATATGTATCCTACAAAATGATAAAATTTAATGTGATAATTGAGTAGCCAATGGGCTTGATATGTTAAGATTTGTCACTTCTCTCATTTTGTATTATATAATTTTCAAAAATGAGTATGTATATATGTGGTCTCTATGCATCATTTTTATACTAAGAGTTGTATGCATTACATCCTGCAAAATCATCAAATTAAATGTGATAATTGAGTAGCCAATGGGCTTGATGTATTACGATGTGGGGTGGAGCATGCTATACATAATGATGATCATTGATGACACCTGCTGCATAGCACCTGAGGAAGCGACAGCGAAACGCGTTGTGCAAACAATAAATAAGCAAAAACGAGTCCTGTGGAGTGTGCGGTCCCTTCTTTCCTTTGAAGGTTTTCTCCTTTTAGTTTATATATATATATATATATATATATATATATATATATATATATATATATATATATATATATATATATATATATATATATATATATATATATATATATATAAACTAAAAGGAGAAAACCTTCAAAGGAAAGAAGGGACCGCACACTCCACAGGACTCGTTTTTGCTTATTTATTGTTTGCACAACGCGTTTCGCTGTCGCTTCCTCTGTAAATAAAATGACAATACGTTGCCCTAGTGCAGGGGTCAGCAACCTTTAGTATCAAAAGAGCCACTTTTCCCCCGTCCCACAAAATAAAATGCTCAGGGAGCCGCACAACCTATTTACCCTTAAAATGAAGATAACAGTGTATAACGTTTTATATATCCCTAAGCATACCCCACATTTAGCATAAAATGCCTGACAATTGCATACCCAAAGTAATTTGCGATTTATTATACTTTATACTTATAGCACACGGTTTGTTGCATTAATGAGATTATAAAAGCAACAAAAAGAAAAAAATTGACTTTTTAATTGCTGTTTTTACCTGTTATAACAAAGGAAAACCTCAAACTCTTATGAAGAGGAGAAAAAATACTGGCTGTGTAGACCTATTTTTTAATAAAACACAGAAGAGGAGACAAAACACTGGTGTCTGTAGACCGACTTTGAAATAAAACCCTGAACTATTCAGGTATATTTGAGTCCTTCCCTTATTTGTGGAACATTTATCAAATAAAAAGTAGTCCACTTTGAAAAAAGACTACCATGTGTAGACCTACTTTGAAATAAAACACAGAAAAGGAGAAAAAACACTGACATCTGTAGACCTACTTTGAAATAAAACCCTGAATTATGCAGCTCTATTAGAGTCCTTCCCTTATTTGTGGAAAATCTATACAATTAAAAGTACATTTTTCGTTGTTCGCAAATTTTGCACCACATATCAGGCAAGCCTTTTGTTGACTAAATATCTTAGTTGATGAACATTTTTCATTTCAGTGTCACAGTATGACATCGATCTCCAAAATAAGAGAAAAAAAAGTAAAAAAAAAGAAAAAAAAAAAATAAATAATTTTTTTATTTATTTATTTTTTTGGCCAGGGGGCCACAGCTTTTTGGCTAAAGAGCCGCATGCGGCCTCGAGGCCGCAGGTTGCCGACCCCTGCCCTAGTGTAATGTATTACATCATGTGATTCTAGAACTGGATGATAGTCGGGACATGCCGGAACCCGTTGCAGGGCGGAAACGCACATCTAAGCGCGGTAAGTTGGCCTCACTCTGCACACCACTTCCAGCTCTGACCTCTGACCCCCACACCACGTCCAGCTCTGACATCTGAACCCCACACACACTCACTCATTCACTCACACACAGTTTGTAACTACGTTGACAGGTCGTGGCGTGCGACGCGGAGGAGCGAAGAGCAGGTCTGCGATCCGTCAGGACCAGGAGAATGTCTGGTCTCGTGAGGGCTGGGTGCCTCGCAGGATCCCCTTCACGTCCCAACCGGGGCTGCTCCAGGACGCCGCGGCACTGCATTCGCACCGGCCTGCAAAATGGCTAGATCTGTTCCTGACGGATGACTTTCTCAACGCCATTGTTGCCCAGACCAACCTCTACGCTGATCAGTTCATTGCCAGGCTGGATCCCACGCTAACCAGTAGCAGGGCACTGGGTTGGAAGGCCCTCACATTGAAGGAGCTGAAGAAGTTCCTTGGACTCATTTTCCTGAGCAGTGTCCTTTGGAAGCCTCGCGTGGACATGATGTGGACCACTGATGAGATGATGTTCACACCGTACTACTCAGCCACCATGTCACGCAACCGGTATGAGTTGATCTGGCGATTCCTCCCCTTTGCCGACAACACATCCCTAGATGTTAGAGATAAACTATGTAAGGTACGCCCTGTAGTCGACCATGTCAACATGAGGTGCAAGGAACTGTACCAGCCCGAACGTGAGCTCGCCATTGACGAGGGGATGATGGCATGGCGAGGCCGCCTGGCTTTCCGTGTCTACAACCCCAACAAGCCAACCCGGTATGGCATCAAGTCATACTTCCTGTGCGAATCACGCACAGGATATTGCTTCGCGTTCAAGCCATATTGCCGGGATAGCGCGAACCTGGGGGACACGGTTGTTGGTCTGCTTGGACGTTTGGCCGGAGCAGGGCATACCTTATACATGGATAATTTCTATAACTCGGTGAGCATGTGCGCCAGGCTCTGACAGTTGAGGACCGACGTCTGTGGTACCCTCAGGAAGCACCGGGGGGAGCCAGCCATCATAAAGAACCTGACCAATGCTGACATCGGTGTGGGGGAGCGCATTGCAGTCAACAACAAGCAGGTAATGATCGTGGCATGGCGTGATAAACGGATCGTGAAGACTATCACCAGCTTCCATGAGGACACCATGGAAATGGCGAAAGTGTGGCAGAAGCGGAAGAAGGGCAAAGCGGTGAGGGTGGAGATGCTCAAGCCGTCAACCATCATGTGTTACAACCGCTATATGAAAGGAGTCGACCAGCTGGATCAAAATTTGGCGTACTATCCGGCTACACGTAAGACTGGAAAGTGGACCAAAAAGTTTGTGCTGTATCTGATCCAAATATGTATGTTCAACTCGTTTGTCTTGTACAAAACCAGGCACCCACAAGGGTATTATTACAACCTCTTCCGGTACACCAGGGCTGTGGCGCGGACCTACACAGGGGCTCAGGAGTTGAAGATTCCTAGGGGGGCAGAGGAGGAGGAGGAGGGTGGGGGTGAGGAGGAGGCAGGGGCTGAGCAGGTGGGGCGTGACAGGCAGCGCGACCCTAGGGCCCCACCGGGGGACCCGCAGAGCAGATTAGTGGGTGGCTTTGGGAAGCATGTAATGGTTGCATACAAAGCCACCCCCAAGCGAAAGCTACCATGTAGGAGATGTCGGGTCTGCCTTAGGCGTGGCCTCAGGGGTGAAACCAGATATTTTTGCACATCGTGCAAAGTCCCCCTGCATCGTGACAAATGCTTCACTCTGTATCACACAAAGAAGGATTTTTCGAAATAGTTTCTTTATTAGTTGTCATACAGAAGTACAGACTACTTCTAAATAATCCGGCACACAGAAGTACAGAGTACTTCTAAATAATCCATCATTGTGTGATACAGACAGAACCATGTGTACCACTCCGGTACATAGTATAGCTAGCTGAGAGTAGTATAGTATAGTATAGTATAGTATAGTATAGTATAGTATAGTATAGTATAGTATAGTATAGTATAGTATAGTATAGTATAGTGTATGGGTAGTTGCACTGTTTTCTGTACAAGACAAATGCGTTGAACACATGTATTTGGGCCACGGTTGTCGATATTGCATAGGCATGTTTGGACTACTTGCAGAATCTTACTTGTTCGTTAGCGCCAGGCATGGTGGTTGATAAGGTAGTAGTATTTCCAGGTGAAACTAATTGATATATTATCAATACAAGATATTATTACTTTATGAATGTGTTTATCATGTATGGACGAATAAATTGGAAAACAGGTAGGTACAGAGCAACACAGCGTCTACAACACAGGAGCAGATTATGCACAGTACATGAATGAGAAACAGTCGAAATGTTTTTTTGTTTGTTTATTGCATGCACATGATCTATAATACCTGATCGGTACAATATCTACTAACCTGATCAATACAATATATTCCCACCTGATCAGGCCACGTGAGCGGATCGGCGCGGCCGAGAAATCCGCTCTTCGCTCTTTAAAGCTTGGTCCGCTCCGCTAATCGCTCATGTTGACCCCGCCCCCAAGTCGCTCTCCGCTCGCTCCCCACTCACCTTGAATCGAGCGCTCCCCGCTCCCCGCGCCAGATCGCTCGGCAGTTTTTCTTTTTCTTTTTTGGAGCATGGTGTAAATGAGCTCAAACTACAACAGTCTACACCCCCTGGGCCCCTTAACAATTGTTTGTATTGAGCCACATTGTAATTGTAGCCATTCTGCAATGTTAAATAACGTTGTTTATCCATTCACTAGCTCTACTAAGCGATGATAGGCTAGCCGAGCCACAATGCTATGGTCGCTGCCATTAACGTTAGCATGTAAGCTAACGTCAACAACAATGGCGTCGATACTTTTTCTAACAGTGGTGAGTGTGGGCGTCATAGATATCTATGGTGGGCGTCTCTACAGTGACGAAGCCTGAACCCTTCTCATTGGTTGAAAATGGCCTTCATGTTTGTACATCGCCATCTGTTGCTTTGGCATTGTACTGCATGTATATATTACATCAACAGTGTTAAACCACTGTGAGCGGCCTGGAGTGGATTGGAGCGGAGGAGAACTCTCGCTCCGGACGTCGCGCCGACTCATTTTAAAACCCACTCCTCGCTCACGTCAAAACCTGCCGCTCCGCGCCCCGCGCCGCTCACGCTCCGATCCGCTCACATGGCCTGCACCTGATCGATATAATAGTATTACTGCATTTCAAGTTTGTCAGTCAGACTGTCAGTCAGACTGTCAGTCAGTCAGTCGGACTGTCAGTCAGTCAGTCGGACTGTCAATCAATCAATAAAACCATCAAACAATCAATCAAACAAACAATCAATCAATCAAACAAACAAACAATCAAACAATCAATCAAACAATCAATCAAACAATCAATCAAACAAACAATCAATCAAACGATCAAACAATCAATCAATCAAACAAACAATCAATCAAACAATCAATCAATCAATCAATCAATCAATCAAACAAACCATCAATCAATCAAACCACCAAACAATCAATCAAACAAAACATCAAACAATCAATCAATCAAACCATCAAACAATCAATCAAAAAACAATCAAACAATCAATCAATCAAACCATCAAACAATCAATCAAACAAACCATAAAACAATCAATCAATCAAACCATCAAACAATCAATCAAACAAACCATCAAACAATCAATCAATCAAACCATCAAACAATCAATAAAACAAACCATCAATCAATCAAACCATCAAACAATCAATCAAACAAACCATCAAACAATCAATCAATCAAACCATCAAACAATCAATCAATCAAACAATAAAACAATCAATCAATCAAACCATCCATCCATCCCAGTCTAAATTGCTTTATAACACGTTCGGTAACTATTATCACTATAGAAATAGCTCCGCTAAGATCATGAGTTATGCTAAAATCGCCCTGGAATCCTGGCCAGGCGCCGTCATTTCCGGATTTTTGGCCGGCGACCAAAGTGTTAATAATCAATTCTTAAAACTGTGAAAATGTATACGCTTTTCTTATTGTCTTGAAGTTTTAAGACTGTTGCGGTAATGAGAATTTGAAGACTTATTTTGGAAAATGTGTTAAAATTGTAAATAAATATTTTCTAATTATTATTCACATATACTCCAGACCTGGCTTATAGTGTTGGAAGGAAATTTGTTGATGCAAGTTTGTTAAAAAAAATTATTTTGAAATTTTGAAATCAAGATTTCATGAGAATCACCCTAACTATAATACAATGCTAGAGACTGAAAAATGACATTTATAATGCATGTCACCTTTAAAATAAATGTAAAATAATATAACTTGGCTCACCTCTCTACAGTTGAACGGCATCTTGTTTGATAAAAGCAGGTGATCAGTCAGTTGTATCCAGTTCTGTTCGCAGTTCTGTATCCAGTTCTGTCCACAGTTCTGTATCCAGTTCTGTTAAAGCCCAACTTGCAGGTTAAACCCTACTCTTCAATGATGGGTAGTTTACATCGTTGGTATCTAATTTCATTATTTATTTTTTGCCATTTGACGCCGGAAATGCGACTCAGAAAGGGTTAAAAAGGTCCATGCACGAATAACATGCACACGCGAATCAGACGCTAGCACGGCCGTGACGTCACTCGGGGCAACATATGCCTTATGCCCGTCCGGGTCATAGTACTACTGGGCTGGCTATATGGCTATATGGCTCCTGCTAACGTTAGCATTATGTCTACTGTCGTGAACCATTTTAAATCGGGCCATGCAAAAAAGTTTGGGGAACGAGTCAAATGTGCAGGTCCTCTTCTCAGACCTGTGGGACAAAGCACTGCACACACATCATGCCGGCTAGCAAGCTACACGACCCGGCATGTTGATACGAATTTAGCCCCACTCGGTGCATCAGTCACGATAGCTATGAGCTAACTAACGTTACAAGCTCAAACACCTTATAACTACTACTATTGTCGTGTCCATAAGTTCCCTGGCAGAATACTTGTGAGGACAAAGGTATACAAAGAGGAGAGAACCATTTTAAATCGGGCATTGTTATGAGTTTCGAGAATTCTGGCTACCAAGCTAAGCTAAGCTATGTTAGCTAACTTAGCTAGCTACTAACGTTATATACACAATATGTACAACGACACAATGATTTACATTATTACAAATATGGTAACATGGTTGTGGCTTTTACAAATAGTGGTTAGCTTTAGAGATTAATGGCTATTGTTGTGAAGGGCCAGATTAAAACTGAGAATCTACCTTTATTGTTTGTATATTATTTATTATTATTTATATATACACGGAATATCCCTTTACCTGCATTCAAACCAGAGTAATATTCGCTCTCCTTATTGGACAGCGCCCCTAGGCACCACCTCGCAAGCCCCCAACGCCAGGTTCAAAGACAAGTTCAGGCATGTCAGAACATGCCCGGAGACAGCGTATTGATACCAGACAAGGACTGCGGTTTGGGACTAGATAATCACTTAAGTATATATACAGCGCAAGGTGCGCACAGCAGTAGTTCAGTAGATCACCTGCTTGTCCATCTATACAAGCCAACGTAGTTCATCGTGGTGAAGTGAGCAACTTGTGCGTTGAGAACATGTGCGAATAGAATAGTAAAGTGTCAGAGTTTAATGCAGTAACGTCAAGTTCGACCTAATCTAATGTGAAGTAAATAGTCGTTCATTTATTGTATATCGTGCGGCCACAGTTCGTTCGTGTGTAGCATTACCCAGCGGTTCGTCGTGTTTTAGCTAGTGTACCTTAGCCAGGGTGTGTGGCCTAAATACGTGCCCACACCCGAGGAGGCCTAGTCGGAGAACCGTTGGACATGTGCACAGGAGAACCAACGTCGGCGATTGCAGAACCATTACCGGTTGGATTATATTGATTTGGAACGTGTTACCCGGAGAAGAGCCTCGTTGATTTCCACTATCGTTTGGGATTCAACCTCGTGAGGATTACAACTCGGGCTGGCCTCATGGACAGAGGCTGGCTAGCTGTCATCAGTGCTATCGAGCATTTGGATTACAACTATTGCTTTGCTGCTGATCGTGGGATTTACAAGGACCGACTCCTGTACGTGGAGTCTCTTTATTCTTCATTGAATCAGACTGAGTATCCGAACATTCCTCTACCCTCCAGGCCTTACACCCCCGGAGGGAACCCATTGTCTCCAGGCGGTAACAGCGTTGCCTTATATAGTTGCTATTATACGACCGGTGGCATCAACTTAGACCCATCGTAGGATTCCTGCTATTCTTAGTGACTCATGCTATTGACTGACTTTACGCATATTCTTCGCCATACAAGCGCGACCCTAATTCTCATTCTGTAACCTAATGTTGCATAATAATAAAATACCCTCAAATACTATTTCTTTGTCAATGCCGTGTTCTTGTGAGTGTTCACCATCTATATTTGATGTACTGTCTGGCCAGTAATTAAAGTACATAACTAGCAGTGGTTTAATCTATCACAATCTTTAATACAGTCAGGGTTTTGTAACCCCTCAGTTACAATTGGTCCTTCGAGCCGGAGGGTATCAGTGTAATATTTAATATAATATTAATATTGACATGGCCAGCGGTGAACACTCTCCAAGCGGCTCCCCTAAGCTAGAACGCCCGCAGCGCAAACGTCAGCTACCTCCATATCTGGAGGACTTCGCTTTCATTCTACCCCCTAGCTTATCTAAACAGACGTTAAATATGGATAAATCGGATAGTTTAAGCATGTCCAATCCTATTGACTTGGCGACCCTGCCAGTAGAGACCCCAGTGGGTTCAAACGAAACTGACTTAGCTCACGGGGGGGACCAAGTGGGACATGACGTGACTATACCTCCAGACAGCGTCACCGGGATAGACCCCGGAGCGCTCCAGGATAAAGAAAGCGATCCAGGGATAGAACCCGACACACAACCAAGAGAAGAGTACCGCGCTCAGGAGATAGACCTCAGAGCGCGCCAGGAGAACAGATCTCCAACAAGCCCTGTCAGCACCCGATCACCTCCGTCAGTGTCATCCCCCAGCGAGGCGGACCAGAGACTGGTGCAAGCCTTGATCGCCACGCTGACAGCCTCAACCGAAAGAGACCGACTCCAGGGTGAGCGCGACCGGCTTCAAGCAAAGACGCTTAGTGAGCGCAAACACTCTGCCACGGAACGAGAGCGCCTTCACGAGCAACTCCAAGCACAAGCCCTTAGTGAGCGCGAACACTCTGCTACGGAACGAGAGCGCCTCCGGGTGCAACAATTAAGTGAGCGCGAACACTCTGCTGTGGAACGAGAGCGCCTCCAGGCTCAACAAATGAGCGAGCGCGAACAACGAGAGCGCCTCCAGGCGCAACAATTGAGCAAGCGCGAACACTCTGCAGCGGAACGAGAGCGCCTCCAGGCGCAACAATTAAGCGAGCGCGAACACTCTGCAACGGAACGAGAGCGCTTCCAGGCGCAACAAAGGAGTGAGTACGACCGCATCAGACTGGAGGAGAGGCGCCTTCAGACGGAAGAGAACATCGAACGAGACCGCGCCAATGCACAGCGCGACGCCGCCAATGCACAGCGCGAAGCAGAGCGCGACGCGCCAATGCGCAGCGCGAAGCAGAGCGCGACCGGCTGCAGGCGCAGATGATAGAACAATTGATCGCCAGGGCGACACCCCCTCTCTCCGCCCGGAGCTCCCGGAGATCATCACGACAAGGGTCTAGGGCACCTTCCCCTACCCGACAAAGCTACCCGGGACCCGGCCAACAGGAGGAACCTGTCTATGTCTCCGAGCCCCCTCCCCGACCGGTCCATACGAGACCCAGCCAACGGGAAGAACCGGCCTACGTCGCTGAGAGACTAACTAGAAGACTCCAGGACCTAGAAGAGGAAGAGGAGGAATATCAAGCCCACCAGCACGAACATACTTTGGACCAGGAGGCCCAGTACAGCCCCGACTTCAGCCCCGAGTCACTGCACTACAAACCCCCTACCCAACTCAAGGGTGAGTTTGACGTACAGTCAGCACCGAGGAACAGCACCTGGGGACCCGGCCTCTGGTACCCACCAAGTACTAACCCACGACCACACGTACGGGGAGACTCGCCCAGGAGGCCTCTTCCCCTACGCTCACCAATGTACCAGCCATCCATGGCATCGTACCTTGGCACACCGACATTCCCAGACTTTACGTGCGAGGACAGAGCACAGTACACGGAATTACGCATGTGTTTGGAGACTATGATGTCCGACGTCCACGACGAGTCGTACAAATATGCCATCCTCCTCAAGCATCTCAAGGTGCCCAGAGCGCATAACATAGCGCTGGCATATTCCAACTCAAGCACCCCATACTCCGCGGCTCTGGTGGCCCTCGACCAGCGTTATGGACGCATATGGGATTACGTGATCCAAGAAATACGGGATATCGACCGCCTCCCCCCAGCCAAAGACAATAGAGCACTGGATGACCTCTCTATCAAGGTACAATCCCTCGTGGGGATGCTGGGGTCCCAAAAGGAGAAGGGGAGATATGAACTGTATGCAAATTCTAATGTGGAGCGGATACTGGAGAAGCTCCCTCCAGCCCGCCAAGAGCGTTTTCGGCGGCAGAGAGACCACCGTGACCCCAACGGCCCAGAGCCATCCCTCCTAGACCTGGCTGCTTTCCTCGCAAGGGAAGTTAGCAGTCTACGACTGGACACATTCGTGTGGAGTGGCTCTAGCCCAAGAGATGGACCTCGGAGGTCCAACGATAACCGCCGGTCAGTGACAGTTATGCACCAGGCCGAGTCAGTGCCGCAGCACAAGAACCACAGCACCCCCCACGCGAAGGGGAAGTGGAAGATTGTATGCCAGTACTGTGAAAATGAACATTGGCTGTCTCAATGTGACACCTTCAAGAAGCTGACAGCTGACGAGGTGAGTCAGTGGATCAAAGCCAACCGCCGCTGCTTCCGCTGCGCGCGCAGCCATATGGCAGCTGAGTGCCGCCTAAAGAAAAGATGCAGCAAGTGCGACGGCGCCCACTTGGAGGTCCTACACGACAGCAACAAGAAGAAACCCGTACCCCCAAGCAGCTCGAGAGTGAACGTCATGTACATAGACCCTGCGAAGAGCGGGAGCTCCCGAGTGCTCTTGAAGGTGGTCCGAGTGCTCTTAAGCTACGAGGACAAGGTCATGGACACTTACGCCGTCCTAGATGATGGGTCAGAAAAGACTCTCCTCCTCGCATCCGCCGCAGCCCGGCTGGGTCTGCGGGGGAACGAAGAAACAATGACAATCCGTACCATTAGAAGAGACCTGAAGACCATAAAGGGTGAAAATGTCTCCTTCACGATAGCAGCGGTCGAGCAGCCCGAGAAGCAGTATAGCATCACTAACGCCTTCACCAGCCACGACATAGGCCTGTCACGGTACACCTACCCCATCACAAAGCTGACGGAGAAATACGTGCACCTACGTCAACTACCTATACCGCTCATCGACGACGCCACCCCGACCCTGCTCATAGGATCCGACCACGCACACTTCATCGTCCCAACGGACCGGGTCCACATCGGGCCCAGAGGCTGTCCAGCAGCGGTCGAGACTCGCCTGGGTTGGACACTACAAGGCCCCCTCTCCGGGTCTTCCAACCGACCGACAGCCCCTCGCTGCCTCTACACGAGGATAAACGAAGATGACACCACCCTCTTGCAGCACGTCGAGAGGCTATGGACATTAGACGCGATGCCCTTTAAGAATGAAAAGAAACTCGTTCGCTCAAAGGAAGACACTTATGCCATAGCCCTCCTCGAGCAGAAGACAAAGAGAGTCGAGGTCAACGGAGTGATGAGATACGCAACTCCACTCTTGAGGCGAGAGGGTATGCCCACCCTCCACGCCTCAAAAGAAGCGAGAGCGATATCTACTGAACACCGAGCGGCGTCTAGCCAAAGACACCACTCAAGCCACTGTGTACCGCGCCGAGATCGACAAGCTGATCGCCGCGGGACACATAAAGAAAATTGACATTCAAGAGGCCGACCAGACGACTGAATCCTGGTACGTGCCCCACCACAAGGTCCACCACAACGGCAAGGATCGCATTGTATTCAACTGCAGCTACCAGATCGGACTACAGAATCTGAATAAAGAACTCTTGCCTGGCCCGACACTCGGCCCCTCTCTCCTCGGCGTACTACTACGTTTCCGCCAAGACAAGGTGGCCATCAGCGGCGACATCAAAGGGATGTTCCTGCAGGTGCGACTAGTGGAGGAGGACAAGCCCCTGCTGCGGTTCCTATGGAGAGAGAGGATCAAAGATGAGCAACCATCCATCTACCAATGGGAGGTCCTCCCCTTCGGCACCACATGCAGCCCATGCTGTGCTACGTTCGCACTTCAAAAACATGTGACAGAAGACCCTGAAGCTGATGAGGAGGTCAGACAAAGTGTAGAGAGGAGTTTCTACGTGGACAACTGTCTGCAAAGCGTCTCGACGCCAGAAGAAGCCGAAGCCCTCCTGCTCAAGCTCCGCGCCTCACTGATCAAAGGCGGCTTTGATCTCCGGCAGTGGGCCAGCAGTGACCCTCAAGTACTTCGCAGCCTCTCCCCAGAGACAAAGGCAGCAAGCAGCGAGACCTGGATGGCGACCACCCCAGGTGAAGCACAGGAAATGACATTGGGCCTAGTCTGGCGATTCAAAACAGACTCGCTCCATTACAAATACACACCCCTGACCCCGGAGCAGGGAAGGTCGACCCCTCTACCGACCACCAGACGGAGCGTATACAGAACACTCGCAAGTCAATACGACCCGCTGGGGTGTATCCTACCTTACACCACTCGGGCGAAAATGATTGTACGAGAGCTGTGGGACAAGGAACAGGGCTGGGACGACCCCATACCCGACCACCTAGCTTCCACCTGGAGAGAGTGGGAGAGAGAACTCAGCTCGCTCCAAAATGTGAACATACGCCGGAGCTACTTCCCACCCACAGTGCGGCTGGAGACGTGCCAGATGGACCTGCACGTCTTCAGTGACGCCTCGGAAGTAGCCTACGGTTCGGTGGCTTACTTGCGGGCCCAAGAGGAGGGAGGAGAAATACACACAGCCTTCATCCTGGCTCGCTCAAGGATAGCCCCCCGCAAGCAACAATCGATCCCGCGTCTAGAGCTCTGCGCAGCTCTGGTAGGCGCGCAACTCGCTACGTTAATCCAACGTGAACTCACCATCCCGGTGCAAAGAACAATCTTGTGGTCAGACTCCATGACCGTACTCACATGGATCCAGTCCGATTCTTGTAGATACAAGGTCTTCGTGGGAGTCAGAATCACAGAGATCCAAGACCTGGTAGGATCAGCGTGCTGGAGGTACGTGGACACGAAACAGAACCCAGCCGATGTCATCACACGGGGGATGTCCCTAGATGACCTCACACGTCCCAATATATATATTTTTTTTTTATATATTTTTTTTTATTGCAAAACAAAAAATTATTAAAAGTCAGTACTCAACACACAATGCATAATGAAACTTTCAGTAAAGGTGGTTATAATATATGCAAGTACAGAAACAGGATAAAACAAAAATAGTCTATAATAACATTTTAACCGTATACAGTGTATATCCAGCGAAATTACAATTATATAAATGTTAGTATATAATATACCCCTAATACCTATTTTCTAAAACCCTACACACATATGCTCCAGCTCAAACCCCCCCCCTCCCGGACCCCCTCTTGGATAGTACCTCCATTATCCCTCACTCCTAACCAGACACTACCATTATAAGCTAGCTTTTATTCTCTCCACCACTTCTAACCACATTGACATTTTGGATTCATTGAGCCCCAGAATTCACGTCCCAATATCTATAGTGACGGTCCTGAGTTCCTCAAGCTCCCGGAGGAGGAGTGGCCTACCGCCACCCCACGGGAGGCTAGTCAAGAGGAGGCAGAGATCAAGAAATCGATGTTCTGTGGGTTGACGCACATCCCAGTCCCCACTGACCCTAACATAGACGACTGCCTCACCTTTGAGAGTGCGCAGCTAAAAACATTCCTGTGGCTCCACCCTGAGGTTCCCCCCACTACAGACATTGACGCATCGAACTACGCAGAGGCAGAACTCCTTCTGCTACAGCGAGCCCAAAGAGACTCGTTCCCCGACGAGCTAGACTGCCTGCAGGGAACAAAGCCAATCCGGTCAGACAGCAGACTCCACTTGGCCCCTGAGCGCGACACCCATGGCCTCATCAGGGTAGGTGGTCGTCTGAGACGGGCCCCGGACTTAACGGATGACGTCAAGTTTCCTATAGTCCTCAACAGCCGACACAAGGTCACTGAGCTCATCATAAAGAAATACGACGAGGATGTGCACCACGCTGGGGCAGAGAGAGTCTTCGCTGAGATCCGACGTCGTTATTGGATACTGCAAGGAAGAGAAGCAGTACGTCGCTTCCAGCGGACTTGTCTAGACTGTCGCAAGTGGCGAGCACAACGCCCTCGAGTACGTCTCAAGTGATGTAGCAGATGTCGACCCAGTCACCCCCAACACTCTCTTGATGGTGCGGCTGGACCCTGCGCTTCCACAGACGGTGTACAGACCTGAAGAAGCGAACGGCCGAAGAATGTGGAGGTACAGTCAAATATTGGCTGACAAGTTTTGGAACAGTTTCCTCCTCCACTACCTACCATCTCTCCAAACCCGTCAGAAGTGGGTAAAGGACAGAGACAACTTACAAGTGGACACAGTCGTTATGATCATAGACCAGTCACTACCCCGAGCTATGTGGCCGTCCGGCCGCGTAAGCAAGGTGATCACTGGTGCCGACGGAAAGGTCAGAGCGGCAGAAGTTATTGTCCACGGGCGGACCTACACCCGGCCCGTGGCGAGGCTGATAGAGTTGCCGAGGCTCCCTGACTCCCCTGATGACGATCATGACCACCACTGACTTTGTAGATTGCCCTACTCCCCACAACAGACATTGAGCAGTTGACTGGACTATTAATCTGTCTCCCTTAACTAATTAGGTGCGGACTAATTAGGAGGCGGCTGTTGTGAAGGGCCAGATTAAAACTGAGAATCTACCTTTATTGTTTGATATACTTTGTATATTATTTATATATACACGGAATATCCCTTTACCTGCGTTCAAACCAGAGTAATATTCGCTCTCCTTATTGGACAGCGCCCCTAGGCGCCACCTCGCAAGCCCCCAACGCCAGGTTCAAAGACAAGTTCAGGCATGTCAGAACATGCCCGGAGACAGCGTATTGATACCAGACAAGGACTGCGGTTTGGGACTAGATAATCACTTAAGTATATATACAGCGCAAGGTGCGCACAGCAGTAGTTCAGTAGATCACCTGCTTGTCCATCTATACAAGCCAACGTAGTTCATCGTGGTGAAGTGAGCAACTCGTGCGTTGAGAACATGTGCGAATAGAATAATAAAGTGTCAGAGTTTAATGCAGTAACGTCAAGTTCGACCTAATCTAATGTGAAGTAAATAGTCGTTCATTTATTGTATATTGTGCGGCCACAGTTCGTTCGTGTGTAGCATTACCCAGCGGTTCGTCGTGTTTTAGCTAGTGTACCTTAGCCAGGGTGTGTGGCCTAAATACGTGCCCACACCCGAGGAGGCCTAGTCGGAGAACCGTTGGACATGTGTACAGGAGAACCAACGTCGGCGATTGCAGAACCATTACCGGTTGGATTATATTGATTTGAAACGTGTTACCCGGAGAAGAGCCTCGTTGATTTCCACTATCGTTTGGGATTCAACCTCGTGAGGATTACAACTCGGGCTGGCCTCATGGACAGAGGCTGGCTAGCTGTCATCAGTGCTATCGAGCATTTGGATTACAACTATTGCTTTGCTGCTGATCGTGGGATTTACAAGGACCGACTCCTGTACGTGGAGTCTCTTTATTCTTCATTGAATCAGACTGAGTATCCGAACATTCCTCTACCCTCCAGGCCTTACACCCCCGGAGGGAACCCATTGTCTCCAGGCGGTAACAGCGTTGCCTTATATAGTTGCTATTATACGACCGGTGGCATCAACTTAGACCCATCGTAGGATTCCTGCTATTCTTAGTGACTCATGCTATAGACTGACTTTACGCATATTCTTCGCCATACAAGCGCAACCCTAATTCTCATTCTGTAACCTAATGTTGCATAATAATAAAATACCCTCAAATACTATTTCTTTGTCAATGCCGTGTTCTTGTGAGTGTTCACCATCTATATTTGATGTACTGTCTGGCCAGTAATTAAAGTACATAACTAGCAGTGGTTTAATCTATCACAATCTTTAATACAGTCAGGGTTTTGTAACCCCTCAGTTACAGCTATGATCACGGAGCAATAGTGTTAGGTGAAACAGAGACTAGCTCCTCGGCTAGTAGTAACAAGAAGGCTCTCTGCTTCCTGCCGTCTGCCTGAGTCTCAGAGCCCCTGCTGCCCTGTACCCAGTGTGACGTCATCATTAATATGACACACGCACGCTATGAAACCATGGATTAAAATATGCATGTGCGTGGAGGTTGTAGTTTGGTCGACAAAATGTTTGATAAAAACGCTAAAACTGGGTCAATTTCGATTTTTTTTTACCCCTCTTCATGAAAGTCACTGTTGCCCTAGTCACATTGTTTATTGAACAAAAATACAACCTGCAAGTTGGCATTTAAGTTCTGAATGCCGATGAGATGACCTCGTTCCCACTTTTATATCAGCTGAGATGACCTTTCACAAAGCCACGCCCCTAAGTGCCCGTTGTCCAATCACATTCGATCATATCACATTCGATTCATATCCATGTGAGGCAGCAACATGTATAATAAAATACTTTAAAATGATCACTTTTGATGACAATTTTGTCAGGCGGACAGAATTCTTTTGTGTCTTTTGGGGTATTCTGAGGGTGAGCAACATTCACCTGCATCAGTCAGTGGTTTAGTTTTGCTAGGGGGGGTACACTGTGATCGGCCCAAACAGCGTTGGGGGCATGGCCTAAACCAGGTAGGACGGCCCTATTTCTGACAGAAAGCGAGGGAGGCTTATCCCTGGTGTCTAATAATAATACTACATGCATCCACACATAACAGAGCATTCAGTAATGGGTATATGAAAGACAATTACATTTACAACTTTCACAGCTGGGGACATTTAAATGCTTTGGAATGAATTGTAATTAAATGTTCAATGAAAAGCATGATTATTATGATTATGATAAGTATTGTTAGAAATAAATGTCCACTTGAAGTCTCCCCTGCAGTCAGGAATATAAAAAAATAAACATTTCAGAGGGCACACTATAATTTTCAAAATACCTTTGGTTCGGTTCCAACAACATGACATTGTTGCACAAGAGGTTAGAGTTCAGTCTACACACCCTGATTTACACACAGTGTGCGAACCATACCATGGTCTTCGGGGGAGCGCTGCACGGGCCTCACAGGGAGGACTTTACTGTGTAGCTTGCAATGCTGACATAGGCTATATGTATGAGTAACGTTACAGAACCACACATAGTCCACACCACAAAGGTCTGCATGGATGCATGATGAAGACGCACATATTGAAATCATACCTGTCAACCCTCCCGTTTTTCCAGGGATTCTCCCGTATTTCAATCTTCTCTCCCGCCGTCCTCCCGTTAAAATATGTTCCCGTATTTTTCCATTTTTTTTTATTTATACAAAATGGCTGCAATTCCCCTCCGTGAGAACAGGTGGCAGGAGTGTATATTAGAATGTTAGCAGAGTTTGCTGAAAAAGCTGTCGGGCAAAGTGGGGTTGTTCCCGGAGAGCTCACTCTCGGCCGTGGTTTCTCAGTGTATAATGTATGGTGCTCTCCCTCAACATGCGAGTAGGGTGAGACAACACCATTCTTTAGTCCAAATGATACCCTACTTTATACTATATTATTGTCATTCGTTTAATGTAAAGTCAGTCTTACATTGGCACTGCTTTAACCTTGCATTTACCCATAATCCATTGCTGTATTAGACCCATGTGCCAGTATAACTTTTGTAAAGTAATGAAGCGCAAATGTAACGTTAATCACTACACAATGAAACAATATCTTTATCTATATCTTTATCTATATCAAGGACCACAATGGAAATACGTCTTGACTTTTTTGTGTAGCATCCTTATGGTTTGTAATGCGACCCCAATTGCACGACACAGACAGGTAATCAGAGTTAGCCAAAACAAGGGCATGATTTATTATATACAAAAAAGCGGCAATCAGCCTAATTAAGGGGGAAAAAACACCAAAATCCATGAACACAAAAAACGCGGCACTGTGCCTTTAAGGGGAGAACAGGCAGGAATCCTCTAAAACAGGCAAAAAGTATACAGGAATCTTCTTCCTTCCGACCAGAAACACGGGCAAAAGTACACAGGACTCCTCTCGAACACGGGCATCCTCCCGACCAGAATGCTGCCGACGGGCAACGCAGCAACCAGGGGGTCCAAGGGGAATGTGGTGAGAACACGGGCATCCACCCATGGAGTAATAGAGAGCGATGGCGAGCCTCACCCCAGGAACGGGTCCATGTAGAGCAGGGGTCTCAAACTCGCGGCCCCGCGGGCCATTTGCGGCCCGCGGGATGATATTTTGCGGCCCCCTACTTGACATCCAAGTGTAGTGTTAATGCGGCCCGCGCGCAACTGTTTGCCGAGTCGTTGCGCGAGAGTTGGACGATTATGGGGCTGCGGCACTGCAGATCCAATGATCCGCACGGACGTTAGACGGTGTTGCACTCGCTACACCCAGTCTGTAAGCTAATAGCAGTCGCAGAGGCTCTGGCTAGTAGTAACGTTATCATGTTTTGATTTTCGAAGCAAAATAAATATTCAACATTCTCTTTTGAGACTCCGCCTCAGACTCTTATCCTTTGGCACTTGGAACTTACTGTACTTTGCTTGCAGGTCTGCATCCATTATTGCTGGATTATGAATAGCACCAACTTTAGCCAAGGTACCGTTAGCAAGCTAAGCTAGCTGACCTAGCTCGTCTCCCCGCATTGCCATTTGATAACGTTAGTCAGCTAACGCTAGTGTAACAGGTTAATATGTCCCTCTTGTGAATTTCGCCAAAACACCCTTTTTTCATTGTTTTGTTTATTATTATTATTTTATTATCAAAAGTCTTTTGTTTTGAAACATCGTCACTTCCTGCCGAAGTGACGTATTTCCCCTCGCGTCTCTCATTTCTGAGCGTGCTCCCCTCTCGCGCCAGTTTCTCTCTGGTTGTTAAGAGGTAAGGACTGCTCTGTGGTTCTAGACATATCTTTGGGTTAAAAGAGCATTATTGTGGTGTAAATGTATGGATAAGTTGCTGGGCAATGAACCAGATTATATACATTAACTACCTATGGTGAACAGTAACTTTTGTGCACTTTCTGTGGAGTTATTTAGAAGTGACGATCTTTTCTGTGTAACACATTGAGTAGACTTCAACCCTGACGCTGTTGCATGTCTTCCCATTAGAATCTAAGAACCAAGGCGCCATCTTGTGGCCAAAAAGGATAAGACAAGACATTAATTCCTGTGTTATTTGGGTTAACAGGTAAAGATTGAATCTTATCAGTGGTTTTGTTTATTATTTTAATGTATTTGTTTAATAGGTAATGAGTCAATCTTATTATTGGCATATTGTATTATTTTGTATCTGTTTTAACAGATGGATGAGTGACCCATATTGTATTATTTTGTATCTGTTTTAACAGATGGATGAGTGACCCATGTTGTATTATTCACTCAATGTGCTATTTCAATGTGAATTAAAATGGAAGTTTCTCTCTGGTTGTTAAGAGAATCTAAGAACCAAGGCGCCATCTTGTGGCCAAAAGGATAAGACAAGACATTAATTCCTGTGTTATTTGGGTTAACAGGGTGAATAAACAACCTGAGATCCAGTCCTGCTTGATTATTGACAGTACACCAGAACACAACGCAAGCTAAACCATCGGTTACATTGGTGCCGTCGACCTTCGGATTTATCTGCCATCGATGTCGTCTCGATCGCCGAGGGAAGCTGAAGATCGCCTTCGTTCCAAGTTGGTCACTCTTGGCCGTGTGGGGCATTTTGAATAAATCAAAAAAAAAGGAGAAAAGGTTGACAATTGAAGAAAGGAGAAAAATGTCAGGTGGTTCCATGGACCACGCCCAGGTGAGCCAGTGGGCTGATGTACAGTTGAGTGTACAGTTGAGTGTACAGTTCACTGATTGGGCTGACATGGACAAGGACAATTGGAATAGTAGAAAAAGAAAGAAAAAAAGTTCCCCTGGGAGGGTTGTGTCGAAGTGACTGTCACAGTTGAAAGGACATTGTGTTCTTCTGGAAAAAAGAGGACATTGTGTTCTTTCTGAAAGGGAGAGGATGTCCAGTGAATGTCCATTTTTCCGTCTGTTCTAGAGGACAGTGGAAGTTATTGATCTGTTTGGTCAATCCATTATTGTGATATAATTATTTCATTCATTCAAGTTTTTTTTGCTACTACAGTTCGAGTATTCCAGTTTTTTTTTCTACCTTAGTCTATGAGGGTTAGGAGCCTAGCAGAGGGTGGGACATACTTAGGTGACGGTGAGGATGCAGGTTAATTTGTGATGCAGGATTTATCTTTTAAGGTAGTGGGTGTTGGTAATTGATTTCTAGTTCTTATCGATTACTCGGATGCTAGAGATCTCCTATATACAGGGGTGATAGCTCAGAGACGAGTGAGGGGTGGAGCTAGAGACCAGGGCCTAGAGACCCAGAATTTTTTTTAAAGCCAGTGGGTGTTAGTGGGGGACTCTGTTTCTTCTCGATTACTCAGGTGCTAGAGATCTCCTATATACAGGGGTGATAGCTCAGAGACGAGTGTGAGGGATGGAGCTAGAGTCTGGAGCACTAGAGACCCGGTTAGTTTTTTCTTAGTAGGTGTCTATCATTTCTTTAATAAGTGCCAAGAATGGTGTGGCGTATCAGGCGTCGTGCTGGTCTAGGGGAATTCTGAGACTTGGCCAGTCTTTTTATTCTCTGAACCTCTTATGGGGGGTGACTTTTGAGTCGACTGGGGGACTAGGTCCTTTGTCTCTTGTGCCAGTTTGGGTCAGTGGTAGACTATCTATTTTTTTTTCTCTTTGTTTCTCTCTTGCCTGCTAACAGTGTGTTGACTGATCCAGAGGGGTAGAATTGAGTGGTGTCCTATGCGCGTCCTTAGTGTTGAAGTGCAGCTTTGGTGCTAGGTGATTTTGGGGAAATTCGGGGGGGGGTGAATGTAACAGGTTAATATGTCCCTCTTGTGAATTTCGCCAAAACACCCTTTTTTCATTGTTTTGTTTATTATTATTATTTTATTATCAAAAGTCTTTTGTTTTGAAACATCGTCACTTCCTGCCGAAGTGACGTATTTCCCCTCGCGTCTCTCATTTCTGAGCGTGCTCCCCTCTCGCGCCAGTTTCTCTCTGGTTGTTAAGAGGTAAGGACTGCTCTGTGGTTCTAGACATATCTTTGGGTTAAAAGATCATTATTGTGGTGTAAATGTATGGATAAGTTGCTGGGCAATGAACCAGATTATATACATTAACTACCTATGGTGAACAGTAACTTTTGTGCACTTTCTGTGGAGTTATTTAGAAGTGACGATCTTTTCTGTGTAACACATTGAGTAGACTTCAACCCTGACGCTGTTGCATGTCTTCCCATTAGAATCTAAGAACCAAGGCGCCATCTTGTGGCCAAAAAGGATAAGACAAGACATTAATTCCTGTGTTATTTGGGTTAACAGGTAAAGATTGAATCTTATCAGTGGTTTTGTTTATTATTTTAATGTATTTGTTTAATAGGTAATGAGTCAATCTTATTATTGGCATATTGTATTATTTTGTATCTGTTTTAACAGATGGATGAGTGACCCATATTGTATTATTTTGTATCTGTTTTAACAGATGGATGAGTGACCCATGTTGTATTATTCACTCAATGTGCTATTTCAATGTGAATTAAAATGGAAGTTTCTCTCTGGTTGTTAAGAGAATCTAAGAACCAAGGCGCCATCTTGTGGCCAAAAAGGATAAGACAAGACATTAATTCCTGTGTTATTTGGGTTAACAGGGTGAATAAACAACCTGAGATCCAGTCCTGCTTGATTATTGACAGTACACCAGAACACAACGCAAGCTAAACCATCGGTTACACTAGTCAGTAGCTACTTGACTTAAATACGATTCACCGTGGGTGCATTATTGTTGATAGACGGACAGTGTCAGGTCCTGGAGAAAGGACAGGCCATCATCTGATTTGATGTAACGTTAAAGCGGATGTTGTTCCAACTAGCTAGCTTTTCAGCTGTTAATGCTACAGTATAATAACACCAGCAAGTGAAACACATCCCGTCTGAGTCAGTGGCGTCGCGTGGGTAAAATAACAGGGGAAGCCAAAAAAATTTTTTTTAAAAGAATTATTAAATATTTTTATTAATATTTTTTTTATTTATTTTTTTTAAGTCAAGCAGTCACCATGTACACTACAGTATGGCTCGGCGGCCAGTCAAACTTTCTTTTTATTTATTTAACAGATTGCAGAATGGGTACAATACAGTACGGCTCAATACACACAATTGTATAAGGGGATGCAGACCAGAGAAAGACGTTTGTCTTGTTTACATCAGGGTCATTAATACTGCTGGAGCATTGGTTCATTTTTGGTCCGATTTTTCCTTGCACGATTTTGCGCGCCGCGTGGGAGCAAATTCGAGACACATATTCGGTTGCAAAAAGGTGTCCCACGGTCTCCTCTATGGCCGTGAAAGCGCCCGTGGCACACTTTTCCGTTTCGGCGAGTTTATTCCATGCTTGCGGCTTTCCTTTTCTAAGCATTTTCGGGGCTACATGTGAATGAGTAAAAGTTGCGGGACGCCCAGATGTTTACACGATAGAAAGCTCGCGTGGATCCCATAATAGGCTCACTTAATACAGCGTTTTTAAAATCACAAGCATTTTCAGGGTCGCGAGCCAACCTTTTCCCCTCGTTTTCGATGATGGAAGTGATTTAGGAAAAGCTTCGGCACGCCGAGAGGTACCCGTGGATTTAATCTTGCGAGGATCGGGGCAATATTCGGCCCGTGGGAGCAGTCACGGTTTAATACAATGTTCAGAGTGCAGAGGGGAGGTGTGCAGAGGGGATTCCACACTCATGATTCTTCTCACAGCCCCGTTTTAAACTTTTAGGGTGTGGCAGTCAGCTCGAATCTGATTGGCTAGGATCGGTTTTGGACTCTAGATACATGAATCACATGGTTGAGGCTGGAGAAAGAGACCTACCCCTGCCTCCTCTCCTCTATAGCTGCAGTGAGCACAGTGAGTCTGACAGTGTGTTAGAGGGAGTGAGAAGGAGAAGAGGGAGACATTTAAAAAAAAAAAAAAAACAATTATAACACAGATGCACAGATGAAAAAGAATGTAAATTAAAAAAAATTATATATATATATATATTTTTTATTTTTTTCATATTTCATATTTGATATTAATTCATATTTTAATAGGGAGGCCTGGCTTCCGTTGGCTTCCATAAGGATTCGCCACTAGTCCGAGCTCCCCGTCACACGCTCTGTCGGGGACAATGGAATTTAAGAAAGTGTATCTGCTGCTAAAATGACAAACAGCATCACACTTTAAAACACGTTGATTTTATAATCATCACTCTCCGCAGGAGATAAATGACGTCATGCGATCGGAGGCTAGAATTTCCGATACTGGTGAATGAATGAAAACTTTATTTAACAGATTGCAGAATGGGTACAATACAGTACGGCTCAATACACACAATTGTTAAGGGGATGCAGACCAGAGAAAGACTTTCGTCTTGTTTACATCAGGGTCCCCCATTTTCAATTCATAGTGTGGTCTTCAATTCATATGCCTTTTCATAGATAGATAGATATATTTATAGACATTTTACAGCAGCAAGCATGCAAACTAAACGGATGTCCTGATGAATTGAAAATGGGGGACCCTGATGTAAACAAGACAAAAGTACTTCTCTGGTCTGCATCCCCCCAACAATTGTGTGTATTGAGCCGCACTGCACTGGTATCGGAACAACTCTAATTTGAATGCAACCTTTCCTCAAAATTCAGTGCTAAGAACCACAAAAATAAATGGAATGAAATCATCATATCAAGCTGCAAGCAGAATTATTGTTAAATCTATGTCACAACGAGAAAAAGCAACCAAGTCCTCACTCAGTGGCAAGAAGCCATTCTCTCTCTCTGATGCATACATAATAAAATAATGTATGACTGAAGTGATGGAGACCATGTTTGAAGGCAAACAAAAGCAAATCCCCCACAGATCGCACAGCAACCAGAATAACTGAAATACTGGCTGGTGATTTGATTAAACAGCTTTGTGATAGAATAAAAAAAATGCACAGTGCATTTACATAGCTGTGGATGAGTCCACTGACACCACTGAGAAGCCTATGTTCTGCAGAACCGTTCATGTTCTGAAGAACTGTTCATGTTCTGAAATGTTATTGCTAAATATTGAGAAGATTGGATCAGTTGTACTTTTTTTTGGAATACTTGAAACCTTTTTTTTGTGGAATATTTGATGCAGCCCAGCCTCACCCAGACTCTACCTCCAGCGGCCCACAGGTAAATTGAGTTTGAGACCCCTGATGTAGAGGGAGTTGGGAAGTAGCCTTAGCAACGGCTGACAGCCCATAGCAACCACAAATGCATCTACGTCTCACCTACGACCCAAATCTCTCAGTCTCTCTCTCTCTCTACCCTGCCCCCATCACCTATAAGCGATGACCCGACTGCGTGAACACTTAAGGTAACCTACTTGCGTTCAGCGTTTCGTTCCGCGTTTCTCTGATTGGCCACGATGCCCACGCCTAGCACGCCCCCGCGGCAGAGCGGCAGATCGCTCTCCTTTGCGAATACGCTCGTTCAGAACGCAAGCCGCCATCTTTAATGTGTCACATACTGTAGGTCGCATAGGTAATATTAATAGGTTGCCGCGGCATTATGCATTCGTAATCCCCCCTACATAATAACCACGCAGGTTAATCAAGCAACGCTCGCGCAATACCTAGCTTAATAATAAGTAGGAAATTGGCACAAGTGTAAATTATACATTCATCACTCAGTTTTAATAACAACGGATAGCTCAACTCGTTCGTCAGCTTGCTGTAGAGCCTATGGTCAGTCGGTGACAAGTTCGAATCACTTAAATTTTTTTTTTACGTTTAATTAATTTATCATCTCTCTATATAAACGTAACTAGCTATTCATATCAATCGAAATAACGTTCATCTCCGATATTTAAACATTGTCCCCAAAATGAATGGAAGCGAATGAGGAGCCTGACACCTGGGAGGATGGGGGTGTTGCAGCATTGGGGATGTTTAAAAAATATAATTTAATATATAATATAATATAATAATTTGTGCTTCACCTAAAAATTTGGTCAGCAGCCTCCACTGATGTACAGTGTTGTCACGCGAAATAACGTTATGAATAAAAACGCAAAATAACATTATATAACATTGCGTTACAATGTACAGTTTCTAGTTAATCAGTAAGAGTGTACTGTACATACAGAGTTAAGAGTGTACTGTACATACAGAGTTAAGAGTGTACTGTACATACAGACAGAGTTAAGAGTGTACTGTACATACAGAGTTAAGTGTGTACTGTACATACAGAGTGTACTGTACAATACATATAGTTAAGTGTACTGTACTGTCATGTACAGAGGTCTAACGACCATACAGGATAGTTAACTGGGCAGGTGGTACATGAGCAGAAACAACCCCCTCAGTAGAAAAATGCTTGTCAAAACAGTCCCGGGTAGGCAGATAGTAAACAAAGACGTTTTCAAATGGTAAATAATATTTATTGTGGTGGGGCTTGAAACCCACGGCTTTCCCCAAAGGGAGAATGATGTTTATTTTAGAGGGGATTTAAACCCAGAACACACACAAAGGGAAAAAGGTAAGGGGAGACAAACAAGGGAAGTATAAATAAATAAACAAAATTAGCGTCCACCGACGCTAAAACGTACCAAAGGTACAAGTCCACGCAAAGTGGCAATGGCATACAGCCTACCAATATATATATATATATATACAGCTCCACTTGAATGAAACAACAGCAAAAAGGGCAGTGAAGTATCAGTCCACACTCAGTGGGAACAGGCACAAAGGCGAACAAGAGGACACTCACCCAGCTAGAGAAGTGGCACATAGGCCAACAATATATATATATGAACACAACAGTGGTTAACAATGGCAACCTCACTCTTCTCTAGTCACCAGCAATTGACAGAATGAGGCGCCCAGACGTGTGTGTGCTGTCAGGTATTTGGCTACCCATCCCTCTTGATGTGATTGCCATCAGCTGTCATTCATTAGGCAATCAGCACTCTTCAGTAGGGATGGGCAGCACCTGACAGGGAGAGAAGAGACAGCATTAGCTCTCATGTTCACACACACACACACATCATATACAAAACATAACACATTAAATATACTAACCTGATGTTCAGAAGGTGTCATAAATACAGTAATAATGGTAATGACCAACCCACGTACCCAGGTACGTCACACCTCCCCCCATAAGAGCGAACCTGTAGGGTTAGCAAAACATTATTACTTATTACCCAACATCCGATTAGTATACACGATTAGTACCACACACCAGGGAAAACAGAGACAACAACAACCTCTACTTTGACAGGCCGCACCGCCGATACCGTCCTGTCAACAGGAGACAACAAACTGGAAACTTCCTGGGAAAACAAATAAAACACAAAAAAAATCATCTCATCGCGCTTAACAGGACAGCACACAGGGAAACAAAAATCAGCACATTGCCCTGGCACCATCACAGCGCCCATCCCCTTTCAAAAAATGGCATCACAAAAATAACATGGGCAGGATCCAAAATGATGCCACTCAAATTAGAACCTTGGTAACGCCTGGAACAATAACTTTCCTCAGAGGTATCGCCTCCGGGAAACGGGTGAAACCACATATAATTGTCAACATGTAATGATTTTCCGCCCTTGTTTTAGGCAGACGACAGACACATGTTCAAAAGGTTCCCCCATGTCCGGACTGGAGCGCAGGGGAGCCGGATGCACCCCCTGATTTGGCGTCCCCACTATTACAAGTTCTAGCAATACCCAAATTAGCAGACTACACATGGTCACGTGCCACCATTTACATGTAATGTCCACCTCTCATCGGCAACACAATTTGACGCCTTGTATTCCAGTCTTCTCCACACCTCAATGGTTTTAGTAGAAGTCATTCTGATTGTTAACTGGAGTCCACAGCAGCAGCAAGTCAACAAAAACAGCTTCACATATTGATACCTTTGTATAAAGAGAAAAGGTTGAAGTGAAGAAAATATCACAGAAAATACAAAAATATAATTTTCTTCTGCCAAAATCTTTCAAAAATACTAACTACTCGAGATACCAGGGTTGTTGGGCAAACATTGTTTAAAAGGTGCACTACAGTTTTTGTGAGAAGTGAATAATGTCCAATGGTACATTGTCACAATTGAATAAATATACTGTCCTCTAGAAAGCTTCCTGAAAAGTTACTACCTCACTGCTGTCGCTTGCAAAGGCAAGCCTGCAATTTTGTCAACAAACATACTCTAGGCTCATATTCGGTTCACAGTGCCCAAAAAAAATGATTTTGTTTCAATTTATGATAAAATAAGCTAGAATAAGTATTAGTCTCTTGCAGGCTCTGCAAACAAACCACCTTCCTCCGAAACTGCATAGTGCACCCTTAATTTAGCAATCAACTCCAGAAGGAACCAATAAAACGAAACCTTGCCTATAAGATCTACAGCAGCTATTCTGAAAGAATACTGACGCTACATCTCCCTGCTCCATCGATCCATTTTAGCATCGTTGATCATTACAAAAAAAAAAAAAAAAAAAAAAAAAAAATCCACATGTAGTACTCTATTTTACTAGGCTCTATTGACAAGCTTTGCATTATATACAAAGCTCTATAATGAACCGCCTCAGATTCTGAGGGGTAGGTCAAAACATGTCCTAACTAATTATTGCAAGTTTGCGTTAATTTTTTGAATAGATCAACAGAAAGCTGAACGGGTCTTGACAAAGGGGTGGGGTGAAAACACAAACTGCTGCTGACACACAGTATCAAATTACCCATTTCTCTCCAAAGTCGCCTGTCATATCCTTTAGTCGACAAACACCCTGTCTAGGTGTGCAACACCCCCTCTATCACAAAAGTCTGTTTCCTACTAGCAGTAGCGCTGGCCACTGCCGCAAAACACTTGCTAGGCAGGAATCACTGTGCTGAGCAGTGATCAATGCTTGACGAGTCTGTGGTAGCGAAACGCCAGCAGACTTGGGAATTACCAGCGTCCCCTGAACGCTACTTACAGCAACCTGTTCCATCCTTCCAATAGATGGCCCCCTGTCCTCAGCGATAGCCTCGCTACTGACAGTCACTCAACGCCAAAGCTTGAGTTCGCTTCCTGTCCCGTGCCTTGGTGACAACACAAGCAGAAAAAACATTGGGGTGATTATTAATCAATTCATCACAACACAAGTCAGTTAATGGAGCGTTTTCAACCTCCAACACAGGGATCACACTCTCCCCAGCAATATCGTTCCCCATGATAAACTCAACGCCCTCCACAGGGAAACCTGGGCGAACGGCGACCGGAAAACAACCTGTGATAAGATCTGACTGTACATGCACCTTATGCAACGGCACGCGCATACACCCCATTTCTATACCTCTTACCATCGCACTAGACTGACAGTAAGAGTCTTCATTTAGCGGTAAGACATCAGCCAGGATGAATGACTGAGAACAACCTGTATCACGGAGTATTCTCACCTTCCGTTGGTCACAGACGTCACCCGACAGTGACACACACCCATCAAACAGAAAGGGTTTAAAACAGCCATCACCTTCTTTTTTCAGAGAGCTATTCTGGTCAGAACATGACACTGTACCAATCAACCCCACACCTCTTGGTTTCTGAGCTGACGCTCTTCTCTCCTGTCGCTTCCTCAGCGTATGACATGCTTTTACCATATGGCCAGTTTTCTTACAATAATTGCACACCACCGCTCTCTTAGACGGCGGTGAGCGTGGCTGAAATGCTGACTCACTCATGAATGGGCCACCTCCACCACATACAGTAGGACGTACAGAAACACGTTTGCGTGACCATTCAAACTCATCTGCCAAAATCGCAGCCTGTCGGAGGGTTGACGGAGGTTTGAGGGTTGGCCTATATAAATAGAGCACAGCTTCGCCTGGCAGGGTGGCCATGAACTGCTCCACAAGTATCAATTCACTCAATGATGCAAAGTCTTTCACCTCATACGCAGAACACCACCGATCAAAATTACGTCTCTCCTCCCGGGAGAACTCAACATGGGTTTGGGAAGGAGACTTACGGCGGTAGCGAAAATGCTGCATGTATGCTTCTGGTACCTCTTCGTACACGCGCAAGACAGCGCTTTTCACGTTCTCATATACCATGCCGTCTTCATTCGATAATGACAAGCACGCCTCCAGAGCCCTACCAGTGAGTTTGTATTGCAATAAAATCGCCCACTTGTCCTTTGGCCAATGGAAAACCCGCGCCATGTGCTAAAAATCAGAGAAAAATGATTCCACCTCAGACTCCTGAAAGTCGGGAACTAATATTCTGCCCAACATCAAAGGGTGCCTGGGGGTCGGAAAGTACTGGAGAGGAAATGGTGCTATCCTGAAAGGGGGGAACCAAGGACATGTGCTGGCTAATATCAAAGGGTGCCTGGGGCCCGGAAAGTACTGGAGAGGAAATGGTGCTACGTTTAGCGTCACCATACTCCAACTCCAGTTTCCTCATCGCCAATTGAAATCCCCTATCAGCCACCTCCTTTCTCTCCAGCATGTCTCTTACCTCCTTCCTCTCTTCCCATTCTCTCTTCCTCTCCTCCCATTCTCTCTCCTCCTTTCTCTCTTCTCTGTCTCTCTCTCTGTTTCTCTCTCTGTCCTGCCTGTCTCTCTCCTCTAGACAGGGTAAACGCAGCTCAGCGCTTAGTGTGCTCAACTCACCAGCAGAAGTAATAGAACCATGGTCTGAACCTAATGCAGAGTCAAAACTCTCATGATCAGACACACCAACATCCTGATCACAAACCTCCATAGCTCTACTCATGAAAAAAAAATCTATACTCGGCACTCTGCACTCTGTACTCTGTATACAGTATACAGTTTATGAAAGAAAGCAACACACAATACTACCCACAATACTACAACGAATCAGACTTCAATAAGCCCCACAAGTACTCAATAATGTACCTGTGCACACTCAACAGCCACATTATGCAGTATGACAACCTGACCAATTCGATTTAATATCCACATCTAACATTCATGAAAACAATAAATGTCGGTTCTAACCACCTAATTAGGATCACACTGGGTAACACTAACTACCCCGTCTAAACTACTTCCCTAGCAGAATGAGGACTACACATATCTTCAGTCGCTTACCGATTTCATTGCGCACTCCACCGGAATAGACGACGCGTGCCCCCCTCCCCCTAGCCAAGCAGGCGATCCACCCTTTACCTATGTGGAAAAAAATAGAATGGTTAAGAGCATAACTCAAAACAATGGTTTACAACAGTCAAGTGTGCAGCACAGAAAAATGGATATATAATAATATAACTTACCAAATGAAAGAACGCAACCTACCTGACACGCTCCAATTGACAAGTCACCATGTTATATAACCAACAAGGAACCATACAATTGTGCAAACTAACGAGCCCCCATGTCATGTACAGAGGTCTAACGACCATACAGGATAGTTAACTGGGCAGGTGGTACATGAGCAGAAACAACCCCCTCAGTAGAAAAATGCTTGTCAAAACAGTCCCGGGTAGGCAGATAGTAAACAAAGACGTTTTCAAATGGTAAATAATATTTATTGTGGTGGGGCTTGAAACCCACGGCTTTCCCCAAAGGGAGAATGATGTTTATTTTAGAGGGGATTTAAACCCAGAACACACACAAAGGGAAAAAGGTAAGGGGAGACAAACAAGGGAAGTATAAATAAATAAACAAAATTAGCGTCCACCGACGCTAAAACGTACCAAAGGTACAAGTCCACGCAAAGTGGCAATGGCATACAGCCTACCAATATATATATATATACAGCTCCACTTGAATGAAACAACAGCAAAAAGGGCAGTGAAGTATCAGTCCACACTCAGTGGGAACAGGCACAAAGGCCAACAAGAGGACACTCACCCAGCTAGAGAAGTGGCACATAGGCCAACAATATATATATATATATGAACACAACAGTGGTTAACAATGGCAACCTCACTCTTCTCTAGTCACCAGCAATTGACAGAATGAGGCGCCCAGACGTGTGTGTGCTGTCAGGTATTTGGCTACCCATCCCTCTTGATGTGATTGCCATCAGCTGTCATTCATTAGGCAATCAGCACTCTTCAGTAGGGATGGGCAGCACCTGACAGGGAGAGAAGAGACAGCATTAGCTCTCATGTTCACACACACACATCATATACAAAACATAACACATTAAATATACTAACCTGATGTTCAGAAGGTGTCATAAATACAGTAATAATGGTAATGACCAACCCACGTACCCAGGTACGTCACAGTACATACATAGTTAAGTGTGTACTGTACATACAGAGTTAAGTGTACTGTACTGTACAATACAGAGTTAAGTGTGTACTGTACATACAGAGGTAAGTGTACTGTACTGTACAATACAGAGTTAAGTGTGTACTGTACACACTTGGGGGACCCTGATGTAAACAAGACGAAAGTCTTTCTCTGGTCTGCATCCCCTTAACAATTGTATGTATTGAGCTGTACTGTACTGTACCCATTCTGCAATCTGTTAATAAACTTTTCAATCAATCAATCAATCATCCCCAACGCGGCAACACCCCCATTCCTCCCAGGTGTCAGGCTCCTCATTTGCTTCCATTCATTTTGGGGACCATGTTTAAATATCGGAGATGAACGTTATTTCGATTGATATGAATAGCTAGTTACGTTTATATAGAGAGATGATAAATTAATTAAACGTAAAAAAAAAAAAAAAAAATGGAAGTGATTCAAACTTGTGACCGACTGACCATAGGCTCTACAGCAAGCTGACGAACGAGTTGAGCTATCCGTCGATATTTAAACTGAGTGACGAATGTATAATTTACACTGTGCCAATTGCCTACTTATTATTAAGCTAGGTATTGGGCGAGCGTTGCTTGATTAACCTGCATGGTTATTATGTAGGGGGGATTACGAATGCATAATGCCGCGGCAACCTATTAATATTACCTATGCGACCTACAGTGTAACTGAGGGGTACAATTCCCTGACTGTATTGAATAAGTATGGTATCATTAAACCACTACTGAGTTATGTACATTACTACTGGCCATACAGTACACATGTATATGAGATGAACACATCCACAATAACACGGCTTCACAAGAAATACTGTTTAGAAGAATATTTATTAGCAGCACGAATATTATCTTACATTACTTAATCAAGATTGAGAGTTGCGCTTGTAAGGCGAAGAATGTGCATGAATAGGTCAAGAGCGTAAGTCCATGAGAATATTACGCAGGAGATAATTAATACCACCTGTATCATAAGAATTATATATGGTACACTAGTAGGGCAGCTGGAGATACTAAGAGGGTCCCTCCGGTTGTAGGCCAGCAGGGGAGAGGATTTGTCGGTAGCGAAAGTCTGGGTCAACGAGGAATAAGGAGACTCCAGGTACAGGAGACAGTGCAATAATCCCTTGATCCGCAGACGAACAACAGCTATTCTCCGGTATGCAGTGCCGCATGGAGGAAAGCTAGCCAGCCTCAGGGGTCCTAGAGGCGGGCTCGACGGTGCTCCTCACAGGGTAAATCCCACACAGCAGTGGGTGTAGACGATTCTCCGCTCCATCAGCTACAGGACCAAAGCAAATATAATCCAGCCGAAAAGGGCTCTGTAGTCGTCGGGGTAGGTTATCCAGTGTACATATCCACACGGTTCTCGTCTAGGGCTCCTCGGATGACGGCACCAGGTTAGGCCGCCCAGCCTGGATAAGCACACTAGCTCGGTACGAGGAAACGTTGGTAATGCTGGTCACTGTAGAACGGTAGCCGCACGATACACTATACATAATAGACTATTACTTAATAATAGAATAGGTCGAACTCGACGATACAGCGTTAAACTCTGACACTTCAGCTATCAATTCGCACGCGGTCTCAAGGCTCTACTTCGGGGCAAAACGGGCCCACTTCACAGCACGTTGTATCGTGGTGTGAGGCTTCAACTTATTGGGGTAACATACTGCTGTATTCACCTGCGCCGTATTTATACATAAGGTGAACAATCTAGTACCAGCCTTATTTCTGTCTCGTATTCTTGCGCAGAACCGGGCATGTCCAGGCATGTCTTAGCGGTGACTTTGAACTAGACATTGGGGGTATGGCCGTGGCGCCTAGGGGATCGCTGTCCAATAGGAGAACGAATATTATGGTCTGTACTAAGTAAAGGGATATTCCGTGTATATGTACAAAGAATATACAAGGGATATCAGACGATATACAAATACTATACAATATATCTCAAGTAATAAATATATATATTCAGTTTAATCTGACCCTTTGTAACAGCCGCCTCCTAATTAGTCCGCACCTAATTAGATAAGCAGAGACAGATTAACCGCACTGTCCACTACTCAATGTCCGTTGTGAGGAGTAGGGCAATTCACAAAGTCAGGGGGTCATGGTCGTCATCAGGAGAGTCGGGGAGCCTTGGCAACTCTATCAGCCTCGCCACGGGTCGGGTGTATGTCCGCCCTTGGACGAGCACTTCTGCCGCTCTGACCTTTCCGTCGGCACCAGTGATCACTTTGCTTACGCGGCCGGCCGGCCACATAGCTCGGGGTAGTGACTGGTCGATAATCATGACGACTGTGCCTTCCGTCAAATTGTCTCTTTCTTTTACCCATTTCTGGCGGGTCTGTAGAGACGGTAGATAGTGGAGGAGGAAACTGTTCCAAAACTTGTCAGCCAATACTTGACTGTACCTCCACATTCTTCGGCCGTTCGCTTCTTCAGGTCTGTACACTGTCTGTGGGAGCGCGGGGTCCAGCCGCACCATCAAGAGAGTGTTGGGGGTGACTGGGTCGACTACATCTGCTACATCACTTGAGACGTAACCGAGGGGCTTTGAGTTCAATACTCCCTCGATGAGGGGAGTGAGGACTGTCGTGAGGACTTCTTCCGCCACGGTCTGGGCCCCAAGCACGGCGTACAGGGCTGTCTTTATTGAACGTACTTCTCGTTCCCAAGTTCCACCGAAGTGAGGTGCATTCGGGGGGTTAAACCGGAAATCAATCTGAGAGGGGGCGAGGTGGGTCTTAAGTTCTGGGCCCATAGCTTGGAAGCTCTCTCTCAGCTCTCTTTCTCCGCCTTTGAAGTTTGTCCCGTGATCAGACAATAATATAGACGGTTTTCCTTTCCGCGATGTGAATCTCCGGAAGGCCATAAGGAATGAGTCCGTACTCATGGTTGGAAGGAGTTCTATGTGTATCGCTCGGGTGGTCATGCATTTGAATACAATACCCCACCGCTTCTCCGTCCCTCTTCCTTTCTTTACATACAGCGGGCCGAAACAGTCCATACCGGTGGAGTGAAAGGGCTTGTCGCCGAGTCGGAGGCGACAGGGGGGTAGGTCAGCCATCCGGGGTATACTGGGCTGTGCTCGCCATTTGCGACAGTCTAGACAGGTCCGCTGGAAGCGTCGTACTGCTTCTCTTCCTTGCAGTATCCAATAGCGACGTCTTATCTCCGCGAAGACTCTCTCTGCCCCGGCGTGGTGCACGTCCTCGTCGTATTTCTTTATGATGAGCTCTGTGGCCTTGTGTCGGCTGTTTAAGACTATCGGGTACTTGACGTCATCCGTTAAGTCTGGGGCTCTCCTCAGACGACCACCCACTCTGATGAGATTATGGGCGTCGCTCTCAGGGGCCAAGTGGAGCAGTCTGCTGTCTGACGGGACTGGCTTTGATCCCTGCAGACAGTCTAGCTCGTCGGGGAACGAGTCTCTTTGGGCTCGCTGTAGCAGAAGGAGTTCTGCTTCTTCGTAGTTAGCTGCAGTAATGTCAGTAGTGGACGGAACCTCAGGTTGGTGCCACAGGAATGTCTTTAACTGCGCACTCTCAAGGGTGGGGCAGTCGTCTATGTTGGGATCTGTGGGGACTAGTGTGTGTGTCAACCCACAGAACATAGATTTCTTCTTCTCTGCCTCCTCTTCACTCGCCTCCCGTGGGGTGGGTGTAGGCCACTCTTCTTCCGGGAGCTTAAGGAACTCGGGACCTTCACTATAGAGATTGTGACGTGTGAGGTCATCCAGGGACATTCCCCGCGTGATGACGTCGGCTGGGTTCTGCTTTGTGTCCACATACCTCCAGCATGCTGCTTCTGTTAAATCTTGGATCTCTGTGATTCTGACTCCCACGAAGACCTTGTATCTGCACGAATCGGACTGGATCCATGTGAGTACGGTCATGGAGTCTGACCACAGTTCTTTGCACCGGGATGGTGAGTTCACGTTGGATTAACGTGGCGAGTTTCGCTCCTGCTAGGGCTGCGCAGAGCTCTAGACGTGGGATAGATTGTTGCTTGCGGGGGGCTATTCTTGAGCGAGCCAGGATGAAGGCAGTATGTATTTCTCCTCCCTCCTCTCGGGCCCGCAAGTAGGCCACCGAACCGTAGGCTACTTCGGAGGCGTCGCTGAAGACGTGCAGGTCCATCTGACACGTCTCCGGCCTCACTGTGGGTGGGAAGTAGCTGCGGCGTATGTTGACACCTGGGAGCGAGCTGAGTTCTGTCTCCCACTCACTCCATGTAGAGGCAAGGTGTTCGGGTATGGGATCGTCCCAGCCCTGGTCCTTGTCCCATAGCGCTTGCACAATCATCTTTGCCCTGGTGGTGTAAGGTAGAATACATCCCAACGGGTCATATTGTCTGGCGAGTGTTCTGTATACACTCCGTCTTGTGGTCGGTAGTGAAGTCGACCTTCCCTGCTCCTTGGTTAGGGGTGTGTGTCTATAATGGAGCGAGTCTGTTTTGAAGCGCCAGACTAGTCCTAGTGTCATTTCTTGGGCTTCTCCTGGGATGGTCGCCATCCAGGTCTCGCTGCTTGCTGCCTTGTCCTCTGGGGAGAGGCTGCGCAATACTTGAGGGTCGCTGCTGGCCCACTGCCGGAGATCAAAGCCGCCTTTGATCAGGGAGGCGCGGAGCTTGAGTAGGAGGGCCTCGGCTTCTTCTGGCGTCGAGACGCTTTGCAGACAGTTGTCCACGTAGAAACTATTTCCTACACTTTGTCGGACCTCTTCATCAGCTGCTGGGTCCTCTGCGATGTGTTTTTGCAGTGCAAACGTAGCACAGCATGGGCTGCATGTGGTTCCGAAAGGGAGGACTTCCCATTGATAGATGGATGGTTGCTCATCCCCGATCCTCTCTCTCCATAAGAACCGCAGCAGGGGCTTGTCCTCTTCCACTAGTCGCACCTGCAGGAACATCCCTTTGATGTCGCCGCTGATGGCGACCTTGTTCTGGCGGAAACGTAGCAACACGCCTAGTAGAGAGGGGCCGAGTGTTGGGCCGGGCAAGAGCTCTTTATTCAGATTTTGTGATCCGATCTGGTAGCTGCAGTTAAACACAATACGATCCTTGCCGTTGTGGTGGACTTTGTGATGCGGCACGTACCATGATTCGGTCGTCTGATCGGCCTCTTTAATGTCAATTCTCTTTATGTGTCCCGCTGTGATTAGCTTGTCAATCTCAGCGCGGTACACAGTAGCTTGAGCGGGGTCTCTGGCTAGGCGCCGCTCTGTGTTCGATAGATACCGCTCCGTCGCTTCTTTTGGGGCGTGGAAGGTAGGCATACCCTCTCGCCTCAGGAGTGGAGTTGCGTATCTCATCACTCCGTTGACTTTGACTCTCTTTGTCCCCTGCTCGAGGAGGGCTATGGCGTAAATGTCTTCCTTGGAACGAATGTGTTTCTTTTCGTTCTTAAAGGGCATTGTCTCTAGTGTCCATAGCCTCTCGACGTGCTGTAGGAGGGTGGTGTCTTCTTCTGTCACTCTGGAGTGGAGGCAGCGAGTGGCTGCTGTTCGGTTGGGAGACCTGGAGAGGGGGCCTTGTAATGTCCATCCTAGGCGGGTCTCGACTGCTGCTGGACAGCCTCTGGGCCCAGTGTGGACCCAGTCCATCGGGACGATGAGGTGTGCATGGTCGGATCCTATCAGCAGGGTCGGGGTGGCACCGTCTATGAGCGGTATAGGTAGTTGACGCAGGTGCACGTATTTGTCCATCAGCTTGGCGATGGGGTAGGTGTACTGCGACAGGCCTATGTCTTGGCTGGTGAAAGCGTTAGTGATCCTATACCGTCTCTCTGGCTGCCCGCTTGCTGCGATAGTGAAGGAGACGTTCTCACCCTTGATCGTCTTCAGGTCTCTTCTTATAGTCCGAATCGTCATTGTTTCTTCGCTCCCCCGCAGCCCCAGCTGGGCCGCAGCGGACGCGAGGAGAAGGGTCTTCTCTGACCCGTCGTCAAGGACGGCGTAGGTGTCCATGACCTTGTCCTCGTAACTCAATGTTACGCGGACCACCTTCAAGAGCACCCGGGCGCCCCCGCTGCTGGCGGGGTCAATGTACATAACACTTGCCTTTGTGCTGCTTGAGGGTGCAGGCTTTCTTCTGTTACTGTCATGTAAAACGTCCAAGTGGGCTCCGTCACACCGACTACACCTCTTCTTTAAGCGGCACTCGGCTGCCATGTGACAGCGGTAACAGCGGCGGTTGGACTTTATCCATTGACTCACCTTGTCGGCGGTCATCTTCTTGAATGTGTCACAGTGTGACAGCCAGTGTTCCTTTTCGCAGTACTGGCATACAATCTTCCACTTCTCTTTTGTCGAGGGGGTACTGTGGTTCTTGTTGCGCGGTACTGATTCGGCTTGGTGCATGACGGTCACCAGCCTGCGGCCATCGTTTGATCTCCTAGGTCCCTCTCTGGAGCTTGGTGCGCTCCGCACGAACGTATCCAATCGTAGGCTGCTGACTTCTCTCGCCAGGAAGTCGGCCAGGTCTAGGAGGGATGGCTCGGGACCGTTAGGATCACGGTGGTCCTTTTGCCGCCTGAAGCGCTCTTGTCGGGCGGGCGGAAGCTTCTCTAATATTCTCTCAACATTAGAGTTCGCGTACAGTTCATGCATACCCTTTTCCTTTTGTGCCCCCAGCATCCCTACCAGGGATTGTACCTTGATAGAGAGGTCATCTAGTGAGCGATTGTCTGTGGCTGGGGGTAGACGGTCAATATTCCTTATCTCTTGTATTACGTAGTCCCATATGCGTCCATAACTAGAGCCGCGGTGTATGGGGTACTTGAGTTGGAATATGCCAGCGCTATATTGTACGCTCTGGGCACCTTCAGGTGCTTGAGTAGGATAGCATACTTGTACGTCTCATCTGGTACATCGGACATCATTGTCTCTAAGCACATTCGTAGCTCTGTGTACTGTGCTCTGTTCTCGTGTGTGAAGTCCGGGAACGTCGGTGTGCCAAGGTACGATGCCATGGATGGCTGGCACATCGGTGAGCGTTGGGGGAGAGGCCCCCTAGGCGAGTCTCCTCTTACGTGTCATGGTGGGCTGGTACCTTGCGGGTACCAAGGCCCGTGTACCCAGGTGCTGTTCCTCTGGGCTGGTCGTGCGTCAAGCTCACCCGTGAGTTGAGTCGGGGGTCTGTAACGCAGGGCCGCGGGGGTAAAGTCTGGGCTGTACTGGACCTCCTGGTCCTGTGGAGTACGATGCTGCTGTTGGGCTTGACTTTCCTCCTCTCCCTCTTCTTCTTCCTCTGCCAGGTCTTCTAGATCCTGTAATCGTCTATTTAGTCTCTCTGCTGCGTAGGCCGGTTCTTCCCTGTTGCTGGGTCTCGCATGGACCGGTCGGGGAGGAGGTTCGGAGAGGTGTATAGGCTCTTTCTGTTGGCCGGGCTCCGGGTCGCTTGATCGGGTAGGGGAGGGTGCCCTAGACCCTTGTCTTGACGAGGCCCTGGAGCTCTGTGCGGAGGGAGGGGGGGTTGCCCTGGCAATCAGTTGCTCCATTATCTGCGCTTGTAATTGGTCGCGCTCGGCTTCGCCTTGATGTGAGCGAGGTCGCGCTCTGCTTCGCGCTGGGCTTGGGCTGCGTCACGCTGTGCATTGGCGGCTCCGCGCTGTGCATCGGCGGCGGCGCGCTGGGCTTCAGCGCGGTCTCTTTCCATATTCTCTTCCGTCTGGAGGCGTCTAGTCTCTAGGCGTATACGGTCGTCGTCACTCCTTTGCTGCGCCTGGAAGCGCTCTCGCTCGATCGCAGAGTGTTCGCGTTCACTAAGGGCTTGCGCTTGGAGTTGAGCGTGGAAGCGTTCTCTTTGGTCTGCAGATTGTTCGCGCTCACTTAGTTGTTGAGCCTGCAGGCGGTCTCTTTCCATGGTAGAGTGTTCGCGCTCACTTTGGTGTTGCGTGCGGAGGCGCTCTTGTTCCATGGAAGAATGTTCGCGCTCGCTAAGCGTCTGTGCTTGGAGTCGATCGCGTTCAGTGGAGGCTGCCAGGGTGGCGATAAATGCCTTCGCCAGCATCTTGTCCGCCTCGCTGGGGGAAGACACTGATGGAGGTGATCGGCTTCTGGCAGTGCTCGTTGGAGATCCGTTCTCCTGTCGCGCTCCGAGGAGGTCCATCTCCTGGTTGCGCGTCTCTTCTGGTGGTGGGTCGAGTTCCGTCCCTGGAGGGCTTTCTTTATCCTGGAGCTCTCCGGGGACTGTCTCGTCGACGTTGGCGGGGGGTAAAGTCATGTCAGGTCCCTCCTGGTCCCCCCCGTGAGCTTGGTCAGTTACGTTAGAACCCACTAGGGTCTCTACTGGCAGGGTCGCCTGTTCGGTAGGGTTTGACATACTTTTACTATCCGCTTTTTCCGCGTTTAACGTCTGTATAAAGCTAGGTAGTAGACTGGCAGCGTAGTCCTCTAGGTAACGAGGTGGCTGCCGTCTGCGCTCCGGGCGATCTAGCTTAGGAGAACCGTTTGTGGAGTGTTCATCATTGGCCATGTTAATATTAATATTATATAATATAATAATAATAATTATATAATAATATATAATATATAATATATATAATATATATATATATAATATAATATATATATAATATATATATAATATATATATATATAATATATATAATATATAATATATATAATAATAATAATAATAATATATATAATATATAATATTATTATTATAATATATAATATATATATAATAATATAATATAATATTACGCTAATTACCATCCGGCTCGAAGGACCAATTGTAACTGAGGCGTACAATTCCCTGACTGTATTGAATAAGTATGGTATCATTAAACCACTACTGAGTTATGTACATTACTACTGGCCATACAGTACACATGTATATGAGATGAACACATCCACAATAACACGGCTTCACAAGAAATACTGTTTAGAAGAATATTTATTAGCAGCACGAAGATTATCTTACATTACTTAATCAAGATTGAGAGTTGCGCTTGTAAGGCGAAGAATGTGCAATAATCCCTTGATCCGCAGACGAACAACAGCTATTCTCCGGTATGCAGTGCCGCATGGAGGAAAGCTAGCCAGCCTCAGGGGTCCTAGAGGCGGGCTCGACGGTGCTCCTCACAGGGTAAATCCCACACAGCAGTGGGTGTAGACGATTCCCCGCTCCATCAGCTACAGGACCAAAGCAAATATAATCCAGCCGAAAAGGGCTCTGTAGTCGTCGGGGTAGGTTATCCAGTGTACACATCCACACGGTTCTCGTCTAGGGCTCCTCGGATGACGGCACCAGGTTAGGCCGCCCAGCCTGGATAAGCACACTAGCTCGGTACGAGGAAACGTTGGTAATGCTGGTCACTGTAGAACGGTAGCCGCACGATACACTATACATAATAGACTATTACTTAATAATAGAATAGGTCAAACTCGACGATACAGCGTTAAACTCTGACACTTCAGCTATCAATTCGCACGCGGTCTCAAGGCTCTATTTCGGGGCAAAACGGGCCCACTTCACAGCACGTTGTATCGTGGTGTGAGGCTTCAACTTATTGGGGTAACATACTGCTGTATTCACCTGCGCCGTATTTATACATAAGGTGAACAATCTAGTACCAGCCTTATTTCTGTCTCGTATTCTTGCGCAGAACCAGGCATGTCCAGGCATGTCTTAGCGGTGACTTTGAACTAGACATTGGGGGTATGGCCGTGGCGCCTAGGGGATCGCTGTCCAATAGGAGAACGAATATTATGGTCTGTACTAGGTAAAGGGATATTCCGTGTATATGTACAAAGAATATACAAGGGATATCAGACGATATACAAATACTATACAATATATCTCAAGTAATAAATATATATATTCAGTTTAATCTGACCCTTTGTAACATACAGTATGTGACACATTACATTTCCGCATTTCATTTCCGCGAGGGACCTCTGCCGCTCGTGCCGCACTGCAACACACAGGAGCGGCAGGCGGCGATAAGGGGGCGGGCTAGCGCGCGGTCACGCGGGCGTCGTGGCCAATCAGAGAAACGCTGAACGCAAGTAGGTTACCTTAAGTGTCCACGCGACCCGACTGCCACAGCGCTGCACTGGTGTCTGTGGCTGGTGACCTTGGCCCTATCTCTAAACACCCTGCCTGCTTCTCCCACTGTCTACCGTGCAAACACACACACTGGCTGCCAGCTACTTTTAAAATCTATAGGTTCGTCTGAGTAGATGCTATCATCTACAGATATTTACATTATGTACACATTGAAAAACAGGGCTATTCTATCAATAGCAACAGTAACAAGGGGGGCGGGACTTGCCGTTTGATATGGAAAGGTTTATTCAGTTCTCAAAGTGGTATTTATATCGCTAGGTTTTAACATTGAAACAAAGGGGCACTCTCATCAACCACAGTAGCTCAGGAGGTAGAGCAGTCGTCTGGTAATCAGCCGCCTATTCTCGGTCCTCACTCTACGATGGTGGAACGAACTTCCCACCACAGTTAGGAGCCGAAACCGGACCAATGTTTCGCCGTCGACTAAAAACATACTTCTTCAATCAATATAAATAAATAAAATAAAAATTAAATTCTTCCATCTCTTCCACTAATTAATCTTCCTTGTCTATATTATGACCTATATTAATATGTCTCTACTACTCTGCACTTAACACTGCAGCACCCAAGTTTCAACACTTTTTGATGAACATTGTTACTCAGCTGAAAGAGCTGTACCCTTCCTGCTGACCTATTGTACAGAACTTGGAAGTGACTTTGGATAAAAGCGTTCAGCTAAATTACTAAATCTAAATGTAATCAATAAAGGTTCCTGGTTCGATTCCAGCCCTGGCTCCTCCCGGCAGCACGTCGAAGCGTCCTTGAGCAAGATGACCTGATTGGGAATTTGGCCAGGAACGTCTGGGAACCCCCTACTCTTTGCGATAGACGCCCTTGGGTTTAACAACCTGCTTTCATTGGTCTATGTTTGGCCCGCCCCCCCTACCATTAAGCCCAGCCTAACATGTAGGCTTCTGTCTGTCAGCTGTCCGCTGTTGGTGTGTGAATGTGTGAGTGAATGGGTGAATGTGAGGCATACGTTGTGATGCGCTTTGGATAAAAACTGCTATATAAATGCAGTCCATTTACCATATTAATAGATGTCCAACCAGTATGGCGCCTGTGTGTGTGAATAAGGCTAATTGTCTATAGAGCAGCCCGATAATTTACATTCCAGTGACACCACCAATTGGAGGGTTCTCTCTCTCTCTCTCTCTCTCTCTCTCTCTCTCTCTCTCTCTCTCTCTCTCTCTCTCTCTCTCTCTCTCTCTCTCTCTCTCTCTCTCTCTCTCTCTCTCAGATCTTCTAGCTTTAGGAGGGAGTGGTGTGGGAGAACCAGTGGCGGCCCGTCGATGCTTCGCCACTAGGGGCGCTATACCAAACATTTTGCAAACATGTACAGTACCACGCAACCGACTCATGGCAAGACGTGAGCGATTCGACTCACGCTCACGGCAATGAATCGGCTCTTATGAACGAGTCGCTCAGCTGTTACTACAACAACACACAACCAGTCAAATAAAGTATAGTCTAATTCACAATCACAACTTGAAACACAATATATAAATAGAAAAGTTAGAAACAAAACTCGCTCCGTCTCCAAACACGCAGATCTCTCCCTCTCTCCTTCTCTCTCTCACACACAGCGCGACGTGGAATCGATTCGTTACACAATCAGACCTATTATATACCAAGAATAACTTCAGTATGAGTACAGGGCTGTACACATATTTTGCATATTGTTAAACGAGCCAAGGCTAGCTATTAAACTATCGATATGAATCGAAAATCTGGGACCCTGATGTAAACAAGACAAACGTCTTTCTCTGGTCTGCATCCCCTTAACAATTGTGTGTCTTGAGCCGTACTGTATTGTACCCATTCTGCAATCTGTTAATAAAGTTCTCATTCATTCATTCATTCAAACATAGACGATATTGAACAAGCCATAATCCACGTATTTTCAATCCAAAAGAAGAGAGAGAGAGAGAGAGAGAGAGAGAGAGAGAGAGAGAGAGTGAGAGAGAGAGAGAGAGAGAGAGAGAGAGAGAGAGAGAGAGAGAGAGAGAGAGACTCACTGTTTAGTTGACACGTCCAGGGCAGGACTCAGGGCTTGCCTTGATAAAGTGTATAATCCACTGTTGATGTATTCCAGACCACTGTCCACTGTGTCCAGACTGCATCCGCCATATAGCTTGTTAGCCAAGTGTTAGCTTGTTAGCAGAAGCACCACACAACACAAGTACTTCATTCCTTTGTCCATTTCCGCTCGAACAGACTGCAAACTACCTGGCGTTCTATTGCCATGCTCTAAGACAAACTCTAACCTTAACCAACTTTGAAAGAGTGCCTAAGCTTAACAGTCTAAAGAACTTGCAGTCACGGCACGCTCTAAGACAAACAGCTGCCTGCATCACCAACCTAGGAATAAGCTAGAATTGGAATAAGCTAGAATTGGAACATTAGAAATTGGATTCGGCCAATCAGAGATCGTCTCTGTGAAATTCTGCTACGGAAAAAAATACTGGCGTCGGCCAATCAGAGAGCGTCTCCGCGAAATGCGGCTACAGAAATTCTTGACGCTACTGGCTAGACCGCTTCAAATCGCGCCCGGATTCCAACATAATAGTCATATTTCAACGCACAACGCGTTATGCACTGATTGGCTGTGACGGATACAGCGATCAAACTGTGACGCGCACTCAGAGCGCTATCGTGTCTAGCCCGGGCCGAGAAATACGAAAAAATAAAACAAAATAAACAAAACGTCACTTCCTGCTCAGGAAAACGAGTGTTTTTTTATTTTAGATAATAACGTTATATTGTGCATTGGAAATACAAACATACTTAAAATGAGTAAATATTATTCATTTTAAACATGTTTATATTATTTATAGGGCTATAAAACAAAAAACAAAAATATACTTTTTCTTGTTCTACTCTCATATAACCAGGCAGGGCCTGAAGGGGGGGCGGCGCCCTTGCACCCCTAGTGGCAGAGCCGCCACTGGGGAGAACTTGTATACTGACTGAACTGTCTTGGGGCACAGGAAGAACATACTGACTGAACTGTCCTGGGGCACAGGAAGAACATACTGCCTGAACTGTCCTGGGGCACGCACAGGAAGTGACTGAACTGTCCTGGGGCACAGGAAGAACATACTGACTGAACTGTCCTGAGGCACAGGAAGAACATACTGACTGAACTGTCCTGGGGCACAGGAAGAACATACTGCCTGAACTGTCCTGGGGCACGCACAGGAAGTGACTGAACTGTCCTGGGGCACAGGAAGAACATACTGACTGAACTGTCCTGAGGCACAGGAAGAACATACTGACTGAACTGTCCTGGGGCACAGGAAGCACATACTGACTGAACTGTCCTGGGGCACAGGAAGAACATACTGCCTGAACTGTGCTGGGGCACAGGGAGAACATGATGTGAATTCTTAAAAAGGGTGGCGTTCGTCTTTTGTGAACACTGTCAGCCTGCTCCAATGGGTCGTTACCCAGATAACATTCCCCAAAAATAATAATTGAAATACTGATGATATTTTGTTCATAACTAACAATGATCAAAATAGTCTGAATCACATTCCAAAACCTAATTTAGTTTTACAGATTAAAATCCAAATCACAAAAACGCAATATTCTTTTTTAAATGATCTGGCGAACATCCAAATCGCAATGTGAAATATGTCCCTAGATTGCTTCAGCAGAAGGGCTGATGGGCTGCTGTCAGACACACTGTATGGATAATAATAATAATAATAATAATAATAATAATAATAATAATAATAATAATAATAATAATAATAATAATAATAATAATAATAATAATAATAATAATAATAATAATAATAATAATAATAATAATAATAATAATAATAATAATAATAATAATAATAATAATAATAATAATATAATAATAAACTATTTGTATAGCACTAACACCTTGGATCAAATCTGAGGTCACTAGTCTCTGGGTTATCATAGATTCAGAACTGAACTTCTATTCTCATATTAACAAAGTGACCAAAACATCGTTCTTCCATCTCAGAAATATAGCAAAAGTACGACCATTTATTAATGAAAACGATGCTGAGAAGCTAATTCATGCATTCATATCTAGCCGGTTAGACTACTGTAATGCACTTTTCACAGGTCTCCCTAAGAAAACCACAGAGATGCTTCAGCTAATCCAAAACTCTGCAGCCCGACTGCTAACTACCAAAAGGAGAGAGCACATTAGTCCAGTCTTAGCTGCTTTACACTGGCTTCCTGTAACATTTAGAATTGACTTTAAGGTCCTTCTCCTTACATACAAAGCTCTAAATGGACAGGGACCTAACTACATCGCCAACACTCTAATAAATTACAGGCCAGCAAGAACACTGCGATCATCAGCTACTGGACTACTAGAGACTCCCAGAAACAGTCAAAAGAGGATCGTTAATGCAGCCTTTATCAACTATGGCCCAAAACTGTGGAACAAACTACCCCAAAACATCAGGGAAGCCAACTCGCTAGACATCTTCAAAAGACAGCACCCCCTAATAGGAAAAAAAAAAAATTGAATAGATATCACTATGAAACTTTCCCAGTTTGTTATGTACATATAAACTAATAAAAAATATATTACAAGTTTTCTGAATTTTATGTTTATATATGCAAGTGAGGCACTTCCACCATTAAATATGCACATATGTGCATGTATCGCCAAGACTCGCATCACCAAAATGGATAATGCCAGATTCAAAAACTTGGTTTCATTTTGTTGATACATTAAAAACGAAACTTTGTATAGAAAGACTTTGTGGCTATGTCTTTGTATCAGCCCATACATCAGGAAATACTGTCTACTGTCATAAAAAAAACAATTTTCCGCCTAGTTTTGGTATAAAATGTACTATGAACCTGGCTATGAATGATATATATCAACAAAACTTTCTATAGAAAGGAGCATAATATGGATGGGAAGAAATATGGAAAGTTTGGTGTGTGTAGGTACTAGGGAAATGGAGTTCCAACTCTTTGTGTGTAAGTAAAATGCATAAAAACTAGTTTATCAGAAAACAACCTCAAAGTTTTGTATTGTAAAATGCCATAATTTTTTTTAAACAGCTATTTACAAACACAACACCCAATCAAACCATTAGTAATAGACAACCTAAACACATGCCCGATAACTGAATAATAATAATGATGTTATTGAACTGAACAGAACTACACACAGGCTACAAACAGTGTAGTAACAGTGTAGTAAGTGCAGTACCCTCTAATAGGCAAACATTTTTGAATAGATATCATTCTGAAACGTTCCCAGTTTGTTATGTACATATAAACTAAGAAAAGTTGTTTCCTGAATTGTATGTTTATATATGCAAATGAGGCACTTCCCCATTAAATATGTGCACATTTATGGATGCAATCAGGCAAAATTAAGTCAAATAAACAACTAAATGTGTGTTGTTGACATTTTATTGTCACTAGTTTCATAGAAGACATGTTTAGGAAGAAAAATATAACACCTATACCTACTTTCATACACTTCCAATCAAATTCATATGCCGGTTCTATGATGTTAGAGCAATGATCTGTTGTTGTGAGCGACGCACTGCTCTGTTGTTCTATAAGGTAATTTAG